>NW_023416322.1:8152627-8840301 GCF_014108235.1 Myotis myotis
TACCCTCTCTCCACCTTTAAACCACCATAAAAATGGCGCTCTTGTCTAATATCCCCTCTAAACGCAGACCCTGCTTGCTTAGGCCTGTGAGCTGCTTTCAATCTCACAGCCCTTCTTGATCTGCCAGCATTTTCTCCGCTTTCAGTCCCAGCCAGCACAGCTAAGAACCCTTCCTTCTCGAAGCCTCTCCCTGTCTTTTCGCTTTCCTGGGCTCACCCTCCCTCTGGTCAGCCTCTCCTACGCCCTCATGCAGTCTCTTGTCACATGGGCAGCTCGACCGTAGTGACAGCCTCTTGCTGTCATCGGCTCTCCGCCTCCAGTTCCCTAGAGAACCAAACTTCCACTTGAGTCCTTCGAACACTGGTCCTAAGTCAGACACGTCCCACCCTCTGCCCCAATACTGGCCCCACTTCCTACCCTGCCCATCCCAATAGTCCATGCAATCTCCCCAACTATTGTTCCATTCTCTTTAGGGAGATGATTCTTCAGCTCTTCCTTCGAGGTGCCCCTGGCAAGAGGGTGCTCATGTGTTCCCGGGGGTCTGAGGACACATCCCAGATGGCCTCTAAAAGGTCAAAATTGCTTTGAAGTCTTGTTTGAACCTCTTTGTGAGAGTCACACTAGGTCCACGTTTGCTTTCCTCTAGCGCAGTGGTTCTCAACCTTCTGGCCCTTTAAATACAGTTCCTCATGTTGTGGTGACCCCCAACCATAAAATTATTTTCGTTGCTACTTCATAACTGTAATGTTGCTACTGTTATGAATCGTAATGTAAATATCTGATATGCAGGATGGTCTTAGGCGACCCCTGTGAAAGGGTCGTTCGACCGCCAAAGAGGTCGCAACCCACAGGTTGAGAACCGCTGCTCTAGCGTTTGCTCCCCGAGTCTCAGGCAATGAGGTACCACCGCTGAGAACCATGCTGCTCACTCCTCAGCCTCCAGCGCAGCCTCACCTCCTCAGGACGCCTTCGCCCTTTCTTTCCCACCCACTTCCACGGGCTTTCCAGTCTGGACAATTGACTCCGGCATTTAATTCTTCTCAATTGCTTCAGGGTGGGTCAACACCATTAGCGGCTCATTGAAGGCAGGGCCTGCAGACTCACCCTATTAACCTCACCAAGGACCCGTGGCCCCCCGGGGAAGGCCTTGATTGGACTAAAACCACAGGTTGGCCTTTGACATCATGGGACACGATTCCAAACATCCTCCCTGAAAGTCCCACCTGGAGACCCCACTCATCTCCAATGCGTCCCTGGAGGCGAGGCTGGCTTTCTTGTCCCCTCACCTCTCCAGACAGAGAAATGACAGAGGCGCTTAAGCAAGTCCATCTCCGGGTGGAGACTAGTCCAACGGTGGTTCCTCTGCATTCACTTAATTGCACTTGGCTCTCCACGCCTGAGGCTGAGGACGTCCAGCCGCCCCACAATCCCTTAATTAAACCTCCCGAGGCCCCTGACGTGCGGCAGGAACTCGGCTCCTCTGCTGCAGGTAAAAAACGCCCCGTGGACTTGCCAGCTTAGGGTGGGCACTTTCAGGACCCAACCCACTGTTTCTGCAGCCGCCTGCCCCAGAGCAGCTGGGAGGGCCGTGGTGCAGGAAGCAGGGGCTGCCAGGGTTTCTCTGCCTCCTGCTAACATGGGCGACCTGCAAACGAGGCGCGAAATGCCATGCAAATACGACACGTATTCATTTGGAACAATTAGCTTTGGGCATTTTAGTCAATAAAATGCCAGCCCTGTATGTGATCATATTTATTGCCCCAACTGTCCTTTTCTGATATTCTAAGCAAAACTGAAGGCGCGGTTATGTAAGATATCGAGAGGGATGTATTCGTATTCCTCCCTTGTGAGTGTCGGGGCACAGGGGTAAGGTGGACATTACTGCTACCTATGTAACTACAGATGCCACTCTACCCGCATCCTTACTGGCAAACATTATGGAGCCCCTGCTCTACATAAAACACCAGGCCGGGTGCCAAGAGAAGAACATTCTGCTGAGCTCGGTACATTACACATCTATGAGGTGCCTATTACCAAACACTTATTAAGTGCCACTTATTATTCCTGTGACCCTGGGCAAGTTAGTTTTCTCGCTTGTAAAATGGGGTGGATGGTTACACTGGCACACCCCTCTCACAGAACACGCCTCAGCCAGAGGAACAGACTGCTGAGACAGGCAACAACTTGGATGAACTCAAGGAAATTATGCTGATAAAAAAGCCAATAGAAAAAATTATAGACTCTGTGATTCCATTTACATAGCATTTGTGACATAACAAACTCACAGAGATGGAGAATAGATTAGTGGCTGTCAGGGGTTAGGGATGGGTGTGTAGCTTTAAAGGAGTGGTTCTCAACCTTGGCTGCACATTAGAATCACCTGGGAATTTTTTTAAAATCCTGATTTCTGGGGCCCCACCCCATAACAAAGAAACAGAATTTCCGGAGGATGAGGCCCAGAAATCAGGATTTTAAAAAGATTCCCAGGTGATTCTAATGTGCAGCCAAGGTTGAGAACCACTGCTCTAAAGGTTAGCACAAGGAAGCCTTGTGATGGCAGAGTTAAGTGTCTGGGTTGTTGTGGTGGTTACACACACACACACACACACACACACACAAATCAATGCATGTATAACCAGTGAAATTTGGAAAAGCTCTATTAATTATATCAAGGTCAGCTTCCTGCTTTTGATATTACACTATAGTTATGTAAGATATGAATATTAACATTGGGGGAGGCTGCATAAGGGGACTCAGGACTTCCCTGGTCATTTCTTTGCAATTCTATACTTATTTTAAAATAAAAACTCTATACTTTAAAAAATAGGTATAATATAGGGTCGTTTTTAGGGTTTGGTGAGTTAATCTAAAACACTGAACATGGCGTCTAGCACATGGTGAGCCCTCATTATGCCGTCATTATTACCACATGCCAGACACGGGGGTTCCAACATGGATAAGCCACAGTCTCTGTCCTCAAGAAGCTTCCGACCCAGCAGAAGAGGAAGACACCGCAAAGAGGTTTCAGCAGAATGTGATGATTGTGCTTGGTGCCCACAAGGAGGTCTCTGGGCTTTGGGGACGTTTCCTGGAAAGGATGTCAGGAGAGCCGAGTCAGGTCTGGTGGCATGAAGGGCACCTGGCAGAGGAACAGCTGGGCAAACACAGCGTTGCGGAGCAGCTGGCATGGGGAAAGCAGAGGCTGCTGGGCTTCCTGGAGCATTTGGAGGCAGAGAGTGGAGGGGAAGAGGCTGGCAAAGTAGGCAGCAGCCAAGCCAGGGAGGCCATGTATGCCCTGTGCCCGGACAGCACCCTTCTGGACACTTGGAGTCCTGCAGCGGCCTCAGCCAGGCTGGCTCTGGGCTCTGTGGGTTCTCTGGGCACTCCTGCTCCTGGGCCCCAGAGCCAACCCTGGAGGGCACTCTGTCCTTGGCACTGAAGGAGGGACTACTGAGTGTATGAGGCAAGCGAGAGGCCACCGGGGCCTCCACAAAGCCACCTTGGACTGGCTTTCACTACTGAGCAGATCAATCTACTACAAACCCAACCGCGGGCCACGTTCCTGGCACACTTCTCCCCACATGGGAGTGTGTGGGAGGCAACCAATCCATGCATCTCTCTCACATCAACAGTTCTCTCTCTCCCTCCCTCTCTTCCTCTCTCTCTCTCTCTGAAAAAGCAATGGAAAAAATATTCTCCAGTGAGGATTAGCAAGAAACACGCCCCCCAAAACACACACACACACCCCCCTTTCATAATGAATTCATTCCCCAATAAATTTGAACACCTCATCTGTGCTACAATGGTGAACTGAACAGACAGGGTCTCCTATCTGGGGTCAATGTCTAGTGGCAGAGATAGTCTTTGATCTAATAAACACCCAGTTAGGTAATTAGACATCTCACTGTGTGCTGAAGGAGGCATACGGGACATTAGGAGTGCTCACCAGGGGCCTGGTTAATCTGCAGGTGCCTCGAGGAAGCTTTTCTGAAGGAGGGCTGTCTGAGCTGAGGGCTGACCGAGAACTAACATTTGGGGAGGAGAAGTATGGAAAAGTGACACAGGGCCCAGCAACAGCGCATGTGGAGGCCACGAGGCAGAAAGGAGCCCAGCAGGCAGGGACCTGAAAGAGGCCAGTCTGCGGAGCGGAGCGGGGGTGGGGTGGGGCAAGGGAGCGGGAGAGGAGGCCGGCCAGGTCCTACCAGGGGCTGCCCGCCGCTGCGCCTCCCGAAGAGCACTCGCTGCGAATCACTGAAGAGCTCTGAGAGGGCGAGAGATAGGACCGGACTGTGCCCTTAAAATGTCATTCTAGCAGCTATCTGGAGACTAGATTAGAGGTGCGGGCCCGACGAGAGGTGAGGGCGGCCTGCTGTAACACAGGCTGTGAAGATGGGGAGGAGTGGGTGAATCCGGGTGCTGTTTTCGTTTGTGGTTTTTTGTTGTTGTTGTTGTTGCTGTTAATCCTCACCTGAGGATATTTTTTCCTCATTGGTTTTTTGGAGAGAGTGGAGAGAGGAAGCTGGAGAGAGAGAAATATCGATGTGAGAGAGCCACATCGACTGGTTGCCTCCTGCACGTGCCCCGACAGGGGGATGGGGAGCGAATCACAACCCAGGTAACTCCCTTGACTGGGAATTGAACCCGAGACTCTTGGGTATGTGGGCTGACACTCTAACCATTGAGCTGCACCAGCCAGGGCTGGATGCTGTTTTGGAGGTAGAGAAGACACAACCTGGTACCAGGTCGACTGGATCTAAGGGGTAACAACTCCAAGTTTATGGCATACAGAACTGGTGGGAGGTGGTACCATTCACAAAAACAGGTAATGGTGGAGGGGCACCGGGCAGGCGGGAGACAGTGGCGGATTTAGGAGGAGGATCATGACTCGGACTTCAGATCTGCCCAAGCTGAGTTTTTCTGAGACATCCAACTTAGCTAGGCAGCTGGATATAAGGACGTAGAGCTCAGATGAAGTACAGGTTACAGACTTACAACCGGGTGTCACCTGAACGTGGCTGATAACGGAAGCCACTACCAATGAGATGGTCTGGGACAAGAATCCAGTCAGAAGAGAATCCCTTGAACCAAGCCATAAGGAATCCAAGGCTTAAAGGCCGCGGAGGGAAGGATGACTCAGCGAAGACGACTTGGACGTAACCAGAAAAGCCGGGCCTGTGGGGATAGGAGAAGCCAAGGGACAAGAAAGTATCAGAAAGGAGGGGAAATATTTTTGATGTTCCCTGCACTTAGCGATAAGGAGAGCTGTCTTAGCAGAATGATGGGGGAGGAAGCCAGACTGAAGAGGGGCAGGGGAAGAAGTGGGAGGTGCAGAAATGGAGAGGGTGAGCACAGCCAATTCTTTCCAGAAATCTGGCTGGTGAGGAGAAAAGGGACAAGGTGGTGGCAGAAAGTGGAGTTGGGCTTGAGGAAGGCTTGGGTGGTTGTTGAAGATGGGACGACCTTGGGGATGGTGGGAAGGAGGTTCCTAAGACCAGAGGACAGGACCCAGAACAGAGGTGGTGGACGACCAGCCTGCCACGGGAACATCTCCTCTGCAGAAGCAGGAGGGAGGGCGGGAGGGCTGGTGCGGAGACAGGCGTGTGCGGGGCTGTGGGGATGAGTGAGGGGGGTGCGGGAATTCTGCCTGCTGACTTCTCCTGCTCTGCGAAGTCGGTGAGGTCCTCGGCTGAGAGTGAGAGTATAGGCGAAGGTTTGGGGAGGAAGGTGTGAAACGGTCATTGTGGACAGTGAGAGAGAGAGGGAGAACCAGGGGGAGGTGGTAGAAACAGCAGACACTTCGGAGGGATCGGTTGGGTTGGTGATGGTGAATTCTCAGAAGTACCAATCTGCTTCACTCTGTCTTATTCTAGCAGGTCGAGCTGTCTGTATAAAGGCAGAAAGAAGCAGATAGAGTGATTAATCCAGACTGGGACTCTGCCAGCCCGGGGCAATAAAAAGACAGAAGGTCAAGAGAGTTTAGGATATTGGCAGGAGAGCTCTTAAAATGACAGAACATGGAATCTATCTGGACTCAGAGAAGCAAGACAGAGGAAGGTAACGGATGGCAAGGAAACAGGTGGCAATGGACAGAAGAGCCTGATAGGTCAACGAATGGCTGGGTGGGAGTCGATGAGCAGCAAGCTGGCAGACCAGGAGGTGGTGACCAGAACACAGGAACCTCTGCGAGGCCATTTTCAGGTGATGGCAAGACCTAGGATGCGACCTTGGGAGCGAGCAGCTGAGGTGGGGAAGCCGGGGAAGGGGCTGATGGTCTGGGGGTAGGATCAGTGGCTCATGTAGCCACTGGTCTCAGGCAGGACAATGGATAGACTGGGAAAGGGGAGGACGTCTGTGAGTAGATGCCAAAGGCTTCACTGAACCTGGAAGGTGGCTGGGGATGCTGAGGGAGGGAGAGGTAGCCTGATCGTATGAGATGTGGGGAATAATGATGCCTTAGAGCAGCGGTTCTCAACCTGTGGGTCATGACCCCTTTGGGGGTCGAATGACCCTTTCACAGGGGTCGCCTAAGACCATCGGAAAACACATATATAATTACATATTGCTTTTGTGATTAATCACTATGCTTTAATTATGTTCAATTTGTAACAATGAAATTGGGGGTCACCACAACATGAGGAACTGTATTAAAGGGTCGTGGCATTAGGAAGGTTGAGAACCACTGTCTTAGAGAAATTATGTTCCCTTCCACCTGAAGTACATTCTCCAGCGTGAAAGGCCAGGGCAGCACATGGAAGGGGTCTGAGACGAGGTCACAGGCACAGCACAGGGCCAGAGGTTGGTAGACTGATAACGAGTCCTGAGGACATGAACATGCTTGGGGCCTTGGGCACGTCCTTTCCACTCCCTGGGCCACAGGTTTCTCATCAATGAAAATAAGTTGGAGGAATTAGTCAGGTAGAGCTTCCGGCTGACGTTAGGGAGCCACAAATAGGTTATAGCTGAGATCGTGATCACATTGCTCATATCTATTGGAGTAGATAATTAAGAGATTACTTAAAAAAATATATTTTTATTTATTGATTTCAGAGAGGAAGGGAGAGGGAGAGAGAGATAGAAACATCAATGATGAGAGAGAATCATTGATCGGCTGCCTTCTGCACGCCCCCTACTGGGGATGGAGCCCACAACCCAGGCATGTGCCCTTGACTGGGAATCAAACCAGGGACCTTTCAGTCTGCTGGCTGACGCTCTATCCACTGAGCCAAACCAGCTAGGGTATTAAGAGATTACTTTAAAAATTCTTTCGTACTTATTGATGCCTCCTATGTGCCCAGTATTTTACAAGTGTGAGCTGGTTTCACTTCACAAGCCTGTGAGATGGGTATGCTAACCCCATTTTACAGATGGCAAACTGAGGCTCAAAGAGAAGTTAAGAGGCATGGCCAAGGTCATAGAGCTGGTAAGCAGTGGCCACAGGATTCTAACCCAGATGTTTCCTTAACACCAGGCTGCCTCTTACGAGGGCACCCACAGAACGGAATCCAGCAGAAGCCAAGTTGGGGGCAGCAGTTGGCCTGAAGAGTGTCTGAGGCTCCCCACTGCCTT
Source organism: Myotis myotis (assembly GCF_014108235.1). NCBI lineage: Eukaryota > Metazoa > Chordata > Mammalia > Chiroptera > Vespertilionidae > Myotis > Myotis myotis. Next base: position 8,160,194 of record NW_023416322.1, read on the forward strand.
GTTCTGGGGAAGCAGTTTTGAGGTTGGCAAGCTCTGCGGAGAAAAGAGGAGGAGAGTCAGGCCGTCGCTCACCTCTCCCCTTTGATTGCTCGGCTGGCTCACCCACTACCTCCGCAATCTGGCATTTCGTTCAGTGCCACCGGGCTCGGTTCCCTGAGCCTGAGAGGGGCCAGGAGCTGCAAGGACCTCTCCTGTGGATGCAGTGCCCCTGCTCCCCTCCCCACAAGGCAGAGCGACTACTGGCCCAAGGGGTACCCCTTATTCTCAGGGCCCAGGGAGCAGGCAGGAGTGGCAGAAACACGAGTGGTCTGACCTGGCACGGGTGAACGTAGCTGCCAGCCCCTCCGCACCTCTTTGCCTCCGACTGACAGGTGAGCAGCTGTGCGCTACAGCTGTCTGTCCATCTGCCTCCCTCTGATGCTCCTCAGAGGGGAGGACCTGGACCTGAAGCAGCAACCTTACTCGGGATATTAATCAGCAGGGATGGGGGGGGGGCAGGAAGAAAGGCGTGCCCTTTCTATCCCAAACCAGAACCCCCTCCCCACTGCCCAGTCCCTCTCACTGCCTCCTTCCCTCCCCACTACTGCCCTAGCTCTGCCTGCCAAGCTCTGCAAATCACCACACATGCCAATAAGTCATTAGAAACCAGAATGGCAAATGTGGGGTTGCTATGGAGACCAACACCAGGAGCTGGCAGCCCTGGGGGCCAGCCTGTGGCTCAGGTGTGCTGTGGGGAGAGCTGGGAAGCCCCCAAAACCTGGCAGTGGGGAGATAACGCATTATGCGCTATTGGGATGCTGTTTCCAGGCAGGGCACCAGGCTCTGCCACCTCCTCTCCCCTCCCCAAGGCTCTGGTCCCACCACCTGCAGCTTGTTAGGTGTGATAAATGACATAGAACAGTGGTTCTCAACCTGTGGGTCGCGACCCCTTTGGCGGTCGAACGACCCTTTCACAGGGGCCGCCTAAGACCATCCTGCATATCAGATATTTACATGACGATTCATCACAGTAGCAACATTACAGTGATGAAGTAGCCACGAAAATAATTTTATGGTTGGGTCACAACATGAGGAACTGTATTTAAAGGGCCAGAAGGTTGAGAACCACTGACATAGAGGCTGCAGCCTGGGCCAATGGGCCAGGCCCCTCCCTTCACAGACATCTCTCACCCAGAGGAGGTGGCTGGAATAGAGCCCACTTGGGAACCAGTCCCCAGGGCCAAGGGCCACGGACAGCCCTTCTTAGCAGCCTGAGCTGGTGGCCTGTGTTTGGAGGAAACTGAGGCCCAGTGAAGGGCTGAGGGCAGAACCGCGCTCAAGCAACACTCTCTCATCTCCCGGACCCCGGAACTCACTTGGCTTCTGCCCAGTTCTGAGTGTAGTGTCTGGGCCCTGTAGACCCTTGTAGCACGCGCGCGTGCACACTCACACACACACACACACACACACACACACACACACACACACTTGTTGAAAACCGCTGAGAGAAGGTGTGCAAGCATCCGGAATTTCTGACAAGACAGCAGCGGGCCCTGGATGGGAGTCTCAGCTCTCCCACTAACTCGGTGTGACCTCCCACAAAGCCACGTCTCTCTGGGCCCTGCTTTCATCATCGGGGAAATAACTGGGATGTGTTTCCGACAGTCTATTCCAAATTGGGCTCTGCAGAGTTATGAAGCGATTCCTGGGGGTCAGGGGTCAGGAGGAGGCTGACAGTGGGTTCTGGTCCACCTGCTTTGCTCCAGCTGCAGCAGCCTTCTATTAATTTCCTGTTGCTGCGGTGACATATTACCACACACTTAGTGGCTGAAAACAGCACAGATTTATTCTCTTACGGTGAAAAGGTGAGTCTCACCGGGCTATAATCAAGGTGTCGGCAGATCTGCATTCCTTTGTAGAGGATCTAGGGGAGAATCTGTTTCCTGGCTTTTTCCACCTTCTATGGGCCCATATAGCACCCCCCCCCCCCGGCTTTCCTTGGCTCATAGCCCCTTCAGTCATCAAAGCCACCAATGGCCACTGAGTCTGTCTCACATGGCGTCCCTCTGACACTGACTCTGCCTCCCTCTTCCACAGTTAAAGGACTCGTGTGAGGACACTGGGTCTATCAGATATTCCAGGACGATCTCTTTATTTCAAGGCCAGCTAATTGGACCCTTAATTCCATCTGCCACCTTCATTCCCCTTGCCACGTAACTTGACATATTCACAGGTTCTAGGGACTAGTATACAGCCATCTTTGGGGGGCATTATTCTGCCTACCACACCCATTTTGAAAAATGGATCAATTTCTATAGATGTTTGAAAGCCACAGAACCAGAGGACTCACAGTTGCCATCCGTTTTAAAGGACTATATGCCTTGGACTCCTCCTTTTCTCCCTGGGGGATCATTACAAGAATTCAGAGGAACTCTGGGGCCTGACCATCAAGTGTGAATGCTGGCAGTCTTGGGCGGTCCTGGTGGGGTGTGCAGAGAGAGGGTCTCTGTGTCCACCAGAAAAGAGGTCTCCAAGGAGGAAAGAATAAGGGCTGTTCCGGGGTGCCCACCCATCTCAGCTCTTTCCTCTCCAGTCCATATGCACATACATATTCAGAGTGTCCTGCAGGGATCTGTTTTGGCTTTTGCTTCCAGGTAAAGTCAGATGGAGGGCTCTGTGTGTGTGTGTGTGTGTGTGTGTGTGTCCATGCATAAAAGTGAATGATCTCTCCCATCAGACAGAATGATCGCCGAGGCCACGACTCTGTTTTCCTTTGCTGTCCCCTTCTCCCGTCCCCATCCATGGCGCTGCACCCAGTGCAGAAGGCACACTGATTTCAGCCATAAAGTTGAGACACTATCCTTTCCTCCCACACCTTGACCTTCAACACTATCCTCTTCCTAGACCTACCCAGGAGTCCCCAGATTATTTGTAACCAACTCTAGATCAGGGGTGGGGAACCTTTTTTTCTGCCAAGGGCCATTCGGGTATTTATAGTATAACATCATTCACAGGCTATACAAAATGATCAACTTAAAAACTAGCCTGCTATATTTGGTCAAACATTTAATGAACTCACCCCAATGCCTCGGCGGGGCCAGACCGAACGGTTTAGCGGGTCTTATGCAGACCGGACACCCCCCCACCCCTGCCCTAGAAACAGTACCAAGTTCAGAAAGCGTGGGTCTTAGAACCTTCCTGCCAGCGCCTCTCCAGGACCATCGTGATCCAGCATCTGCAGGTGAGACAGGCTCTGACGGGCCCTGAGGAGAGGGTGGCCTCTCATTCGCCTCCCACACAACACAGCTTCGGTGAGATCCCCTCCGCCCGCTGCCTGGGACCCAGTGAGGCTGCATCACAAAACTCTTAGGAGAACAGTGTCCTGGATATTAATCACAGCCCCTGTGTTTTAGGATGTTATGCAAATTACTCACCCTCTCTCAGCTGTATTTTTTTCCCTTGGTATAAACCGGCAGCTCACTCTGATTCCTACCTCTCTCATATGTCCCAGGGGATCGGGGAAGAGAAATGTGATGAGGTAGGAGAGAGCTATTCTTTGGAGGATGGGCCCTGGGGAAATGGAGGGGGGAAGGAACTAACATTTATTGAGCTTCTACTTTGTAGCAGGCACTTTACACAGATTAGCTCTTGAAGGCTGAGAACCAGGAAGAGTTGGGGGCTAAATTCTGGCGCTGCCACTTGCCAGCTGTGTGTGGCCTTGGGCAAGTTACTTAATGTTTCCCAGCTTTAGTTTCCTCGGCTGCAAAGTGGGGGGAATCATATCCACTTCACAGAGTTACGTGGATTAAATGAGATAAATGCAGGGGAGCTTTCGGCACATCATGAGCACTCAGCAATGTGAGCTGCTGTTATTAACAGCCCGAGAAGTGGGTGTTGTTAACCCAGATTTGCAGCTGGGAAAACTGAGGCTCTGAGGGGTTCAGTCAAATGCCTGAGGGCCTGTGGTTGAGGAACAGGGGCTCTAACCCACTTCTAATGGACCCCAGTTCCTCTGGATTATGAGTTCAGGCCTGGGTCATAGAGACTATGCCCAGAGCCTCCAGGTAGGCTCTCCTTGCTCGGGCTGCCAGGGCTCAGAAAGGGTTGGCACGCGAGTCTTGGCTCTAGCTCTTCGGCTGGGGGCGGGGTGGGGGCGGGAAGAGTGAGATGTACTAGGGTCCCCACTCCAGGGCACTCTCTCTACAGGTCAGAAGTGAGTCAAACTCCAAGTCACAAGACCCAGGCGGCCTCTCTCCAGCGAAAGGACAGACTAGCCCTTCATGGGGGAATGTGTGCTCCTTTGGGTACAAGGTCATGTCCAATGCACTATCTATGAAACCAGTGGGATTGCTCTAGGAGCAACATCCCAAACAGGAGCCCGGCAGGGAGAGGCAGGGAGGGGAGAAGCAGGCTGCAGGCTGCACAGAAAATGGAGCTTAAGGAATGGCAGAGAATTGGGCCCAACATCAGTGGGGTGGGGGCTGGTGGCAGCAACCGATTAGGGGAGTGCAGGTCTCAGAAACCGCCTGGGAACGGGAAAGGGGTCTTTCTCAAAGCAAGATGTGTCCAAGGGTGGAGGTCACTGGCTCCGAGGAGAAGGCACGAATGCGGGCCAATAGGTTCTCATCCTCTAAGAAAGGGCGGCTCTCCTCTCCAGAGAGAACAAGGGGACACCAGAAACCCTACAGTGGGGAGGGGCCTACTCCAGAGACAACACTGCTCCCACCCAGGGGCCCCCCCTTTGGCCACCCCGCTCCCATTCCCACCCCCAGGAGCTGCTCCTTCCCCTCTCCAGACCCTCCCCTCCACAGATCCAAACTCCAGCCCGCTTTCCAGGCCCCAACCAGCCGCACCCCTTTGAGGCAGCGTTCCCTCTGTACTCCCACACAGCTCACAGTTCTGATAACATTTATAGTCTAAATCAAGCAGTTTAGCACTTGGTTTTAAATACTGTCTCGTGTTATTCCCTTGTTATTTCTTGGGAGTATAAGTTTTGCCTCCCCAACGGATCTGTAGATTTCCTTTCCAGCAAAGACTGGGACTTCGGTTCTTTGTAGTCTCCCGACCCCACACCCCACACCCCACACTAGGACAGTGCTCCAAAGGTACTGGGTGGGGGGTTGGGGGTGAGTACTAATTGACTAAATTAGCTTCAATGGCTGGAGAACCCCCTGACTGCCTAGTGAAATGCTGAAATGGATGGCCCAAAGCCTGGGTTTTAAAAGGTCAGATTATTTTTCCATCTCACTCGGAGGAAAAACCAAACTCCTCACACACCCCAGCTCCAGGGCTTCCCGAGATCTGGCCTCCTCCACCAGGCACGGCCCCGCCTCTGAGCCCTTGCACCTACTATTCCCTTTGCCTGGTGTGCCCTCACCACCTTGCAGCCACTTCACCTTTACTCGTGCATCAGTGAGGTCTTCCCAGACCACCCTGTACAAAATCACAAACTCTCCTCTTCCTCGCACATCCTCTCCTATCCCCCTTCCTCGATTAATGCTTCTCTTTAGCACTTGCCACTTTCTAATTGACTGTTTCCCCAGACAGCCAGGTATAAACTCCAAGAGGGCAGAAGTATGTTTGCTGGTTGCTCACTTTTGTCTACACCAGCAGGCCAGGCACAGATCTTAAAAAAATACTTGCTAAGTGAAGAGATTCCAGTCCTGCTCTGTGTCTGACACAGCTGGGATGTGGTTCTGCAGAGATGGGCAAGGGACAGGACATTTCTGGAGCTTTCCCCAGATGTGGGATTCCACCCTTCCACCCTGGGCCAACTCTGGGCAAGCACCTTCCGAAGTTCAGGGGCCTGGAGCTTCGAGAGCCCGCGCTACCTCCATCCCATGGGGAGGTCTGTCCAGAAGTAGAAGATGGAGGGGTGGGGGTCGAGGTGGAGTGTCAAGTCCCCGCCCTCCCCATGCACAGCATGCCCACCAGCTGCCCCTCTGAGGTCGCTCCATCTCCTGGCATCACCACCTCTGCCCTCCTCTGCCAAAGACAGATGCTTTCATCACCGCCTTTGAATGCCCACTTTGAGAACATGTTATAGAGCAGTGGTTCTCAACCTCTGGCCCTTTAAATACAGCTCCTCACGTTGTGACCCAACCATAAAATTATTTTCGTTGCTACTTCATCACTGTAATGTTGCTACTGTTATGAATCGTAATGTAAATATCTGATATGCAGGATGGTCTTAGGCGACCCCTGTGAAAGGGTCGTTTGACCGCCAAAGGGGTTGCGACCCACAGGTTGAGAACCGCTGTTATAGAGGAACAGAACCTCTCCTGTCTGTCTTAACTCTTCCTTCCTTTTTCTCCCCCTAAAGGATCAGGGAAGACATACCCACTTTACAGGGGAAACCAAGCCGGTTGCCTAACAATCACTGCCTCTTCTTCCATATGTGTTTTTTTAAAAAAATGTTTTTATTGACTTTAGAGAGGAAGGGAGAGAGAATGAAAGAGAGAGGGATGGAAACATCAATGATGAGAGAGATTCATTGATAGGCTGCCCCCTGCACACCCCCCTACTGGGAATGGAGCCCGCAACCCTGGCATGTGCCCTGAAGGGGAATCGAACCATGACCTCCTGGTTCATGGGTGGATGCTCAGCCACTGAGCCACACCAGCCAGGCTTCCATGTGGTTTCCCCCCCGAAGGATCTGCCTTGTGAGTTCTGAATATGAAGGGCTGTACTCGTTCTTTCCAAGACACATGAGGCTCCCTTGTTAGAGACTCCCACTGACAGCACCATTCCCGAACCGTCCCTGTGTAATCTGCTCAACCAGGGGCTGTGTCCATCCCCATATCTCCCAGAAGTTGTCCCTACATTGGTTTCACTATTGTGGCCACGGGGGCTGACTCTTAGGGTCCAGCTTCTCTGGGGCCACAGGCTCCGTGTGGGCCCCGGGGCACTTGGCTGAGGCAGAAGGAAACAATGTTGGCTCTCCAGGAGCTGTGAGAGACCCCACAAGGGGACAGGCAGCCCCTGGCTTGGACAGGGTGTCTGGAGCTTCTTATTGTAGCAGCAAGGGAGGGGAATGGGCTGGATCGCCCCAGAACACCCTCCAGTTCCAAGGGGGTGGTTAAGGAGCAGGAGCCCTTGGGTCAGAAAGGCTAAATCCTCCATTGTTGTTTTTTGTTTCCTAGCTTTATGTCTTTAAGCAAGTTACTGAGCCTCAGTTTTCCTGAATTTAAATTAGAGATAATAAGAGTACCTACCTAATAGGGGTATTTCTGAGGACTGAATGGGATAATGTAGGTAAAGCACTTGGCACAGTGTGTGGCACATAGTAAATGCTCAATAAATGCTAGCTGCTATAATTAGTGCCATTACAATGTGAGAAGTGGAGGTTGAGAAATGGTTATTGCCCAGGGATCCCTCTGCCTGATCTTCATCTTGGAACTCATTTCAAGCCCATCAAATGCTGAGCAGCGGGGAAGGTGTGGGCGGAAGAAATGTACAGAGAGAAACGCAATTCTAAACCAAACGTGGTTCAACTCATCTCCTAACAGGCAGCTCCCGCAGCCCAAGGTGTCCACTGGGTCCCCAGGAAGTGCAAGAAGCCAGAGGACAAGGGCCCTGGCAGCTCTGGGTTTAAGCAGAGACTTCTTTTTTTTTTTTTTTTTTATTGCTTAAAGTATTACAAAGGGTATTACATATGTGTCCATTTTATCCCCCCGCCCTAGACAGTCCCCTAGCCTCCCCTATCCCCCAATGTCTTATGTCCACTGGTTATGCTTCTATGCATGCATACAAGTCCTTTAGTTGATCTCTTACCCCCCTACCTCCTGCCCCGCAACCCTCCCCGGCCTTCCTGCTGCAGTTTGACAATCTGTTCGAGGCAGCTCTAAGCAGAGACTTCTTGATGATGGCTTAGAACACTCAGGAAGCCACGGTCGTGAGACCAATCCCAGCAGGGATGCATCAGGTCCCCGCCCAACTGTTTTAGGCTGGAGAATGGAGGGATGGTCTGAGTGATTTGTCAGCCCCCCTGGAAGCTCAGCTCCAAGCACTGGAAACAGAGGCTGAGGTGGGACCTGTCTACGGTGTTCCTGATATCTACAGATACACAATGTGGCACCTCTTCACACGCTAGCCCTGTGCCCCATATACCCCTGGCACCAGTGCCCCTAGGCCCACCACCTCTGCCTGGCGGACTCCTTTTCAAGCCTTGCCCCAAATACCATGTGCATTGAGAACCATTCCCTAATCTGCAGACAGAGATAGTCACCTCTTTATCTGCTCATCCTGTATGATAGCACTTATTTCATTATTGTAAGACTGACTTCCCGCTCAGGCCAGTATGGCTCAGTTGGTTGGGCGTCCTCCCGTGCACGGTGCACCGAAAGATTGCTGGGTAGATTCCTGGGTCGATTCACGGTCAGGGCACATGTCCAGGTTTTGGTCTCGATCCCCAGTAGGGGACACGCAGGAGGCAACCAATTGATATTTCGATCTCACATTGATGTTTCTCTCTCTCTTCCTTCCTTTGTCTCTAAAAATCAATAAAAAATCTTTAACAAAAAAAGACTGACTCTCCCAACTGAATAATAATTACAGAATAATATACTTACATAGTACTTACTATGCCAGGCATCGGTCTCAGCTCAATACGTGTATTAACTCACGTAATCCTTATAACAACTCTATGAGGTAGGAAGCTGAGTCACAGAGAGGTTAGATGACTTGCCCAGGATCACTCAGCTGTAAGTGGTAAAGCCTGGATTTGAACCCTAGGAGTGCAGCTCCGGAATCTATACTCTTACTGTGAACTCCTGGAAGACAGGGGCAACACCTGGTTTGTCTCTCTGTCTCTAGCATCTAACACGGGTCTGAGCACACAGCAGGTGCTTTGAAAAGATGGGCTGGTTACATAAGCAAATGCCTGGTGACTATTCCAGCCTCTGAGCTGTGGGACTGAGAGACCAAGGCCCTAAGGAAGTACATGGTGTACGCATCCTTCTTACGCACCCTCTCTTAGCAATCCCACCACACTGCTGTCTGTCCTGTCTGCTTATGTCTTTTCTTGTGTGCCTCTTGCCTTCTGATGTTTGTTTTCTCAGTGTATCTTCTGCCTCGTCCTCCTCCCCTACTGTTCCTGGCCACTCTCCCCCTTTCCTGCCCCATGCACCCTCCGTCCATTGTCCTTGCCCTTCTCTGTGGTCCTTGCAGGCTTGACAGCCTCCCACCCCCATTCTTTGCCTTGGAGCATTTATAGGGTCTAGGCTTGTTCAAGGGGGCTGAGGACACCAGTGGTATTGCCCCATTAGACTCACCATGGATGAAGCTCCTGCCCCCTGACCCTCAATGAAATGGCAATTTCCCATCTACTTGGGTGCAGGGTGTGGAGCGGGGTTCCCTGCCTACCGTTGTCACACATCTGTGCAGCATCAGAAAGACCAATACTCACCCTACGTCCTCCTTCGGGGTCCCATCTCCTCCAGCAAGCCTTCCCTGATCACTCAAGAGAGCACTCAGCAAACCTTACACCTTCTCATATTCTAACTGAGGAGACAAGGCGTGCCCCTGAAAAATCCAATTAAAACGTAATCTTCAGATAACTGTACCACTTACCAGATGTCACACACATCCAGGGGCCAAATGAACTGCAGACAATCAGTGATTTCAAAACGGAGACCTATGGGACCTGAGGCAAGTGGCTGATCCTCTCTGGTCCTCGGTTTCCTCCACTATGAAGCAGGGGAGGATAACCCAGACCTTAGAAGGCTGTCAAGAGGACTGAATGAGATCATTTTTGTAGAGCTCCCGTCACACTGGTGCTTAGTAGGCACTCAATAATGAATTTGTGTCTTTCTCCCTCCTCTGTCTAAAGCATTGGACTTCTGGGCAGCCCTCCCCGATAAATGGTAAGGTATGAACTGGCCCACCCTTTTAGGTCAGAAATGCCTTAAGGACAGGACAGCCCCGGCTCCGTAAGCTTTGTGGTACCTGGTATCTTGGAAGGAGATGGGCCTGTCATGTTAGAAGTCACTCAGCCGGATGATGACAATTCACTAGGACTGTTCCCGCTCGCATCCCTCCCACTGAGCGGTGGATCTCTGAACGAGCCTGGTGGGCACAGAATGATCACCAGGGAAGTCCAGGCACAAGTTCATTCTGCCCTGAGACCTGGGGGTTTGTTTAATTGCTGTATCCTCAGCTCCTAAAATAGTACCAGGCACATAGTAGGTGTTTAATAAATCATTGATGGAAGGAGCTTTGTTTAAAAAGTAACAGATTTTCTTTTTCCTTTCAAATAAAAAAGGGGGGGGCAGGTAGGAGAAGCAAATGGCAGGATACAGGAGACGTGCCAGGGACACGCAGCCGCCAGGCCCACCAGCCTCGCTCTCTTCTGCAAAAGGGGGTTGAGCAAAGCCAACAGCAAGTGTGTTCCCACCATCAGAGTGTCTTGAGCACAGAGAACATTTAAGACTGCGGTTTACAGAAGAAACGGGAGGGGGGGGGGCAAAGGTGGCGACAGAGACTTGGAAGGGAGGGAGGCAGAGGTCCTCGGGAGAAGGAGGGTGAAAGAAGAGAGAACACTGTGAAGAGAAAGGGTGACTCCTGAGGAAAGAGCGTGAAGAGGGGAGGAGGAAGAGGGGGGAGGAGGAAGAGGAGGAAGGAGGGAGGCACAGGGAAGAACCGTGGGGAGTCACAGAGGAAACGCCACTCAGTCTGGGAGGAAATTGTCTTAGCAGACCTCTGGGTTCCCACTGACATTTGGTGTCTCCTTCGGGGTAGGCTGTGCTGGGGGAGGGTGTGGATTTGGGGGTGCTCCTAGACACGATGTGTCTGCCAAGCCCTGGGCAGGTCTCAATCCCTGGAGCACAGTGACCTTTAGTGCCATCCTTGCCAGAGGGATCCCCGAGGCAGGAAGGAGGAGACTCAGTGTGAGCCAGCCCAGGGCGAGGCAAAGGGCTAAAGCCTCAGACCCCGAGCTGTGCTCTCCTCTCCCCACCTTCTCCCCACAAGGGCACCTGGTCAGCCAGGAAAGTGGGTCAGGCCACCCACATGTGACTTGTTCTGACAACAACAGGGCCCACAGGCAGCAAGGGGGCCTCCGTGCCTTGTGCACAGCCTTGCCCCTTTCCCTTCCCCCCCGCCCCCCGCAGCGCTTCTTGCTGGAGGGACCTTTAGGGAGCAGTGGGCAGTGGGAGTATCCTGGCTTCTCATTCGGGAAGGGGACACTGGGCCAGCGCCTACCCCAGGCCGGCGGGAGGGGGAGCCTGACGGTGCCTGGGTTCCTGAGAAGATCCGGAGCTCCCAATGATGGTGACCTGGCTGGCAGGGAGCCATCTCTATGGCCCTGACCCGGGGAGTCAGGTCTCTCTACCACCCCACCTCCTGGGCTCCAGCCCATCTGTGCCCCGGGGGGAGCGCTGCGCCCTGCCCTCCCTCCGACCTGCCCGTCCACGAGAAGCCGCGCGGCGCCCACAGATGGGAGCTGCGGCAGCCAGAGAACAGAGCACAAAGCCCAGCTGGCACGTTCCTCCCGGCTGTTCGGTGGGGAGGCAAGCCAAGGGGCGCACGGCAGCACCCCTCGGCCCTCGCCCAGGGTCCGGGTCTCCCGCACCTTCAGCGTCTCAGCTCAGCCCCCGTCACCGGCACTGGCACCGGCACCGGGGCCCCTCGTTGGCTGGGCAGCCAGAGTCTGCGCCGCCCTCGGGTGCAGGACAGACGGACCACCTGTGGCTGGCCAACCCCTCCTGCCTCCCGGGGGCTGCGGTGGGCCCGGCGCGGTCTCCCCGGCGCCGCTTCCACTCCCAGCGCCCCAGGCTGAGCCCCGGGCGCCCATCCCCCACCCCGAGGTCCCATCCCGACTGCGGGCGGACCCTGCCGGCCTGGGAGGAGCCTGGCTCCGGGTTCCAGATACTTCGGACAGACACCAAAGCCCCCTCGTCCTTCCGCACGGACACCCACCCGAGTTCCAAGGAAGGCAAGTCCCAGGGTCATGGAGCGCTACCACCCCACCCCTGCCCGCCCCTGTCACGCCCTCCCTAACCTCTCCGCCACCTCTCGGCTCCCCGACATCTCAGGGCCCCTCTCTCCGCAGCAACAGTTTGAGGCGGGTCAGGCCCCTCGGGATGGCTTCGGCCCAGGCGCCCCCTCGCCCGCCGCTGGGGGTCCGGCCGGCGCAGTCGGCCACCTCCTTTACGCACCAGCCCCTTCCCTCGGCGCCGGGGCCGCCCCACCCCGAGTCACCAGCTTCTGCCGCGGCCCCGCCGGCGCCCCCAGCGCTCCCGGGTCAGCCGGGGCCGCACACTCACCCGCGGCCGCCGTCAGGTCCCCGCGCCGCTCGGCTGCAGCCCGGGCCGGGCTGGGGAGGCTGGTCCGCGCCCCTCCGCCGTGTGCCGCCGCCAGGCCGGCCAGGCTCGTGGCGCCTTCCGCCGCGGAGTTGTCCGGGGAGCGGTTGCCCGGCAGAGTCGGGAGGGCGACGGCGGAACAACGATCCGCTCGCTCGCGCCCTGCGCCCCGCGCCCCGCGCCGGGGGCTCCGCGCCGCCCTGCGCGCTGGTGGCGGGAGCTGCGAGCTCCAGCCGGGCGCTCCCTCCGCGCGCTCGGCCAAGTGCACCCCGCAGGCCTGGCGCCCGCGCCCTCCGCGCCTCCTCCGGCTGCGCTGCCTCCTCACTCGCTGCTCCGCCGCTCTCCCAGCCTCCCCAGCCCGCTCCGCTCGCCGCCTCCCCATCCGCAAGCCACGCCGCCCCCTTCCAGGCCCGCTGCCATTTTAACTCCTGAGTGGCCAGAGGTACCTTCTCCCCAACACACATCCACACGCTGGAGGGGGGAGTTGGGCGGGGCCCGCTGCTAAAGCTGGAGTGTCTGGGGCCAGTGGTGTTCTTGCGACTTCAGTGCAAAGCTTGGCTGAAAGAAGTGGGCACAGGGCCTGAGAGAAGAAGGGGGCAGCTCTTAAGATCTCTCTCTTACCCCGTTGCAAAGGCCAATAGGTTCTACGCTTCGGAAGTTAACAGGGAACTAAGGAATTCAGTGGGTGGGTTAGAATTTGTTCAGCGGACACAGGCGCCTCTTATCCCAAAGGATGGAGTGGAATACCCCTGAGGCCTCATGCCCTTAACGGCACTGCCCCCTGAACAGGGCAGTCCTGGCGTCTTGGAACAATCCCCCTGGCCCTTAGCAAACGATGCCATCTATTTAGGCATTAGGCAGGAGCCAGCACGCCCAACCAGGGGCGTGGTTTGGGGGGTGGGCGTGGTGCTCACCCTGCAGACTGGGCGTTGTGAACACAGGGAAAGGAGGAGAGGAGCTGATCGTGCTGAAGGTGGGAGCTGGGTTGCTTCCCGGGGGCTTAGAAAGGCGGGGTCCCCTGCTATGCATCTGGCTTGGGAGAGAGGGTCTCCTACCGGAGCGCAGGCTGAAGGCCATGTTCCACTGGGCCTCCCACCAAGACCACTCAGAATGGACACCACAAGGACAGCCCCCAGGCAGGCCACACAGCGGAGGGGTCTTGACCAGAGCCTGCAGAACCAACAGCAGGGAGGGGATGGGGTGGAGTTCCAGATGTGGGGCGTCCTTTGAGGAGGGCATCCAGGGTGTCTTCTGTCACCCAGAGCTTGAGCTCCGTGCCTCTTGCGAGGTGAGCTCTGGGCAGACAAGGACAGTTCTCTGGCTCTCTCTTTTCCAAGGGCACAGCCAGTGGGGACTCCATCCCTGGAGGCTTTTATAAAGTTGTCTTGAAGGTCCGTGTGGTCTGTATGCACAGGTGGGGTCCTCACCTTCATGTACTGAAAAAAGCACACATTATGCTCCCATTGTACCTCTATGTCGCCACCCTCCACCCCTGCTGGGGGGTATAATAGAGGGACAAGTTGGAACTATATGAAACATATTTTTAACATTTCAAGGCCATGGAAGTGCCAAAGAAGTACAGACAGAAAAAGCCATCATGGGCTGGGGTTATTCATAGACGGTTTTATGGAGGAGTTGAGATTCAAGCTGAGTCCAGATGGAGGGATAGGTTTTGAACTGGTGGAGAAAGCACGGGCCAGACCAGCAATGGCAGGAAAGCACAGTAGAATGGGTCACCTGGAAGGTAGGGGCAAGGGAGGGAATTTGTAAGACAACTACTGGGTGCCGGGCCTGCTCACATCTCTCATTTAATCCTCTGAGTTGACTCCTACCCCACTGAACTGACAGGAGGATGAAGGGTCAAAGAGTTTAAAACCAACAGTCAGAATGTGAACTCTCTTTGAACCCACAGTGTCCTTGCCACAACACCACATTGGATATGCAGAGGGGAGCCGCTCGCGAGGAGCCCGCATTGCCGGGCTGAGTTTAGCTCGGCTGTGCTCACATGCTTTGGGATGAAAGAGGCAGGAGGACGGGAGGCTAGTGAGGAGGCTGTGGTAGGAATGAGGGGGAGGGGAGCACTGAGAATGGACAGCAAAGGGACTTTGTGAGAAAGACGTGGTAGAGCTTTGACACAGACTAATTGAGTGAAAAGAGTCAAAACTTGCCTCCAAGCTTATGTGCATGAATGTTTGGATTCCTTGTCAATTTAGTGGAGCCACCACAGGGCCACTCCTTTACCAGCTCAAGAGCCTGGGCTCTCGACTCCAGTGTCCCTGCCTCCCAGCCCCTCCGCACAGCCTCGTGTATCTTAGCTCCCAAACAGTAAGTTTCTGGAGGGCAAAGACTGTCCACACAGCATCAAGGCATGACTAGTAGGTGCTCAATACCTGATTGTTGAAGAATGGGATAAAAGCAAGTAATATTTGCTAAGCAGCTGATTCCTAAGTGGCAGACCCTTTAAGGCACGTGCTGGGCAAGGGGTCGGGGAATTGCATTGCCCATGGGAAGAGAATGGTCTCTTACAACCCAATGGGACTCAGGAAAGAGCAAGAGGTTTGAAACCCTGCTTATCACTTCCTCTGTGTTGCTTCAGGAGACATGCTTAACTTCTCTGACCTCCACTGATTCCTATGTAGAAATATTAATTCAAGTAATAGCGGCTAATCACAATTATGCATGAACTCATTAAAAATTCCGCCAACTCCAGGACCCTAGAGATAGGAGGGGGAAAAGGTTTGCCATTTATATAACCGGGACAGAATTGAGCTGAGATCTGAACCCAGGGCTCTCTGATGGTGAAGGCTAAGCACCACACTACCCTGCAACACTTCCTAACGATGAGGTGGCAATCAGGTATTAATTCATACTCGTAGGATGGGTGTGGGATGTGACAGGGTACAAGCGTCTGGCAGTGAGCACAGTGTCTGGCACGTGGCGCACTCTTCTCTCTCAAATCATGCTGTCATTCTGAGCCAGATACTTTCCTGGGGGAAGATGGGGACTCAATTCAGTCCCTTGGAAGCTCTTAGGTAATTACCCAGAGGATTTAGTGGCCCAGTTACTGACCTTTCTCCCTCCAAGTTTAATCTCTAGGGTTAGCCATGCACAACTTCTTGCCGGGAAGCCTGGATGCTGGGATTACACACCCTTACAAATGATCCTCGGCTCAGCTCCACTTGATGCTTTAATGGAGGGTCAGATGCTGGGCTAGCAGGCATGCTGTTTAGGGGGGCGGGGCAGTGAGGGGAGGAGGGCTTCTGGAGCCTGGCACAGGAGCCAAGTCAGAGAAGGGAAGCTGAGGATGTGGTGCCACCTCCCTCAGTGGACCCTCCACTGCTGGATGCAGCCTCTGCCCGGTCTCTACCTCAGGAGGCCTTGGGCGGGGCCTTTGGGGTCACTAAGGACTATTGGCTCCCCAGGGAGGCCCGTCTAGGATGGACCTAGAGCAGTGTCCTCAGGCTTAAGCATCCCTAGAGTCAGTGTACAGATGCAGATGCACCAGTGCTACCCCAGAGTCAGACTCTGCAGCTCTTGACATCTGCACGTTGGCAAACTCTCCACGTGCTTCCGATTCAGGAGGCTGGGTGAGCCCGGCTTTGGGAACACGCTGGCCTGCGGTGCCCGTCGCTCTCTGACCTCTCCCTGTCTGGGCTCCGTGACAGCAGAGCCTGGACTCTCGCTACTGGGGAGAACAGTCAGAGAACACGGGATCCCTGCCAGAGGCAGGCTCATGGTGAAGTTGATGAAGCTTAAGCTTTAGGGTTGCTCACTTGTGGGGTTCAGGGAGGGGGCTGTCTTTGAGGTCTGGGAGTCATAAAGTGTTCTATACGGGGAGGGGAGGCTGGTTTGCAAACAGGAAGCATTTCTGGTAAACTGGATGCAGAGATGTCACAAGAAAGGGATGTGAATTTCCAAGACTTGTGTAACTTGGGATTTGTCCAGTTCTAAAGAAACATTACCATTGGACCTAATTTTGTGTTTGTTCCTTTCCTTCAGAGGGCCCCACCAAACCTGGGGCTTCCCCTGGCCCCTGCCCTCAGGAAGGTCCCAGCATCCACAGACAGCCTTGGGTCACAGAGAAAGCAGCGAGGCAGGAGGACACTGCAGATGGCGGAGCTGCATGGAGCGGCGGGGAGTCCTCGCTTTCCTGGAAAAGACACTGCAGGTAAAAATGATGTAGGCTGAGTCTGCTTTTTGCCCAGAAACAATGTGATAACTGAAACTACATTCCTCACCAAGATCCTGGTGCCCAGATTTTTATAGGAATAAGCGCAAACACCATAAACACCATATTTATTCAACTGTGACTGATACACCTGTACTCTGTATTTGTTAAATTGAACGTAAGTATATAAAACAGCTAAACCGGGCAATATGGTAACCAAATCCCATGCTGTTTAATTTAATGTATTCAAAAGATTCCTGGGAGAAATGTTATTTTGGGGAATGGGTGGAGGGAGCCATGGAGAGGGCTCCCACTTCCCTCCATAAGAAACCTGTATGGCAGTGGTTCTCAACCTTCCTAATGCCGCAACCTTTAAATACAGTTCCTCATGTTGTGGTGACCCCCAATTTCATTGTTACAAATTGAACATAATTAAAGCATAGTGATTAATCACAAAAACAATATGTAATTATATATGTGTTTTCTGATGGTCTTAGGTGACCCCTGTGAAAGAGTCGTTCGACCACCAAAAGGGTCGCGACCCACAGGTTGAGAACCGCCGCTGTATGGGGACGAGGGGGACTCCCAGGGTTGGAGCTAGGGGACAAGGGTCTTGTGTCCCATGGCACATCTGAAAACAAATTAAGCCACGTGTGGGTCCAAGTGGCCGACTCTGAAGTGCTTGTCTCTGAAGTCAAGGGCTGCCTACACACAGGAATGGGCCATTGGGGAGGGCTTGGAGGGTGTGGCACTGGATTAGGATGATCTGGGGTGGCTCTCTGGAGGAGGAAAGCTGTGAGAAGATACTTTGAAGGCAGGAGAGGCGAATGGTTAGGCTTCCTGAGAGGCCAGTCCCAGGGATCCTCGGGGACCTTTGCATCTGACCTCTGAGCCACCTCACAGTCCGCCAAGAAGCCTTTGTCCATACGTGCTCATCACTGACCTTCCATCCATTTCAATGTTTTTCCAACTGCAGGTGGGACCCGTTAGTGGGTTACAATAAGAGCTTGTTTAGAAAATGAACCAGAATAGGATTGAACATCATCCTTTTGCTCCTGTTTCATGTACACATAGGGTGTACTGACTTGTGCTGTTCAGGGTGTTTCTCACCATGGGGCTCCAATCAAACCTCGGCTATTTATTCCCAAAGCCTGCAAGTAAGAGACACAAGGGCTGGCTCACATGTTGGAAATAAAGCATTTTACCAAATCCAGCCTTTCTATGTGGCATGACTCCTGCCCATTGTCTTCTTTTCCAATCTGCGCCTGCTCCTTTCTGAACGTTTCATTTCAGAGACGGTTCACAGGGCAGAGAGCCGGGTTCCCCGCATCCTAACCCCATCCTTTCTCTCTGTACTGTCTCTGACCCCTACGTTTCCTTCTTATTTTCTCTTAAAGAAGGAAGTCTTTGTGGTCTTACTTCCAATATTTGAACTAATTCCAACAGAGACCTTCGAGCTCACAGGGCTCTCCAACGATCGCTCCTAAGTTTTCCCCCAGCAGCCACCTGGGTCTAGTTTTGCTTTCTACACCTGTGCAGAAGGACCACCTGGGGAACGGACTAAAATGCGGTTCCCTGGATCCCACCCAGTAGGTCTGAAGTGTGCTCCCCGAACTGCGTTGCTGACCAGCTCCCCACGGGGTTCTGAGGATCATGCTTGGAGGACCATGATGAGTCCTGAAGACAATGTAGTTCCTTCTAGGAGGCTTCCCTGGTTGCCACCTGGTTCTGATCACTTCCCTGTTTCCCTTCTGCCTTGGTTTAGGCCACTTTAAATATGTTTTTATTGATTTCAGAGAGGAAGGGAAAAGAAGAGAGAGAGAGAGAGAGAAATATCAATGATGAGAAAGACTCATTGATTGGCTGCCTCCTGCTATCCCTCCCCCTCCCCCCCCGCCTCTGGGGATGGAGTCCACAACCCAGGTATATGCCCTGACCAGTAACTGAACCCTGTCCTCCTGTTTCATACAACGCTCAATCACTGAGCCACACCAGCCTGGCTTAGGCCACTTTATATTTATTTGTCATCATTTGCACATTGAAAAGTTACTGTCTCTGTATCCCATCTTTCTATTTACATTATAAACTCCCCCAAGGAACTGCATGATTCATTACTATTGCCCCAGAGTGTCCGGCAGAGGACCCTGCTCATGGCCAACTTCCCATAGCTCTTTGTGCATGGGACAGAGTCCTCCCATACCCCCCCCCCCCGCCCCCTCCTGGCTTCCATCCCCAGGTGGGAGTCCCCGTCCAGGAGTGCTAAGGGGAGGGTTAAGTGTCTGAGTTGTTCCCTGGATCGAACAGCATTATTGACTGGGCAATTTGGCTGTCTGACTTTCTCCTTTCCATCTAACCTCCAGGGTTTAGGGAGAAGTGAATTGGTAAAGACCAATGAGTCCAGATGACCCCCTGGGGTTGCAGCTTCATCAAAGGCTCTTATATTCTTTAGTCTAGAAGCACATGGAGCAGCAGAGGCAGAGGGCTGAGCAGCAGGGCCAGAACTAGTGAGCCAGCTAGCCCAAAGCAGCCCGAAGCAAGCACTGCAGGCCTTGAATGCCGACACCCAGGCCTTAGAATGGATGGGGGAGAGGGCTGAGGAGGCCCTGGGCACAGCCCTGTCCCTGGACTAAACGCTTCCTCAGGCAGAGGTCAGCTTGGTCCATTCTCTTGCCCTGAGCAGCTGTTCCACATGATAGGCAATTTGGGTAAAAAAAATATATAATTTTTTCTTTCTGCACATAACTAGTTTATCAAAGAATCTGATTTGCTGAGATACAAATATAGAATGGCTTTATTATTCTTTCCAATCACTGCCTTTAACATGTTGAATCTCCATTTTCAAATCTTTAATGATGTGCAGAAGAGACCCCATAGATTTCTGATCTCGTTCACATAAGAAACACTCCAGTTTAGTCTTACCTATTTATCCCACTTTAAATCCTCAATCTCATACCCTTTCTGCAACCTCATTCAGCCTGACGCCGGCTAAGTGGGACTGGGAGTGGGGGTGACATCTGGTCTATTCTTTTGCCTCTTCCCCTCCTCTCTCCTCCATGCACTGGAGTGGAGGTGACACTGGGTGCTCTGTGCCTTTGGGGTCCTCTCTTGGTGGACATCATCTGTCCTTTGGTGCTATTGATTCGGCAGGCATCTTTCTTGAGCAACATGAGTGCGTTCTTCCTGAAACCGATGAAGAGCTCTGAGTTGACCTCCTCTGACCCACCTTCCCAGTGGTTCACACCCTCTCCTCTTGCTGAAGCAATTAGGGTGAAATGGACACTGAGCCCTGATTCTGTGCTGGGAGCCTTCAGTGAGTTGTCTCACTCAGTCCTTAGGAGGTTCACAGTGCTGGTCTGCCGCCAGGAGAGGCCCAAACTGGACTCAGCACCATGTCCTCTGGGTTGCTGTTGTGTGTTTTTTCCTTTTTTCCCTCCAAACTCCCCTGGCTCCTCATGGAAAAGAGACCCCACAACCCCTGAGAGCCGGTTGTCAAAGGGATTAAATTCTCATGTCAGAAAGCTCCCCCTTATGTCTTCTCCTTCTCGCTCCTCCTGCCGGGAATCACATTTGTTCCTGCGTGAACCTCAGGGGAGATGAAGAACAGCCTGTCACTGGGCACGGCCTCTGCCTGGGGTACCCAGGGCCTTCGGTCATGAAGCCTTTTCTGTCTTCTTCAGGTGCTACGAGCCCATCTCCTTTGCTGGGGAGGGAGCTCTTTTCTGGAAAAAGAAAAATTACAAGGAGAGGAAGGAGGAAGGCAAGGGAGGGAGAGGGCTGAGGAGATAAATTAGCACCACTCTCCCAGAGCTGAGGGAGACTGATCTGCCTGAAGGCAGGAGGTGAGGGGTGAGCCCCCAAATGCTGGGCTCCTTGCAGGCCAGGACCCTGGGCAGAGGGTCCAGGAGCTCGGGCCACGTCTGTGTGCTTCTGCATACATGGCTAATGGCCCCCCTCCCTCCACAGACCATAGACCCCGGCCTCTGGAAGGGAAGCTGGGTGACATGGCCTCCGGAATGCCTCAGTCACAGGTGCGTGGAATTTGCTGACTCCAGAAGGGAGAACGGAAAGCTGAGGACAGGGGTCAAACAGCAGCCCACTCCTTCTCTGTCCCCCTGCCATTCAGAGCCCGTCTCCCCATACATTGAGGAGGGCGGCAGGAGCGGATGACTAATGCATGTCATTTTCAAGATGCTCTCTCTGCACAGGGAAAGTACATTCAGATCCAGGTTTTAATTGTGTGTGATTTTAGCTGAGATGGCGTTAATTTATTTCCTTTGCTACTTCAGCGCTTCTCCCTCTTTCATCGCCGTGAAATTATCTGGAATGTATCTTTTTTTTCCTAAGGACAAAGAGAAGCTGATCTTGCTCCTTTCCCACGGATTGAGGTTTAGAACATTCTGGAGGCTGCCAGATGCTGTTCAGTGAGGGACTCCAGGATGGAGACCCTATGGTCTCTCCCTCCCTTGCTATCCCTGGCCTCAGATTTCCCCCAGCGAGTGCTGGATGAGGCAGAACCTCACGATCCAGGCAGCCCCTCCAACAAATCCACCACCAGCGGGGAATTTTCAGCCAGGGCTGGCTCCAGTCGGGTTCCAAAACGAGAGATGCTTTCTTCCTTCTACAGCCTTCAGAGAAAAGGGGAACAAAGCGCTTCTTGGAGGAAGGGGCCAGGGTTACTCACAGAGAGAGGGTCAGGAGGCATCGAGGGTCTCTGGCTGCTGCTCTGAAGCTCAGGCTTCTGACTTTGGCTGGGAGAGGGTCTGTCATGTAAGAGAGTGGGCAGGGCCAGGGTGAATGTGCTACCCCCTAATACAGTGTTCTTAATTTTGCTCTTTTTCACCCGTACTCTCTTTGTGCAAAGCATAAAAATAGCACACACACTCCTTCAGACATTCTGCTGCATCTTGCCCCAGAACTTTGCCCTCTTGGACAATTTTTATTTTTCTGTGTGTCTGTACCAGTGAAGACCATTTTATCAAGCCTGCTTTACTCCAGTTTTTATGATCCAAACAAAATAATTGTTATTTTCCAAATATAGAATTATAGCCTCATCTTGAATATGCTTTTTCAATCTCTATGTAAGTCCCAAATTGGAGCTTAAGTTCCTCCACTCCTCCCCGTGGGAGAATCAGAGAGTCGTGCCTTCATATCCAGAGAGAAATCAGAAAAGCACTGGCCATGCTAGTCTGGGACGCTTTAAAGGCCCTTCTGTCTCCTGTCCAAGTTGCTCTCCCCATCCTGTGAAATCAGTCTCCTCTTTGGTCTTTCTCGCACATAGTAGGACATTCACTAGTATATGTTGCATAAATCTTACAGTATTAAATAATTACAAAGTGCTTGGCACTGTGTTGGTTCCTGGTACCCGACAAAGTGATCAGTAAGTGTTGGCTATGGTTCCTATGGCCCCCGATACCCTGCCTCTTCCACACGTCCTGTTGTCTGCCCTCTGTTAAGAAGTCCAACTGGCCCAGCCAGTGTGGCTCAGTGGTTGAGTGTTGACCCATGAACCAGGAGGTCACAGTCTGATTCCAGGTCAGGGCACATGGCCTGGGTTTTAGGCTTGATCCCCAATAGGAGGCGTGCAGGAGTCAGCCAATTGATGATTCTCTGTCATCATTGATGTTTCTATTTCTCCCTCTCCCTTCCTCTCTCTAAAAATCAATAAAAAACATATATATATTTTTTAAAATAGAAGCTCCAGCTGGTAGAGATGCCAGTTTTCTTGGGGTGTCCTGGGATGGCCCTCAACATCTTGTTCTGCAGAACTTGCATCCCACCTCCAAATGCTGACCCCCTGTCCAGATGCTGGCTTCTTCTAGTTGAGTCAGAAGCCTAGCACAGTGCTATGCACATAGTAGGGCCATTTGTTGAGGGAGCAGATGAGGCAGAGCCTGGGGGGAGCCATGGCTGGACCACACGGCTGCTTACTGAACAATTAAGCCTCTGACCGTGCTCTTTACGCACAGGGCTCTGATGGACCAGCACATTCTCATGGCTTCTAAAGCACCCTGGGCAGCCCATCATTCTAGTGTGTTTGGGGGTTTATTAGAGGCCAGTATCACTCTGCTGTTTAAAATTTGTTTCTGAGTCCTCCCTGGATCGCTTTGAATAGCTTTGGAGTCGGGATAGCTCTCTTTTCCAATTGCTTTTGGTCATTTCCTGGCTGTGTCAGCTGCAGGCTCAGTCTCCACAGCGTGATAAGCATCAGCTCCATTCCCAGCCAGGCCTAGCCTAGATTTAGTGGACGACTCTGGCCTGTGATGGAGGTACCGCAATTCCCAGATGTGCCTATCTGTCCATTTGCCCTGAGCTGCTGTTTCTTAAAAACAAAACATATACTTATTATAGTATGGGCATGCAATCACCTTCTAGACATGTGTCCCCCCAAAATAAGCACTTATGTCTACATAAAGTCTTGTACATGAATGTTTGTACAGTTTTATTTGTAACTAGAGCAGGGGTGGGCAAACTTTTTGACCCGAGGGCCACAATGGGTTCTTAAACTGGACCGGAGGGCCGGAACAAAAGCATGGATGGAGTGTTTGTGTGAACTAATATAAATTCAAAGTAAACATCATTACATAAAAGGTTACGGTCTTTTATTTCAATAGTTTTATTCATTTCAAATGGGCCGGATCCGGCCCGAGGGCCGTAGTTTGCCCACGGCTGAACTAGAGGCTCAGTGCACGAATTCATGCACGGGTGGGATCCAGCCAGCCTGCCTCGATGGGGGCCAATCAGGGCCAGGATGGCAGGGGATAGGGGACTCAGGAGGTTGGCAGGCTGGCCCCACCCCTGATCAGGGTGGGGAAGCTGATTGGGGGTGGGGCCGGCTGTGGGGAGGGGCTATGGGAGGTTGGGGGGTTGGGAGCGCTGATCAGCACCCCCCCCCCCCCCCCCGCGCCTGATCAGGTTGGTTGGCCACCGCAGTGTGCGTCATAGCGACTGGTAATTCCAGTCATTCCATCATTCAGGTCGCTTGGCTTATATATATATATATATAGATAGCCCCAGACTAGAAACAACCCAGATGTCATTCAGTGGGTGAATGGTTAGACAAACAGTAGTCCATCTATGCCACGGAGTACAACTCAACAACAAACAGGAACAAACTATTGATACACAACAACTTGGATAGATCTCAGGGCCTTGTGTTGAGTGAGAAACGTCAATTTCAAAAGATTACATACTGCATGATTTCATTTAACATTCTCAAAATGATAAAACTGTACAGATGGAGAACAGATTAGCGGTTGCCAGGGTTTGGGGAGGAGGGGTGGTTAAGGAGGAGAGGGGTATGGTGCTACTGTGAAGGGACAGCACGAGGGAGCTTTGTGAAGGGAATAGTTCTGTATCTTGATTATGGTGGTGGTTACACCTGATAAAATTGCATAGCACACACACGCACACACACACACACACACACACAAGTGCGTGTGAAATCTGAACTAGGTCTGTGGATGGTCCCAATGTCCATTTCATGTCAGCCCCTGGTCTGCCTCTGGTCTCCAGCATGACAATCAGGTAGGTTTAGAAGGCCAGTCTCAAATATCAGGAATATAGCTGGCATACGTTAGTTCTCCCTCTAACCTATCGTGAATTCATTTTCCTGGAATCAGCATAATCTCTCTTGGGAGCTCTACATATTTCCAGCCTATGCCTTTTCTTGAGGTATTGTATTCTAAGTGGATTATCTACCCTGTGAAGGAGGACTCTAAACGTATTTTGTTTATTTGATTATTCTAAGCCTAATCCTTTCACCTTCAAGTTCAAGGAGGATCCTGAATTCAATTACCACAGGACTTGCATTCTATTGCTGCTTTATTGTGCAGCCAAGTCTGTATTCTCTGAGCCCCCTCCCCACCCCACCCCCCCACCCCCTGTTTTGCTCCTGGCGGTCTAAGACTCCACCCTGCAGTTGTCATGGGATACGCAGTGCTGCCTGTCCTAGAGGGGCCCAGGGTGGCTGGCATGAAAGAGCCATTCTAAGACTTGATTCATTTACACCCTCTCTCCTCACCCTAAATCTCTGGAAGGGAAGACACAGGCCTCATCCTGCCCAATCACACTCATTTCCTTGCTGCTCATCTAGGCTCCCCCCCCCCCCCATCTTTTGCATCCTGATCTTGTGGGGCTCTCAGGAAGGCACACAATCATCCAGGAGTGTATCTCACCCTTTGTCCTATTTTGTGGGTAAAGACCCCGAGACCCCATTGTAGGTAATGGCAGAGCTGGTCTGCAGCTCACTGTGGTACTTCAGGCTGCCTCTCTGAGAGAATGAGTCCCATAAATGTATTCCAGTTCTGGTTTGTTAGTTGGGGAGCTTGGTGACCACAGAGGTAGGACTTCACCTGAGCTGTCCTCGCAATAACTTAGAGTTGGCCTTGGGTCTCTGGGCCTCCACCCTCTATTTGCCCTGAGGCTGGCTCTTCAAAGGAACTAAAGGAGTGGGTAAAGCTCAGGAAAAAGGAGGGATGCCTCTGGCTCTTCTGGGGGCTCCCTTGCTTTCTGGTGCTCTGGCTTTGGGAGCATCACGTTTATATTCTGAAGCAGGGGGTCCTCAAACTACGGCCCGCGGGCCACATGCGGCCTGAAAACATTTATCCGGCCCGCCGGGTGTTTCTGCCGCCTGCTTAGCAGCCGACACGTCCCGGGCCCGCAGTGCGCATGTGTGGAATGTCTGCGGGACAGTGAACTGGCCCCTGTTTAAAAAGTTTGAGGATCTCTGTGGGTCAGCCCTTTCCAGGGACAAGAAGGCTGAACCTGAAGGTGTGGGCAGTTGGAGTAATGCTGGAAAGTACTGTGGGCAGACTGGAATAACATCCTTCAATGGGTTAAACAAACACCCTCCCCAACCAACACCCCCCATGCACACACACACACACACACACACACACCCCATGGGATTTCAGCATACTTATTCCTGACCTCTAGTATGGTGAATGGTTGAGGGCACAAAGAATTATACCTATCTTACCTGGTTTGAATCTTGATTCTGCCACTTCCTGGCCATGTGGCTTTGGGCAAGTCTTATAAATACTCGTAGCCTCCACCTTCATCTCTAAATAGGGTTAATGAATGGCAGCTATCTCATAGGAATGTCATGAGTATAGAAGAGAATATATGCCAAGTACCCAATCCAGCCCTTGGCACTTAGCGATGGCTCAATAAATGTAAGTTATTTTGATCATGCTGATCATGATGCTAGTGAGTATGAATGTTTTTAAACTCATTCTGTATTTTTATCCTTCATGTTTTAGCCTTGACACCACTTCCTCTAGAAAACCTTGCCTGGCCCCACAAGAATAGATGGAGATCCACCCTCTGGGTCCCCTAGCATCCAAACTTGTCTACCTTCACATTGCACCAGTGGTCTTGTCAACTACACTGAGTTGAGAACAGCATCCACACCTTGTTCATCCTTCTATCTTCAAGGTGTAGCACAATGCCTGACAAATGGTAGGCACTCAAGAAATATTTGCTGAATGAATGGATAAGTAAAGAGGTGAATAAGTGAATGAAAAGATGACATGTAGATGTGGGGACTCAATATTTCCTCTCATTCCACTTCTACCTTCTGGAGCATCTACCCATACCTTTTCATTTTTCTTGAACATTCCCAACCTTTAGGGCCCATCTAAAGTCCCTGCCTCTTCTGTGAAGCCTTTCCTGATCACTCCAACCTGCTGTGAGTCCTCCTGGGTTGGAATTACATGAGAATTAGGTAGCATTGATTTGGACCACCAGTTATCTTTTTACATTTATGTCCTTTCTCCCCCAAATGTAAGTTCTTAGAACAAGAATTTAACCTTATTCTGCTCTACATCTTCAGAGTGCTTTGTAAACCCCAGGGACCCAATACATGTTTATAAGTTGAGAATCAAACGAATTACAGATGAGGCAGAGGGTCCAGGAGAGCCCCAGGCAGGATGTAGGGTAGGGCGCACAGTAGTGCTTCTCCCATCTATTAGCTGCGTCACCTTGGGCCCATTCCTTGCTTTCTGGGTCTCATTTTCTTCAACTGCACTGAAAAGTGCCTGCTCCAGGGGGTTGACGAGGAAACGCACGCAGAGTCCCTGACACAAGACCCAGTAGCTGCCATATTTGTTCTTCTACATCCACTTCCACTCCTGTGGTCACCATGGTTGCAGGGCTAGAAAAATGTCAGAACCGGGAGTCAAGTCCAGGTCTGTCTGACATGAAATCCATACAGAGTACAGTGCATTCTGGAAAGCCCTGAAGTGACATGGAGCAAGTCACTAACCCTTCCCAGTTTCTTCACAATGAGGTGGTCTGGCTCGGTGATGTCATAGCCGATATCATGTTATGGTTTTCTACTCAATCGTGAGCTCCTCAAGGGCAGAAACCAGATAGCAGTTGAGGTCCCTTCCGCAGCATCGCTCATTCTCCCTACGTAGAAGGGATATTAGCCTAACGGGCTGTGGTGGGTGAGTAGGAAGGGTGCTGGGGCAATGTTGGCTAATAGTGAAGGGAGATGGTGGAACCAAGTGTCATTGCTGTCAGCAAAGGGAGGCCTGGCCAGGCCAAAGGGAGGGTGGTTCTTCTGTCTGCCTGGTCTGGGTTAAAGCATGCAGGCAGGCGTGTTGCTGAGGCTGGCAGTTCTAAGGCCAGGCATTTCTGAATGGGTCTAGGTGAGCGTGTGGTTTCGGTGGCTGTGGAGAGAGGGGGCCTTGACTCAGAGCTGTGGCTGGACCTGTTTACCTGTGCTGAACCACAGCACCCAGAATTCAGCAGCTGAGCAACCATGGCCTCACCACTTTCCATGTCCCTCGGTGCCCTGGTAGAAGCGATCCCTCTCTCCTGCTCCTCCCCCATGATTAATGCGAGGCTGGGCCTTGACATTTATCACTGCTGAGAAGACTGTTTGGAGCCCTTGATATCTGACCAAACACATGATGTGTTCGAGGCCCCTGGTCCCCCTCCCAGAGTGGCTCCCAGTCCTCCCTGGTGATCGATCCATTTACTTAACCCACCACACGCTCATGTCTGCCTGCTGCCTCCTTCATGTGCTCTTGCCCCCTCTCACACTGTTTAATCCCTCATGTATGGATGCATCACCTGCCCACGCTGGGCCCAGCTGCCGGGTGTGCTTGGCCTGGAGCCGGCAGGTTTGGACAAGTCTTCCTTTTTCCGGGGTAGGATCGGGGCTGGAGCTTTTTGCTGGGTGTCCCAGTGCAGTGAGCCACCCGTGGTTTCCCCACTGGCCTCCTCGAATGTGCTTCTCACCCTCTCCGGCCCAAGAGAGTAATGTTGGAGGGTGTCACAGAGGATCTCAGCTCCCGGCCCTCCGACGGAGGCCCTGACACAGCAGACAGGCTGGGAGGGCCCAGGTGGAGAGGGACTTTGTTCCTCTGGCTACTTTATTTCTTTGGTTTGTGGCTGTTTGACAACAGCAGTAAAAACAGCTTATAAATTAGGTGCGCGGCTGTAAACTGCAGACACAGCCGTTGTGCGGGGCACAGAGCGCTCTGCTCCCCGGGGCCCCGCCAGCTGCCTGGCAGTCGGGACCATCCTCCCCCAGCGCCCAGGCCTGGGGCAGAGCGGGAGAGGCCCAGCTTCCACCCCAGGGCTCGCCCTGATTACAGAAGGGCAGGAGCTGCTGGCGCCCCTCAGAGGCTCTTCAAACAGAGAGAAGTTTCTATCTTTTCAGTGTGGTCCCAACTACAAGCAGGAAACTGGAGCTTGGAGAACATAAACCAGGCATGCAGGGGAGGGATTTTTTAAAAGCTGGATTTAAATCAACTTCTAGAAGATCTCAAATGGGGCCAGAGGGGAGGAAGAGCTGCAAGAAGGAGGCAGGCAGCCTGGTCGCCAGATGCTGTGGATTAATGGCTGACCACCCCTGCCACCTGGGGTACCCAGGAACCCGTATTTCCCCAAAGTGTGGGGCCCTGAACCAGTGTGACATTCTTAGTGTGACAGCCCTACTGGCCACCCTTGCCCACACTCTGGGACCCAGGAGACTTTAAGATGACCCTGGATATAAACCTGGATCCATTTGAGGGGACTGTTATGGGCCAATAGTTCCTTTGGGAGTCAGGGTGACACCCTGGAATACTCTTTGGCTGGTCTATATGGTGTAGCTGTCCCCAGTGTGGGGGCCTCCTCGGTAGATAGCTGCCCCCCAACGATAAGGATCTGTGAGCTTCAGGAGACGCGTTCATGGCCACCAGGAGCAGCTCTCGCCTCACTGGGTGGGTTTACAACCTAAGAAGTCTTTCTCTTTTAGCAGAATGGGAATCAAAGGATCTTTCTTGTGTCTGAACTTCAGCTTCAGCTCTGGAGAGAGTCTTCCCACCGGGTGTCCATAGCAGACGTGCAGGCTGATCCATCAGGCACCTCGGGGAGCTCCCAGAACAGGGGCCCAGGCCCCTCCCACTGTCCGCCTTCATCAGTACATGACTGGTTACCCAGTTGGCCCTGGCCAACCCACAACTGCAGATTTCCCGGGATTTCTATAGGGCTGCACCCAGGGTGAGCCACACTTAGCGAAGGGCAGTGTCTCCATGGATCTGGAAACACCTTAGCTGCTGGTGGAGGCTCACCAGAGGGGGCTGGAGGTGGCCCCTCCCTCCTCCCACAGTTCCTGTCTCCGGCCACCAGGAGGGGTGGTGTTGGGCTGGGGAGGGGCTGTGAGTGCCTGCATCCCCACAGAGAGTGAGCGTCTTTCGGGCTCTCTGCTCTGGTTCTGCTGTCGCAGGAAAAAAAAGGCCTCACACCAAAGCCTTCCTCCCTGCTGTCCCCAGCGCGGCATTTTCCCTCCTACTCCTCTGGCTTTGTATCGATTTAAATAGAGAGAAGGCAGGTGGGGGAGAGAGGAGAGCGACCATGGGAACAAGAGGCGGACTAAAGCAGAGAGGGAAGGGGAAGAGGACTGAGCAGCAGGGTGGGCGGAAGAGAGGAGAGGCCGGAAGAGAATGAGCTGAAAGAAGATAAGCAGGGGACTCGGGAGCAAGAAAATCCAAAGGGAGGGAGTCGAGGAGAGGGGAGCAAGGAAAGAGGCTCCTCCCAGGCCCTCCCTCCTCCACCCAGCCAGCTGAAGGGATTGGCCCCAGTGGGATCCATCAGAGCCCAGCACGGCCGGTCCTACCCACCCCCATCTCCCACCGCAGGACAGAGCTGTGCTTCACCAGATCCTTGGTCCTGGCCAGGAGCCTCGGGCTTCACGGGCTGTGCATGGGCAGAGCTGTGCTCCCCCTTCCCCCCGCCCCACCGCCCCGACCCACCTCCCCCATCCCTGGCCTGGCAGAGGTGATCTCTGAAAAGAGCCCCTAATCCCACCTCTGGCAGGCGGTCCTGCCCCATGCAGTGCCCAGCCCTCCCCACTGCAGGCTCTTTGGGGGTGATCTCTGAACCGGGGCTCTGCTGTCCCCATTCTGTTCTGTGCTGGGGCTTGGCTTAGGAAGACTTACACAGCGGTGTTTGCAGGCACAGTTGAATGTGTCAGTGTTGCCATGACAACAGTGAGGGCTGCCCCTGTTCTCTCACCCACCCCATACTCCCTCCTTCCACAGGCTAAATACCTCTGTCTCTCAGTTCTCCCCACCCCTTACCCCATTATTCCTAATTTCCATGGGGCTTCCACTCCCCTCCTCTATGTCTCCTCCCTCAGTGTAACGCTGCACAGATTTCTCTTCAGTCCTAACAATGTAGGTCCCAAGCGCTGGTCCCATGCCGTGAGGCTGGAGGGGTGACCTCTGTTGTGATGGGAGCCGAGGGGTGAAGGGCCCCAGCCGAGGTTTGCGGGCGTGCTAGGGCCTCAGATCTCCAGCATCGCCTGAGAAATCACCATTTCCTTTCTCAGAGTACCCCTCAACACACCCATCCCGGCCCCAGGCACCCCCAGGACCCCTCAGCCTCCTCTGCCCCAAACAGCTTTTACCCCCTTTCTTCCAGTTCCTGGTCAAGCCTCAACTCCCCCCGAAGCCAGTGATGGCGAACCTTTTGAGCTCGGCGTGTCAGCATTTTGAAAAACCCTAACTTAACTCTGGTGCCGTGTCACATCTAGAAATTTTTTGATATTTGCAACCATAGTAAAACAAAGACATATTTTTGATATTTATTTTATATATTTAAATGCCATTTAACAAAGAAAAATCAACCCAAAAAATGAGTTCGCGTGTCACCTGTGACCCGCGTGTCATAGGTTCGCCATCACTGCCCTAAGCGTTTGCTGTTGAACTCCACGGGCCGCTACTGGGGGTGGCAGCCTCCTCTCGGCTCTGAAGTGCACTCTGGGGTATTGATCTGCGCCGCTGCTCTTGGCCGTGCCCCGCAGCTCCGCGCTGGGCGGGATTTGTGGGCACCCTCCTCGGCAGACGGAGGCAGGGTTTTTTTCTGTCCAGCACAGCTTGCCATCCCGCTGCCCACGCTCTTTCCGATGGCAGCCCATCCTGTGTGGATGGGAAGGGTTGACTAGCCGCCTCTCCTCCGTCCTGCCCCCTCTGCCCAAGGGCTAGGCCCCCTGGCCAGGTGCCTCCTCTGAGACCCACTGTTAGGACCTGGGACTCTTCCGCTGGACTGGGAATCGGAGAAGCATTTAGCCTCGGGCGTCCAGGGGCCACGTTTTCCACCACAGGAAAAGGAAACAGCACACGGCAGGAAGCAGTGTCGGGCGAATATATTCTACTGACCCATCATTCTGGAAACTTCCTCAGAGCCAGGGATGTGCCGCCCCTCCCAGGTTGGCGCTCCCGGGGGCAGGAGCTGGGGTCCCCCATCACATTGGGAACTCCCAGGGTAGGAGGGTTTCTTACGTGGATTAGGTGCTAAAGTCTTTGTGGTTTCGTTGGCAAACTATCAGGCCTTTAAGGCTCAGCACCAGGGTTTAATTCCTTATTTGGATAACTTTATAGAAATTGCACCTGACTATAGCTCTGTCTTATTCACCATGAGAGGGGCTGAGTCCAAAGAGAAAAGCAAGACAGCCCTGTCTGGGTAGCTCACTCGGTTAGAGCGTCATTCTGCTACACCAAGGTTGTGGGTTCAATTCCTGGTCAGGACACATACAAGAAACAAATGAATGCATAAATAAGTGGAACAACAAATAGGTCTCTCTCTCTCTCTCTCTCTCTCTCTCTCTCCTTCTCTCACTCTCTCTAAAATCAATAAAATTACATATATATATGTATGCAAGGCCATCTTTGCCCTTGGGGACTTACAGGCTGGCAGAAAAGCTGGTTGTGCGAGGACAGGAGGCCTATAGTGTCCAGTGGGGGTGTGGGAAGGAATGGCAATACTGTCAGAGGGCAGGTCTGGCAACTCTTCAGAGAAAGCTCCCCACGCCAAGTCCCAGAAGAGGCCTAGGAGCTTGTCATCTGGGCGGGGCGGAGGATGGCACTCCAGACCGAGGAGCAGCCTCAGCAGAGGCACCAGGTGGGAGCCAGCCTGTGGGCGTGGGAGCTGTGTGTGCAAGGTGTGGCAGGGAGGATGAGCTGGAGTCCCCCTCATGCTCAGGGGCATCCTCCCTGTCTCTCCTCCCCTGGACCCTCCCCGGCAGCTGCTTGGCCGCTGCAGTCCTTCCGAGCCGAGCTGGGTAAAGATGCTGGCCACACACTCTGCTTAAAGGGACCGCCTTCCTTAGCCCTGGCCTGGGTTCCCATTAGTCAGAACGGTCAGTTGCTGGTACCAGTAAGTCCTTTAAGCATCCATCAGCTCAGTTCAGCAGGAAGCCCAGGATCTCTTCCTTGATGTCCCTATCCTCTTCCCCAGCTCTTGTCCCTTATAATTGTTAGAAAAGTCCCAGGGCTTGTGCAGTGGGGAGGGGCCAGTGAGTAGGTAATGGGAGGGCCTGGCCAGTCTATACTTTTCTCACTACCTCAGGAAATGATGCTCTGACAGTGGTCTCCACAGTCCAGGGGAGGGGGGGGGGAGGTGTCTCCGTTGCTGCCTTGATGCCCTTGATGATGGGTTCTTGAACACACGGTGCCAGGGATGTTCCTCTCTTGGGCCCCTGACATCCTGCAAATAAGAGTCTGCTTCCGTGATCAGCCATTGTCCCCCAAAGTCACCATCTAAGTAGATGGATCGGGGAGAGTTATTCAGCCGAGTAAATGTGAAGATCTAATTGGCTTTTTTAAGTGATTCATGGTTCAGGCAGCATCTCATCCATCAAGTAGAAGGGCATTCTGAGGGGCCGTACAAAATGAAGGTTTATATAGAAAGAAGGGTGGGGCCAGGGGGCTACTAACAAAAGAAAAGACTATTGGGGGAACGGGAAGATCATTTTTTATGCAAATTGCCTCTTCTTTCTGGGGTGAGGTGGGGTGGGATGGAGAGTGTGCTTGTGGCAGATTACCTCATTGGTGTTGATCAGAACATTCCAGACTGGTTGATTAAGATTATGTTTCTATTCCATGCTTCCATGTCTCTGGATCTATTTGTTTATTAGATTCCACATATAAGTGAGAGCATGTGATACTTGTCTTCCTCTGACTGGCTTATTTCACCTGGCATAATACTCTCCAGGTCCCTCCATGTTGTCTCAAAGGGTAAGAGAGCCTTCTTTTTTACAGCTGCATAGTATTCCCTGGTGTAAATGTACCACCTGGTGTCCAGCACTGGATGACTAGACAAAGACGATGTGGTGTATGCATACAATGGCATTTTATTCAGCCAAGAGAAAGGAGAAAATCCTGCTATCTGTGACAAGATGGACCTTGCGGGCACTGTGCTGAGTGAGATAAATCAGACAGAGAAAGGCAAATATATACAATATAGGTGGCGTCTAAAAAAAGCTGGAGTAGAATGGTGGTTACCAGGGGCTGGGGATGGAGGAACTGGGGAGGTGTTGGTCAAAGGGTATAAACTCTCCGTGAGAAGATGAGTAAGTTCTGAAGAAAGAAAGCACATGTGATGGTTGTAGTTAACTACTGTATCAGATGCTTAAAAGTTGCCAAAAGACTCCATCTTAGATGTTCTCACCACAAAGAAAGAAATGATAATTATGTGATGTGATGGCACTGTTAGCTCACACTATGATGGTAATCATATTGCAATATGTAAATAAATGTGTCAAATCAACATGTGGTGCACCTTAAACTTACACAATGGGATTCTATTGAGACAGTTATATCTCAATAAAAATGCCAGCTAACAAATGTTTAATAAATGATGGAAGAAAAAAAAGATTCTGTTTCTAGGAGAGTTTGAAACTGCAATTAGTCCAGGTATCAAATCTAGGCTTGATGTCATGGGCTGGTAGCATAAGTGTCACCATTTTGGGCGGTTTTCTCTTTAACAATTGGCCCAGCCACATGCTGTGCCCAGAGCAGCCCCTCTGCCATCAAGATAATATAGGCTCCAGCATCCAGGCCAGATGGTCAGTCTAGACCCGTGGTCAGCAAACTGCGGCTCGCGAGCCACATGCGGCTCTTTGGCCCCTTGAGTGTGGCGCTTCCTAAGCCTTAGGAGTACCCTAATCAAGTTAATAACAATGTACCTACCTACATAGTTTAAGTTTAAAAAATTTGGCTCTCAAAAGAAATTTCAATCGTTGTACTGCTGATACTTGGCTCTGTTGACTAATGCGTTTGCCGGCCACTGGTCTAGACCAGTGTTCCTCAAGTTTTATTGAGTCTGGGAATTACCTGCAGAGAATGTCGAAGCACAGACTTGGGGCCACGCCCTCAGAGATTCTGATTCAACAGGTTTTGGGGGGGGCTTAACAATGTGCACGTCTGACAAACTCACACCGGATGCCGATGCTGCCTGATGCTGGTCCAGGGGCCGCACTGCGAAGCCCTGTCCAGATTCTCCCTCTTCAGGCTGAAGTCTCCCCTGTGACCCTTGGGGTCGATTCTCACCAATAATGTTTAAGGTCATCACCATCTCAGTCCATCAGGACTCACTTAACTTGAGTAAATAAGAGATCAGTGTCGCGATCCTTTTCCTCTCAGCGGCTCCTTGGGCCCTATGCACATTGGTTTGTTCCTTTCCCAGCTGCCACTGAACCCTCTCTACAGATAGTTCTCAAAATGGGTTCCCCGGAACCAGCACCATGAGCATCACCTGGGAACTTGCCGGACATTTAAATCCTTGGGCCTCACCTCAGACCTAGGTACTGTGTGTTCTTTTATATGATGGTCAGTCACGTGTTGCCACAAGAAGAAACATGGCAGAGGTTCAGGAAAGCAAAGTGTATTGATACTCACAGCTCCTAGAAATAGGATGTATGTTACTTAGGGCCACGCGGGGAAGCACAAGCATTGTTGGGAGCCAGAAACAGGAGGAAGGGAAGAGCTCAGGTCACGGCCTTCATTGGGGTGTCCTCAGGAAAGGCAAGGGCAGGGCAGGGGAAAACAGTTTAGGATCGGCTAGTGCAGGGATGGGCAAACTTTTTGACTCGAGGGCCACAATGGGTTCTTAAACTGGACCGGAGGGCCGGAACAAAAGCATGGATGGAGTGTTTGTGTGAACTAATATAAATTCAAAGTAAACATCATTACATAAAAGGGTACGGTCTTTTTTTTTTTAGTTTTATTCATTTCAAACGGGCCGGATCCGGCCCGCGGGCCGTAGGTTGCCCACGGCTGGGCTAGTGTGAAGATTCCCATGAGCTCTAAGGGACCAGGGTGGTCCCTAGTTGCCTGGTACCGGGCCTGGGGGTGATTGAGGCAGCGGACTATTGGCTCTGGATTAGTTTGCATATCAGAGGCTCGCTCCCAGCTGGGCCCTTCGCTCTCTCTAAGAATTGGCGGCTCCTGGGAGGGTAAGTCTCTCTCTCCAGCCAGAAATGTTTATGTCAAAGCATCACAATATACAGGAAATAAAAATCTGAACACTACACCTACTGAGTCAGAAACTCTGGGGGTGGGCAGGGCTCAGCACTGTTTCCACACCCTCCACGAGATTCTGGTTCTACGACCTACTGGTCTACCTGAGATGTGAGAAGCCCCGTCTTCATCAAGCCATCAAATTGGTCCCTTCCTGTGTCCACGCAGGAGCCCCTTCGCCAGGCTTTGCCAGCAGGAGGGGCTGCGCACGTGACTTTCCTAAGGCGACTTGCGGAGTCAGCCCTGTGCCTGGGGAGGGACAGGCCGGTGGCTGCTGGGTGCTGTCAAGCCCTTTCGAGCCAGTCCTGCCACCATCTGGTCTTTGGGCTTGTCACTGCCTCGCCTGTGACTCCTCAGCAGAATGAGGGGCTGAACCTGATGATCTTGAAGTTTCTTCCAGCCCTGCCTCTCCTTGATTCTCTTCATCACTCCCAGGTCACCCCTGCATATAGAGTCCATGCAATGAGTGTGGAAGCAGGTGGCAGAGGCTTGATAATGGTAGTTGAATTTTAAAATATTCTCTTGTCCTCCCAGTTTTGCCAAACCTTCCCTTAAAATACGTATATATTTAAATTGATTTCAGAGAGAGAGAGAAAGGGAGAGGGCGCGCGAGAGAAATAAAAACATAATTGTTGAGAAACATTGATCGGCTGCCTCCTGTATGCCCCCCACTGGGGATTAAGCCTGCAACACGGGCATGTGCCCTGACCGGGAATAAAACCGTGACCTCCTGGTTCATTGTTCGATGCTCAACCACTGAGCTGGGCGCCAAATCTTCCTTTTAATTTTTATTTCTGCCCCCACTCTGTGCTTTCATCAGGCCTTGGGGGCCCTCTCCGCTCCAGAATGGTCTCCTCTTTCCAGAACTAGCATCCTTACAGCCCACAAATATTGTGGGGAGGGGAGCACCCATAGATTTTTCTCAAGAACCAGGTGATGGAGAGTTTGCATCAGGCACTGAGTGAAGGACAGCCTCAGACATCCGCTCAGCTGCTTCCTGTTAAAATCCAATCTCCCGTCCTCGTCAGGCCGGCCTCGGCCAGCCCCTCTGTGGAGCAGCTCAGAATATCTGTGCCCAGAGCCCAGCAGAGACCCCTGAGCGCCTTCCCCGCTCTGAGCCTCGCCCACCCCACTCCGCTCTGCCAGGGAGCCTCTGCCAACGGCTGGTTATATATATCCTGGAGCAGCTGCTGACAGACAGCTGGGAGCTGGGAGGCGGCTGACAGCGATGAGCGAGGTAGAGATGACAGGGTGGTGGGCGGCGCTGTCACTCTGAGCAGGACTGCTGGGCAGAGCCCCCTCCCCTTCGCCCTGGGGAGGGAGCCTTAGGGCTGACAGGCACATCTGGGAAAGGGCACCTCAGAGAGAAGGAGTGAGGGCTGTGAACCTTGGGATGGGGAGGCAGCTGGGGTTGGAGGAAGAACTTGGCTCCTGCTGACCTTTGTCAGAAGGAGAGGGAGCAGCTGTGGGTAGTGATCCGGGCATTTGCCCAAGGCATCTGCTCACACGCTGTACGACCTTGGGCAAGTCACTCTGGGTGAA
The DNA here is from genome assembly GCF_014108235.1 of Myotis myotis. Classification (NCBI taxonomy): domain Eukaryota; kingdom Metazoa; phylum Chordata; class Mammalia; order Chiroptera; family Vespertilionidae; genus Myotis; species Myotis myotis. The sequence goes on from NW_023416322.1 coordinate 8,196,976, forward strand.
GCGAGATGGTTGGGCATGATGTTCTCCGAGTTATAGACACCAGCCCTGCCGCCTGCTTGCTGTGTGGCCTCGGACAATTCACTTAACCTCTCTGTGCCTCCCTTTCCCTCTTTGTAAAATGGGGGCTCTTAATAGTGTCTGTATCAAAGGCTTTTTGTAGAACTGGAATGAGTTAATTACTACACGTGATTGCATGAGAACAGTGCCAGGTACATGGTCATCTGGTCTAAATGGAACCATGAGTCTGGTTCTTTGCATGTGTCCCTGGCTGAAAGAATGTAACTGTAAAAAAAAAGTAACTGTATTAAGAGAAAAGGGTGGGCCCTCTTTATTATTGCAGGAAGAAGGGGAAGGGTTTGGGGTTCATATGTCTTTATCGCCAGATGGGTAACCTGCAAATTGGGAAATGTTTGGGGTACGGCTACATTTGTTCTAAGCCCGAGTCCTCCTCTTCTGACTCGTCCTCCGTCAGTGATTTCTAGGGACTGTTGTTTGCTCAAAATGGCAAAAGGTCAAAAGGTCATTGCGCTCTTTTTCTGACTCTGTTATTCTCTCTTTCCTTGCCGCTCCCCAGCTCCTGTCTTTATTCCAACCCCTTCCCATCCTTCTATTTTAAAAACCAATACCTGGTCTTGGAGAGAACTGAATCCCAAACATGTAATTAAGTCCCTGGGCACAGCTGTGCCTACAGCGCCAGCCTGGCTGTCAGGGGAGGGCGGGGGCTCAGCAGGAATCTGGAGGGGAAGAGCCCATTAGTCCATCCACCAGCTCTGCTCCCAGCCACGGGCACACAGACTCACCAGTTCACAGCAACTCCGCCTCAGCTGCGGCGACTGGGAGCAACTGAGACCCATGTGGATGGCGACCCTTCTCTCTTACTAATCTTGCCAACCCCCTTTAGAAAAGGGCTATCCCCGTAACAGATGAAGCGAAGAAAGCTGATGGGTTTCCATGGAAACCAGCTGAACACAAACTCTTAGCTTCAGCTAATACTTGACTTGTAGAAATACTTCCATGTTCACAAATTAAATGAACACGCACATACACACGCGCACACAGGCATGCACACATGCACACACACAGGCGTGTGTGCGCGCGCACACAAACACACACACCTGTAGAGAAGACGAAGACGGATTGTTGACTCACGCCTCTCTAATTGTAGCAGTTAGGTTCCAGTGTTGGAGTCCAGATGAGAGGTGAGGAGATGACTCTGTTCCCTTTTAGGGGGACCCTTGCCATTCACTCTTTTTTTGGAAACCTGGGGACCAGTTCCAACATCCTGACATTGCCTAGGATCCAGGGCCCGCATGGAGAATTGTATCCCCACCGCCTTTGCTGAGTCAGCCGGATTAGAGACCTGAGTTAAACTGCCTGGTTTCAAAGCGTCCCCTGCCTTTGGCCATTGCCACAGCGCTGGGGAGGAGGAAGTGTCAGAAATGGTTATTCGTGAACCATTTCCTGCCAGGAATTTGAGGTAATAATAAACATAACAAAAGCTGGTTTCTGTCATCACCAAGCTCATAGCTCAGGCAGTGGGAGGTATAACAAAATAAGGGGTCCATATTTGCAAAGGACTTTTACAAATGCAGAAATATTGCACTCAGGGTGACTCCTAGGCTGTCATGCACTCTTGAGGGGAGAAAGTGAGAATCCAGGCCACCCCTGGGCCTTCCAGCTTTCCCATCTCAGTCACTCTGCCTCTGCAGTCACTGCCCCAGCCGCGCAACTGCCACCCTCCTTCCCGCCACAGCATCGGCTGCCTTCTCAACTCGGGGCTGCCTCCTGGTGCAGGGGGCCAACCTGGTGCCCCACAGGAGCAGCCCAGGTGCTGGAAGACCCAGGGAGGTGTGCACTGCCCTCCGCACGCTGTTCCATGGTATCTCCCTTCACAGGTGAGTGCGGGCTTCAGAGAGGTCATTGTGCACAAGGTAGCACCGCTGGTCTGGGCGAGAGCCTGAATTCTCCAGGCAGGTTTCAGGCTTCCAGCACTTTCTCTCCGGGGTCCAGACAGACAGGTCTGGGCGGTTCTGCTCGCCTGCTTGAGTCCTTCTCTGTCTATCTTTTCCACATTGCGCTGTCTCCATCACTCTCTATTCCCTTCATCTGTGTTTTTCCCCCCATAATATGCATTGCCACCAGATCTAAAGTGTCCACTTGTGTATTGTCCATCTCCCTTTGTTAGATCGGAAGCTCATATCTAATGTGTTCACTGCTGTGTTCCCTGCACATAGAATATAGCCTGGCACATAGCAGGTGCTCATTTTGTTTGTTGAATGAGTAACTGGATGAACACACAGACCTCAGGCAGCATCTCCCTGCCTCCTGCTCTGCCCCCTTTGAGGCAGCCCCGGCAGTCACCAGCCCCGGGCCACGCCAGGCAGTGGCGGGCCCCCTCGTAGGGACCCGGGAAGCACACACTCTACAGCCAAGGCTGCCAGAGAGACGCTGAAACTTTCAAAAGACAGTCACAAATGTCCTGGTTTGGGGACTGGCCCTGTTTCCCACTCCCCCGACCCCACACTGAATCAGCGCAGCCCCTCTGGCTGGAAAGGGGCCCGCTTCCCAGATGTCTCTGCTCCCGTTTCCAGAGCCAACTTCCTCCCACCCCACACAGCCCTCCCAGAGCACAAATGGAACCGTCTGGTTCGCAGCTCCAAAGACATAAAGTAAATTCCGCCAAACGCTGTTTATTTTCCCTTCTCTTTGCCCCGAGGCAGGCCTGTGGTGGCTCCTGGGATCCTGAGTGGGAAATCCAGAGTGGTTCTGTGGTTCAGGAGTTTGAAAGGGGGGGAGAGAGGGAAGGAAAGATAAAACAGCCACAAAACCTGCCCGACACAATTATAGCCACATTTGCATAACAGAGACTGAGCGCTCCCTTAGAAGACATAGTCATTAGATTCTCCGTGATTAGGGACACTTTCCAAGGTGGGGAGAGGCGGAAATCCAGCCTGGAAGCGGGAAAAGCGCCTTCAGAATTGAGGATCTCTTTGCAATTGTGGGACTGAGGGAGGGCAGACTGTGGGCCTCACCTTGCCGGGCAAGCAAAGGTTGTCAGCCCAGACCTCTGCTGTGCCAGCGGGGAAAGTGTGGAAGACACGCAAACCTGCTTTCTGGGAAATGAGCTTCCCAGCAAAGGGACCAGGGAGAGCCCAGGTCCAGCCGAAGCACCCCTGGGCGTCAGGAGAAGCAAGAAGCCATGGGCTGGAGCTGGGGAGGGAGGGGGTGGAGTGGGAAGAGAGATCAGAGCTCACGAAGGTCTTGAACTTCAGCTGCGGTTCTGGATGTGACTCTGAGTGGGAGAGAGGCCTCTGGAGGGTGTTTCCAACAGCAGTGACATGACAGGTTTCTCATGAGGACAGCTCCGGCCGCTGTTTGGCATAGACATAGAGCAAAGCTAGAGGCAGGGAAACCCGCTCAGGAGGCCATGCAGTGGGGTGGAGAGGGGGCGGGAAGGGGGCCCAATGGGTGGCCTTGCAGGTTGCAGGAAGTGCTCGGAGCCAGCAGAACTGTTTGCTGCATCAGGTGTAGAATATGAGAGCTTGTTGGGAGATCCTAGCAGGGAGCACAGTTACTCATATACCCATGACCCGAGACCGGTCCTCTCCTCTGAGGGGAAGGTGGTCCTCTTTGAGCAAGCGCACAGCTTCGTGAGGGGTGCATGTGGATCAGGCAGCCAGATCAGCTGAATCAGCCCTGGCGATCAATGGGGTGACAGATGTCGCAGCCAGATCACCCTCACATCCCAGATGTAGAATAAGAGAGAGAGAAAGGATTCGAGGGCCATAGCCCAGGGTCGGGGGGAATGGGAGGGGATAAAGTTCTGCTTTGGAGATGTCAGGTTTAAGCCCGTTAAGGGTTCAGGTGGAGAGTGAAGAGAGCAGCTGGAAATTGGAGTGTGGAGTTCAGGGGATGAGGTCTGGGTGGGAGCTGCATATTTGCATATAGATGGCACCTAGAGTAATGAGAATGGATGAGATCACCTAGGGAGCGAGTGCTGATAGGGAGGAAAGCAGGTCTGAGAGTGAGTTGCTGGGAGGTTCTTTCTGGCAGCTTGGTGGTATAGGAGAGCACCAGTCTGGGTAAACTGAGGCCTGGATTTCAAGCACCTCGGCCTTTGTACAAAAACTCTCCAGCCTCAAATCCCGGAGATGTGACTGGAGGCAGCCCAGTGTTATTGAGGAAGATGGAGCCAGAGGATGGAGCGAGGTGTGACCTGGACAAGTCCCTTCCCTTTCCCAGGCCTCAGCTTCCTCCTCTGTAAGAGGAGGCATACATGCCTGGTCTCTAAGGGCCCCTCCTGCTGGAACTCTGAGTTTAGCTCCAGGAAGTCCAGTGCACTGGGAGACACACCTGACCTCAGAGAGACAGCAGGTTGGTACCTTGCTCCCCTCATCTGGTTCTCATTGTCCGCAACAACAATTTTCCCCCCATGTGCGGGGGCACACTGGAGTGCCTCAAGAATCTTTACAACATGCCATGCCGCCCTAGCTGGTTTGGGGTAGTGGATAGAGCATTGTTCCAAGGACCAAAAGCTCGCTGGTTCTATTCCTGGTCAAGGGCACGGACCTCGGTTGCAGGCTTGATCCCTGGCCCTAGTCAGGGTGCGTGCAGGAGAGAGATATTGATGTCTCTCTCTCACATCGAAGTTTTTCTCTCTCCGTCTCTCCCCCTCCCTTCCACTCTCTCCAAAAATCAATGAAAAACTATCCTAGGGTGAGGATTAACAACAACAACAACAAACCCCAGGCAATATCTGACTTTTTAGTCAGGGACCCTGACCTCTTTTTCCTTAGATGGTCAAATAAAAAATGACAACAGCCAACACAACAGTAGCTGTCTGATGTGAATGAATCAAAATTATACCTATTTTTTTTTGTCAAGTCAGCAAATAATGTAATCTATTTTTGGGCGTGCCACAGAACTTTAGTAATTAGTTTATGTGTTCCATGAGATGAAAAGCATTGAAAATCACTAGTTTACAATATACATTTGAGCCTTTTTATTCATGGATGCTATATCTGAAAATTTGCCTACTCACTGAATTTATTTGTAATACCAAAATCAATGCTTAAGGTGCTTGGGGAGGTCATTTGCAGGCATGTTAAGAAAAGTAAAAAATTTGAGTTGCCTGAGGTACATGTTCGTTCCCAGCTGAGGTCATGTAACCACAGAACCAGCTCAAATGGTCCTAATCTGTTGAGCACGATACTGACTTGCTTTTCAGAGACAACAGACCAAATCTGCCAGTCATGCAGCCCAACATGCGCAGAGGGGAGAACTTTGACCTCCAGCTGCACCAGGAACCAAAACCCACCCTCTCCCCCAACCCAAGGACCAGGACATAACTGGAACTTGGCCACCGGAGCCATTTCAGAAGCAAAGACTTCGTTGTCCAGGAAGCTCTGGTGTTCCAAGGCCAGGTTCTAAGGTGGGTCAGTTAACACCTGCCCACCAGCACTTCCACATCCTGCTCCTGCTAACCTCCTAAATACCTTTCTCCAGTCCAGCGAGCAAGACAGATCTGAGGCACCACTAGGTCTCTCATCCTTTCCATTCGTGCTTTATACATCAGGAAACCTTTCCTTCCTCCAAACCCTGACATTTTGAGTTTTGTCCTTTCGAAACCTCAGGCACACAAACTTTGGTCTAGTAACAGTCAAATGAGGCAACTCTCTGCCTTCCTGTCTTTTGTTGGCGATTTCGCTGTTTAAAGTGGCCCCCAAATGGATGCTGAGGTGCTGCCTGGTGTTCCCAAGAGGGGGAAGGCTGGAGCGTGCCTTATGGAGAAAATGTGATTAGAAAAGCCTCGTTCAGGAGTGAGTTATAGTGCTGTTGGCTGTGAGTTCAATGATAATGCATCAAAACTACCTATTAAATTAGGTGCCTTTAAACAGAAATACACATAAAACGTGGTTATGTGTTGATAGATTAAGGAAAACATCGTGACCAGTGGCTCACAAGAACCTGACCCTATTCTCCTCGGAGCGATGGCTCAGTGTTTGTCAGTTCACGTTTTCAGCGATTTGTAGACCGGAACTGTTATGGAACAGGAACTGGGCCTGGAGCAGGTCTGCCCCGGGTCGGCCTGTAGTGTGTGGGTTCTTGACTTCACCCAGGAAAGATTTCACATCACGCATCCAGGTGATTTGAGAGTATGTTTACTAAACCTGGGACAGGGAGACAAGGAAGGGCTTAGGATAGAAAAAGCATGAAGAAAGAGCCTCTGCGGGCTGCTTGGTCTCTCTAGAAACGTCATGGGGGGTGTTGTATGAAAGGAGAGAAGGTTAGAAACGTCATGGGGGAACAGTGAGCCCAGGTGGGGCTGCTCAGCTCACTGGAGAGTCAGAGGAAAGGGGGCCTTGGGAGCAGGTTCAGGGTTAATCTGGGACGAGCTGCTGCTGCCCATTGCTCCCCTGGTTGCAAGTCCTAGGTGGACCCTTAGACAAAAGTAAAGATGCCCACCTGAGAAGGAAGAAAGGTGTGGGTGTGCGAGAGAGAGAGAGAGAGAGAGAGAGAGAGAGAGAGAGAGAGAGAGAGAGAGAGAAAGCCCTGGGTCCTTCATATTGAGGGTTTTAAAGACTGGGGGTCTAGGAGAGATTTTAGGGGAGGATCTCAATAGAATATACACCAGAATATGCTGATGCACCAAAATGAGATTTATTCCCTTAACTTCATCTGTGCTTCGGTGTGGTTGGCTCAAATGGCACTAATTGGATTTCTGCTATGTCTCCCTGAGTAAGGTGATTTAAGCTATTTATTCTCTGGTTGGAGAGGAGAAGTGTAAACCATTTACTCTTAAGTGTACTTGGTTAGGGAAGATGGGGTTTTGCGATTTACTAGATGGCTGTAAACTGCTTGGCAGTTTAATTATCTGTCTGAGTTTCCCGATTCCACTTGTCCTAGTTTACTGGCCTCTCTCAGTAACTACTGTGAATAGCAACAACAACAACAAAAATCAGTGTATTTAGTTGTTTGTTAAACCTTAGTATGTGCACACGTGAAATAGTTTCAGAACTGCTAACCCAGACCCCTGTGTGGAGCAATTTCACTGACTAGAGTATGGTTCTTGTGTGCAGTTTTTTGTTATTGTTTTTGTCTTTAGTTTTATAGTAGTCAGTCAAAACTAGTTTCCAAAGTTACACTTCTTTCCTGTCCCCTTTAGAATGTATAGGATTCATTTATAATGCAATTTGGTTTATTTCTTAGTTTGCATTGCATTTTAGGTTCCCCTAACATTCTGGTTATTTTTTTTTAAATTTGCACAAAGTAGCCGAACCGGTTTGGCTCAGTGGATAGAGCATCGGCCTGCGGACTGAAGGGTCCCAGGTTCGATTCTGGTCAAGGGCACGTACCTTGGTTGCAGGCACATCCCCAGTGGGGGGCGTGCAGGAGGCAGCTGATCGATGTTTCTCTCTCATCGATGTTTCTAACTCTCTATCCCTCTCCCTTCTTCTCTGTAAAAAAATCAATAAAATATATTTTTTTAAAAATTTGCACAAAGTAAATTTACTTTTTGTGGTGTACAGTACAATATACTTGACTAATGCAGAGTTGTGTATCTACCAGTGCAGGCACGATATAAAATAATTCCATTACTCCCAAAATGCCCTTGTCTTGCCCCTTCAGACCCAATCCCTCTCCCCATGACAAATCCCGGGTAACTATGATCTACTTTTTGTCTGGATAGTTATGCCCTTTCTGGAATGTCATATAAATAGAATCACCCAAAGTGTAGCCCTTTGGAACTGACTTACTTCACTTAGCGAAACACCCTTCAGACTTGTCCATGCTGTGTCAATCAGGAGATTGTTCCTGTTCGTTCCTGGGTAGTGTTTTAGTCCGTGGAGGCACCACAGTTTATTTATTTATTTGCCAGTTAAAGAGCATTTGGGTTGTTCCAGGTCTTGGCGGTTTTCAAGAAAGTTGCTGTGAACATTCGTGTGCAGGTTTTTGTGTGAACAAGTTTCCATTTCTCTCAAGTACAGAACAGTGGGACTGTAGGATCACAAGGTAGGTGCATGTTTAACTTTATATAAAGCCACCAAACTGCTTGCGAAAGCGGCTGTATCGGTTGTAATCCCAGGGGCAATGTATGAGAGTTCCTGCCGTTCTACAGCCTTATCAGCACTTAGTAACCTCTGCCTTCAAAAAGAAAAATTAGTCACTCCAATAGGTTTGTGGTGGTATCTCATTGTGGTTTTAATATAAGATTTCCCTAATGACTAATGATGTTGAACATCCTTTCTTATGCCTATTTGCCATCTCCATATCTTCTGTGGAAAAGTGCCTGTTGCAATCTTTTATCCACTTTATTTTTTAGTGGGTGTTTTTTCCTTATTGTTGAGTTTTGAGGCTTCTTTTTTTTAATATATAAAAATTGATTTCAGAGAGGAAGGAAGAGGGAGAGAGAGATATAAACATCCATGATGAGAAAGAATCATGGATCGGTTGCCTCCTGCAAGTCCCCTACTGGGGATCGAGCCCACAACCCGGGCATATGCCCTTGACTGAATCAAACCTGGGACCTTTCATTTCACAGGCCAACACTCTATCCACTGAGCCAAACCGGCTAGGGCAAGTTTTGAGGATTCTTAATATATGCTGGATACAGTCCTTTGTGAAAAATGTGACTTGCAATATTTTCTCCCCATCTGGAGATTATATTTTTACTCTATTAACAATGTCATGTCCAAAACAAAAGCTTTTAATTTTGATAATATCTAATTTATCATTTTTTTTTCTTTTATGAATCATACCTTCGCTATTCTATCTAAAAACACCTGGCCTAATCAAGGTCACAAAGATTTCCTTTTATGCTTCTCCCAGAAGTTTTAGTTTTTTGTGTTTTACATATGACCTATATGTGAAATGATCCATATGATCTATTTAAAACTAATTTTGACTTAATTTTTGTACAAGGTGTAGAAGTATAGGTTGAGATTCATTTTTCTGCTATGCTTGTCCAGTTGTTCTAGCACCATCACTGAAAAGACTAACCTGTTAGGGTTTGGCCGGTGATATGGGCTGAGAAAGAATTCACAACTAAAAGATGTAGAGGCAGTTTATTTTTACTTTCCAAGAGAGGAAAGGGCTGGTGCATTGCTAATCAATACAGAGCAAGAAATAAAAGGTAGCTTCCCCCTTTAAAGAGTAATGGCTGCTGTTGCTAGGTGACAAGGAAGGGAGGAGGATTTGGGGCTGAAGTTGAACAGACATCAGGGGGGTTGTCTTGAAAAGTTATGTTTTGTTTCCTTTCCAGGAGATAGTCCAGCAGATGTCCTAGGGAGGTGTCTTATCAGTATTCTCCCCAAGCTATGAAACATGCTTAGAGCAAAGTTATGAAGAGTTCAAAAGAGGCTTGTTTGAAGGGGAGAGGGAAGGGAACTTTCAACTAACTAGAAACTCCTTGGTGTGAATTATCCTTAAGTTCTGAAAACAGCAGGGAGGAGGGGGAATGCAAGAATGTAGCCTTGAGAGTAGCTTGTCTTGTAGTTTGAACAGAGGGGCTGTTGGAATTAGAGCAGCTAAGAATCTTGGGGTTTAAATACCTGGTGCTTCTTATAAATTGTGGAAGGTCACAACAAAGAAAAAGAGAGTCCTTTTTCCTGTCCTTACATAACCTTTGGGTAGTCTTTTTGAGTCAATTGAGGAAAATGACTGAGTTTCACAATGGATTGAAATGGTGGTCCAATTATTCTAATACTAATTCTGAAGTGTGTGTTTTTCAACACCACCAAGCAATTAACTCAATTCTGACACTGTCTACCTGGAGATAGCATCAGATCCCACAGGTTAAGGACTCAGTCCCACAAGCTTGCTCTCCTCCTCCCTTCAGATGCCAGTCACAAGTTCAGGTTGTCACCTGTGCTTCTGATTGACTGGCGATAAATCAGAGGTTCCCATGACTCCTGACTCCCTACTTGGGTTTCATTAATTTGTTAGAGCAGCTCACAGATGGGAAATTATAGAAACTCACAAGGGAATTATAAAATGGCTTTGGACTTTCCACAAGCCATTGATGCGGGGAAGGATTGTAAAGCCAGCAGGCAGATCTTCTGGGGAAGGTGGCCCTAGCTGACATCCAAGTGCCTCTCACAGTGAGATGCATCTCTCTCCCCAGTTCTAGCTCCTTGGTCTGGCTGGGTGAGGCAGATGCTGCAGCCTGGTCAGGAGGCCAGGTAGCCTCATTGGCCCAGGGTGAGAGTCTAGGGGACGGGTTGTTCCGATGCTGTCACGGCGAGCTCTTCAGTAAGAGCACCAAGGTGTCCCAGTGCATTGACTGTTCTCTCCCTGGGTGCCTAATGGAGAGTGACAGAATCTAGCAGTTCAGGTAATTCTATTGTCAGTTTGTGCAGCCTCCTGCACCTCATTAGACAAAAAAAAGAGAGAGAAATGAGCAAAGAAGGAATGTCAGCCCCAGTGCAGAGGGGGCCTGTCAGAGTGAGCAGCCTTCAGGAGATGACAAGGTAGTGAGAAACTTACTTGGGCCCTCCATCCATCCCCTCTAGGCCCTGGCTGGGAAACTGGGGCATTTGCACAAACCTCTGTAGAGGGAGCCGGTGTGGACTGTTCAGGTTCAGCTGCAGGCCCTACTGCTCCCTGAGGGACAGAGCGAGGGAGGCAAAAAAAGATCATCTCTTGAGTTGCCCAGCTCCTGGGTCACAGGCTCCTCCTGGTGGTGGGACCCATCAGGGAGGTGTCTCTGGGTGGCTTGTATGTGAGCAGCGAGTGGATAGTGTTGGAGCTCAAATACTTACTTGATTTATCTAGACCTTTAGGATTTCACCCAGGATGGATAAATTATGACAGGCCATGGGAGATATAGAGAAATAGGAATCTGTCTTTGTCCCACACTAGTATCCTGTCCCCAGACCTGGCCAAAAGTACACCCAGACTTACATAGATACACACATAACACACCCAGCCCTCACCTACAGAACCTCCCGCACAATATGCACAACCCTCACTCACCTACCCACACACATTCTTAAATACACAGAACTCTAGACCGAACATAGGTACCAACTACACATCCATACAACACCTACAGATTCATGCTGAAAGTGTTTGTCTACAAAGATTTTGTGTGTGGCTTATGGCATCAGACTCTTTGTCATCTATTTACATATATATATATATATATATCTCACACACACATTCACACCCACCCACCATCCTCACAACACACAGCATGCACACAAACACCCATGCCACTAACGCATTCACATGCACACACAAACATACGTGCCTCCTCCATTTTCACCATGCATGGAAGCTCCTGACCAGACCAGGTCACTGCGATGCTGCCCACGCTCTGCGTGTGCACACCTACTACTCACTTTCCCTCCCACGGGCACTTGGCAGGCCGGGCCAGTGTCCACATGGACTAGCAGAGCAGGAGTGCTTTCCTCCCCCCTCCTGTCATTGACATGCAGCACCTGTCCTATCTTTAGTTCTTTGCACTCTGGCTTCAATTGGGTTGAATGCCAGAGTCTGCCTGGCACAGAGCCCAGAGCAGCAACTGAAAAGCCAATATCCTGTGGGCCTGAACCTCCATGAGCCCGGTTGGGTGCATGCCAATTCTGGAAGGGCCATCAAGGAAACAGGCCGCATAGGTGGCCCCACCCATCACCAGTGCTGTAGAGAGCCATGGGATGAATCAGCATATGGCATCCTCTTTTCACGTTCCTTTCTCCTCCTCAAAATCCTGGACATTCTGGGTATTCCAGGCCTTTCCCAAACTAGAAGAACACGTGAGGCCCGAAAGAGATACCAGCTTAGAGAACCCAGAATTGGAGTCTGGCCTGTTCCATTTCCCATTAGCTTTTGGTTGGGCATCACTATAGCCCTGTAATCTGGAATGTGCCTGGAACAACTAATTTTAACTGAAAAAATATGAATGTATATTACCTTGTGAAATAGGACCCACACTGCTCTCTCAGAGACATCTGTGCATTATAATGAGACATGCAACTGTGAGGAATTCTTTGCTGTTATTGTGACCAACACCAGGTAGATAAATCATTTTCTTCTCCATTTTACTTTTTTTTTTTTCTGGTCCTACCTACTCCCTGTGCCTTGCAATACCTGTTGCTTAATAGTAAGACTAGTTACCATTATACCTTAATAAAAATGACGATATCCACACTAATAAAAGAGAAACATGTAAATTGGTGTCACTTCGCTACGCCCACCAGCCAATCAGATGAGTATGCAAATTAACCCAACAAAGATGGCAGTTAATTTGCATACACAGGCGCAGAGCGAAGACTGAAGACAACGTAGAAGGAAGCCAAGTGCTGCAGAAGGGAGTGAAGCTGCGGAGAAGCAAGCAGGGCGGCAGAGGTGGAAGGGAAGCAAGTGGGACGGCGGAGGCGGGAGCGAAGCCTGCCTCGGCGGGTTTCGCTCCCTTCTCTGCTTCGCTTCGGCCGCAGGAAGCCCTATTCTTGCAGGAATCTCCCTGCAACGGGCCTCTAGTAGATAAATAAATAGGAAAGAAGAAAATAAAAGTCAAGATGCAAGGCCCTCTCATTGAAGAACAAGCCGCTCTTTGACAACTTGCCTGACAAGACAGCTACCAGGAGCTTCCCACAGCCATGGTCAGTCACCCAGCAGGTGCCAAGCATTTCATGTCCGTGCTCTCAAAGAGCCTGTGTTAGAAAAACACAAACAAACTGGGGAGCTGCCTGAAGGGCTTTGAGGAAGAGGGCCACAGAGGGACAGACGAGCTGAGGATGTGGGTGGTCACTCTCCTGGGCTGACGAGGCCTCCACATACTTGCTGACAGAAGCGGACGGAGGCAGATCCTTATGATGAGAAGCCAGCAGCAGCCATGCAGGTCAATGCCACATGACTGTTTCCTGTCATCAGCAGGTGCTTGGTAACACAGCATCACTGCTGTGCAAAGCTAGTCTGTGAGAAGGAGTCAGGATTCTAGACCTGGTTCTGGGGTTGACTCCAGGCAAGCCATGCACCTCTCTGAGCCTCAGTGTCCCCATCTTTATGCAACCAGGCTCTTCCAGGCCTCACTATTCCGGAGGTGCAACCAAAGAATACAGATCACAGTAATGGTTGCAGACATGAAGGCTCTCGTGTTCCCCAAATAGGATCCCCCAAAGCACTGAAGCCTTAGTCCCCAAATACTCCTCTTATGGTTCAAAGGCTTCTTGGACAGGAAAAAAGTGGCCATGACACTCTTCTTCTCCAGCATGATGTCCATTCTGTCACTCACTTGCCTACTCTCTCCCTGTGAATCTCCAGTAACTAGAAGCTTTGGTCTCCGTATTCTGCAGGCAAATGTTTCACCACGGGCTTTGAGGTGAGGGGAATGCCTGATTTGCAGGGTTTGCCAATTGCCGCAGTGTAAACACAGCTAATTTTAAGATATCAAATGTGATGTCACTGAGTGCAAAGCCAGGAAGAGATTCATAGCATACCATTATATGGTATAGTATTCTCACCACACAGATACAAAAGACATAAGTAGCCTCAAGAGTGTCGACAATAATAAAATATAGTAAAATAATTAGGAAGTGATGAATTTCCTTCTTCACTTTGCTCTTATAATTTATTTAATTGTAGCTTTATGGAATTCACTTTTTAATAATGACTATGCTTAACTGTCTCATGAAAATTCCTGAAAAAGGTATGGTCCTTCCCATTCAGCCCTTCTCAGACAAATAGCAAAATTTGCAGAGGTGCATAGTTGAGGTCCTTGCTGTGGGAGCCTTACGGGTTAAACGGGGCGTTGGTTTCTGCATGCCTGATTTAGCTCCCTTGTTAACCTGTTTCCCCATCTGTCATATAAGACATTCCTCCCAGATTCCCCTCCCTCTGTTAGAATGGAATTGAGAGAAGTAAGACCAGGGCAGTAGTAACACTTTGCTCTTTACGGAACCCTACAGTTCACTGAGCCCAAATCTCATATTAATTTTTCTCACAGCAATTCTGTGCAGTGAGGTCGATGGAGCAGTGAAGTCAGTGGATGGACCATTTCACCCCAGGTCAGCAAACTTTTCTGTAGAAGACTAGAGAGCAAATATTTAGGCTTTGCAGGCCTTATGCGATCTATTTGCAATGATCTGATTCTGCTATCACAGGTTAAAAGCAGCCAAGACAATGGGTAAGAAATTGAGAGCAACTGTGTTTCAATAAACTTTATCTCTGGACAGTGAAATTTGAATCTCATATAGTTTTCACAAATCATGAAAATGTGATTCTTCTTTAATTTTTTTAATCATTTGAAAATACAAAAATTGCTCTCAACCTGCAGGCCATGTAAAAACTGCTGGCGACAGTTTTGGGACCTCCCGGAAGAGGAACTTAAGCCTCAAAAGAACAATGACCTGTTCAAGTTGATATAAATGGACAGAGTTGGAACTGGCTTGGTTCCTACTCCACTGCACTTTCTACTAAACCACCTGCTATAGAAGGAGCAGCGCCTGCTCTTTAACACGCAGGTGAGTTGAGGGACTCGCAGCTGGATTCGCACTGAAGGTCTCTAATCCCAAGGGTTTGTGGGTCACCTTTCTGACTCTGTAGCTGGAGTGGGTTTTCCTATGCATTGAAGTCAACGAGGAGAGGCTTAGGGCATTGTGTAATTACAAGCGATTTGTAACCCTGCTCCTCTGCGGTTAAGGCAGACAGTTAAGATGCGTCACAGGAGAAGGGGAGAGATTTCCAGCTGCCCCCAGCTCCAGTACGAAGGCCATCCAGACTTTGAGCACAAGGTTCAGGCTCTTCTTACGTCTGAGGCTAGTGAACAGCTTCCTTACGTCTCCACTCTAATTTTAAAAGTCAAACCAGCCCTGGCTGGTTTGGCTCAGTGGATAGAGCATGGGCCTGGGGACTGAAGGATCCCAGGTTCAATTCTGGTCGAGGGCATGTGCCTGGGTTGTGGGTTCAATTCCCAGTAGGGGCATGCAGGAGGCAGCCGATCAATGATTCTCATCATTGATGTTTCAATCTCTCTCTCTCCCTCTCCCTCCTTCTATGAAATCAATAAAAAAATATTTTTTAAAAAAGTCAAACCAAAGAAAAACCTATCTCAGCAAAGCCTTTAGGGACACTGTGGGTCCCAAGCTTGTCCTATCTCAGCAAAGCCTTTAGGGACACTGCGGGTCCCAAGCTTGTCCTATCTCAGCAAAGCCTTTAGGGACACTGCGGGTCCCAAGCTTGTCCTATCCCAGCAAAGCCTTTAGGGACACTGCGGGTCCCAAGCTTGTCCTATCCCAGCAAAGCCTTTAGGGACACTGCGGGTCCCAAGCTTGTCCTATCCCAGCAAAGCCTTTAGGGACACTGCGGGTCCCAAGCTTGTCCTATCTCAGCAAAGCCTTTAGGGACACTGCGGGTCCCAAGCTTGTCCTATCTCAGCAAAGCCTTTAGGGACACTGCGGGTCCCTAGCTTGTCCTATCTCAGCAAAGCCTTTAGGGACACTGTGGGTCCCAAGCTTGTCCTATCTCAGCAAAGCCTTTAGGGACACTGCGGGTCCCAAGCTTGTCCTATCTCAGCAAAGCCTTTAGGGACACTGCGGGTCCCAAGCTTGTCCTATCTCAGCAAAGCCTTTAGGGACACTGTGGGTCCCAAGCTTGTCCTATCTCAGCAAAGCCTTTAGGGACACTGCGGGTCCCAAGCTTGTCCTATCTCAGCAAAGCCTTTAGGGACACTGCGGGTCCCTAGCTTGTCCTATCTCAGCAAAGCCTTTAGGGACACTGCGGGTCCCAAGCTTGTCCTATCTCAGCAAAGCCTTTAGGGACACTGCGGGTCCCAAGCTTGTCCTATCTCCGCAAAGCCTTTAGGGACACTGCGGGTCCCAAGCTTGTCCTATCTCAGCAAAGCCTTTAGGGACACTGCGGGTCCCAAGCTTGTCCTATCTCAGCAAAGCCTTTAGGGACACTGCGGGTCCCTAGCTTGTCCTATCTCAGCAAAGCCTTTAGGGACACTGCGGGTCCCTAGCTTGTCCTATCTCAGCAAAGCCTTTAGGGACACTGCGGGTCCCAAGCTTGTCCTATCTCAGCAAAGCCTTTAGGGACACTGTGGGTCCCAAGCTTGTCCTATCTCAGCAAAGCCTTTGCTGAGATAGAGTTGGCTGCACCGGGAGGGGAGGGAGGCTGCTGACGGAAGGAGCTGGGGAGTGGTTTGAACCCCAGAGGGGAGTGAGGTGGTGAGGGAGGCCCGGGTCCTGTAGGTGGAGCCCTCCACACCCACCAGCTATGCTCTTTTGGAGTCTGGGGGACTAGGGCTAAGTCAGTATGGGGGACTAGGGCCTCTGAGCAGCCCTCACCTCCTTGAAGGGACCCTACAGGTTTGGATGACGGGCAGAAGCCTTTCCCCATGTGTTCTCAATTCCGTGACTGTCCTGAACACTCAACCCACATGAGGGAGGGAAGGGGCTCCCCCAAGCATAGCGGAGCATTCCACCGGCGAGGTAGGTGGCATGCATTTCAGAGTCATTTAATTTCGAAAATTGACACTCCACCCTTGCAGTGTGCATGGTAATGGGAGCAGGGGCCCCTCCCAAGCGCCAACGCCCCCTCCCAGCCTGTGGGAATATGGCAAGGGTCATCAGGAAGCTGAGTGTGAGACCTTGGAGCCTGGCCAGCTCCCGGGTCAGGGAGAAACTGCTCCTGAATGTGAGCCCGGATTGTAAACTGCAGGGAAACATTTCATTTCACACAGCCGCCCTGAGGGCCCTGTTTGCTTTGTTGTCTGTACTCCAGGTAACCCTGCACTAGGAAAGTTTGGGTGGCTAGAACAATGGCACCCCGCCCCCTTGGCCGCCACCTGTGTGCTTGTAAATCCATGTCTTTCACAGCCAGTCCTCTGGGTTACTGTCTTTGGAATCTACAAACAATACGCTGAGGTTTTTTCGGACCTTGGCTCTTTGCCTAACAGAGTTCCCTCATTCTTTCTTCTTCCAACAAGTCCTGTTTTGAGAGAAGTACCCCTGGGAATGGTTACTTGGCAGCGACTGGGTTAAGGACACTGGAGAAGGTCTTCGCCTTCTGGCAGGTTTGTGGTAACAGAGATCTGGCTCAAGGGCCCCCACCTCCCACCTGCAGGAGGAAGAGAGCCTGAGGAAAGGGCCAAAGGGAGATGGGGGAGCAGCCAGCCAACTGGCATCTGGACTCCCCTAACCTTTTACCCCGGTCCCAGAGACAGGCTCTCCTGCTCCCACTGATCTCCCAAGTTGCTTTTTCCTGTAGCTGGTCTGCTGGGGAGTAGAAGACAAATGGGGCGTGAAAAAAAAATGCAGCAAAACTAATTACAGGTTCTAACAAATCAATGGGAACTGTGTAAATAGCCTCAGGCAGGTGCCCGAGTCAGGCTCTTCGGTTTAACACCGACCCTCCCAGGGCAGTCCCAGTGTAAGGCAGCCCCAGTGTGAGTCCCCAACGGGAGACTGGCACCAACCCTGGATGTGATGCCTGAGGAGGTGGATGTGGGTCCCAAGTTTGTCCTAACCAGCTGCGTCCAATGGGCAAGGGACTCCACGCCTCCTAGCCTCAGGTTCAGGACCTCCATTGAGAGAACAATTGTATCTACTCAGTATCTGCCATGGGTTGTTGAAGGACATCAATCTCAAAGGACTTAGTAGAATCAAAGTGCTTTGGAAGCTGTATAGTGCTGGACAAACAAATCATCGTTTTTACCTTCTGATTGTCTCTTGAATCCACCCACTCCTGTTCGTCTCTACTAGCACCCCCTTAAGCCAGCTCCCACCACCTCTCATCTGCTCTGCTGCAGTAGCCCCTTCCAATTGGCATGTGTCTACTCTGCCCCATTTCTATTTAAAAAACATATTTTTATTGATTTCAGAGAGGAAGGGAGAGGGAGAGAGATAGAAACACAATGATGAGAGAGAATCATTGATCGGCTGCCTCCTGCACGCCCCCTTCTGGGGATTGAGCCTGCAACCCGGGCAGGTGCCCTTGACAGGGATCGAACCCGGACCCTTCAGTCCCCAGGCCGATGCTCTATCCCAGTGGTTCTCAACCTTCCTAATGCCGCGACCCTTTAATACAGTTCCTCATGTTGTGGTGACCCCCAACCATAAAATTATTTTTGTTGCTACTTCATAACTGTAATTTTGCTACCATTATGAATCGTAATGTAAATATCTGATATGCAGGATGTATTTTTGTTGTTACAAATTGAACATAAAGCATAGTGATTAATCACAAAAAGAATATGTAATTATATATGTGTTTTCCGATGGTCTTAGGTGACCCCTGTGAAAGGGTCGTTCGACCCCCAAAGAGGTCAAGAACTGCTGCTCTATCCACTGACACAAACCAGCTAGGGCCGCTCTGCCCCATTTCTCATCTCTTTGGTGGGCTTGCAGCTGGCATTATTTTTTAAAATCCAAAGTCTGGTCATGTACCCAGGGTTGTCTAATCCGTGCAGACTGGAGGGAAAAGGAGGATTGAGGGTTGAGGGATGAAAGGAGGTTTAGATTAAGAGAAGGAGACAGAGCTGGAGAGAAGGGTAGAAAATTTAGTGTGTTTGCTGTTGCAAAGGATCTGTTACCACTGTGTCCTGCCTTGTGTTGCTTAATAACTCCACGGGAAGACAGAGTTTGCAAATGTGAAACAAATGGAGTGTAATTAAATGCAACGCTGCGTGCTTCTAATTTGTGAAATACTTCTGTTTGCTGCAGAAGCCCAGGGAAGCTGCCAGTGAAGTCTGGGTTTGATTCAGAACCTTGAAGAGCAAGCTGGGTTACAATGAGGAGAGAAGGATGGGCTTTGGGCAAGGGATCAGATTGGGCTCAGACCCAGGGGCAGGGGACAGCAGTGTGGGCATGTGTGGTGGGAAGGAGAAGCCCAGCATGGGAGCGAGCTGGCTGGACTCTGCTGGGTAGTGGAGTCAGGTGAAGCAGGACTTTAAAGTCTAGCCTGAGGTGATGAGCTCTAATTTAGACAAAATGTGGATAAACGGATGAATTATTGATTTGTGCAATGGATAATTTCATAACTCAGAAGTGGAGGAAGCAAGGAAGAAACACACTGCTCTGGACTTAACTCTGACCAGCCCCAGGGAATTCTTGTTGGCAATCAAGTGACTGGGGCCTTGGAGAGAGCGACTGTCAGCTTGGAGTGGGGCACGACAGGCAAGGTCACCGGGCATGGCAATTGTTCAGGCTAAGCCTGAGGAGAAGGCCTGTGAAAGCCCTGCTTGGCAGGACAGAGAGGTCTCCCCTGGGCAGAGACATAGGGTTGGTGGTCGTGGTAGTGCAGCGAGGGGTGGCTGGGACTGGCAGACGATGGAGGCTCTGATAATGGAATTCTGCAATACAACTAAAGAGAGAAGGCACTGTCTCTTCCCCATTATCGCACAAGCGCGTGCGCATGCGCGCACACACACATACACACACGACATGCTCTCTGCTCCCCACGTCTGCCATTAGGCATTCAGGCAGCTAATTCTCCCACACACACACCGCTGAGAGCACCAGGAGCCTGGTAGAGTTGAAAATTGGATGGCGTTGCAAAGCTCATTATAGGATGCCTGAGGGAGTCCACGAGGACAGGGATTTCCCTCCCTCGGCCTCAGCAGGAGGTTCTGTGCCTCTCTGCCTCAACTCCAACCCCCTAGCAGGCCCAACCCTCGCTGCCCACGCCTAGCCCCTGGCTCCCTCCCAGCCCACTTCAGTTCTGTGCCTGATCACCAGCCATGCCTACCTTCTCTGGGTCCTATTCAGGTTCCTGATCTGAGAAACAACATTTGCCCTAAGCTTTTTGGAGGAGAAGAGGACGGAGCAGGTGGCAGGAAAGTAGGGCCTAGAGAGAAATCCCAAACCAGTCAACCACCTGCCACCAGCATTAGACCAAGACAGCTCACGGGGAAGTGAGGGTGGTGTTCCCGTCCCCTTTCCACGCACACCAAACACACACCGTTATAAAGGGTCCTCTTGCTACTCAAGCGAGTTCCTGGCACAGGGTAGGCATTTCAGGTGTGGGTGAATGAGTGGATGTCTGAAGTACTGAGCGCTTGCCCTGTGCCAGGCGTCATTCCTGGCCCTTGGGATACATTAGTGAACCAAAGTGACGAGAATTCCTGCAACAGTTAAGCTTGCGTTCTAGGAAGGGGACAAGGACAATAGCCACAAGCACAACAAACAAGTAAATCATGTAGTGTATTAGAAGGTGGTGAGTGTTACGGGAAAATATAGAGCATCATAAAGGGATAGGGAGGGGGAGGGAGCTGCACTCTCCAACAGGGTGGTCAGGGAAAACCTGGATGGAAAGGTGACATTGAAACGAAAGCTTGAAGAGGTGAAGGAGCAGTAGCATCGCAGGCCGTGGAAGCCACCAGAGCAGGGCGCTCTGGAGAAGACAATGAGAGACAGAGGGGAACAGAGTGGGCAGAGCACATGGACTTGCACAGGAAGGAAACCTGAATTCAGGCCTCAGAGCAGAGGGTCCCACTACCAAGTTCTTCCCTGATTGCTCTACCCAAAATAGTATCCCTGGCCCCAGTGCTCTGTCTGCTTCAGTTTCTCCATCTCTCCCACCACCGCCCACATGTTATGTACATGTTTACATTGTCTGTGTTCCTAGGAAAGGATGTCAGCTTCCTGGAGACAGGGACTCACCTGTGTCACTGCCCTATCCCCAGGGCCTGGCGCACAGTAGGTACGCCATCAGTCTGTGCCCAGTGTCAGAACTGTTAGTGAGTGTGAAGAGGACAGGATGCCTTCCGCACAAGAGGCTGCTGAGGGGCCCTGCAAAGGCAGCTCTTCACCCCTTGAAATGAAGGGCGCTTTCTGCCCCAGGTTGATGACTGTTGACCTGAGGGGAAGTGCGTAGTGCTCAGCCACAGGGCCTTTCATTGGCCTTGAGTGAGAGCAGAGATGAGCAGTGCAGAGGACAGCTCTGTAAGGGTTGTTCTTAGGCCTTCCTCATAGGCATGCAAATATTTTTATTTCATTTTTTTCAACAATTACTTGTTGGACACCTACTATATGCCAAGCGCTGAGCTGACTGACTTTGGTTGGGTGAAGGAGGGAGGGGAAGTTGAAATATTGCCACCCTACCCCCATCTAGGACCCCCAGGGCCAGCTTTCATTGTGCAAATGGGTAGAGTATGCCAGGCACATGACAGGCCCCGAGAGTACACAGATGAATAGCACAGCACCTGCGTCAATCAAGCCGCTGACAATCTAGCAGATGTGAGAGACATGTAAACACATATCTGCAGATCCACTGTGATAAGTGCAATGACTACGGCTACAGAGGACACGGGGAAGGTCTCACACAGGAGTGGTGCCTGCGTTGGACTGAAAGTGAGTGATGTGATAGTGTGGCTTGGTCCGGAATTCAGTTGTATGATTAAGCATTGTCCCGTGGACTGAACATATTGATATTCCCAGGAGAGAAACGAACGCGACACGCAATGGCTGTGATTACCTTCCTACGGGTGAGGAGACCAAGTGCTATGGGAGAAGGGTTGACGGAGAGAATGGAGTGGGACCCTCTTTCCCAGTCTCTGTCCCCACTCTACCTTCAATGGTGCCATTGTTAGGTGCCAAAGCTTTCAGGCTGTCTGGGGTCGGGGAGTTCTCTCTAATCCTAGAGGGAAAGATTTGATGAACACACCCTAATAGGCTCCTGAGTTGGGCTCTCCTCACAGCTGTGCTCTCTTCTCTCCTTTGTTGCATCCCCTGGAGCAGTTGTTCAATCCCTGTGCAGCTGGATGTGGCTTCCTGAGCCCCTTCCTCACTCCCTGCCTTGGAGGCCAGCCCCACCTGCCACATCTTGGCCACGGATAAGGCTGATGAGTGTAGGGTTTCTTGATTGTAGCAGGAATTGGACAAAGGCTCCTATAACTACCTGTGTGGCTAAATTAGAGGAATAAGTTGGGTGATAGTATGTTAGATGGAGATTTTGTTGGTTTAATAGCCAAAAAGAGTGTTGATTATTGTCAACACGGGGCTTTTCCATTGACTTTGACTTTTCAATATTTTAACCAGTGACTCAGATAAAGACTAAATGGCAAAAATCTTAGAGACAAAGAGGATATAAAAATCAGCAAAATCAGATACAGTGGGGCCTTGACTTACAAGTGTCCCGACTAACGAGTTTTTCAAGATACGAGCCGTCTCTTAGCCGATTTTTTGCTTTGAATTGCGAGCTAAAATTCGGGTTACGAGCCAGCTTCAGATACCCCACCGCTAATTGGAGCAGCGAACGTCACAGTGAACGCCACAATATCAGCCCAGCATCACGTGTCTCACTCGTTCACTTTAATGATTTGACATACGAGTAATTTGAGTTACGAGCTCCGTCACGTAACGAATTAAACTCGTAAGTCAAGACCCCACTGTATGTAAAGACTAGATGAGGAGACAAGCCAGAATGTGTGCTGGTTGTCTTTGGAAGTTCTCTGTGTGCACCAACAGAATGCTGGCTCTAAGGGAAGGCTTCAAGAACTCAGATAGGAACCACTGCTGATACGCAAACTCCTCACGTAACTTGCATTGGGAAATAGGATATTTCTCATGTCAAGAAGGTGGTAACTCAGGTTGCAAAGCTCAGGATCTATTCCTGTCCACCTTCATCATCAATATGCAAGGCAGTGAGGCACTGGATTTCCTCTCTTGGGTCACATACTCACACGCAGAGCACTCCAAGCCACGGTCGGCCAAACACTCCTCTCCATGCGGGTGGGGCAAGAGTCTGGGAGAACTGTGCCGATCCTGCCAGCCATACGCCTGAGATTTTCCACTTTGAATCATCTACATGGTATGCCACTTGTAGTATTCCTTGCCCTTTATTCCACAGAGGAGTTAAAACAACAAGATTTTTCTAAAAAACCAAGATAAAATGTTACATAAGTAAATCTGCTGCATGTAGACTAAAAAGATCAATTATGTAAGTCCACAAATGGGGGCTTATATCATTGATCACAGCTTGAGAGGTGCCCATGAGTGTAGTGGACTCAGGATGAGGGAGGGAAGTGAGCTGGTGGCTGCTGAGCCCGTGGGGTCTGTGGCTTTGTTAGCAGATGCAGTGTCTGGATTTCAGGACAGGACATTGGGCCCATCTTGCCAGCCCTCCCCTGGACAACTGTGCTTAGTGCAGTTCACTCTCGGGCCAGGGAGAGGCAGGGCTGCGGCTCCTGCCGATGCACATACAGCACAGTACTTACAAGGCTGGTGGAGCAGCCGAGAGAGCCAGACTGGAGCAGAGCAATTGGCTGAGGCTGACAGGTCCAGAGTCAAGCTGGCCCAGGCTCAGGTCCAGGATTCTAAAGCAGGAGGGAGGGGCAAGAGAGACAGGGAATGGACCTGGATGACTGTGAGAGAAGCAGATGGAGACGCCAGAGTGGGCCGGAGCCCGTGGTTAGGGGATGACATCAATCAGGGAGGAGAAAAACGGATGAGGCTCCAGTACAGGCAGAGCTGCGGAGCTCCCTGGAAAGGCTGGATGCATCTGCACAACCATCCACCTTATTTTAAAAACTATTTATTCTTTTTTTTTTAAAAAAAGAATGTACCAATGCATAGGTACATTTAAAAAATTCAACAGTGCCACTAAGTCTAACAATGAAAATATTGCAATCCTTTCCTCCACTTTTTTTGAATTCCTGCTTTCTAAGAATAAACTTTTCCCAACTCTCTTCTCTGTTGCCTGCTTCTCCCACCCCCTCATCACCCTGGGAGATGAGCGTGCTGACTGAACCCCGCCTGCCGCAGGGCAAGCTGGTCTGGGTCTGTTGGGGAGAGCGCCCCCCTCTGGTCAGAGTTTAATGAACAGGGATTGAGGGGATTTTCACCGGACAGTGGCCTGGGCGGAGACGCCTGTGCTGCCCTGGGAAACCGGGTTCCCAAGGGGCAGGGACGCCCCTGGCTTTTCCTGAGGAACTTGGTCCCTTATCAATGCTGCTAAGCCTGGTCAGGGCTCGGGTGGGCCCGCCACACACTTGGGGAGACCAGAGGCCCACTGCGGGCTTTTCTTAGCTACCTCTGTTTTTTCTTTTTTTCTCACCTTAGACTTAAAAGCTGCTTGTGTGACATTAAAACTAATTTAGAAAGTATATATAGGGCGTCCCCCAAAATGGATATACACACTCTGAATAATTATAAAGGCAGTGTTTATTAAAATACATTTCATTTTTCAAAATTAAGCTATCAGCTGTTAAAGTGTATATACATTTTGGGGAACACCCTGTATATTTATGTCATACCAAAAAAAAAAAAAAGGTTTCAACCGATCCTCCTATTTCAGCCTCACCCCACAAACTCCCATTTCAGAGGTCCCAGGTGCCTTCGATTCCAAAACCTTCGCAAAGCTCTGGAGTACTAATTGGCTTCTTCTCACTCGCTTGTTGAAGGTTCTCTTTTCCTGGTCTGCTATGTCAGTTATCATTTGCACGCCACCATTTCAGTTTCTAAGTCTTTCGAAACATTTTTCCTCTACCTTTGACTCTTATTCTCTTTGAACTTGAGGGGTTGTGACTTGAGATTATTTTACTCTGACTTTAGAGAGGAATTAGAAAGAAGCTCAGGGAAGTGTGTGCAATAACTCTGTCATGTTTTAATGGGAGTCATTACCGCTTTTGAAGAAGGTGATCCCACATCCTTTGGCAGTATCCTCGCTGAGATACTGCCAAACCCTCCCTGTCACATCCTGTAGATAGTTGGGGCCCCCACTGCTGGTTCTTACAGGTTCTGGACTCCCTGCAAAAGAGCTGTCAAATAATCCAACTTCTCATCTCCAACACCTAGAAAACGGAAGCAGCAGGAGGAAGCCTATATAAGAAGCCTAGGTGGTGTCACGCCACCACAAGACGGCCACCCTCACGCCACCACAAGACGGCCACCCTCACGCCACCACAAGACGGCCACCCTCACGCCACCACAAGACGGCCACCCTCACGCCACCACAAGACGGCCACCCTCACGCCACCACAAGACGGCCACCCTCACGCCACCACAAGACGGCCACCCTCACGCCACCACAAGACGGCCACCCTCACGCCACCACAAGACGGCCACCCTCACGCCACCACAAGACGGCCACCCTCACGCCACCACAAGACGGCCACCCTCACGCCACCACAAGACGGCCACCCTCACGACTACACAAGACGGCCACCCTCACGCCACCACAAGACGGCCACCCTCACGTCTTCACAAGACGGCCACCCTCACGTCACCACAAGACGGCCACCCTCACGCCACCACAAGACGGCCACCCTCACGCCACCACAAGACGGCCACCCTCACGTCTTCACAAGACGGCCACCCTCACGACACCACAAGACGGCCACCCTCACGCCACCACAAGACGGCCACCCTCACGCCGCCACAAGACGGCCACCCTCACGCCGCCACAAGACGGCCACCCTCACGCCACCACAAGACGGCCACCCTCACGCCACCACAAGACGGCCACCCTCACGTCACCACAAGACGGCCACCCTCACGCCACCACAAGACGGCCACCCTCACGCCACCACAAGACGGCCACCCTCACGACTTCACAAGACGGCCACCCTCACGTCACCACAAGACGGCCACCCTCACGTCTTCACAAGACGGCCACCCTCACGCCATCACAAGACGGCCACCCTCACGCCACCACAAGACGGCCACCCTCACGCCTTCACAAGACGGCCACCCTCACGCCACCACAAGACGGCCACCCTCACGCCACCACAAGACGGCCACCCTCACGTCATCACAAGACGGCCACCCTCACGCCATCACAAGACGGCCACCCTCACGCCATCACAAGACGGCCACCCTCACGTCTTCACAAGACGGCCACCCTCACGCCTCCACAAGACGGCCACCCTCACGCCACCACAAGACGGCCACCCTCACGCCACCACAAGACGGCCACCCTCACGCCACCACAAGACGGCCACCCTCACGTCACCACAAGACGGCCACCCTCACGCCACCACAAGACGGCCACCCTCACGACATCACAAGACGGCCACCCTCACGCCATCACAAGACGGCCACCCTCACGTCTTCACAAGACGGCCACCCTCACGTCATCACAAGACGGCCACCCTCACGCCACCACAAGACGGCCACCCTCACGCCACCACAAGACGGCCTCCCTCACGCCACCACAAGACGGCCACCCTCACGCCTCCACAAGACGGCCACCCTCACGCCACCACAAGACGGCCACCCTCACGCCATCACAAGACGGCCACCCTCACGCCTTCACAAGACGGCCACCCTCACGCCACCACAAGACGGCCACCCTCACGACACCACAAGACGGCCACCCTCACGCCACCACAAGACGGCCACCCTCACGCCACCACAAGACGGCCACCCTCACGTCTTCACAAGACGGCCACCCTCACGCCACCACAAGACGGCCACCCTCACGCCACCACAAGACGGCCACCCTCACGCCATCACAAGACGGCCACCCTCACGTCATCACAAGACGGCCACCCTCACGCCACCACAAGACGGCCACCCTCACGTCATCACAAGACGGCCACCCTCACGCCACCACAAGACGGCCACCCTCACGCCACCACAAGACGGCCACCCTCACGCCATCACAAGACGGCCACCCTCACGTCATCACAAGACGGCCACCCTCACGCCATCACAAGACGGCCACCCTCACGCCATCACAAGACGGCCACCCTCACGCCATCACAAGACGGCCACCCTCCCGACATCACAAGACGGCCACCCTCACGCCACCACAAGACGGCCACCCTCACGCCACCACAAGACGGCCACCCTCACGTCATCACAAGACGGCCACCCTCACGCCTTCACAAGACGGCCACCCTCACGCCACCACAAGACGGCCACCCTCACGCCATCACAAGACGGCCACCCTCACGACATCACAAGACGGCCACCCTCACGCCACCACAAGACGGCCACCCTCACGCCACCACAAGACGGCCACCCTCACGTCACCACAAGACGGCCACCCTCACGTCACCACAAGACGGCCACCCTCACGCCACCACAAGACGGCCACCCTCACGTCACCACAAGACGGCCACCCTCACGCCACCACAAGACGGCCACCCTCACGTCATCACAAGACGGCCACCCTCACGTCATCACAAGACGGCCACCCTCACGCCATCACAAGACGGCCACCCTCACGTCATCACAAGACGGCCACCCTCACGCCACCACAAGACGGCCACCCTCACGCCGCCACAAGACGGCCACCCTCACGCCATCACAAGACGGCCACCCTCACGTCTTCACAAGACGGCCACCCTCACGTCATCACAAGACGGCCACCCTCACGCCATCACAAGACGGCCACCCTCACGCCGCCACAAGACGGCCACCCTCACGCCCCCACAAGACGGCCACCCTCACGCCACCACAAGACGGCCACCCTCACGCCATCACAAGACGGCCACCCTCACGCCACCACAAGACGGCCACCCTCACGTCACCACAAGACGGCCACCCTCACGTCATCACAAGACGGCCACCCTCACGCCACCACAAGACGGCCACCCTCACGCCACCACAAGACGGCCACCCTCACGCCATCACAAGACGGCCACCCTCACGTCACCACAAGACGGCCACCCTCACGCCACCACAAGACGGCCACCCTCACGCCGCCACAAGACGGCCACCCTCACGCCACCACAAGACGGCCACCCTCACGCCATCACAAGACGGCCACCCTCACGTCATCACAAGACGGCCACCCTCACGCCACCACAAGACGGCCACCCTCACGCCACCACAAGACGGCCACCCTCACGCCACCACAAGACGGCCACCCTCACGCCATCACAAGACGGCCACCCTCACGCCATCACAAGACGGCCACCCTCACGCCATCACAAGACGGCCACCCTCACGCCATCACAAGACGGCCACCCTCACGCCACCACAAGACGGCCACCCTCACGCCATCGCAAGATGGCCACCACAGATGGCCAGCAGGAGAGGGTAGTTGGGGGTGAACAGGCCAGCAGGGGAGGGCAGTTGGGGGTGAACAGGCCAGCAGGGGAGGGCAGTTGGGGGCAATCAGGCTGGCAGGGGAGGGCAGTTAGGGGCGACCAGGCCAGCAGGGGAGGGCAGTTGGAGGCAATCAGGCTGGCAGGGGAGGGCAGTTGGGGGTGAACAGGCCAGCAGGGGAGGGCAGTTGCGGGCGATTGGGCTGGCAGGGAGGCAGTTAGGCATCAATCAGGTCTGCAGGGGAGTGGTTAGGGGGTGATCAGGCTGGCAGGCAGAAGCGGTTAGGGGCAATCAGGCAGGCAGGCAGGCAAGTGGTTAGGAGCCAGCAGTCCCGGATTGTGAGAGGGATCCCAGATTGGAGAGGGTGCAGGCCAGGCTGAGGGAGACACACACACACACACCCTCCATCCCTGTGCACGAATTTCGTGCACCAGGCCTCTAGTAGCAAAGATAACAATGGAAATCAATAAAACTGAAACCAGTCACACAATGCAGAAAACCAATGATCTGGTTCTTTGACAGATCAGTAACATTGACAAACCTCTAACAAGACTGACAAAGAAAAAAGAGCACAAATTACCAATATCAGGACTGAAGGATAATAAGGGAATGCTAAAAATAACTTTATACACATACATTTGACAACTTAGATGAAATGGACCATTTCCCGGAAAAAACAAACCACCATAATTCACTCAATATGAAATAGATAATTTGAGTAGCTCTGTAACTATTAAAGAAATTGAATTCATAATTAAAACATTCCCCCAAAAGAAATCTCCAGGCTCTATACCCTTGCTGATTTTTAGTGTAATTGTTCTATTAATTGCTGAGAGAGGGATGCTGACATCTTCAACTACAATTGTAGTGTAACTGTTCCTCCACTCAGTTCCATCAGGCTTTGCTTTGCATGTTTTTAGCTCTGTTGTTTTGTGCGTATACATTTTAAGTGGCTGCGTCTTCTTTTTCAAGTATTGTATTGTTAAGTTATAAAATTTCCATTTGGTTCTCCTTCATATCTTCTATTTCTTTGCTGAGACTTCTTTTTCACTTGTTTCAACCATGTTCATAATTGCTTGTTAAAGCATTTTATCGTGGCTGATTTAAAATCTCAGATAATTGTCATCTTGGTGTTCACATCTATTTAAAAATTTTATTTATTGATTTGAGAGAGAGAGAGAGGGAGAGAATGAGAGAGATGTGTTGTTCCACTTATTTATGCATTCATTGGTTGATTCTTGTATGTGCTCTGACCAGGAATTGAACCTGTAACCTTGACATATCTGGACAATGCTCTAACCAAGTGAGCTACGTGGCCAGGGCAATGTTGACATCTATTGATGTCAGTATTTTTCCATTCAGTTTGAGATCTTCCTGGTTCTTCATATGACAAATGATTTATTGAAATCTGGACATTTTTTAAAAAATATGTTTTTATTGATTATATAGAGAGAGGAAGGTAGAGGGAAAGAAAAAGAGAGCGAGAGAAACATGGATGTAAGAGAGAAACACCAGTGGGCTGCCTCCTGCACGCCCCCTACTGGGAATTGAGCCCAGAGCCTGGGCATGTGCCCTGACCAGAAACCAAACCGGTGACCTTTTGGTGCATGGGGCGATGCTCAACCAACTGAGCCACACTGGCCAGGGCAAAACCTGGACATTTTAATATTTTGTATGAGACTCCAAATCTTATGAAAACCTTCTATGTTATTAGACTTTCTTTGATAAAGCTCTAGCAGGGGAACAGGGTAGGTGGGGCAGCTAACCACCTTACTATTGCTAGGTGAAGGTAGAAGTCCAGTTCCCACTTGGCCTCTGTTGACAGCCAAGGGCGGGAGATTCCTCATTGATGCTGGCCAAGGGTAGGAATTCCAGCTCCCCACATGTCTCCTCTAGCACAGTGGTGAGGAGGCATGGTCAGTACTCATTGATGGTGAGAGTCCTGAGTTTCCATTAGGTCTCCTCTGACACTACTCCAGTCAAGAAGAGGAGAGGAGTTTCACTACTGCCAACGGGGGGTGGGGGAGGGGTGGGGGGGTGGAAGTCCAGGCTTCCCATGTGATCTCCACTGACGTTGAGGTGGGGCTTTCATGTTCCTAGCCATCGGAATGAAAGTCCCAGCTTCCTACTTGGCCTTCTCTGACAAAACCCTGGCAGGAATGTTGGGACACCTCATTACAGCTTTGTGAGGGCGAAACCTAAGCTTCTCATTCAACCTTTGCTGGCCTGGATGGAATTGGGGTCGTGTTTTTTTCTGTGGTGTTTGGCTAGAGAAGAGTAGTTATTGTCTAAACCAGTGGTTCTCAACCTTCCTAATGCCGCGACCCTTTAATACAGTTCCTCATGTTGTGGTGACCCCCAATTTCATTGTTACCAATTGAACATAATTAAAGCATAGTGATTAATCACAAAGACAATATGTAATTATATATGTGTTTTCCGATGGTCTTAGGCGACCCCTGTGAAAGGGTCGTTCGACCCCCAAAGGGGTCGCGACCCACAGGTTGAGAACCTCTGGTCTAAACATTTTCTGTTTCTCTTGGCTGCCCCTTTCTTGGTTCTTTAGTTCAACCAGGTTTTTCTTTGTTTTTCGGTGCCTATTGGTTTTTCTGGGTTGATGGCTTCTTCAGCTCTAAGTCTGGAATGTATGAGGCCAGAAGAAAACGCAAGGACCTTACTACCATGCCATGAGGTTCCTGGCCACTCTGCCTTCAGCTCCTCACATTTCAGAGTCTTCTCGGGTTTCTATTGTACATGATGTCCAGAGTTTTTAGATGTCCTTAGCAGGAGGAACAGGAAAAGCACATCTATTCTGTTATCCCAGAAGCAGAAGTCCCCTGTACGTTATTTTTTCCATTTCATAAATGAGGAAACAGATTCATTTATGTGTGTCCCAAATCACAGGATTCTAAGTAGGATACAGAATAATTACCAGGGAACTGCTACTCCTACCAGAAACCAGGGAGTCCCATAACATATAAGAGCCAGCAGTAGAGACCCCAACCTACCACAGGCTGTGTGCCCCGTATCACACAGCAGGTAAAACTCAGAATGGGAATGTGATCTCACGTTGGTGTGACTCTATACCTGGTACTCTCCTCTGCCACACAGCCCATGGGGCCTAGGTCCAAATATGAGAAGAGTGGTTATATGAGATAAAGATTAGACTTACTTCTCGTGGATTCACAGAGAAGAGCTGTCCAATCAGAGAGCAGAACCCACTCATCAGCAATGCTACCAAACAAGGATTCTAAAGGCATGGTTCATGGATTATCTGCATAAGAATGTTAACCATGTCTGTCAGAAATGCAAATACTGAGGTGATTGTGTGCGTGTGCGTGTGTGTGTGTGTGTGTGTGTGTGTGTGTGTGTCCCCTGAAAATTGTTAATCACTGCTACAAAGAAAAACTTAGGGAAAATTCCATGACCTCTTGGGGCTCCTCAAACTAAGCCTATGATTCTCTTGAGGGAATTGCCCCGGTCAACCCACATGGGTGATAGCCTATGTTGCTATTTCAGTTTCTGGTAAAACTAGCCTGGTGAGCAAGGCAACCCAATCCTGGCTTCTGGGAACATGTCATGAGCCTTGGGCATCAGGGAGCTTCCTCCAGGGGAAGGAAGATTGGAGGAAGAGGCAGGGGAGGGACAGACCTAGTCAGAAGTGGCAGACAGTAGGAGACTAATGGGATTAGTACTTGACATTCATTAGCCAAGGATGCTGGAGCCTTGCCAGTCCTCTCCAGAAGATGGCCCCAAATGCCCTCTTAATAGCATTAAGTGAAACTACAAATCAGAGATGCTAGCTGATCAATCTCCTTGGGGTTTCTCTACAGACACTGCTGTGGGGGTGGGGATTATCCTTCAGTGGGGCTGCCACTGCTTCTCTGCCAGCAGCTGCAGCATTTGGTCGGCTTGGCTCTGTCCCTCTCCTCTGATCTGGAAGGAAGGAGCCAAACAAGCAGGTCTGGCTATGGTCAAAGCTTATTTCTTATCCCATCCAACCCACCCCACCCCATAGCACAAAGCCACCTTTCAAGGGGGAGCCAGGCAGAGAACACGATTTATTTACTTGCTTATTAAATTTATGTTTAATGATAGTTGACACACAATATTATATTAGTTTGAGGTGTACAGCATAGTAATCAGACATTTATATACCTTACGATGTAATCACCTCAATAAGAGCAGTACCCACCTGACACCATATATAGATATGACAATATTATTGACTATATTCCCTGTGCTGTGCTTTACACCCCTGGGACTATTTTTATAGCTGGCAATTTGTACTTCTTAATCCCTTTCACCTTTTCCGCCCATTCCCCCATCCCACCTCCCATATGGCAACCATCAGTTTGTTCTCTGTGCCTATAAGTTTGTTTCTATTTTGTTTGTTCATTTATTTCC
Source organism: Myotis myotis (assembly GCF_014108235.1). Lineage (NCBI taxonomy): Eukaryota > Metazoa > Chordata > Mammalia > Chiroptera > Vespertilionidae > Myotis > Myotis myotis. The sequence continues at coordinate 8,229,318 of NW_023416322.1, forward strand.
TTTTTTGCGATTCCACATATAAGTGAAATCATATGATATTTGTCTTTCTCAGTCTGAGTTATTTCACTTCGCAAAATACCCTCTAGGTCCATCCATGTTGTCACAAATGGCAAGATTTCATTCTTTTTATGGTTGAGTAACATGCTATTGTATATACTAGTATATACCACATCTTCTCTATCCATCCATCTACTGATGGACGCTTAGATCGCTTCCATATCTTGGCTATTGTACATAGTGCTGCATATCTTTTCAAATTAGTGTTTTGGGTTTCTTCAAATGAATACCCAGAAATGGAATTGCTGGGTCATATGGCATTTCTATTTTTTAATATGTTTTTATTGATTTATTATTTTATTTTTAAAATTAAACTTATTGTGGTGACATTAGTTAACGTGAGCATATAGGTTTCAGGTGTGGGTTTCTATGTTACAAGATCTGTATATTGCACCATGTGCTCACCACCCAAAGTCAAATCTTCTCCTGTCACCTGTTTTTATTGATTTCAGAAAGAGAGGAAAGGAGAGGGAGAGAGAGATAGAAGCATCAATGAGAGAGAAACATTGATTGGCTGCCTCCTGCATGCCCCCTACTGGGGAATGAGCCTGCAACCCGGGCATGTGCCCTGACCTAGAATCGAACCAGCAACCTTTTAGTGCATGGGTTGACGCTCAGCCACTGAGCAACACTGGCCAAGCTGGTAGTTCTATTTTTAATTTTTTTTGAGGAACCTTCATACTGTTTTCCCATGGCCACAAAATTTAGGTTGGACAGAGAACTCATTATGGAATGGGACCAGGTGGGACTTCCTTTTCCAGAATGAGCCTGAGCCTAGGTTCCTTGAGAATCCGAGGCCTCAGATTGCGAAGAGGGAGCCCTCATCCATTGGGCACCACTCCTCCTTCCAAGGCCAGGCTCTGGGGCCGGGAACCTACTCGGAAGCCCATTTGGGACTTAGAGGCTTAGAGTCTTGGTGACCTGAGCTACTTCCCATCTCTTTCAGCGTTTCATTCATCACCGTTCTTGACTCTGCCTGATGGAAATTCCTTGGAATCTCCAGCAGAGGCTCTGCTGCCTCGTCAGACCACTAACTCACGTTCTCCACCTCCTTGGCCTAGCCAACGGGGTTTAATGGTGATCCATCATCCTCCACTCCTCATGACAAGCCTTGATTACCTCGTCCCCCACGCCCTTCCTTTCTCCTAGGAAGAAGGATTGGGGAGTGAGAGCAGACAGTTAAGCAGTGAGGGCTCCTGTGGAGTGGCTGAGGCTCCGAGGGGACCAGAGCTGGTGTGCCAGGTGGGAAGCACCTCTGCTCCCAGCATGCTTCTGTGTCAGCAGCAACCGTCAACTCTGCCTGCCAGAATCTCATTGGCCAGGCCTTGTGTCCTGCCAGGAATAGAGTCTTTGCTCCTCGCTGAGACCAATCAGCTGTACAGTCAGCAACAGAGTGGGCCAAAAGCAATTTCTCCATGACATTTCCAAGGGAGGGTAGGATTTAGCTCATTGTTCATTTCTCTGGGCTCCCTGAGGGTTTGATGGCATCCAAACCCATAGCCAGCTGCACCTCAAAGGTGGGTGGTGCATGTGCATGTATGTGTGCTTGTGCACGTGCTGTGTGTGTATGTGTGTGTGTGTGGGGGGGGGGCGTGTAGCCCGACTGAAGACTTCCACAAACAGTTTTGCATGCAACAGCAAGCACAGGTGCTTCCAGGTGCCGATGAATAATCCTGTCTATATTACATCAAAACGGGAAATCAATTCTGGTAATTACCCTATTTCCTCCATTTCAATATGCCATTGATTATAAGATGCATCATGGATTTAATAACTGCTTCAAAAAAGGGAAACTTTGCAATAAACATGTACGTCTATTTTAAGACACCCTTATTTTAGAAATGTAAAATGTGTGTAGGGGAAGGGGGAGATGCAAGTTATAATTAAGAGAAAATGGTAATTGGGAGATACTCAAACCAATTGCCTGGTTCAATTCCCAAGTAAATGTAGTCATCATGCTTTATTGATTATTTATTGGTCTGTACTGTGAGAGAGAACCTTTTTTCATTGATTTTAGAGAAAGAGGAAGGGGGGGGGGAGAGAAAGAGAGAGAGAGAGAAACATTGATGTGAGAGAGAAACATCAATCAGCTGCCTCTTGCATGCCCCCCACGAGGGATTGACCCTGAAACCCAGGCATATGCCCTCACCAGGAATTAAACCAGTGACCTGTCGATCCATGGGTTGACGCTCAACAACTGAGGCACACCGACCGGGTGAGAGAGAACCTTTTTAGATGACAGATTTTTGTGTGCCAGTGGGCGCCCTGCCTGGGGGCGGTCTTCATGGCCCAGACATGGATCGCCACTATTACCTCTGTTTTTATTATTTTGGCAGGAACAGACACATGGCCTCACCTGGCCACAGAGCAGCTGGGAAATGTAGTCTCACTGTGTGTCCTGGAAGACAAAGAATTGGGTTTGATGATCAGCCGGCAGCACCGGCTTAAATCTCTCCAGGTATGAGATTTTAGAAATCATTTTCCTCTTTTCTCTACCAGTTTTGGTTGGTATACAGCAGTTTCATGGTTAAAAAGGAATGGCTCATTCTTCAAAAAGTAAAACATAGAATTACCATGTGACCCTGCTATTCTACTCCTAGGTATATGACCAGAAGAATTTAAAACAGTCCTCAAACAAATATTTATACATGTACATTCACAGTAGTACTATTCACAATAGCCAAAAAGTGGAAACAACCCAAATGTCCGCCAGTGGAATGAATGGATAAACAAATTGTGGTATTTGTATGTACGTATATATATTTATATTTCAGCCATAAGAAGGAATTAAATACTGTTACATGTTACAAGGTAGATAAACTTCAAAAACATGCTAAATGAAAAAAAGACACAAAAAGTCACGTGTTGCATGATTCCATTTATATAAAATGTCCAGATAGGGAAATCCACAGAGACATAGAGCAGGCTAGTGAGGGTCGTAGCTAGAGAAAGGGGGCGCGGAGAGTGCTGCTTCTGTGGACAGCGGCTCCTTTGGAGGTGAGGACCATGTTTTGAAAGCCGATAGAGGTGGTGGTTACATGACATGGTGAATGTACTAAATGCCACTAAATGGTTGACTTTCCAGTGGTTAATGTTACGTTGTGTAAATTTCGCCGCATTAAAAAATTGTTATGGTTCTAAAAAAAGAGTAAGTGGGCTTTTAAATGTTTGTTTTTAGTGACGCTCAGCTTTTACCTGGTATTCTTTGCTCATGTTCTGGTCTGTGTCACATAAAATGATGCGTGTCATCGTGACCTGGTCCAGCAGGTCACGTCATCCTGTCTGTACTCCCTTTAAAGACATTGGGGAACGCACGGACTTACTGTTCCTTAACTCCGTGGACTCTCCCCTCGGGCTTAGTTTCTGACAATAGAAAAGGCATTTCTTTTTTTTTTTTTTAATTTATTGCTTAAAGTATTACAAAGGGTATTACATATGTGTCCATTTTATCCCCCCGCCCTAGACAGTCCCCTAGCCTCCCCTATCCCCCAGTGTCTTATGTCCATTGGTTATGCTTATATGCATGCATACAAGTCCTTTAGTTGATCTCTTACCCCCCTACCTCCTGCTCCCCAACCCTCCCCGGCCTTCCTGCTGCAGTTTGACAATCTGTTTGAGGCAGCTCTGCCTCTGTATCTATTATTGTTCAAAAGTTTATAATGGTCTCTATTATCCATGAATGAGTGAGATCATGTGGTATTTTTCCTTCATTGACTGGCTTATTTCACTTAGCATAATGCTCTCCAGTTCCATCCATGGCGTTGCAAATGGTAAGAGTTCCTTCCTTTTTAGAGCAGCATAGTATTCCATCGTGTAGATGTACCACAGTAGAAAAGGCATTTCTAATATAGAGACTGATTCTCTGCCAGAGATCATTTGCTGAACAATGATGAGTGACATACCTGGACTTGATGCATTTACTTAGCTAATGTCCTCACTCCCATCCCCTTCTGGGCTTCTTAGCTGCCTTTGCACCATGCCTGCCTCACACAGCAGCTTCTCCTCCACCCCTGTCCCCTGGGTGCTGTTTAGGAGCTTGGGGCACAGGTTTGTTGTTTTTTTTCAGTATGTTTTTATTGATTTCAGAGAGGAAGGGAGAAAGAGAAACATCAATGATGAGAGAGAATCACTGATTGACTGCCTCCTGCAGCTTCCTACTGGGGATGGAGCCTGCAACCTGGGCATGTGCCCTTGACTGGAATCAAACCTGGGACCCTTCGGTCTGCAGGCTGACGCTCTATCCACTGAGCCAAACTAGCTGGGGCAGGACGTAGGTATTTTTAAGCCTTCCTGGGATCCAGTGCCAATCTTTTCTGTGTGCATGATCCTAGTCAAATATCCCTTAAGTAATAAAACTAATTTTCAAAAATTAATCCTATTCTGCTCATGCTTCAAATAAAATAGCACTTACCATGTTGCTCTGTACTTCTTTTGATATAGGGCTTTTTATTCCTCTAGACTGTAAGCCCTTTGAGGGTACAAACCATGCTTTAATTGCTGCTATACTCTTAGCACTTAACATAGTGCTGGTATATAGTACTGCTCAATAAATCTGAATTAAGTGAATGAGCAAAATGTAATAACGCAGAGGTAAGAAAAAGATTATTTTCTCAAAAGGATAAACAACTTGATTGGAGCCATTCTCTTGTAGAGAGAGCAGCTGTTACCTGAAATCAGTGGATTGTTCATTCCTGGAGACCAGCACAAAAGAACCATTATTTAGGGCGATAAACAGGCAGGCTCAGGGAAAGAAATGAGCTGTGTTATAAATGGGAGGCTAGGGCTCAGGAAACAGTGGGAGGGGCATGCCAGGGTTGGTCAGAATAGAGAAATCAGCCCTCCTCACTGGGGCAGGGTGGGCAGGAGGCAGTGGGGGAATCCAGCCAGGCAGTGTACTCTGAGTGTGTGCAGATGGTTATAGGGGGTGGTGTAGGTGGTGGTCTAAGGGAAGCTTATCAAAGGGAAAAAGAGAGGACCCCGGCATTACTGGACCGTGGTAAGGAATGGGGGTTGGGGGGAGGGCTATGAGCAAGGGGAACTAAGCAGGCTGGGCTCTGGGCAAGGTTTCTGGACAGAATGATAGAATGAAGAATCCTGGGAGGATGGATGGGAGTAAGACTTTGGAGGACCTGGGTCCTTGCCAAGTTTTTTGGGGCAGATAGGCCTACTTGGGGGCGTTTGGTGAGAACCTGGACATAAACAAGGCCCAAGAACCAGGTCATGCCATCTGAGCAGGACTGGGTGACTTATGCCTGAGCTGCTAAATTCGGTCAGGCTTCTTAAACTCCCATGACTGAAGCCAGGATGACCTCTGGGGTTGAGGCAGGATCGAGCATACAGATGGGACTCGAGTGCTAGATTCTAGGGTCTAGAGCAGGGGTGGGCAAACTTTTTGACTCGAGGGCCACAATGGGTTCTTAAACTGGACCGGAGGGCCGGAACAAAAGCATGGATGGAGTGTTTGTGTGAACTAATATTAAAGTCAAAGTAAACATCATTGCATAAAAGGGTACGGTCTTTTTTTTTTTTTTTTTTTTTTTTTTTAGTTTTATTCATTTCAAACGGGCCGGATCCAGCCCGCGGGCCGTAGTTTGCCCACGGCTGGTCTAGAGTCTCTTGCAGTCCCCGCTAGAGCGGGGGGACATTGGGCCTTCAGGGAGCCAGAAGACATGAAAAGTTAAACCTGTGAAAAGCAAACTGATGTGGTTGCCACGCTGGATTCAGTGCTCAGGCTGGGTACCTGTAAATTACTCCGCTGGATTTAACGTATACACATTTTAAAGATTTTCTTTCCATAGCGAAGTAGATTTACAGTCTGAATGACTGAGCTTGTTAATTCTAACAACCCTCCCCAGAAGGGAAGCATATGAAAGGTTGTGAATTAAGGGCCTGCATCCTGAGGTACAAGAAGAGAGAGGAGCCCTCCCCAGTACCCACAGCTACGGTGGTTGTGGGGTGTCTTCTGGTAACTGTGCCCTGAGAGGTTTCTCAGGCCTCTTCTCCCCTCTATCCAGGGCGTGTGCCTCCGTCCCTGAGGACTCCAGACCAACAGATTCGTCTGTTCTGTTACTCAGTGGTTGGGTTGTCCAGCTCTTCCTGAATGCGTTCACCCAAGCTCTCAGTAGGAAATTCTGAATGGAGGTCTGGCTTGGCTGACATCTGGCTGCCTTCTTGCCTGCCTGTCATTTGAGTGTGGTTCTCCAGTCTTCTCAACGATTTTATTCGTTAGCTAGCATTTTCCAATAAACTCTCTTTTCAGATTATATCAGTCTAAGGCAGTCCTGATGTTTACAATGAGAAGCCCTAACAGATCTAGAAATGGGTGTCTTAGGTGGTGACAAAAGAACCTACCTGTCAGAGAAATGAGGGATTTGTAATCTGCCTGGTTGGAGCCGAAGGCAGTGGAAACCCAGCCGGGAACTCTAGCAGCCTGTGGCTCAAGTGGCAAAACAGCTCCTTAAGTTATCACCAGTGGTCCCTGGAGTGAAGCGCCCCCTGCAGGCAAGGATCTGGAGCCTCTGGAGTAGATGCTCTTGGTGCCCCTGGCACAACCCTGCCCTTCTGAGTGCACTGCAGCTGGGACAGTCACATGCCAGCATGTGCCAGTGTCTCTGCTTTTTTGCCCCAAGGCTTTCTCCAAAGCCACAGAAGAACATTCAGCCCACGCTCAGTGCAGCCGGCAGATCCAATGATGATCCATGTCTGTGGTCCACCAGGATTCCACATGGAGCCAGTGGAGAGCACTAGCTGGAGAATCGGAGTGGGTTTGGGGCAATGTTAACGCTCTATCCAGTCATTATTCATCTGGGAAACAGCTCTTGGCTTTTCAGTAGACTGGACCTCAGAACATAGGACACCTGGTGACATTGCAACCCAAAGTTGTCCACTAGGAACTGAGTGCGACCTCACCAACAAGCCAAGAAGGGTGTGCCCAGCACCACATACCATCAGGGGGAAGCCGTAGATTTGGGACTGGTCAAGCTGGCCACACTCCCAACCTACCTGCTCCTTTCACACTCCTCCCCACCCTCAGCACACACCTGTGACCTCATGGAGCGCTCCCTATGACCCGGTGACTGTGGAGGGGGAAATGGAACTTGATTTACGGGTAGCTCTTCACACTGTGCTGATATGACACAGTACGGGACTGCTGTGGCATTAGAAGTGCCCTCAGGGCCAGTCTTGAAGGACATCAGAGAAGGCAAGTCATCCTAGGGACAGAACTTTGAGAAGTATATATTTTTTACAACATGTTTTTATTGATTTTAGAGAGAAAGGAAGGGAGAGGGAGGGAGAGAGATTGATGAGAGAGAAACATTGTTAGGCTGCCTCCTGCACATCCCTTACTGGGGATCAAGCCCAAACCTGGGCATGTGCCCTGACCTGGAATCAAACCAGCAACCTCTTGGTGCATAGAACTGCTCAATCCACTGAGCCACACTGGCAAGGCCAGTGGTATGTTTTGGCCACTCTTCCCAAGAGAAGAGAGGACCTGCCCTAACCAGTTTGGCTCAGTGGATAGAGCGTCAGCCTGCGGACTGAAAGGTCCCAGATTCAATTCCAGTCAAGGGCCTGTACCCTGGTTGTGGGCACATCCCCAGTAGGGGGTGTACAGGAGGCAGCTGATCAATGTTTCTCTCTCATTGATGTTTCTTACTCTCTATTCCTCTCCCTTCCTCTCTGTAAAAAATCAATAAAATATATTTTTCAAAAAATGATCGGTGTGTGTGTGTGTGTGTGTGTGTGTGTGTGAGACAGAGAGAGAGAGAGAGAGAGAGAGAGAGAGAGAGAGAGAGAGAGAGAGAGAGAAAGCGAGGACCTTAGGGAAGCGTCCAGAGTGACTGATGAGCAGTAGTTAATGGTTTGGCTGGTGGCCAGGGATGGGGAAGGACTCAGAGGGAATTAGTGATAAGGAGGTTTAGGAAAGGGATCTGTGAGTAGACCCAGACTCCCAAATTACAATACTCTCTAGTCTCCCTCCCGCTTCCCATACACCTCCACCCTGTCCTCCAAGTGATCTTGCTAATCTGATCATGTCATTCCCCTGACAAGAATTTTAATGACTCCATGTTGCTTGGAAGATAAAATATAAGCCCTTTACATAACCTGTGCCTCGTCTATTTCTCCAGCTTCCTCTCCTACCAGTTCCTTCTCTAACACTTTATGTTCCAGCTGATTCCCAAAAGCATGTCTCTCTTTCTCAGGCCGCTGGGCATCTGCACATGTGTTTCCCTGAGCTCAGTAGGACTCTGCCCTCTGCATCCTCCAGGCCTCAGCTCAGAGACCACCCTCCTCAGAAAGGCTGCCAGGTGCCCCTGGTAGATTCAGACGCCGCCCAGATTCAGCCTCTGGAGCTACATTGCTTGTGCTTCAGTCCTGGCTCTGTCACTTGACCTTGGGCATGTGACTTTGCCCTTCTATGCCTCTATTTTCTTGCCTGTAAAATGGGCAACGCTGGCGTGAAGATTCATATATAAATATGAATATAACACAATAATAGTAATTATGTTTATAAATAACAAGACATAAATAGATAAGTAAATCATACAGGAGCAGACATGTGAAAGGAGACTGGGCGCAGCACAGTGAGCGCTCAGTATGTGCTAAGTATTGCTATGAGGTGCCCCTTCACCCCCTGGTATTCTGTGCACGTGCCCAAGCAGACAGGTCAGGGTGCACTGCCCTCTGGTGTGTTTCTCTGCCTGGCATCTAGCAGGCTCTCAGTAAATACTTGCAGAATAAACAAATGATGTTTGGAATCAGAATCAGGGACACAGCCCCAGCTCAGCCACTTACTAAAAACCATGGGCAAGTCACATGGTAAGTGGAAGCTTCAGTTTCTCATCAGCAAAGTAAGGACAAGAGCTCAAATATTAAGCCAAACCATAGAAAGAGCCATCTTGTAGGTCATAAACAATCAGATACCAGCAATTTCATTTGCTTCAGCACAATTCTCACATCTTAGGGCCGAAGGGAGGCCCAAATGAGATAATGGATGAGAGAGTGACTCATAAGCTTTAAAGGGGTCATACAAAGGTTGGTATTACTATCCAATATGTGTGGCAGACTCGAGTTGATAAATTAGAGTAGAAGAATCATTTCATTGAATTCTGTTTGTGTAATAAATGGGAATTTGTAGAAACAAATTAAAATTTTAAGTTCACATACAGGTGGCATCAAGCTGGATTTGAACTCAGGACTGTGAGTAGAAGGGCCATGGGCCTCGGTGGGTCCCCAGGCCAGGGCGGGGAGCACGGGGATGCCTGGCAGAGTGCAGAGGATCTGAAAGAGCAGCGGCCTGTCTCCCAGCCTGTTTGTGTTTAGCATTTGGTGGCTCTTGGAAACCCTTGGGGATCTTTCCTGAACTCTAGTTCCTCTAAGAGCACACACTGCATTTTTTCACACTCACTACACCTCACCCAGACTCCCTCGGTGACAGCCTCCCTGGATTCCTGATGCAGTGGGAGCTTCACTGGTGAATGCCAATTCACACGGGTCTTTGGGGGCCCACAACTCAGCCTGGACAACCCCCTCCATCCCAGTGACTCTGCTGAAATGGGCCCTTCTCTTTATAGACGAGGCTTCTACCTGCAGGTGTTCTGTTTGCTGTCCTTTCACCAACGTGTGACCGTGTCAGAGATGATATGAGGAGAGGGGGGAGGGGGGGCTTAATGGCATCTGAGATCCAGGCAGGCCAAGCAGTCGGTGACTAGAGAATTAACACCAAGCTTGCCTTTAAATCAGAGCCCTCCGGGTACTTCTTTTGTATATCATTTGTTCTTCTTATTTTCCTGTGAAAAAGACTTTCAACCACCTAAACCTGTTGTGAGTTTGTCATAGAACCATCCGCCATTAGAGCGAGAAGGGTCCTCAGAAATCAGCCATAGTTTATAGCAGAGGAAAGTGAGGTCCAACCAAAGATGCGAGGCTTGGTTAGCAACCAGGCCTGTGGAATCCGTGTTAGTGCTTGGGATGCCATGTGCTGGTTTTAAACAACGATCTACCATTTATAAGCATATAAGTCTATGATATCAGATAGTCCTGGCTTCACCTAAACTTGCCTCTTACTAGCTGTGTGACCTTGGGGTCTTACCTGACCTCTCTGAGCCTCAGTTTTCTCATCTGTAACAAACTTCTCCGTGTGGCAGAGAATAAAATAATATGCAAAGTGCCCAACGTGCAGTAAGCACTCATGAAAAGTAAGTTTCCTTTCACCACGGAATAAAAGACAAACTTTGTTGAAGGATCAGTAAGTAAAAAGATTTTTTTTTTTGCAACATCAGTCAGAGGGAGGAGAGGAGAGTAGTGCACCCAGGTACATCCGACTTCACACGATTTTATCCTGCTTTTTGATAAGACTAGAGGTGTTCTTTTCCACAATTGGATTCAATTAAATTCAATTGGATTAGATTAAATTCTTCGGGCACAGAGTATACAAGAAAGGAGACCTGGCTTGGAGGCAGATGGTCCAACAAGTAGCTGTGACGTTGCTCTGCGGGAGAGATGCACGGACAGGGGAGCACAGGGAGAGGCCAACCCAGGCAGAGCGGCAGCCTGAACAGCGCCCGGAGGCACGAAAGTCAATCTGGAGGATGTACTACCAGGTGCCATCAGCTCGGCAGCCAACAATAGAAAACTCAGAACAGCAGGGGCTTAAGCAAGCTGGAGGGTTATTTCTCTCTCACGTTAAAGACGCAGAGCTGGCCAGTGTGTAGTCTGAAAGCTGATGGAGAAAAGGGGCAGTTCCAGGCCCAGAGAAGGGACTGTGTTACCACCGTGGCATCGGTGTGGGCGGCGTGGAGTCAGCCATCAGCCTGGCCTCCCAGGGCTCAGGCTGCATGGTGCGGAGGGAGTTTACAGAAGCCTCCTTAGCCCACCACCTCCCTCAGGAAAAACACACGACTGATGTCCAGGCAGGTGGGCCTGCCCTCCATCCCTCTCACCCTCGCCCACCCCTCACACTCTCTGCCTCCCTGCAGCCAGCTGTGTTTGGTCCAAAATCTGTTCACGCCAGTCATGCTCTTTTGTAATTACATACTTTTAATTAAATATCATGTAAGCCGATGAAATATGAACCCCAAAAGAGTTGTTTCTATGAAAATTAAGTTGGAAAGAGCCCATAAAAGCAATTTACTTTTTTAAAAAAAATTTTTATAAAAGGGAGTAAGAAAGCTCGAGTTGTTGGGAAGGTGAGCGGGGCAGGGATGGGAATGGGTATGTAGAAACCCCAAGGACTCTGCATTCAGTTGGCGACACAAATGTCTCCAAGTCCTTGGTCAAAGCAGAAATCTCCACTGATGCCTCATGCTGTGACTCATGGAAGACAGACAAGGATGAAAAAAAACCCACGAAAAACAGTAGATGGATATTTACAAAAAAGGTCACGTTCCCACATCAAAAAATGTTCACTTATCATTTTCAAGGTAAAGCCTTGTTTACGGAGGAAGCATGCTGGCCAAGTCCTCACTGGAATGAGGATTTCGCTTGTGTCGGTGGCAGCCTGAGCTCACGGAGCCTGGCCAGGGAGGAGACACAGCGCACGCCCAGGCTCATTAGGAAACCCACGTCCCAGGCCTCGCTGACAGCGCTAATCACCTCCTGGAACTGAAGCGTCTCCCCTGCCCTGAGATCGTTAGAGCTCATTGGCGAGAGACGAGGCCTTCAGATTCCCACAGGAAGCAGGTGTTTACTCAGCAGACCTGGACTTAATCAATAGCCATGACCTTGCTCCAGTCAACAGAGGCTTCCTCTCCATGATGGACTTCACCCCCTGCATTTTGAATGGCTCTCCCTGCCTGAGGCTGCCTCCCCCTTGGTCCTTCCCACACATGCCCGTCCTGCGCCTGCCCCTGAAGAAAGCCTCCTGCTGATCTCAAGCCTCCACCTGGCACCCAGTTCTGCCTGGCAATTCCAATAGGTTTTGTTTTTTCTCTGGGGAAGATGTTTCCTCTACCGGAGATGCCTATTTTGATACCTTTCCTTCTTGCTGCAAGCCTCTCACCTCTAACTTTATTGGGAGAATAGGAACCATCTGACATGCACTCCCTCATCTTTCTGGAGCTTTCCCCCCCCTTTCTCTTTCTTTTTCTCCTGCCCTCTGGTTATAATCAAGAAAGCTTCATGAGCCCGGCTGGCGTGGTTCAGTGGTTGAGCTTCATTCAACCTATGAACCAGGAGGTCACGGTTCTATTCCTGGTCAGGGCACATGCCCAGATTGTGGGCTTGATCTCCAGTGTGTGTGTGTGTGTGTGTGTGTGTGTGTGTGTGTGTGGGCGGGGAGGCAGCCAATCGATGATCCTCTCTCATCATTGATGTTTCTATCTCTCTATCCCTCTTCCTTCCTCTCTCTAAAAATCAATGAAAATGTGTGTGTGTGTGTGTGTGTGTGTGTGTGTGTGTGTGTGTGTGTGTGTGTGTTTTAAAGAAAGCTCCATGAGCCCTGCCTGGTATGCCTCATTTGGTAGAACATCTCCCCCTACACTGAAAGGTTGCAGATTTGATTCCTGGTCAGGCACATGCCCAGGTTTAGGGTTCAATCTCTGGTTGGGTGCATACAGGAGCCAACTGATCGGTGTCTCTTACTCTTCCTTCCTCTCTCTCTAAAACCAGTAAACACATATCCTCGAGTGAGAAGTAAAAATCTAGAAAAGCTCCATGAGGTAATGGACCGGGTCTGTTTGTCCCGAGCACTGAGCACAGTGCCTGGCAGAACTGGTGATGGCTGCATGACTCTCCATCCTTTCCCCCTCTAGCAGGTCAGTCTTCATTGTTTATAACCTTCTGAATGGGAGGGAGGAAGAGCCCATCACGTTGGCTGAAGCACCTGAGATCACGAGGAAACATGAAATCCTGGCCGTCTTCATCTTCACGGATATGGTGCTGCGCCCACCTCCCCAGGCTCGTCTCATCTCCATCTGTCACTCGTATTTGCGTGTGCTGTGCCCAGCGTGTTACACGTCCCATGTCTGAACCCTCAGGGCACCGCGGCAAATTGCTTGACACATAAGTGGGACTCGATAAAAGGGTGATGAAGTGTGGAGGGCCCCCAAACCTAAAAGCCACTCTGGGTTTCTCCTTTTCCTGCTCGTCCCACCTCCAGTCCCCTAGCAGGGCCCTCCGCGTTTACCTCTGTGGCAGGGAGCAGCCAGCTTTTTTTGTAAAAGGTCAGACAGCAAATATTACAGGTGGATGGGCCATATGGTCTCCATTGTAACTACTCAGTTCTGCCGGTAGTATGAGATCTGCCACAGACATCACATAAGTGAATGGGTGTGGCCGTTACAAGAAAGCTTTCTTTACAGAAACAGGTGCGGACAGGGTTTGGCCTAGTTCGTAGAACCTTGCTCTAGTCTATAATATATCTCAAAACTGTTCATGGCAAAAAGGAAATTATACTGAGGAAGACACCTATCCCTGGAGCCTTGTATCCGCTTCAGAAGGAACTTGAGAAAGGTGAGTGGAGACTTACGTGGCCGAGCGCAGGTGCGTACACAGAGGTGGGCCTCCTTTCACCAGACCTGCTCGCCTCCTGCCCTTGGATAGGTCTCTCGCTTCACCCTTCGTTTCTGAAGGCTCGTGAATTCAGTAGCTGGTGCCACAGCCCTGCCGCTTATTCCCTGGGTGACTTTCTCCCAGGTCCTTAGCCATGAAGAATCTCTCCTGGGTCTTTTACGGAACTGGAGCAATATTGCTCCTTTCCTTATGGAGTTGTCCTAAGGGTTAGCTATGGTCATGTATCTAAAATACTTAGCACAGTGCCTGGCACAGAGCCAGTGATCAATAGCAGTTATTGTTAGTATTGCTATTCTATTATATATTCACATGTATCTCCACATAACAATGCAGCAGAGCTCCCTGTTTAAGAACGTGAGTACCTGAATCCGTCTGCCAAGGTCTGAATCCCACCTCCGTCACTTACTCTGTGACCTTGGGGAAGTGTCTCAGTTTACCTAACTTGCAATTAAATGAGTTACATATAAAGTACTTAGAAGAGTGCCTGGCAAAAAGTGAGTACTGTGCAAGTGTTATATCATCATCATCATCATCATCATCATCATCATCATCATCAGAACCAGGACAGAGTCCCAGCATCCCCTGACCTTCAGCCTCCCTGGTACCCAGGTGTTGTGCTAGTAGCTCAACCTAAGATGCCCCAACATAAAGAGTAAGAGGGCCCTTCTCCCTGCCCTGACAGGGGCTGGACCTCCACTCCCTACACAGCAGGACTCAAAAGCTTCTGTCATTCTCCTCTCCATCCCCAAGAAGACTTTCCTGCCTGCTTTAAGCCAGGGACTGAGGACCCTTCTCTCCCCTTCTCCCCTCTCCCCTTCTCTCTGGGGATATTTGTGTCCCTGGTGTTTATTTAGCTCCCATAATCAGGCTGCTTGTTCTGTAGTGATTGGAGTCATACAAACTGGGTAAGAATAGAATCCACGGTCATTTGCTCCTGTACAGACCACACTCATCACCACTGTTCACAGCCTGGAGGTGGGGGGACGGGGGTAGGGGGTGAGGTTCATCTTTCTGCTGACTTTCCATCACCTGCTGAAGTAGCTCACCCCCCTTAGCATTAGGTAGCCAGAAAACTGCCTCCTTCCCCCTTGTTTGTGTTGGGCGGACTCCACTCCTACGGACTCACATCTCCATGGTCATGTCCGTGATGTCCCACCTTGAAGGGGGCTCCCGGACCCCTGCAGGTTTCTAGAGCCTGGTCCCCATGTGGTCCGTGTTGCCTGGTTAAAATGAGCCTGAGAGCAGTGGCTGGATGCCTCAGGCAGGGGTGATCGAAGCAAGAAATAACACTAGATCTATTCTCTTGTGTTTCTTTTTAAAACATGTATTTAATTAGCCAGTGCCATGGAAACTGTCCCACGAAGCTGTGAAAGGCTCCGGCTAGAGAAGGGTTAAAAGAAATGAAACCTCCACAGGACAAATTAAATGCTTTGTCATTAGCGGAGCTGTTAGAAATTCCTTTTCTCCAGACATTTGCTTGTTTATCTTTTCCCCCACCTGCGGGCAGCCTTCTGCTTAGATGACTGATGCTCATCATCGCCTGGGTACCCTGCCTCTCTGCTCAGCCTTCCCAGCCGCAGAGATCGGCTCCATCTTCCCAACCTCCCGCTTCTCCAAGCAGCTCTGAAGCTCTGTTTTCACGCGGGACGCCTGCCAGGGCCTTCTCTTGGCTCTTTCTAACTTGCTTCCTTCTTTCCTTCTAATGAAAGAAATCGTCATGTTCTCATCTGGCTTCTGAGGGGATAGGGCCTTTATTCCTCTGAACAGCCATCAAACAAAATAGAACATGAATGGAGCCTCGTCTCCTGCCAAGGACGAGCCACGCATTGTTAAACGAGGACTGGGCACTTCTGCTCCGTGTGGCGCCCTGAGCCCACAGAAGTCGCTACCGCCACAGCCCACCCCCTCTCCAAACACGTGGGAAAGCTGGGTAACATACAATCAAAGAAAATTCAAAAGCAGGGCCAAGCTCAAAGTGAAGGGAAAGAAATCCTCAGTGCTGAATTCACAAAGAGGAGACTCCAAGTCAGAGTGGTTAGCGGTCGCTGAACAAAACCTCTCAGGGAATTATCAAATCAGCGGGGGCTGAAGCTCTGTGCCTGACTGGGGAGGGCATTTTGGCTGCAGGCCCCGTGTAGTAAAGTTGGGCTGTCAGAAAGGTAGGGATTGTGAAGAGCCAGCCTATCCATGGAACAAGAATAAGAACGCCCTAGCCGGGTTGGCTCAGTGGGTAGAGTGTCGGCCTGCAGACTGAAGGGTCCCAGGTTCGATTCCGGTCAAGGGCACATGCCCGGGTTGTGGGCTGGATCCCCAGTAGGGGGCGTGCAGGAGGCAGCCAATCAATGATTCTCTCTCATCATTGATGTGTCTGTCTCTCTCTCCTTCTTTCCTCCTCTCTGAAATATATATATATATATATATATATATATATATATATATATATATGAATAAGGAAAACTCCACCAGCCATCTTGGAAATTGATGATGAAAGCTTGCTGTCCACCCTGGCCATGTTAGACTATAAAGAGAAAGGGCTTTAGAAATCATCTGATAGAGCTGACTACCGGCTCCGCCTCCCCCTCTCCATTCTGAAAATGGGGAAAAAAAATAATGTGCAGACAAAGAAAGTGACTTGTATTCATTAGGGTACAGTCAGACACTGAGGTGCACCTCAGCCTCGATACCAGTTCGACCCAAGGCAGAGATGCATAAGATAACATACAGCTGGACGCAGACAGGGGGCAGAAATTCAGGGAGAAGAGGAGGCAGCCTCAGAGGCCATGGACCACGGCTGCAGCGGATTTCTAAGAGGGCTTAGCTGGCTGTGTGCAATCTTCCTGTTTCTAAAAGGCACAGAACGCCTTTCTTTCCCTGGGATTGCATTGACTTTCAGAGCAGTCTTGGAATTCAAGGGGAGCATGGATAATTGTCCCCTCCTGTGTACATGAGAGATCAGCTGAGCCACAGGAAGCTCAGTGACTTGCCCGCGGTTGTGTCGCTGGGACTTTGAAGCCAGGTCCCTAACTACCACCGCCATGCTCTTGGCATCCCCGGTTGCTCCACTGGGAAGAGCCACTTTGTCAGCCCCAAAGGGCAGTTTCCTCCATTTGGGGAAGAAGCAAAAGGCCTATCTCATTGGCCAGAGCCCGCCTCCCAAGGTGGAGGTATCTCCTGACTGTCCCCATCGCAGGTGCCAGAGACCTGGCCAAGAACATCAGGGTGATGGCAAGAGACTGCCACCCTGGGAGAAGAATGGCCCTTGTGCTGCATGGCACGGGGTGCTGGCCCTGTGACAGGGACCTGGCACTTGGACTTCCGCTCACAGGGATTTGGGGGGCATCCCCTGACTGTCCAGTCTTCCAGCAGCCCCTTTCCCATTGCAGCGTAACCACCACAGTGAGTTTTTCCTTCCTTTTCTTTTCCTCTCAGGATCCATACGGTCCATGAAAATGTGTTGCCTTCCTCCCCTCATCTAGCCCTGAGAGAATACCCCAGAACAGAGACCAAATAAAAAGCAGCAGTTCGGGGTATTTGAGTCCTAGGCTGCCACTTCTCTATGCCTCATTTGTTTCAGATGTTCAGTGAAGAGAACAAAGCATGCCTGCACCATCTCAAAGGGCTGATGTGAGACCCCAACGGGAGCATAAACATGAAAGAGGCATGAAGACGCAGAGCCCCATATACACAGCAGCATCACGGGTGAGCAGCCATTAGCCTTACAGCAATCAGCCCTCAGCTCCCCAAGCGTTCTCCTAACCGAGCGTCCTGAAACTCCCCTTTCAGAAGGCAACCGAGTCCTGGCCGGTGTGGCTCAGGGGTTAGAACATCACCCCGTGCACCAAAGGGTTTCAGGTTCATTCCCGGTCAAGGCCACATACCTGGGTTGCACGTTTGATCCCCGGGGTCCCATGCTGGAGGCAACCAATCTCTCTCTCTCTCTCCCTTTCTCTCTTTCTTTTTCTCCTATCCCTTCTCTTCTACTCTCTCTAAAAATCAATGGAAAAAATATCCTCAGGTGAGGATTAAAAAAAAAGAAGAAGAAGAAGGCAAATCCTGGCAAATCAAGCTGATATCAGGCATTTATCTTTCGATGAAGTATCTTCTGTCCTGTGCAGTTCACTCAGCCACATCACCTTCCTCCCTCTATCTGCAGTATCGCCTGGAGACTTGGTCTTCTGGAAATAATCACCTCGAGGGCCTTTAAGATCCCAGTTCATCAAAGAAAGTTCAGCCATGCTCACGAGGCCGTGCCAACGGTGGGAAGAAAGCAGAGTAGGACATTTCAGGAAGATATTTAACCAGAGTTTTCGGAATAAAACGCAGTTACTTAGGAAACTCAATTTACCAGAACAATTCATTTCCTGAATGTCTGGTTAGTCAGTTATGCTGCTCGGTCACCTCCGAAAGCTTTCCAATAACTGCTGCTGAATTGGATTGAACTCCACAGACCCTGTCTTCTCACTCACGAGAGCTGGAGGAGGCTGAAGAATGGACCAGCCAGGGCCCTGCAGCCTGTGCTGCTCTGCACCAGCTGGAGGCTCCCCTCCGCCATTGCCAAGGTCCTGGCAAGCTGCATTCATCTAGAGCAAGCATGTCAAACTCATGGCCCGTGGGCCGTATGCTTCATTTATTTGGCCCGTGTTAGCCTTTGAGTTTGACATGCTTGATCTACAGCAATCCCCCAGGGCCCTGAAACAGGCAGTCGGCCTGGGGTATAGCAGCAGCCCAATTTCCTCTCAGTGACTGACTCAATCACCTTAACTAGTTATGGAACCTCTTTCCCTGGCTGTTGTTCAGTGACAGGAGGAGCCCAGATGTTTTTTGTTTTTTTTTTGTTTTTTTTTTGGGGGGGGGGGTGTCAGCTTCCAATTTAATGAGATTATGACTGTGTATGTTCCCTGTGAAAGCACTCCTCCTTGAGAACGAAATGCCCCAAGACCAAGGGAATGTGCACATCAAGAAAAAGTACTAGAAATGTATTATTAGATGTAACGGTGAGTTCCACCTCCTCCGCCTGGTTTTTGGACCTGTATGTTTTGGCTTTGGGGGAAATGGCAGCCCTGGTTTGGTTACAGGTTTAAAGCATAGATGACATCCTGTCAACACCCCAATGTCTCAGGGTGCAGTCACTCAGCCAGAGTCTTACATGAGCCTCTGGTTGCTATTCCACTCTTTTACCTGCCCTCAGATGATGGGGTACAGGGCAGGACCCCCAAATGTCATAGACAGGAGGCTGTTACTGCACAATTTTTGTATTGATATGAATCCCTTTGTTAGAGACAATGTTGTAGAAGATAACACTGAAAAAAGGGATTCAATAGCTCCCCTGACGATAGTGTTGGCAAGAGTTTCAGGTAAAGAGGTGAATTTGCATACGGAATATGTATCTAGTCCCATGAAGGATAGCACTGCACCAAGGCACTAGTTCATCTAGTATTTAATTACTCAACCAGGCAAACAATATTTTTTTAATCTTCACCCAAGGATGTGAAGAGAGAGAGAGAGAGAGAGAGAGAGAGAGAGAGAGAGAGAGAGAGATCTGTCGCCCTCCATACCCGCCCTGACCAGGATCAAACCCAAAACCCAGGTATGTGCCCTGACTGGGAATCGAATCGGCAACCTTTCAGTGCACCAGATGACACACAACCAACTGAGCCACTCCAGCCAGGCACAACCACGCAGGCTACTAGAGCCCCTGCCAACTGCTTACCTACCACACTGCATCTTGAATTCCAGGTGAATTCACCCAGATTGACAAATTTGATCCAATCCAACTATATTTCATCCTCCTTGGCCTAATACTCTTGGCATCTATGCACATATAATGCTCCCAAGGTTCCTGGCAATGCGAATAGAAAGATACTGCAATTCCTTTGGAGTTCAGCTCTCGCCTCCTGGAGAAGATCTTCCAAATTTTTCTCTGTGCTCTCACGAGCTGTAACTCTCATGATGAGCCTGGAGGCAGTGAGAGAAGGTGGGGCTAGGACCTAGCCGCTAGGTCTTGAGGGCAATAGATTTGCTAGGCAGCTGCCCTCTGTGAAGCCATAGCACAGTGTTTATGCAAGAGACCGCTTTCTCCAGCAAGGGAGATGCGAGGAGGCCTAGGGGTTCATCTATCTCAGTTTAATTTGTGTCACCTCACATGTTCTCATCCCAACCTCAATGCCCAACTCCTTCTCTACCAGCGCCCTAACACATTTCGTACCGCATAGAAATCTCTAAGACATACGCCAGGGACCACACGTTTTTGGGCAAACTGCACGTTATTTAAATCATCATAACTACAGATCATAATGCACTTTAGGTGTTGTTTTTCAATAATTATAACATTTTTATTTACAAAACAAACAATTAAAGTTCCTAGTACTTTTTTGACGCATGGTACTGCGTAAAACATTTTCCTCTAGGAAGAGGGACCAAACAAAATTTACATAGGTATCTAGATTCGCTCCTTTTTCCATGGGCGGCACAAACTCTGCAGGCTCTCGTAAGAAATTTTTTCTTTCCACTCGCTGGAATACACGTAGGTTCATGCTGCTTCATATCACCTGACAACCTTTTGGGTGGATCTTTATGAGGTGCTCTCCTTGCACCCCCAGGGGAAGGAAGGGCTGGACAGATTTGTCTCTGGTTCCGGAGAGCCTTCATTATTGTCATCCGTTATCCAGTCTCTCGCCACCGATAGCAGAAACTGTTTATACTTCATTTTTGCTTGTGGATTGAGGACGTTGTACACTCTAAATGAATTGAAAAGTCCACAGTTTATAAGGTACAGCACTGTGGACTGTGCCGCGCCAGCACAGCCAAGGGTGTCTCTGAGTCCGGGGGTGAAAGGATTAAGGAAATACAGACAAGAGAATGAAAGCTGGGTCTTGGTGGGACGCTGCTCCCTGATGAGGAGACAGCGCCGGTGCCCACAAGCCGTGTCTTTATTTTATAGCAGATGCCACAAGGCAAAGTAGGGGCGTGATCACGTTGTTCACAGCATTCTCGTGAGCTCCAACCTCGCTCACCTACATGCACCCGAACTCTATCACAAGGCACGTGGGGCTACGTGTTCGGACCATAGGTTCAAGCTTACAACCACAGCTGTTGGCTATGATTGTGCTGGGAGGGCCCTGCCCTCCAGCTGGGACTTGCACGTGGCAGTGAGAGGACCCTGTCCTTTCATTAGTCTGAGGCTTGAACCTGGCCAAAACACTGTAACGGCTCCCCACAGTGGACAAGACAGTGTGTTGACATCTAAGGTCCATAACAGATGGCACGTGAAAAACGAGAAAACTCGTGAGCGGTACGAAAAGTGCTAACACTATCGTGGACTTGGTACAGCTGTACATCAAACAGGCATTGCAGATCTTCAGCCCACGCAGTGAGACTTGGGGCCTGACCCACAGTTCTGCCTTCTCTGGGGCTGCATGAAATAAGAATGCTTTTAAGGCCTCCATAGAAACTTCTGGTTCTATACTCAAGTCTGGTTCTATGCTCATGTCTTGAGTTGAACGTTCAAGTTTTAAAACTCCTCAATCTCACCCGGCCGTTGTGGCTCCGTGGTTGAGCACACTCCCATGAACCAGAAGGTCATGGTTTGATTCCCAGTCAGAGCACATGCCCAGGCTGCAGGCTCCATCCCCAGCAGGGGGTGTGCAAGAGGCAGCCGATCAATGATTCTCTCTCATCATTAATGTTTCTATCTCCCTCCCCCCTCTTCCCCATAAACTCTCCAAAGTCAGAAGTAGCCAGCCCATCCTGCCATTATTATAATTATCACTGTTGCCATAGCAATCAAGTGCAGCCGCCACTTGATCACTTAAAACCTCGTCTTCCACTGACTCTCCATCCTACATCACCCTTAGCGATAATTTGAATATTTTAATGCTCTTCCATGCCACAGATCGCCAGTGTCCCATTTTGCCCAGCAACAAGATCAATTAGGCATCCATTAAATAAGTGAGAGACCTGGTGCCAGAATCCCACTCTGCAGGTTGTTTCCTGGGACCACTCCTGTTACCAACTATTGTATCAGTCAGGGTTTCGGCAGAACAGCACCTATGCCAGATGGTGTAGATAAAGATACCTTAATGAAGAGATATGGTGGAGGTACAAGCAGGGCTAAGAGACCAAATGAGGGAGGCTAAGGCACTCGGGGATCAGCCACCATGCCAAGTCACCACTACCCAGGGCTGAAAAGACAATGAAAGAAATAGTGTCACTGAAGGAAAAAGTGGGAGGTGGAGTCTTGGTGGCGGGGACACATGCGGGAGCTGCGGTCCCCGGAGGGTCAGAGGCACTGCCGGAGACGTGTGAGAGTGGAGGAAGGGGCAGGTAAGAAATACGCCAACCTCCTCATCGAACCCATGGGGAAGCCAGAGGACAAAGAAGGCCAGGTGTTGCAGTTCAAAAACGGTGAGTATCCTGGGCCTCAAACTGGGCCAAGAAGGGCTGAGACGGGATTTCAGGGAGGAGGTGAAGGAGAATACAAGCCCTGTGGATGTCTCACTGTATCTGAGCAATATCTTCTTTCATCCTTCAAAACAAAGATCGATGAGGCATGCACTGCTGTTATCTCCATCTCACAGATGAGGAAACAGGCTTGCTCAGGATTATACAAAGTGAATAGGAGGGCTGCAGCTTGAACCTGGGCAATTTGAACTTGAATTTTTTTTTTTTAAAATGTTTTTATTGATTTTAGAGAGAGGGTGGGAGAGAGAGAAACATCAATGATGAGAATCATTGATTGGCTGCCTCTTGCACACCCACGACTGAGGATTGATCCCACAACACTGGCATGTGCCCTGACGGGGAATCAAACGGTGACCTCCCTGTTCATGGGCCGAGGCGCGACCGCTGAGCCACACTGGCCGGGCATTGAACTTGAGTTTTTATATCATGGTAAATGAGAGTGGTTAGGATGGAGCAGGCAGAGAAGTGGAGACAAAGGTTGCTGTCAAGGAATAGAAAGCCTTGAGAGCTGGTCCAAGGAATCCTTCACGATCTCTCCAAGGGCCGGCAGGTAGCGCCTCTCGTGCAGCGCTTTGTCCAGCCCCGTGGGAATTAGCCAACCCACTGACCTTCACTTTCTCTCTGAGGAGCCGGAAGCAGAGAGCCTTGAAGAGCCTGCCGAGGGCTCCTAGTGAGGCGGACACCAGCTATTTGGCCTCCCATGATCCATTTCCTTTCATGGAGCAATTATTCTGTGATAAAGCTTGGGGGAACCTTCCTTCCACTCCTCTCAGGCCATGTGGTTTGGGTTGAGGTCCTAAGCAAGCCAAAATATTGCATTTCCTAAGTGGCAATGATTGGTTAAAGATGGACACATGACCTTAGAGTCATGACAAAATACCACAAAATACCACGTGCGGGCGCGCACGTACAGTGCGATTGAAACTTCGTGGCCCATGCGCAGAAGTCGGTATTGTGTGGAAGAGCCACACTCAAGGGGCCAAAGAGCCGCATGTGGCTCGTGAGCCGCAGTTTGCTGACCACTGGCTTAGACGAAAAGGAACCAACAAAAGTAACTTCCTGGCCCTGGCTGGTGAGGCTCAATTGGGTGAGTGTCGTTCTGTGCACCGAAAGGTTGCTGGTTCAATTCCCAGTCAGGGCACATGCCCAGGTTAGGGGCTCCATCCCCAGGTGGGAGGCAGCTGATCAATGTTTCTCTCACTCTCTCTTTCTCTCTCTCTAAAATATCAATAAAAACATTTAAAAAATATCTTTAAAAAAGTAACTTCGTGAAATTTTATTAGAGGAATAAGAACCTGAGAGGAATTGGGGTACAGCTTTTGCTGCCAGATTTCTACAGAGACCAAAGCCAACGGAGAAGATGGCAAATGGAGAAACGAGCGAAGTCATGTCCTGGGGGAGGTTTGAAGCCTGAATCCAGCCATAGCCACAGCTGGTCCATCCCTGGACTTTTGTTACATAGCCACAAAGTCACTTTTTTGTTGCTTAATACAGGTTTCTGCCTTTTGTAATCACGAGGCAGGTGTGGCAAGGTGAGGCTGGCCTGCCTTCTCCGGAAAGAGCCCAGCCTTCGCCCCTATCCCTCAGGGTCTGGGGAGCCTGGGGAGGGGCCATGGAGGAGACCTGTGTGGTGGCAGAGGGTGAGAGGCCCAGGGAAGAGGAACGTGTCCTCTGGGATCAGATACAAGATAAACACGTGAATCAACACGCACCCCCGCAGAGGTAGGTTTAGCAAACTTTTTTCTCACGGCTTGAAAGATCCAATTGCTTTTTGAAAAATAATAGAACGGAAACAGCCAGTGTGGCTTCTTTTGACACCAGCCCAATTTCTCGGCTGTCACAATACTTCCAAGTAACACGTGTGAGACTTCGCTGGGCTGCCTCTTTTCCCTGAACCCAAGGCAGCAGCAGCAGAAGTGCAGCTCCCCCTGCAGGTGGTGATTGGTCAGAGGCCTCCTGAGATCGCTAACGTGCCTGGATGGTGTGCGGACCGATGCTTTTCCTGCGTCTTTGAAATGGCTTTGTGCAAATGCGACATGGGCTAAGGGTGCAAACCCAGCCTAGCAGCCCACACTCCTGATTCAGTAGGTAGCGTCCTTGGATCACCTTTGAAATCCATCTGGCCAACCTTTACAACCATAAACAAAATGCCGGCCGTCGTCATCTTCCTCAGGGAGACAGGACTATTGGGCTGTGGAGGTTACAAGGTTACGTTTCACCGTGGCCCTGAGACTTCTTGTTCCACCCCCACTACCCACGCGCCCCCAACGCCTGCTTCCGGGGCTCTCTCTGCTATTCTGTTCTCTCGCTTTCTTCCTTCCAGGTAAAGCTGGAAGGAAAAGGTATATTTTGTTTTATTCAAGATTAACCCTTCACTCTGAACCCTTACACTTAGAATTTAGTTTCCAGTTATTCTTCCTCTGTCCTATATTTGTTTTAGAAAATTATTTAATCAGTTTTATGGAAGCATAATTTACATACAGCAAAACGCAATCATGTTTAACAAATGGGTGAGTTTTTTGAGGATGTTTTATTATTTTTAGTTTAATTTTTTCCATCACTCGTTATCCCCTCTATGCCCTCTTCCACCTCTACCCACCGCCTTCCCACCCCCCAAAACCACCACACTGTTGTCTATGTGCATGAGTTCTCTCTCTTTTTTTTCTTTTGTGCTCAATTCCTCCACCCTCCCTCACAGCACCTCCCCATCACCCCCTGCCCCAAGCTGTCTGCCTGTCTCTATCTATGTCTGTCTCTATTTTGCTTGGTAGTTCAGTTTTTTCATTAATTTCCACATATGTGTGAAATCATATGATACTTGTACTCCTCTGACTGGTCTATGTCACTTAGAATAATGTTCTCCAGGCCCCTCCATGCTGTCGCAAAGAGTAAGATTTTCTTCCTTTTTATGCAGAGTAGTATTCCACTGTGTAAAAAAACAAACACCGCAGATCTTTAATCCACTCCTCTACTGATAAACACTTGGGCTGCTTCCAAATCTTGGCTACTGTAAATATGCTGCAATGAACATACAGGGACATGCATTCTTTCGAATTAGTGTTTCGGATACCTTTGGATAAATTCCCAGAAGTGGAATTGCTGGGTCATAAGGCAGTTCCATTTTTAATTTTTTAAAATATATTTTATTGATTTCAGAGATGAAGGGAGAGGGAAAGAGAGATAGAAACATTAATGATGAGAGAGAATCATTGATCGGCTGCCTTCTACATGCCCCCTACTGGGGATCGAGCCCACAACCTGGGCATGTGCCCTGACCTGGAATTGAACTGTGACCTCCTGGTTCATAGGTTGACACTCAACCACTGAGCCATGCTGGCTGGGCCATTTTTAATTTTTTGATGCAATTCCCTACTGCTTTCTACAGTGGCTGCACCAATCTGCATTCCAGATGGGTGAGTTTTGACAAGTGAATACACCCGTGTGAGCACTAACACCACAATCATGTTATAGAGCAGTTCAGTCTTGCCCGAAAGCTGCCCCTCAGTCTTTCCCTGTCAAATCCACCCCCTCCCCAGCCACCTATGCTGAGAAGCGACAAATTTGCTTTCTGTCACGCTACATTCGTTTTGGCTATAATAGCATTTCATGTAAATGGAATCACATAGAATATAATCTTTTATGTTTGACTTCCTTTGCTCCACATAATATTTTTGAGATTGATTGTGTTGTCTATATCAATAGTTCACCCTTTTTATTGCTGAGTAGTATTCTATTGTATAGATATAGTACTATATATATATGTTTAATATATTTTATTGATTTTTTACAGAGAGGAAGGGAGAGGGATAGAGAGTTAGAAACATCGATGAGAGAGAAACATCGATCAGCTGCCTTCTGCACACCCCCCCATTGGGGATGTGCCTGCAACCAAGGTACATGCCCTTGACCGGAATTGAAACCTAGGACCTTTTAGTCCCTAGGCCAGAGGTCCTCAAACTTTTTAAACAGGGGGCCAGTTCACTGTCCCTCAGACAGTCCACACATGCGCACTGCGGGCCCGGGACGAGTTGGCTGCTAAGCAGGACAGGCAGCGGCGGCAAAAACACTGGACAGGCCAGATAAATATTTTCGGCGGGCCGCATGTGGCCTGAGGGCCGTAGTTTGAGGACCCCTGCCTAGGCTGATGCTCTATCCACTGAGCCAAACCGGTCAGGGCAGTACAACATATTTATCCATTTACCTGTTCATGGGCATTTGGGTTGTTTTTTGCTTGGGGCTATGATGAATAAAATGGCTATGAACATACCTTTACAATCTTTGTGTGGACATATTTTTATTTCCCTTGGGTAAATACCTATAGTAGAATTTTGAGTTGTCTGGCAAATGTAGGTTTAATTGATAAGAAACTGACACTTTTTTTCTAAAGTGTTACCTACCCTCTGCCCAGTCCTGCCCAGTGCTGTTCG
This sequence comes from Myotis myotis, assembly GCF_014108235.1. Taxonomy (NCBI): domain Eukaryota; kingdom Metazoa; phylum Chordata; class Mammalia; order Chiroptera; family Vespertilionidae; genus Myotis; species Myotis myotis. The sequence continues at coordinate 8,255,774 of NW_023416322.1, forward strand.
CACCCAGGGAACCAGACTGAGTTCCACAAAGCAGAGCAGAAACTTTATTATTTAAAAAAAAAAATTTTAATTGAATTTATTGGGTGGCATTGGTTAATAAAATTATATAAGTTTGAAGTGTACAATTCTATAGTGCATCATCTGTATATGGTAGGGCGTGTCACCTCCCACAGTCAGTCTCCTGTCACCATTATCCCCCTTTCACCCTCTTCTGCCTTCCCCCACCCCCTTCCCCTTTGGTAATCACCATCCTGTTGAATGTGTCTGAGGTTTTTTTGGTTTTTTTTAATTAATCCCTTCACCTTTTCACCTCCTCCCCTCTGACAGCGGTCAGTCTGTTCTCTGTATCTGTGAGTCTGTTTCTGTTATTGTATATTCCACATAATAAGTGAAATCATACAATATGTGTCTTTCTCTGACTGGCTTATTTCACCTAGCATAATAATCTCCAGGTCCCTCCATCCTGTCGAAAAAGGTAAGATTTCCTTCTTTTTTAGGGCCAAGTAGTATACTATTGTGTAAATGTAACACGGCTTTTTAATCCACTCATCTACTTGGGCTGCTTCCAAATCTTGGCTGTTGTAAATAGTGCTGCATTGAACATAAGGGTGCATATTCTTTCAAATTAGCATTTTGGATTTCTTCAGATATGTGGGAAACTGATATAGGGTTAAGCCTCGGACTGACCTGTTGGCAAAGTCACAGACAAGTCCCAGCTTAGAGGGCACAGTACTCTTAGCAAAATTAGGCTTGACCTTATAACACTCCCCAGATCTTATCTGGGAAGCTAATGGGCTGAGGGAAGTGCAGGAAGTGTAACTATGGTCAAAACAGGTGAAACTCACAAGAACTGTGTAACTATGGTGACCACTGCCTTGTTTACCTCTGACTATAAAAGGTTGGTGGCCTGAGCACCAGTGGAAGTCCTTCCTCCTGAGTTGGACTTACCAGCCTGGTCCTCCTGAGTTGGACTTACCAGCCTGGTCCCCCCAATATTTCCAAATTATCTCTTGTCTTTTCTCTTTCATTTGTGTGCGGCTCCTCTTCCAGACCTGAACCCTGAACCACAACGGGACGTGGAGAGAAACATTTACCGACACAGATACATTCCAGAAGTGGGATCACTGGGTCAAACAATGGTTCCTTTTTAATTTTTTAAGGAAACTCCATACTGTTCCCCACAGCGGCTGCACCAGTCTGCATTCCCACCAACAGTACACAGGACCCCTTTTCTCCACATCCTCACCGACACTGGTGGTTTGTTGATTTATTGGTGATAGCCATTCTGACAGGTGTGAGGTGATATCTCATTGTGGTTTTAAGTTGTATTTTCTCTGCCCGTTATTTTAGTTCCTCAAGGGTCTACCCCTAGGTTTTCTTTTTCCTCACAACACTCCCTTGCTCTCCAATGTCTCCCCAAATTTACCCCCAACTTATTTAGCTCCAAACCCAGGTGGACAACTGCCTCTGGTGTATCTCGGTAGAATTCTATTTCCCACTAGATTCCAGGAATCTTATCTCACCACCGTTCCGCCCAAAGAAACCCCAGGGGTTGGCCTCATTTCTCAAGGCCTTCTATTCTTCAATATCTTTCGAATGCATCTAGTTCCCTTCACCCCCATGCTATGGCCTCTGTTCAGGCCACTGTATCTCCCTCGGATTTCTATCATAGTCCAGACCCTCTGTTTCCCACAAAACCCCAAGAATATGTTTTTCTCTAATTTAAAAAGAGTATGAAATTCTTCTTACTACTGAAAAGAACATTGAGAATAAATAACACAATGAATATCTGTATACTGCCCCAATCTCAGATGGACCAATGCGCGCAATTCTGTCTTTCATTCTCACAGATATTTCTAAAACACAGATTTGAAATTTTGACATTATCACCTTTTTTTAAAATTAAAAATTGCACTCAACATAACTTCCAAACTTTCTGACCTGTCTTTTAAGGCCGTCTGTGGTACTGCAGTGGTTAAGCGCATGGACTCGAGAGTGTATACTGATGAGCTTACATAAGTAGCATATGAGTGACTTAACTTCTCTGAGTCTAAGTTTCCTCGTCTGTAAAATGGGGATAACATTATGGACCTGTTTGGGGACTCACTGAGAGGTAGGAATTGTCCAGCATGACTTGTTTTTGTACACGCCATTGAGTCGGCTCTGACGCCCCGGTGACCCTATGAATGAGTGGTACCCACGGTGTCCTGTCCTCTGCTCCTGTGGACTCATGCCTAAGGCTTCTTTTATGGAGTCCATCCATCTCAGATTTGAAACGGTCTTCCTCTTTTCCTGCTGCCTTCTGTCTTTTTCCAGCATTATTGTCTTCTCCAAAGAACCCTACCTTCTCATGATGTGCCCGACTTAGGACAGCTTCGGTTTGGTCAGTTTTGCCTCCAGCGATGTGTCTGGCTTACCTTGCTCTAGGACCTACTTGTCCCTTTTCCTGATGCTGTAGGATGGCCCTGCAGCTTTCCTCCAACACCATATTTCAGTTCTTTCCCTATCATAGTAATCAGGAATACAAAGGTGTGGACGATCTAATGACGTATCTTTGCTCTTTTTTTTTTTTCTTTCTCTTGATGATCTTTCTTAATATTCCCTTGCTGCCCTTCTGAGTCTTATCTTAGCACAGTGCCTGGCATATGACATACATGTTAGATTTCTAACTCTTCTATCCTGGATTCCAAGGCAAGAAAGGTGGAAGGAAGTGGAGGAAGGGAGCTTTCAAAGGAAGGGGGGAGAAAAATAAAAAGGAAAAAAAAAAGTTTAAGGAAAGAATTGGATAAGAGGGGAAAGAGTAGGACTGAGGAGAAAAATGAGTGGGAAAACGGCAAAGTAAAGGGTGCTTTCCCAGATGGCAGAGGCTCTCTCAGAACGAAAGGGGACCATGGTGTCTGGTAGAATTTGATATAATTAGGTATAATGAGGTGCTGCTGGCATGGGGTCCAATCCCAGGGCTGGGCCACAGTTCTGGCGCAGCTCCACCAGGGGGCAGTGTGGAGCCCCGGCTCCTTTGCCTATAAACCCCCCTCCCTGGGGATGCTGGGGGAACAGGACTCAGCTAATGCCAAGTTCCTGGGACAGATTCTGCTACTTGTTATTTGAGGGATAGGACAGGCATTGAGCTTTCTGGAGATTAATTTTTGATTTATTGGTGGTAACAATGATTTATTCTGATATATCCCCAGGGCAAAGAAAGGGCTGTAAATATTTTAAATGCCTTTAGCCCGTGACGAGAAACATCGCTGGTAGATGGGAATTTCAAATGCCTTCCCTAAATTACGTAAAGGCAAACTGCACCCTTGCTAGCTTGTTTGAGATGGCGCTGGGGTAGGGTAGAGAACATATTAAATTGTTATCTTATTAACTCAGACAACGCCTTATGTTTCTCCATAAAGCCCATTTGCTTTCCCTACAGACTGGGTCGGACTGGCGCTCACAGCTTCGGAGGCAAGGCCAGGAGGCAGCTGGCAGAGTCCTGGTGAGCGAGCCAGCAGAGTGACCCGGGACAAGAGCCACCCCGCCTTGCGCTCCTGCAGGACCCAGGGCTGGGACTCGAAGCGGGAGGGGTGGGTGGAGAAAGCCTCGGACCAAGAGTCCCACCCTGATGGTGTGGCCTTCGGCGAGGCATTCTGACCCTGAATCTCAGTTTCTCCACCTGTCAAATGGGGTGGCCGTCCTCGCTGGTGTGTCAGGGTGGAGAGTGTCTGGTGTGATGGTTGGAAGAACAGCCCATGGGTTTGTTGTTCCAGCCTCCTCCCTCCCCTTGGTCCTCGCACCAGCCCTGACCACCAGGCGGAAGGGAGCCGGCTCTGTCCCCTCACATGACCAGGAAACGGCTGAGTGATGGTGTGAGGGGAAAGCCAGGAGCAGGGTGTGGTGATGGTCAGTGTTAGCCTCTATGGAAGTGGAGACTAAATGAGGCACTTGCCTCTGGGGTGCAAGATGCAAGGGGGGGGGGGGGGCAAATCTCAGTAACCAAGAGGAATCATTTTAGTGAAATATTTTTTAAAAACCAAAATTAATGCAAACTTCTCTAATGAGCAAAATATCTAATTTTTAAATAAAGACAGAATCCATCAGCCCTCATTTCATAGATCAAGATCTTTCTCGCCCCTGAGCGCAGAGCCGGAGGAAGGAGGAAACTCCGCCTGGGACCCCCTATTGGGAGTTTGTCTGTGGGTCCCTCCATTGTCCAGGGTAGAACTCCTCCTCCTCTTCTCTGACCTCCAGCTTTCCCTGGAGGCAGGGGAGCTGGCAGCCTGCTCAGGGCTCTGGGTGAGGCGCGGCTGGCTCGCAGTCCCTGCTCCATTACTCACTAGCTATGGGGTTTGGGGACAGTGGCTTACCATTTCATAAGTCTCCGTATCTACTGTAAACCTCAGTTGCCTGATTTCTAGCTGCCTCGTGGGTGATGGTGAAGATGAAGTGGGACAATGGGCAGAAAGCACTTAACAAGGGGCCTGGCCCACAGTAAGTGCTCAATAAACCTTAGTTATTATTTTTACCTGTAAAATAGGTGTCGTGTCCTCAGCCCCAAGTGAGACAAATGGTGTGCTAGAGACATAATGATACCAAAAGGAAGGGAAAGAGACCCACGCACGGTGCTCCATCCCACTCCTGGAGCCACCAGGGAGACAGTACTGCCCGCTCATCCCTCCGGCTCCTAAAAGAATCCTGGGCGTGGCCTGGCAGCCAGCCCCTCCAAGGCAAGTCCAAGCCCTGACCGGCTGGACCACAGGCCACCATGAGTCTGCGCATCCCAGCCACACGCGGCCTGGGGCGGGTGCCGGCTGGATACAGCAGGCTGTGGTGGAAAAGGGACGTCGGGGCAGGGAGCCCCGAGGGTCTTGGTGACTAGTCCTGCTTCCCTTTGAGAGACGGGTGCTAAGAGCATGGAGCTAAATGGATGGTGCGTCTTGAGCCAGCACATAATCCGTTTCATTCGAAACTCCATCTCCATGTGCGGTCTCATCTCCCTTTGTCTCATCCCCCTCCCTGGTTGTCATTTAAGTTGCTTTACATCCATTTCGAAAGTAGGAGGAAAATAAATAAACACACCCTATCTGTATTTACCCAGTTTCTCATTGTGTATGTATATATTCTTATGTTTCTCTTTTCCAAAAATTACTGCCTGCTGATGCCTGCAAACGCTGTCTGCGTGTGCTAATTGTGTAGCTGACTGGATTTAAAACCGCGAGCTCGGATGGTACCCAGGAAGCAAGGAAACCATTTTCGTTGTCGGTATAAAAGGCAGGGCCGGGGCGGGTGTCTGCCCTCAGAAGCGTCAGCTAAGGTAGTGGTTCTCCATGGGGGCCAGCTTGGCTTCCGGGACAGGGGCCGTTGGGGGGGGGGGGTGCATTTAGCAATATCTCGAGACGTTTTTGGTTGTCACAGCTCAGGCAGGGGAGGGGAGCCTCTGGCCTTGCTACTGGCATTGGTGGGCAGAGGTCAAGGGTGCAGCCCCCACAGCAAGAACGCCCAGTCCCAAATGCCCACAGTGCCGAGGCCGAGATGCCCTGACTTGCGGGTGGGCCAGTTCTAGAAGGGAGGAGGGGCAGAGGCTCGTAGCTATCAAGGCTGGCAGCCTTCTTACCCAGCCCGGAGGAAGGAGGGCGGAGAGGACCTACCTCCTCCATTACCACGGGGACCTGGTCTCCCACTCAGGCCACAGAGAAGCAGGAGCAACTTGTGGGAGAAAGGACTTCTCCAGGGTCCCCAGGGCGGGTCACACATCAGGTCACACATCAGGGGAACCTTCATTCCGCACTGGATATCTGCCAGTCGCCCTCCATTGTCCTTCCTCCCCCCGACGCTTCCAGCTCTGTTCAGCCAAGGGGAGCCCCTGTAGAGGGTCAGAGGGAGGGAGCACAAGGAAGGGGCCTGGACCCCAGGCCGTCTCTGAGGGCTGCCTCAGGCTGGCTGCACCCTCAGCTGAGGCTGTAGGTCCTCTGGAGCTGGGCCCCAAATTCTCCTCACAGGGGCTGCTCACTGTCTGCAGGTCACCGCCTGGCGAGCCTCCTGGGTTGGGAGCGCTAACCAATCAGCAGGGCCCGCTGTGCTGGTGTCTGGTTCCCCCCACCCTGCCCATACCCCTTCATTCAACCTTCCTCACATTCTCCCAATGTGAGTGTCATCTGTCTTCTTCAGGGATCGTAGCTGCCACACATGCACTTGTTTGTTTAGTGGATGTTCACTGAGCACCTACTGTATACCTCGGCACCGCACTAGGGCTCAGGCCACACAGGTAACAAACCCAGGTCCCTGCCCACCGTCCTCTCGCTGAGAACAGTGTCGGTGTGTCTGGCTGGCTTTCTGTCTGGGTGGAGCCTGAGAGAGGGCTGCTCCCAGGGACGGGTCAGTCATCTCAGCTTCCTGAGGCCACACCCGCAAGGCCAGAGGCCGCAGGCTGTCGCCCTGATGCACCCCCGCCTCCCCTCCAGCTCTGCACCAGCCACCTCTGCGTGCCTGGCGGTCACGCAGCCTCTCTGGCTCACATTTTCCTGGTTGAAAGGTAAGAGGTTGGGAGCGATAACCAACCTGCAGGTGTTCAGTATTTGGAATTAAAATTTCCTGGCCTGGGTTGCTGCCCCAGTCCTGGGAGTGGGCGGAGGAGCAGGAGCAGGCGTCCTTCCAACGGGAGCCCTGGTGAGGGCAGGAGAGGGCGGGCCCTGCAGGCCCTGTGCTGGGGTCCTGCTGGTCTTCTGGGTATGAAGGCGGGGCGAGCTCCTCTGGGTCCTCTGAGGCCTCCCAACTCCTTTCCACCACCCCCCCCCCCCCCGCCCTTCCCCTGCTCACCATAGCTTCTCTCCGGCTGCCTGTGTTCCTCTAATCCAAGCGCTGCGAGCCGGGGAGCACTGGTCCCCTATCACACCCAGTGTGGCCCTGCTGGTGCCAGCCGGCAGGCCGGGCAGCTTTCTAGGCAAACATGTGCAAAGCTTTCTGGGTCCCCAGTCAGAGCCTCTGGAGGCCAAGGGGTCCCCATGGCTGGGGCGGTGTGCATCCTCCAGCCCAGCCTCGCAGGCCTCTCTGCTGTCTGGCGGACCTCAGGGCTGGACCCCGCACCCGCACTGTAGGAAGTCTGCGGGGACTGAAGGGTGAGCCAGGGGTGCCCGGGCAGTGAGCAGACTGAACAGGCCGACGCTGGCTGAGCCCGCATGGCCCATGGCGCCCGGTGCCAGGCGCCTGCAGAGACCTGGCTGAGGCGGGCCATCGGAGAACTCTTTCTCGACCAGGATTCTGAGCTTAGAGAATGTGAGGGACTTCCCCGGGGGCACAGGGCTGACTGAATGGAAGAGCAAGGATTCGAACCCAGGACTATGGGCTCTGACCCTGAGAGCTGTTCATGACGCCACACACTTTTCACCTTACAGAGACACCCTCCCTGTGCCTCTCCCCTCACCCCTGCATCATCTGGGCCCCTCCTCACTCCTTGGCCCCCTGGGGAAAGGCAGGGTTGAGGGGGAGCTGCTGATTGCCAGCACCTCATCTGTGGGGCTCTCAGGCCCCTAGGGCCTTGAAGAGGATGGAGAGTGCCCAGGGGAGCAAGGCCCCTGAGCTGCACCCTCAGCACGTGGCTTTCTGGCTGCCCCCCCGCCCCAGGGGGGCACTGGGCAGAGCAGGCCTGTGGGCATCTTCACCTCGCATCTGGTGGGCAGAGGGGAAGGGAGCAGGGGCCTGGGAATAGGAGTCTCCCGCACGCTTTGCCTCAGCAGGATCCCCTCCCACACAGGAAGCGGATTTTGCTGACCCGTCAGCCAGGGACAAGGCTTACCCCTTTGAGCCCATGAAAGGCAAAGATGAGAAAATTCCCTTCCTCCCTTCCTCCCTCCCTCCCTCCTTCCTTCCCTTCTCTCCCATCCCCATCCTCTCCCCTCCCCCAACACAGACTTGGCTCACAACTTCCTGTGTGCTCCCAAGAGCCCAGGGCGTCCCTTTTCATGGCCTTGTGACCTGGCCCGGCCTAATGACTGCTTCTTATGGCTCATCTCCTGGCAGAGATGAGCCTCTTTGAGCTCATCTCCTGGTCTGGTCCGATGCCTGGCAGGCTGAGGGCCCCTGACAGAGGGCCCTTAGGAGGAGCCAGCGCCTGTTTGCTTCCTCCGCAGGGGCACGAACTGCTCGGTGCCGGCTCTGGGCTCGGTGCTGCCTGCGAGATGCTCAGAACCAGAAGACTTGTCCCCGCCTTCGGGGCTCCTGGGCTGTGTGAAGACCATTCATAATCACGCAGGGATCGCACAGGAGCCTCAAAACCGCTATCCAGCCTTTCTGGGAGGAGGAGGAGCGAGGCCCGAGGCTGCCTTAGACGTCACGGAGGCGCAGGTGGGTGCTGAAGGATGCGTGGGTGAGCTGGTGAAGAGGGAGAGGGAGGCTCTTCCAGGTGGGGGAGGGGAGGGCACAGACAGGACAGGGTCCCCAGAGGGGACAGCCCTGGCCAGATCTGAGGGTCAGCCCAGGGGAGAGGCAGGAGAAGACCTGAGGTCCGCTCCTGTTCAGCCCCTGCTTGCTGAGTACCTACTGTGTGCACACACGGATTGAAGCACCTCGGATGCATGCTGTCGCTCACTCCTTACAACAGCCCGGTCGGTCGGGGAGGCAGGGCAGCCAGCTCTGGGGAAGCTCTGAGAGGCTCAGCAAGTGTTCAAGGTCAGGAACAAGGGGCAGAGTCATTCTAAGCCAGCGGTTCTCAACCTGTGGGTCGCGACCCCTTTGGGGGTCGAACGACCCTTTCACAGGGGTCGCCTAAGACCATCGGAAAACACATCTATAATCACATACTGTTTTTGTGATTAATCACTATGCTTTAATTATGTTCAATTTGTAACAATGAAAATACATCCTGCATATCAGATATTTACATGACGATTCATAACAGCAGCAAAATTACAGTGATGAAGTAGCAACGAAAATAATTTTATGGTTGGGGGTCACCACAACATGAGGAACTGTATTAAAGGGTCGCGGCATTAGGAAGGTTGAGAACCACTGTTCTAAGCCAAGGCCTCGGGCTCTACAGCGGGGCCCTCAGGGTGGCGGCAGGGGCTTGGCAGGAGCTGGGCACTCCTTCCCCAAGCATTTCTTGGGCACTTAACAGCTGGTGCTGGAGCTACGGCCGTGAGTAAGGCGGAGAGGGCACCTGCCTCATGGAGCTGCAGCCAGGTGTGGAGACAGCCTTTCAATAAAGAAGTATGCACATACAGTACTCATATATGTGTGTCATTAAAATGTGCTTTTATTTTAAATGCAAACATCCCTTTTAGTACATATATAGTGCAGGCACTATGAGAGCAAGTAGCAGTGTACCAGTGAGCCCAGACTTCTCTATAGAAGGTACCTAAGGCCCTGACAGGTGGCTCAGTTGGTTGGAGAGCCGTTCTAATATGCCAAGGTTGCAGGTTCAATCCCTGGTCCTGGCACATACAGAAATCAACCAGTGAATGCATAACCAGGTGGAACAACAAATTCTCTCTCTCTCTCTAAATCAATAAATTTTAAAAGAAGGTACTTAAGGATGGTCATTGGAGGGGGCCTCGGGGACTTCTTTTAAAAGCTTCGTGAAGGGCTGTGTTCTCCTATGCAGTGGTCTGGGGTGAATGGCTGACGACTGGCTGTGGGGCGGTTGCCTTGCAAGATCCATAGCGATGCGTTTCCTGGTGTGAGCATGCCCACCCGTTTCACGGACCAATGGGAAGTCACAGAACGCAGAGCTGAGGGGACATGCACGCAGTCAGCTCGCAGGAGCTCCTCGAGCAGCCAGCGCCCCACTGAGTTATGCCTATCGGGGTGAGAGCTTTGGAGGAACTGAGAGAGAGGATGGGGCTCTAAGGTCCCCCAAGTCCCCCCTTCATGCTCCTGGGCTGTCCTACTCTGCAGGGACAGCAGACGGTCGCTCCTGGTTTCCTACCTGGGCTGTGTTTGGGGACGGCCCTGTGGATCACCTGCTGACGCCTCCAGGCGAGCAAGAGTCCAGCCTTGCTTCCCTCCCACCCTCTGTGCTTCCAATCAGGTGTCAGATCAGGTGAGACACCTCCCAGGTGTCTGTGCGGTGCATCCAACTCATAGTGCCCTCACCCCATCTTCACAGCATGCCTGCAGCAAGTCTCCAGGGTGAGTGGCGCGCCCCCTGCAGGCAGGATCACGACATTGCAGTATGTGGAGTTGATTGGGCAGGCAGCCCCATCCCAGAGAAATGAGCACGGGTCTTACAGCCAAGAACTTGAATTTAAAAAAAAAATATATAATATTTTAGTGATTTCAGAGAGGGAGAGAGAGATAGAAACATCAATGATGAGAGATAATCATCGATCAGCTGCCTCCTGTATGCCCCACACTGGGGATCGAGCCCTAACCTGGGCATATGCCCTGACCAGAAATCAAACCGTGACCTCCTGGTTCCTAGGTCAACACTCAACCACTGAGCCATGCCAGCTGGGCTGTCTTTTATTACGGGTTAGTAGGAACTCTTTATTTATTAAAGTAACTTCTTGTTTATGATGTTTCAAATTCTTTCTCAATCTGTCGCTTGTGCTTTTATCTTTCTATAGCAGCGGTTCTTAACCTGTGGGTCATGACCCCTTTGGGGGTCGAACGACCCTTTCACGAGGGTCGCCTAAGACCATCGGAAAACACATCTATAATTACATATTGTTTTTGTGATTAATCACTATGCTTTATGTTCAATTTGTAACAATGAAAATACATCCTGCATATCAGATATTTACATTACGATTCATAACAGTAGCAACATTACAGTTATGAAGTAGCCATGAAAATAATTTTATGGTTGGGGGTCACCACAACATGAGGAACTGTATTAAAGGGTCGCGGCACTAGGAAGGTTGAGAACCACTGTTCTATAGTGTGTTTTGTCATAAAAATGTGATTTTTATGTCTGAGCTTCTCAGTTCTTTCTTTTGTGACCTTTTAGTTTGGGATATGCTCAGATCTTGTACACTTTACAATTATAAAAATACGTTCTCACATCTTCTAGTATTTGTAGAGTTTTCATCTTATCTTAAAATATTTGATAGGTGACCCAGAACAAATTTTGCTTTAGAAACGACTTGACTTTTTTCAGGTAACAATGTGGCTCGATCTCATTCTTACCAGTATATGAAAGTCATTTCATTCTTTGTACTGTGCCAATAGTTATTGTATCATATGAATTTGTAGCCAGTTATTAACAGCTCTCCAAATGACTGATCGTTAGATTATTTCCACATAATGTGCTATTATAAACAATAATGTGATGAGCGACTCCTCAAAGCCATCGAAAAGGTAATTTAGTTTAATGCTTCCAGAACCACACGGGGATCGTATGAGGATGCCGGCTCTGGTTCAGTGGTCTGGGCGGACCTGCTCTCCTGCTTTTCGAACAAGTTCCCAGGTGGTGCCACGATGCTGGTCAGTGGACCACACTTTGAGTACTAAGAGTTTAGGTAAGTTCTCGTATGATTCTCAAGTTCTCTTTTATTTACCCCATTCATCGGGGAGGAAGTAGCTCTTAGGGACCATCCCGTTCCATCTCTGCATGGCTCCAACTGAGGTCCTCCTTGCCCCTCGTTGCACATCCAGACCTAGATGGTTCAGCTCTGAACCGCCACCCGCATGCCGGCCCTACTTGCTGGACAGGTGTCCTTCATGTGTCTTTGCTCGGGGCCTGAGCATCTCCTCCTCACCTGCCCCCACGTGGCTGAGGTTTGGGGCAGGGAGGGTGAGGGGAAGTGCACTGCTCCGCCCATCCTCCTCCTTTTGAACTCCAACCCAGGATTCGAGGTTCCACCTGTGCTTGCCAGGTAAGGCCATTCATCTCTCAGGGCTGAAGGTCAAAGCCATGTCTTGCATCTCTGCAGCTCTGAAGAGGGTTCTGAGACCGATGGACTAGGGTAGAGATCCCAGAACTGGAGATAAGCCGGTCAGCGCTTAAGGGCTACGGAACACCCACTACGCTCACAGAACAGCACCAATGGTTCCGAGAACACGGACAATAGACTGTAGTGTAACACAGAGTGGTGAGCTCTGTTTGATTATCTATTTTTAATTCCATTTATCTCATTGTAATTTTTATGGATGGCTGTGTGTAAACAACTGGCTTGCAAATCTTTTGAAAATGTACCCATGGTCTCTGAGGAGCCGGTGCGGCCAGCTCCAGAACGCCTGGTGGGCGCCGATCTTGAAAGTCAGAATCCCTTTCCTTCCTGAGCCCTCTGGCAGAGAGCACCAAGGCTGCTCTTCTCTGCAGGCCCTTTGCTCCCGGAGCCTTGGAGACCCCTTTCCTTTGGTTCTCACCCTGAAGCCAGAACTCCCCGCACTAACTTCCAACATCAGAGTTCCGCTGCCCCCTGGTGGCAGCTCCTGCCCCCTGCGGCTGCCTGAGTAACAGAGGCTCCTGGTCTAGTTAAATACCCCCCACCCCTCCCACACCTGCCTTCTGAAACAGGGGGTAGGGCTGGGGGGCAGGTCAGAGCGTCCAGGCCCTGCTGCTCCCCTCACCTCCCGGATTCGCGGGTTCCCAGGGCCCTCTGCAGTCCCCACGGGTGGCGATGAGCAGGGCAAACACCTGGTACGGTGAAGTGGGGGGTCCGCCCACGTCAGTGTTTTGTAGACTCCATCCAGTGCCCCCACCACAGCAGCGGCCTGTGTAGCTGCATTGTCAGCCCCGAACCCAGCCACCCCGAGGGAAAGGCGCTCTGAGGGCGTTCTCACCCCGGAGCTGTCGTGTTGTATTTGCGTTGGGGTCTCACAGAAACTCTCACCAGTCATCTGCATCGGAGCTGGGCCTCCTGCCATCTAGCAGCCGAGAGGGGAGGGAAGGAGTGAAGACCAGGTCACGGCACCAAAGCTCCCTGCAAGGGCGGAGCCTTCTCACCCCAAGAGTCCCAGCCAGAACTGGAAGCTGCAGTCCAGAGCAATGGCCTTCAAACCGCACTGACCAAGGGCACCCTATGTGCAGGAGGTTCGGGAGGCAATACTGCCCCTTACTGGGCGCAATGCATTTGGACATTTCCATTATTTTCTATCCTGTCCTTTCCATAAAAAAATGCCACAACTTAATAAATAGAATGTGCAGCTCATTAATGGGTCACCACCTGCAGTTTACAAAACACGAACTTAGGCAGACCCTCATTTCACGGAGAAGAAACAAAAGGCAAAGAACAAACTTGCCCAAAAGCAAATCAGAGGCAGAGCCGGACTGGGACTTAGTATTCTGCCCTCACGCCCAGGCGTCCTCTAGGCTCTGCCCAGGGCTCTTGCACTGAAGCCCAGAGCGGCCCACTCTCTGTGTCTCTGATCCATTTAGGACAGATGATCCGTGGCCTTCACGTCCTCAAGTCAGGGGTTGGCCGCTGTCCTCTCGCAGGTCCTCCCATGATGAACTTCCCCTGTTTCACCGCAAGGCGGCGGGAAAGCGCAGCAAATAGCCTTGCTTGTTGAAAGGGGAAAAGGCATGGGCCTTCCTAGCAGGTGTCCTAACTTCAGAGGTAAATGAGTAGCATTAGCATCTTCACTTGAGGTCAGAAGACTAGAGGCAGTATTTTATCAAATAGCTTTGGAATGTACGTTTAGAGATTCAAGGGTGTGGGGGATACTCTGAGGATTAAACAATGCCTGATGCAATATTGGTTGAATAAGCATTGATGGGAATATACATCCATTCAATATTTCCAGGAAGTATTGTCATTGTGTTCCAGAAATTGTTAATGTCCAAACCCACTGACCCAGAAATCCTACCGAGAAGCATAGAATCTAAGGTGCTAATTATACAGAGATGTTCAGTGCAAAATTTTGTATTTTTAATGAAAAATATCTAAATTATATCAACATGGAATTAATGTTTAAGTTCTGCTTCCACAATAAAAAAAAATGTATCCCATGTGGCCACTAGATGTAATGATGTAGAATGTAAAAAGCAATTTACAAAATAGCCTGTGTGAGATGACCCCATGTGTGCAGTTTCTAGGGATTTTTCTAGATACTGGGTGAGGTGGGATGCCTCCCTGAAGAAGGGAGATATTCAGAGTCACTTGGGGGGATTTTCAAAGCACAGTACAGTCTTTCCCAGCCCCTCAGCCAGGAAATGGTGGCCTGCCCCTCTGGGACATACAGCTTTTTTTGGGAATTGATGCTGGGAGCGAATAGGTGAGGGAACTGCTGGAGGTGTACACGTACCTGTTTGTGTGAAATGTGTGTACCTGTGGGATGTTGGTGGGATGTCCAGCAGAGGGGTAGCTGAAGTTCTCTCTGGCTGGTAAGATCTTCAGGTTTTCCATAATAAAAACACTTTTAATAATTATGATAAAAACACAGTGCAACCATTCACCTATTGAAGAACATCTGGGCTGTTTCAAGTTTTATGGGCGTGCCCATACAGGCTTTTGTCTGAGCATCAGTTTTCATTTCTCTGACACGAATGCCCGGGAGTACAGTTGAGGCTTGTTTTACGGCCCGGCATCTGGTCTACCTGGAGGATGGTTTGTGTGCACTTCAGAAGAGAGTACCTTATGCTGCTGGGTAGAGCGTTCCGTCGATGCCTGTTAGATCCCGCTGGCTTACAGTGTTAACGTTTTCTGTTTCCTAGTTGATCTTCGGTCTAGTCTTTCTATCTACTTTTGAAAGGTGGATATTGTTGCATTGTCTTTCTCCATTTCTGTCTGTCTTTGTTTCATGTGTTTTGGTGCTTTGTCATGAGGTGCATATCCTATATAATAAAAGCCTAATATGCAAATCAACTGAACAGCAAATGACCTGTGGAATGACCAGTTACTATGATGCACACTGACCACCAGGGGACAGACGCTCAACACAGGAGCTGCCCCAGCCCGCAGGCCCCAGGCAGGCCAAGGCAAGTGCCAGCAGGGGGCACCCCCATCGCCCCGCCGGTCACCCCACAGATTGGCCCTGATCACCAACCAGGCCTAGGCACCCTACCTGTGCACAAATTTCATACACCGGGCCTCTAGTATGTTTATAATTTTTTTTTTTTTATCTTTTGGATGGAATGACTCGTTTGTCACTCTGCAATGTACCTCTTTATCTCTACTAACATCTTTTGTTTTAAAGCCTATTTTGTCTGATATCAGTCAGTATAACCAGTTTAGCTTTCTTGTGGTTCCTATTTGCATGATATATATTTTTCCATTCTACTTTCAGTCTGTTTATATCTTTCAATATAAAATATTCCCCCTGTAGACAGAATAGAGTTGGCGCATTTTGTCTATTCTGACAATCCCTGTCTTTTGATTAGGTTGTTTGATCCAGTCACATTTAATGTTTTATTGATCTGGTTGGATTTACCTCTGCATTTTACTTTTTGCTCTCTATGTTTCATGTCTCATATATGTTTCTGTTCCTCCTCTGCTGCTTTCTTTTGCATTAAGTGAATTTTTTAATGTAGTATTTTAATTTCTTTAATGATATTTAACTTTTTTCTTTATTAATTAAGGTATTACATATATATCCTTATCCTCCCATTGCCTCCCCCACCCCCCACTCATGCCCTCACCCCCTAGTGTCTGTGTCCATTGGTTAGGCTTATATGCATGCATACAAGTCCTTTGGTTGGTCTCTCTCCCTTACCCCCACCCTCCCCTACCTTCCCTCTGAGGTTTGACGGTCTGATCGATGCTTCTCTGTCTTTGTTTTTGTTCATCAGTTTATGTTGTTCATTATATTCCACAAATGAGTGAGATCATGTGGTATTTATCTTTCTCTGACTGGCGTATTTCACTTAGCATAATGCTCTCCAGTCCCATCATGCTGTTGCAAATGGTAACAATTCCTTCTTTTTTACTGCAGCGTAATATTCCATTGTGTAGATGTACCACAGTTTTTTAATCCATTCACCTGCTGATGGGCACTTAGGCTGTTTCCAAATCTTAGCTATGGTGAATTAACTTTTTTTTTTTAGTTATAGTTTCAACAGTTGTGTTAGGCCTTACCATAAACATCTTTTTAAAAAATTATTTCAGAGAGAAAGGAAGAGGGATAGAGAGATAGAAACATCGATGAGAGAGAAACATCATCGATCAGCTGCCTCCTGCAAACCCCCTGCTCGGGATCAATCCCACAACCCGGGCATGTGCCCTGACCAGGAATTGAACCGTGACCTCCTGGTTCATAGGTCAACACTTAACCACTGAGCCACACCAGCTGGGCCCATAAGCATCTTAACTCATTAGAATCATCTTCAGATTTATAATAGCTTGATTCCAGTGACATGTCGGAATGTTTCTCCTGTGTCGATCATCCCCCCCTATTTGTGGTATCATTGTTATAGCAAGAAGCTTTTTAAAAGCTCAGATTTCTACATTCCACCCAGACCTACCATAGTCAGGTGACTGTGATGACCCCCAAGTTTGGGGATCACTTACCCAGCAGGTGAAGAAACTGAGGCCCAAATGGAACAGCAGCCACACACCGGGGATATAAGAGCCCAACACTCTTTCCTACTTGCCCTACGGGTCCCCATGGGCCCTCTGTGAGCTCTCTGCCAGTGTCCTGGCTCCTGCTTGCTTCTCAGAGAAGCGGGAGGGAGGTAAAATGCTTTGTAGATTGTGGAGCCTTCATGGAAATTTGGGGGAAACTTGGAAACCCCGCACAGCTTTATTCCTGACGGCCCACCAGGAACTGGCCCAAACTCATCCCAGAAAAGCTTGCTTGCCCTGGTGTTACCTGTGAGGGAATAACCGGGTAAACCAAAGAGCCTAGTGTGTGGCAGGAATTGGAGTGGGCTTTAGGGATAACAGATAAGAGACAATTCCTGCGCTCAAGATGCTTATGAAGTATATAAAGTAAGGAGTATTCGGAAAATACTTAACCTGCTCAAAAAGTTCTAGAACTGAACTTTGTCATAACTTATGACAGCAACCTAGTTTAACCTGAAATCACTTTGTCGCAGAATCTGACCTGACCTGACATCAGGCTGTGAATTATAGCTTTCTCCATCTCGCGAAGTGTGAACATTCCCACACTGCACCGCAGGCGTACTGATGTGCTGATTTACAGAGAGCTGCCCCAGCCCCCACTAGGGTATAATGTACAGTGTCTACGCCAAATTATCTCCCTCAGATCTGAGCTCTTCTGACTTGTAAAACACATCTGCTTTTTAAGGGTCCTTATTCATCCCAGGGCTTCTGAAAAGGTATTGTATTTCCTTAAGTCCTTTTGGTCTAAAGTAGGGGTGGGGAACTTTTTTTTTTTTTTTTGCCAAAGGCCATTTGGATATTTATAACATCATTCGTGGGCCATACACAATTATCAACTTAAAGCTTATGTTGCTATGAAAAGAGCTCCTAGATTTATTGAATTCCGAGTCCCACCTGCGGTTGCCTTGGCAGGGTCGGGCCAAACGATACGGCCTGCGGGCTGGACGTCCCCCACCCCTAAAGGAATCCCAGAGCTTTGGAGTTCATGTCCACAGCGAAGCCAGAACTCCCTGCAAAGAGCCTGTGAACGAGCACTAGGTACAAATGGAAGAGGCCCAGCATTGCCATGCGGTCAGTCAGCCATGGCCCTTTCAATGTCCCCTGCTGCAGAGTGCTGGGCCACGCTTGCCCGGAGAACCTTCCGGAGCCCCATGACACCACGTGGAGACGGTCTGACCAGCTGGCAGTGTTGGCCAAAGGGCACAGCACGGCCGCACAACCACAAAGGCAGGACCGCCCCTGCTGTGGTGCTGATCTCTGTCCAGCAGTCAGTGCTGTCAGGGCAGGTTCCGACCGCAGGAGCCATCCTCCCAGCAGCCGGGGGCACCCAGGGATGGGAGGTCCAGGCTGAGGAATGCAGAGTCCAGGCCAGGAAAGTGGGCAGCAAGGTCCCAGCCCCAGACAGGAGGCTCAGGGCGGGGCTGGGTCCCAGAGAAGGGCACAAGCAAAGCAACCAGGGCTCGGTCTCAAAGCTGCCAGGACAAGAGCTCAGGTGGTGGGGGCAGCACGGAAGACCAGGCGCCTGCCTGGGCCGAAGGCAGGGACTGGGTCTCCGGAGCAAGGCTGCCGGTTGCTGAGCTGCGGCCCAGGGAGCTGGGACAACCTACGAACCTGGCGTGGCCCCTGAGACTGGACATGGATGAGATTCTGGAGAGGTTCGCCCTGCAGGCAGGGCCTGGCAGCAGGGACTGAGGGCCCGCAGGGAAACCCTCTGGGTGAGACCACAGTGACTTGGGTTGGTCGCTGGGCAGGGGAGTCTTAGTCTTGCCTGGGCCCTGCCCTGTGTGCTGCTGACTTTAATATCGCTCTGTGGTCACTGTTCCAGGAGGAGAAGAGCCTTTCTACTCCTGTGAATCCTTGTAGTCATCGCTGAACCTACAGGTAGTCTTGGGGACCTGCAGCCCAGCTTCCTCCCTAAGTCAGACTCCAAATGGACCCTGAATGCCAAGCCCTTGGGTACCATTCTCACTCTTCCCCGTGCGTCCATCTCGGTGCCCCCATGACCGCTGAGCGCCCTCTGCAGAGAAGTGTGCTGCGGCTGCCAGTCCCTCTTGGAGATGGGGGCACTCTCCAAGGTCGAGGGCCACGGGCAGGGGAGCCAGTGTGACTCCTTGAGCTTCCCAGTGGCACCCAGTCAGAGGTTCCATTTCCACTTGTCACCCTCCCTCTCTGCCCCCTGGACCGCCCCCCCCCCATCATTCTAGGGGCTGTCCTGCCCCTTTGTTCTCTTTCATGGTCACCCCAGCTGTCCCTGCTTGGTGGAGCGTTTCTCCAGAACAGCTACAGCCCAGGTGGTGAGAGAGGTGCCCTCACCCTCCTGACCCCAGCAGGTGTTCCCCTGGCCCCGCCCAGTGTCCCTAGGAGCTGGAAGACAGAGGGAAATTAACTTCACGGACATGCAGATGGCATCCCCAGGATTGGTGTCTACCCTCATCTCTTCTTTGAGCGACACCCTCAATCTCTCCTCCATCTGCTCCCATCTTATCTCCACGCAGAAGAATAAACCGAGACCAGATGACGAGAAAGTCCTTCCGCTGACGGCAGAGCAGAGTGACCAGATCCGCCCGCTGGGAGAAGAAGCAGGTCACGGGAAGCAGAGAGCCTAGTCTCAGCTTAAACAGCAAACCTGCATTGGCCGTAAGAAGCCTAGTCCTGTGTTAAAGGCACAGACTCTGAGCCCACAGGGGTGGGAAGCCTCTACTTGCCAGCTGCAGGCCCGGGGAAGGCACTGTGCCTCTGTTCGCAGCCTTGGTTTCCTCGTGGCCAGGATGTAATGATTCGGCGTGTCTAATAGATAGCAAGTTCTTACACCGGCGACAGGCGCACAGGAGCGCTGCCTGTGTTAGCGGTTATCACTGTAATTTCAAATGCATACAATTACTTATGCTGCAGTACCAAACTTCCCCACCCCGTCCCTTTCCCCTTCAAATCTGAGCATAAGTGACGATCCCCGGAGATTTGCCGTGTTCTAGATCCCTCAGTACAGCACCGAGGGCCCCATGTTGTAAAGCAAAGAAATAGGGGAAATTCGACCTAAAACAAATCCCGCCAAAGTCCCTGTCGTGGGGTGTTTGGTGCCAACTGACCCCGTTTCCTGCAGCACCGAGGCTAAAACCTGTTGCCTGGCACCAAAGCCCAGGCCATCCTTGCTTGGCCATGGGTGTCCATCACGGTCTCTTTGACCTTGAAAACCCTAAGGAGCCTTCCCCCAAGCCCATGTTTTGAGACATCCATTTTTATATTCCAGGGAAATGCACCCTGTAAAAACGGAGATAGATGAGGGGTTTTCCTTTCTTTTGTGAGGTGGAAAATGGACTATTTTGGTTGCAGGCGGACTATTTTAGGAAAGCACAAATATGGAAGCTGAGTACCTGGGGACCAGTTCCCTGTGCACATGCTTCTTGGAAAGGCATCTGCTATCGGCAAGGACAGGCCGAGCCCATGCAGGAGATTGCTGTTCTGGAGTAATGCCTTGAATGCAGCGGGCAAGGACTAAGAAGAAACAACAGGATCGAAAGCATGGAGACAAGGGGCCCAGGGCAGGTTTGAGGAACAGAAGGCTCTGGCTGAAGTCAAGGTGTGAGAGGGATTCCTAGAAGCGAGACTGGAAAGGGCGGCCGGGCTCAAAGCACTAGAGCAAGCATGTCAGACTTGCGGCCCACCGGCCGCAGGTGGCCCACAACGAATATTTTTTTTAAATATATTTTATTGATTTTTTACAGAGAGAAAGGGAGAGGGATAGAGAGTTAGAAACATCGATGAGAGAGAAACATCGATCAGCTGCCTCCTGCACACCCCCCACTGGGGATGTGCCCGCAACCAAGGTACATGCCCTTGACCGGAATCGAACCTGGGACCCTTCAGTCTGCAGGCCGACGCTCTATCCACTGAGCCAAACCGGTTAGGGCCACAACGAATATTTTTGCGGCCCAGCCAACATAACGGTATGTAAGAAACATTTTAATAAAAACTTCGTAACTTCATTTTTACAATATCCGGTTATACATACTTATTAATAATGAACTACAACATTCACTAATGACTGATTACTATAATCGTGTTGCATTCATTTCCCTTAACGCCTTACGTGCAGGCGCTCCATTTCTCTCCACTAATATTAGCAGCGACTATTTTAGCAGCCGATGGCCACGTCAATTAGTCTTGGACTGACTTGTTTGGTGTGCGCCACAGGAAATAGTTCGCTTTCAGAGAACAAGAAAAATAGGTTTATTTGCGTGACGCTTATTAATTTGTGCAGTTATTCAGTGTCTGGTAAGTTAATGTCCAAGAAAAAAATATTAATTTTTATTAAAATTATTTTATGTTAACGACGACTCACTTATTTCAGCCCTTTGTAGTCAGCATGTCTCTATCGAAATAAACCTACATTTCTATAAAAATTGAAGCTTTTGTTTTTTTGTGGCCCACATAAACTCAAACCTTGTTTATTTGGCCCGTGCTAGCCTCTGAGTTTGACATGCTTGCTCTAGAGTCTTGAACACCACACTCGGGTGTTTGGCTACAGCTTCATTCCATAGGGACTAAGTCTTGAGTCGAAGCCACAGCTGAGGGGGGATGGCAAGGACACTTTGTTGGAAATCTAGAGACCTGGGTTCCATTTTGCCTTGGTCACATGGGACATCAGGAAGTCCCACTGAAGCTGGGTGTCTTCAGTCAAGTTCCCTGAGCCTGAGGCAGGGGTCGGGTGCATTTGACTCACTGAGGCAGGCTGTCACACAGTGGGAATGTGGGAAGCAGGATGAAGGGTCTGGCTATGTCTCAGGTGAAGACCTCGGCCTGGCCCACGATGCTCTGGGTGTAACTCACTCTGCAGCATAGTCCCTCAGGCAAGGGGCCAGGCTTTGCACCGGCATGAGTCATCGCTGGCCACTGTAACCTGCAGGGAGAGGGAGAGGCTGCCTCTGCAGCCAGTGGGCCTCCGGGCAAGGCCAGCTGTGCTGGTGTGGGGGAAATGTTGTATAATGGTGAGCTACTGTGTATCTCTTTCCAAGTCCACACTCAATGACCTCGCGTTGGCACCTTGAAATTGACCACCGTGGGAGAGTTTACACAACAGAGACCCCTACACAACAGGGCTTCCCTTCTTATCCAGCGAACCCACAGTTAAACATTACCCAGCACGTCACTGGTTCAGACCGACTCATTCTCCCCAACCCACACAAACACCCACCGATAGTCAGATGCCAGGCCTAGGGGCGGTTCCCCCTGGGCAAGGGGAGGAGAGGGGAGGAGCTTTTGTTTGTTCTTGGAAGTTTTAAAGCTGGGTGTTAGTAAAAGAAGAAACACTATTGGGGGGGTCTCTGCCACCCCCCACCCCCCCGCCCCTTACCATTGCAGGTAGGATCCTAGTCATGGCACTTGGTCCCTGTGAAGCGGAAGGAGCTCATGGCCCATAAAAAAGTTGGAATGGTCTTGAATGATGGCTGTTTATCGACCTGTTTAAAATGCTCTCTTGTGTCTGAGAGACTGTGGCACGACTTCCTTCAGCCCCCTTTCAATGAGGGTGCGAGGACTCATTCCACACCCGGAAGCTGGCATTTCCCCAGCTCCTAACACTGCAGGACGGAAGGAGTCGGTTCATGTGAAACCTGAGCGGGAGCAAGCTGTAATGACGACCGCTCTTTTTACCAAGCCATTGCTAGTTCACAGACAAACTCTTGGTTGTAAAATGAACTCTTGGAGGACCCTTGAAAGGAAGCCTGCACAAACACTCATGAAACTGTGACAAATCTGCCTTTAGAAGTGCTCGCCATCCCATCTGCCCTGGCACGCCCACGCCCACTCTCCTGGGTCCAGCCACCCAGAGGAGGAAGGAGGCAGGGGCACCCATCTCGGGCCTGGCCTCCCACACCGAGCTCAGGTGTAAAGCTCACAGACATGAGTACAGACACTTATTTAAAACAGACACCACCTCCTGCTCGCCTCCCAGGGGCTCCAGGCTAATACATTGGCGTCAATAAGATACACTAATTGGGAGAACAATGGCTGGTCCTCAGCTGCTGCCTCCTGGCTCCCAGCTCCTGCGGGTCCTGGCAGCCACAGGGACTTGTCCTGGCAGCCACAGGGACTTCTGGGGGCAGGGGGATGGGATGGGGGAGAAGCAGAGGAGCCTGGGGGCCAGCCTGGGCCTGAAGAAAAGTCAGGGGACCCTGTGCCCCAGCCTGCTGGGTCTGGTCCAGGCACAAGGAGGCATCCTTAACCATTTGGACTGAGAGTTCCTTTGGCAGAAATGGAAAGGACCCGCGGGTACATTTTCCTGATAGAAAACCCAGACACACGGTCGAAACGTGTTTACCCATTTGCCGTGTGCCAGAGGCAGTGTCAGGAAGATGATTGGAGGCTGAGCTGTTGCAATGTTTAGGGCATTTCAATGGTTACGGGAAGCAACAGGAAATGCCACTGTAAATCTTCTCTTACCCAGAAAACCCGTGGCCGCCACATGCAGGCCTTCTGTGGTTGCTGCATGAAGACAAATATTTTCCTTGGCTGGATCTCCATAGCCAGCATGATTATTTCTGTCTAATATGTTTACTTCTCCAAAGAATAATTCTGGCAACGTCATATCCATTTAAAATATACGAAGGAAACATTGCTTTTTAGGCGACTGGGACACTCACACCTCTTTTTACCTCCCTCCTTTGATCTGTGCAATTTTCCTGTACTTGACAATACCTGCGTCCTCCGTTTGGCCTGCGTTTGTTCGCCCAGGGAGCGTTCTTTCCAGCGTGCTCCGAGATGTTCCATGCCCGCCTCAGCACAGCACCAGGTACACAGAGGCACTCTGTTCGTGCAGGTGCATTCAGGGGCGCTGTGCAGGCCGGGCCCTGCCCAGCTCCACGCACGGCCTTCCTGCTGTAGTCCAGTGCTGCCCATAGAAACTTCCGCCACGATGGACCTGTTCTTCCCTCTGCGTCGGCCAGTACCATCGTGGCCACTGACCCCCGGACATGTGGCTGGTGTAACGGAAGAACTGGATTTGTCATTTGGGTTCATTGCAGTAGTCACACAAGGCTAGTGGCTACCATCCCCGGACAGTCCAGTTTATAGGTTCAGGACAGCTCTGCCTTCATTCATTCATACGTTCCTTCGACAAATATGTTTGGAGCTTCAGCAGTAGGTAGCTGCTGGGCTAGGCTCTGTGGATACAGGATTCCCGGCTCTCAGGGAACTTCCAGTCACCATGTGGTGAGGGGGGCCTGTATCGTGTGCTTGCCTACCCAGATGAGAGGCGGGGTCTATCTAGCCAAGGGAGACATTTTCCCACAGGAGATGTTTAAACTGAGTCTTAAACTAGGAGAACTGCACACCACAAAGAGAAAGTGAATGAGAGGTTTCAGGAAAAGAGGCTGTTGAATATGCCTTCGCCATCTGATTACGGTGAAACAGATCCTCTGTGGTTAGCGGTGCGAGATCACTCTCAAGACTATTTGCACAAATGTGTTGGAAAGAAAAAGCTCTCGACAAAGGTTTCCTAACTGCCGGGATTCCCAGCTGGGGCGGGGTCTTGCTCATTCCTGCTTGGTTTTAAAGGCCAAGCGCTTCCGCGCGTCTCCCCTGCACGGATACCACAGAGCATTTGACCACTGTGTCCTAGAGGGGCTCGCGGACCACCCTCATGTGCACACATCGCCGTGACCTACTAGTGTTTCTGCAGGTGGATCCTCAGAGGCCGCAGGGCAGGTCAAAGGGCTCATTCAAAGCCCCGACGGCATTTCCAAAATGCTCTCTCAAAAGGCTGTCACAAGCTAAGCCTCCACAAAAATGCAGGAAACTGCCTGTCTCCCACTCCTTCTGGTGACCATGTGGAGGAGGGTGGCTTGGAAGGTGTGCCAGAGGCTGGCGGCCCGGCCCTGTCCCTAGCATTTACCATCCCTGTGCCCAGTGTCCTCTGCCAGCACCGGATGCTTGGTGCCTGGGGCCTCTCTCTGGGCCTGAGCCCAGGATAAGGCAGGCCGGACTTGTGACATTTGGTTGGGAGCCATGAGATGCTCGGGAATGTAGGAATCACTAATGACTTGCCATTTGCCATGACAAAGGGACACAGCGAGTGAGGTCTCCGGTCCAGGGCCAGCAGAGTCCGTGCCGGCTGGGGTTGGAGACAGAACTAGGGACACAAACTCAGGGAAGAAAAGGAAGCAGGAAGGCCAGACCGATGTCTGGAAAGAAGAAGCGACCGCTTCGTGGCCTGGGCACTAAGTCTTTTCCTGCCGAGCTTGTAGGCCAGCCTGCACAGGCTGAGGCTGCTTTCTCCACCACCAGCAGGGGGTGCCCCTCCCCTGATCAGAACAGGCCTGCGGCTGGGGACAGCCTCCCTCTCCGCCCTCCTGGCCCCGGGGCTCTGCATTTCCCTAAGACCCAGACTTCATTTCTTTACACCTGACTTCCAGCTCAGCTTTAACCATCAAACCACTGTGTAATATAATATTTACCTCCTAGGGCTGTGAAAAGCAAGTGAATGATGGATACAAGGAAACAGCAGCTGGCATACTACAGGTGCTTAGAAAAGGGAAATTATTTCCTTTGTCTCACAGAGCCGGCCACAGCTGCACAGTAAGGGGAGAACGGGGGAGCCTGTCCTGGATCCAGGCCTAAGGAGCCCTAGTGCTCTGAAGCACCTGCCTCTACGTTTTCTACGTTACCTTCCTCCCCACCCCCACTCGCTCCAGTGCCTGGGACTGGCTGAGGCCAGTGGTGCCATCTGGACAGGGCTCCCCATTTTCCAGATTCTGCCCTTCAGAGCATTTTCCAATCCTCTCACTCCCTTCTATCTCTCTCCAGACACCCCCACAAGCCCCAGGACCGGCTGGGATGAAGTGATCCCAGGGCCCTGTGGTCAGGCCCGGCTCCAGGAGGGTGCACTGCTTTGTTCAGTGTGCTGTTTCATTCACAGGGTTGTGTGCAATCAGCTGCCAGAATGACGCTGAGACAAGATTTTGAGTGAAACCAAATTGTTTGTATAGACAGGGACCCTGCAAAAAAACAAAACAAAACTTTTGCCCAGAATCCCTGATACCCATGAGCAGCTGTGTTTTCGGGTCTGCCATATCCACCTTTCCCCCTTTCCCATGGCTCCGTCTTTGGCCTATAGTTGTAATTGTTGATCTCAAAGCACCTAACTGAAGAGTGGGACATTTTGTCAGTTTCCTGGGTGATGCTATGTATCATTATTCGTCATCATTCCTTCAGCAAGTATTTATGAACCTGCTGTGTTCAAGGGCTGGGGAGAGCACGGGGAACAAGATGATTCCTGCTCTCCCAGAGCTCACAGGCTGGGTGGGCGGGGGAGTCAGAGAGGCAGGCAGGTGGGTATAGCTCAGCGAAGGTGGTGTCAGGCAGGCGCTGTGTGAACTCAGAGAGGCAGCCTCATGTGGCTGAGAATGGGACCTCAGGGGGCCGTTGAGGGAACTGTGCCTGGGATAGGGAGCCCCACTTCCAAGTACTTTTCCAAGCGTAAGATCACGCCTGGACCCAGATCTTTCCGCTGCTCCAGGCTATATGTGAGCTCGGTCCCCGCCTGTGCATGTTAGCTAGGGCCGAATGCACTCCCCACGCCTGAGCTAGAAGGGACCAAAAGGGATCATCCCACCAACTCTTCACTGTGCAGTTGCAGGAACTGCGGCTCACAGAGCAGTGTCCTGCCCTTGTGAGAGGTTAGTCACCCACCAGGACTTGCACTTGGGTCTGTCTCGAAGGCCGTGGCTTCTCCCAATTAACTCAAGCATGGGACAAGGCCTAACCCCGCCTAGGGCAGAGGAAACCGCCCCCTTTTTAAGGACCACCCTTCCCCCAGCAGGTGTCACAACCTCTCTCACATCCCCAATTTGGGATCCAACAACTCTCAATCAACAAACATTCCTGGAGAATCTTTCAGAAGCAGGTGTCCGGAGGAGGACCAATTTCCGCCCCCCAAGAAGCCACAGTCTGATGGTGGAGGGGCAGATATAGGACAAACAGGTGAAACGCTGGGGCCTCAGCACACGCTCTCCGTGCGCTTGGCGATGAGCAGGCGCACAGGGGAACGGGCGCTCCTTATGATCATTTTCAAGCCGGTGCGCAGAGAGGCCGTGGGTGGGTGAGAAGAGAAAGGGCTTTTCCTGGTCCAGGCTCCGCGAACCTTTCCCGACGCGCCGGGCGGGGACGCGCGGGAGCATCCCTCCCTCCTCCTCCTGCGTCCCGGTCCCCGCTCGGCGCGCGAGGGGAGTGGCGCGGGCGCGCGCACGCAAGGTGCCGGGGGCGCGCCGCGCCCGGGGACGCGCCCGGGCCGGTCTCTGCCCTAATGCGGCGGCGAGAGGCGCTGCAGGGGACGCGGGGGTAGTGGCAGCGCCGGCAGCGGAGCGCGCGGGCTGCGCCCAGGGCCGGAGCGGAGCCCCTGGAGGTAGGTGAGCTCCGACACCGGAAAGATGGGGGTGGGGGCGCAACGGGGAACATGGAAACCTAGGTAGCGACTACCCCGCTTTTCCCGCCCTCCCCTTTCCGTCTCCATCCCCGAACCTGTCCCCATCCCCCTCTGTCCACATCCTGACCTTTCTTTCCACCCCGTCACCTGCTCTGACTCCATCCTGTTCTATCCACGTCTGCACCCCACTCCCTTCCAGCTCCCGACCCCCTGCACACCCCACACCCGCTCTCTCTCACCGGCCACATCCCTTCCCCCTTCCTGCATCCTCACCCTCCTTCCCATTTCCTCTGCCCCGGTGTCCCGGAGCCCTGCCTCCGCGCGCCCTGCCCCGATACCTCTGTTTACTTCCACATCCCACTTTGTAGGACCCCCACCCCTTCCATCCTGCCTTCCCTGTCCATCAGGCGCTCTCCCTGCCCTCCCTGCCCTCCTCCCTGCTGCATCCCCCATCACCGTGTGCTGTCTCCCAGCTCTTTCACGGTCCTCTCCAGGTCTCCTCTGCGCACCTGTCCCGGCCTCTCCCAGCTGCCTCACAGTCCCTCTAAGGAACCCCATCTTCTCTCTCCTCCTTGGTGTTACCTGGCCTGCCCTCCATCACCTTCCCCACCTGCCCTTCTTGGTGATGCCTGGAGCCACAGGGCTTGTACTGAGCCTTTCACCTGCCACTGGGCCCTCCTTCCCTGCTTGGGGAGGCCTCCGACTCTGCAGGCCCCGGGTCCTCGCTGTTGCCACTTATAACCTTTTTCTGCATGTTTGATCCTGTTCATGGTTTGGGGGCGAAGGATGCTTGGGTTGGTAGGCCTCTCTGATATCACCCTCCCCTTAGCTGTTCAGGTTTGTTTCCTAGAGGAACTGGGGGAGGGTGCTCAGGATGGGGAAGGGCTGGGTCTGAGGACAGCGGAGGAGCCTCTTCCTGGGCTTGTTCCGGGCCCTGGGATGCAGGGCCGGAGAATTTCGGACGTTAGAAAGGCTGCTTCCTCAGCTTCGCAGTCAGCACTTTGGCTTTAGGAGCTGTCATGAGTGTGGCCAATGGGCTGGGCTGAGAGTGGGCAGAGTGCTGAATCACCAGACTGGTGCCCACGGCAGCCCCTCTCCAGCGGCCTGAGCCAGGCGCGGCTCCTGGTTCCTGGTTCCTTCTTGGCGTTTGGCAGTGGTGAGTGTGTGTGTGTGTGTGTGTGTGTGTGTGTGTGTGTGTGTTGGACGGAGATGCCTACTCCCTCAGTCCGGAGGGGAGGATGACTGTGCCTCTTTTTCTGCCTGTCTGTCTCCCTGGGATGAGGGCCTGGTATGTCTTCTCTACCCTGGGCACTGTGGTGAGCCCTGCTGGGCCATATTCAGATCGTCAGCAAGGGCAGACTTGCAGGGCCGGAGCTGAACTGTTTGTTTGGGGTCAGAGAATGGCAAGCTCAGAGCCCAACAAACTTGAGACGTAAGTGGGAGAAGCCGGGGGAAAATGTGTGTGGAAGAGGAAGGCCCTGGGGAGAGGGGCCAGAGGAGCTGGGGGAGTGGGGGGCAGAGAGAAGAAGGAAGGCAGAGGGAGGGCTGTCCTCCCCTGGTTTGGGGATCAGGGGATCTGGTGGGATTGCATTGCAGAAAGACTGAAGGAGGTGAGTTGGGGGTGGGGGTGGGGTCTGCTATGAATCTAGTACTTTCTACCTTTCATTTTGACTGAGCTGGCATTTCTGAGAGAGTAATTTCTCCTACTTAAGATTCTACTGAGTGTGTGTGTGTGTGTGTGTGTGTGTGAGTGAGAGAGAGAGAGAGAGAGAGAGAGAGAGAGAGAGAGAGAGAGAAAATAACACATATGAGGAAAGAGCCATTTACACTTTGCCCCACAAATTGTGTTCACCCCATGAAACGGAGTGGCAGCCCAATTCCTGTCTTGGGGACCTCAGCTAACACCCAGAGGCTGAAGTTGGAGGTTCAGAGCAAATTGCTGTCCCTTCTCTGCCAGGCTCCCTCACTTTACAAATCTGAGTGGTTGGACTCAGCACGTGGGCCACAGCTCTGAGCGGGACTCAGGCAGCGCCTGGCAGGGGGCATTCGGCTGGGGGACTAGCTGTCCTCTGCTTTGTCGCCCTTCTGCGCCCCTCCCATCAGAATGGGGGTGGGACAGGAAGCTTCCCTGGCATTTCCTGGACCAGGAGGAGGCATCACCTGCAGCCATCCTGGAGAGCTGATTGGATTAAGGTCCTGCCACTGAAATGCTTGATTGGAGCTCAGGTTAAGTGGGGGATTCTGATAGCAATGGACATATTTCCTAATTTTGTGAAGTGAACCTCAGCCCACGTGCCTTGTTTGACAGCGTGCAGGCTACACGGAGACACTCAGAAAGAGGAGCCAGCTCTCTGAGAGCTCCCCCTGGCTGAGAGGCTGGCTTGTAGGGCTGGTTCTCTCAGGGACACATGGAGGAGGCGGTTGATATCTGGGGGGTGAGGGTGTTCTGGATTCGGGTATCTGAGGGGAGGAGACACAGAAGAGGGTCCCGTTTCTGCAGTGACTGAGGGACAGGCTTCCAAGGCTCCCATCCCTCTGTGGTTGCAACTCGTTTCCTTCCCCTGGTGCCACTGTCCTCCAGAACCATCCAAGAGCTGGGCACAGGGATCATCACTTGGTCTTTAGAAAAAGAAATTCTTCGGAAACCGGACAGGGAGAGGCAGAGAAGTTCACTCAGGCCTCTGTCTGTTTGCCTTGGGAGGAGGGAGAAGGAGGCGAGAGGAACTTAAGATGGTTCCATACTTACTCCTTTAACAAGTACTCACTAACCCCTACCATGTGCTGCCCTGCTGGGTGCTGGCATCCTAGAGATGAAGAGCAATACAGGTTTGGTCTCTCAGAGCTCCCAGTGTAATGGAAAAGAGGCAAGTAATCAGACAAATTACACAGATAAGCTTGAGTGAGAATATCGGGCCAGGGGTGGCCAGGGGTGTGGAACGGCAGCGCCTTCCCCCAGTGGTATTAGCCCCTTCTCCTCCACACCTGTGAGGGGGCTGGTTGATGCTCTCCTGAGCGGTAGGTCCGGGCTGGCTCTCGAGTGGACTGTGAGGAATGGGTGGAGGAGGAGGTGAGATGAAAGATGTCACCAGATCCCTGGCTTGAGGGGGAGGACTGCCTCGGCCTGAAGGGAGCACCCATAGGGAACTCTGGGACAAGATCGAGGCTGGTCAACTCGCCCATTCCTGTTTGCTATGCACTTGCATTTAGGGGAAAGTGGTCAGGATGTACTGAGAATGTCAGTGAGTCAGAGGATGGAGGCCAGTGTCTGCCCTCGAAGCTCCTGTCTGGAGGGGAAATAGCAAGTCATGCACAGGTCTGCGCTCAGAAGCAAGGTGAATGGGAAGATCGTGAGCTCTGTGGGTGGAAGGTCCTGGAGTTCCGGGGTGTCAGAGTTGGGTGGGAGTCATCAGAGAAGTGGGTGGCTAGTGGGGAGCAGGGGCGATCCTTAGAAGGCGGACGCTTGAGCAGAGGTCACCATGAACACCCGCAGCTGAGCTGGAAGGACTGAGGGTAGAGGCACCCAGCATCATCTTCTGAGGACCCCTCCTCTTCCCCACACACCTAATTTAGTTCATGTCATGAGTGTGTCCTGAGCCTGTGGGTATATATACCCCAGGGACTGTGCTAGGTGTTGGACTATGTCAGGGTGGAGATACAGAGATGTCAAATGAAGACAGTACAAGGTAACAGGAGTTATACAGAATACAAAATAACGGAGATTCGATGGGCTCCTGGCATTGGAGGAGCATGGCCGAGTGATTGCACCAAGCTCTTCGGATAAACCCCTGCTTTGGCCAGAGCAGCTTGGTGTTAAAGTTTTGAGCATTTACTCACAATGCCCAGGTAGGGCCGAGGCCTAGCAGCAATGGCGGATACTAGATACTATGGCCTGGTCCTTGGGACTGCAGGGGAGGGCTGGGAGCTCATGGCTGGGCTGGGTGCGTGGGTGGGCACTTCCGCAGCTTTGCTGACCCGGAGCATTGGTCGGGTTGTGCCAGCCACCCTCCTCCTGAACCACCCTCCTTTTATTAGGTCTTGAGGCAAGCCAGGAAAATGTAAAGTGGAATAATACGAGTTATCCTTATAGAGTGCTTACTACATGCTACACACCCTACTCTGGGCTTTATATACATCGTCTCATTTAATCTTCACAGGAGTTAACCCTACTTAAAGAAATAGTGTTAGGATCCTGGTTTTACAGATAAGGGAACAGACTCAGAGAGGTGGTTATTTGTTTAAGACTCTAGAGCAGGCGAGTTGCAGAGCTAGAATTTAAACCTATATGTGTTTGATGTCCAAGCTCCTCTCCTTTGTATTGTACTGAGCTCCCCTCCCTGGTGGAAAAATAAAGAACTGGGATGTACTTTATCTACCTGCACCGGGTTTTTCAAAATGCTGACACGCCGAGCTCAAAAGGTTCGCCATCACTGTACTACGTCCTTCTGAAGGATACAGAAATGTGGTGCATGCTTTCACACAGGGGAGCGAAGACAGAAACAGGTGAAACCTCTTGGGAGTAATACAAGGCAGTTTCTAATTAAGTCTTCAGACCCTGGGCAGTCACATTGCCTAAGCATGGCTGTTGGAGTCAGGCTTAGTAGAAACTGCTCACCTTTGAGGTCAGACTGAACTACATTCAAACTTTGGTTCTTCTGACTAATTGAGGAGCTGTAGCCTCCCAGTCTGGAAAATGGGGATATTGACATGAACCTTGCAAAAATAATACAAGGATTAAATGCAATAAGGTCGTGAAGATCGCAGCACAGTGCCTAACAGGTAGCACACAGTCAAATGCTGTCTTCTGTGCACAGAGGAGGTGGGAATGGAAATGAACCTTGGAGACCTGTTGGACTTCTGATGGGGAGGGAAGGGGAGGGTATTCTAGAGGAGGGAACTGAAGTTTGGTGGGTGCAGGCTCTCTGGGAAAGCAGTCACCTGCTGTATCTGTCTGCTCTCCCAGGTTCCTGCAGTAAAGCCTTGCAGGAAAGCTCATCATAAAAACAGGAAGTCCCGTATTCTGCCACCAGCCCCATCATGAACAGGGCTTACATGTGTTCCTCTCTGTAAAACGAAAAGATTGCTGAAAGCCTCTTTTCCCAGAAGCCCATGTTTCTGGAATTGATTGCATTGTCCAATTTCTCATTCTGTCTTTCCTCTCCCAAATGCCACGCCATGAAAAAGTCAGAGTGCCTGGGGCCTGGTGAGGTCATCCCCGGGGGTTGTTCCCATCCTCTCCCACTCCTGCAGCTCCCCTCCTCGGGGAAGCAGCTGTTTGGGCATCTGTTTTCTCCTCCTTCACCTGCTCCTCCACACTCTTCCCTCCCTGGCTGGGCCAGCCCCTCCTGAAAGGCCTCCTGGCAGCCCCTCTCCCCATCATTATGATGCTAATCGTGTTGTTAATTTTTCTGAGATACAGAAGGAAAGCTCCAATCTGTTCTAATGAATTTAATTAGAGAGGGGCTTGGAGGGCTTCTGAACCTCTTACCAGGATCACAATAAACAGAGTTAAGGGGATAAACAGCCTGGGATCAGCAGCTCAGGGTAGGAAGGGAGGATTTCCAGCTCAGTCCTAGAATGAAGAAACCTGGCACCCGGAGTTGGAAGAAGGTTGTGTCAGCTGTCCCGGGGCTGTTTCTGCCTGTCCCGCCCATCCCCAGCCCATCCACTTAGCTTCAGACCTAGTTCTGCCCTCAGGTGGCAGTGGCCCTCTGGAGAAGGTCTTATTCCCACCACCACCACCAAGCACTTATTGAGCACCTGACGTGTAGGTCAAGGGTATTGTCTGGAACAATGTGGAGGCTATGAGAGAAGGGACATATGTTCAAATATACGAAACATTTGCAATTCTAGACAGTAAATGCTAGAAGGTTGATAGAAGATTATGTTGGGCTTGGGTAATCTGGAAAAGCCTCTTGCAAGAGAAAGCACTTGAGGTAGGTCTGAGACTTGAAGATAAGTAATAATCCTATATAATAAAACTCTAATATGCAAATTGACCAAACAGTAGAACGACTGGTTGCTATGATGCACACTGACCACCAGGGGATATATGCTCAATGCAGGAGCTGCCCCCTGGTGGTCAGCGTGCTCCCACAGGAGGAGCGCCACTCAGCCAGATGCTGGGCTCACGGCTGGCGTGGGAGCAGGCCTAAGATGGCAGGAGGATATGCCCCAAATGGTCCAGGACTGCAAGAGGGTGCAGGCTGGGCCAAGGGACACTCCACTACCCCAGTGCATGAATGTCATGCACCGGGCCTCCAGTAATAATAATAATAGTAATACTGATTTAATAATCAGAATGGCTGGAGGAAGAGCAGATGCAAAGGCAGGACTGCACAGGGCACCTTTGAATCATGATGAATAAATACTACGGCGTGGGTGCATGTAATTCAGTGGTGCGGGTATGTCTGGAGTATAACCAGGCATAATCATAGAGGAACCTGGGCACTGGAGTCTGTACTCTTCTACCCTGGCTGTCCTGGGGTCTCCCTGCTTTCCTTTTTTGAGCACTTAGGATGGCCAGCTTGGTGAAGGGCCTACGACTGGATGGTTCTGGCCTTCATGCTGAGCTCACTCTCCTGGGCCCAGTTCAGACCACCTGGGGTGGGTTGACCAGTTGCTAAGTTTTGTTCTCAGATCTTGTGACTTTCTGGGATGCGAGTGAATGGCTGGCGGAACAATTCCAAGGACTTTCCCCAGTGATGAGAAGTCCCTCCTTCTTCACTGATGTTGGCCGGTTTGCTTCGGCGGTAGCATTTTGTGCAAGTATTCAGTGGAGTCTTCCAGCTCTGGGGTCCGCGAGTTTCATGACACATCCTTCATATTGCTGAGAGTCCCCTGAGTGCTTTGTGTGCATGCGTGTGCAGGTCTCTGTGTGGGCGCGGCCCGTGTTAGCAAAATTATTCCCACTAGCCTCTGGTTCCAGTCTGATCTTTATCTATAATACAAAAGTTTATTAAGCATTTCTAGGCCTTAATTTTTGTGCCTATATTCATAAGCTGAATGCTTTGAGAATAGGATTTTAAACACGAGGAGGCATTATAAATATCATTTTGACAAGAAGTATAATATTGAGCTGAAATTTTAAGTCAGTGATCCCTCTGCCTCAGAACTGCTTGACTTGTGAGACTAGCCAGAATCTTACTTTGGGGGACCACCAAAGGTTATGCTTTTTGGTTATTTTCCATAGTCTATGGGCTTATGCATAATGGATGGTGAAGTTAGTCCACTGCTGTCAAGTGTTCATTGCCCTATTCATGCGTGTTTGTCTGAGAGCCATTGTTATAAAGCCACGGTTACAGTACCCATTGTGTGGTGTTTTTCCACATGCGGGAGGTGACACGTTCTTTATGAAGGAAGTGCCTCGGAGGCCACAGGCGATTTTCCTGTGCTGCTGTAGGCGAGGGCAGAAACTGGATCTCTGTCTGATCCTCATCACACACTGAGTAGAACTGAAGCCTTTCTGACTCATGTTGGGAGCTCACCCAGGGTTCTGCTGACCCCAGCCCTTGGGGTATTTTTACATCATATTTGTTGTGTCTTTGAAGCTTCTACTCTGTGCACAGCACACGCCTAGGTGGCAACTTGTTTTGAGAGAATCCTCAACTCCTAGAATGTGAGAGGTGATTTAGTCCAAGGTCATTATTTTCCTGATCAAGAAACAGACTCAGAAGGGTGGCTGCATGGCTTGTGGTGACACAGCGAGTCCTTCCACATACTGGAACTTAAAAAATTACGTCTGAACCTAGTAATTGTACAAGACAGTATGTAATGAAGTTCCCTAAAGCACAATTAAACTAGAAGTGCTGTGCGATGGCAGAGAAGAGAGGAAATCAATGTAAAGTCCTTTGGGAAGATTTAGAAAAGAAACAGGGGGGCTGGTTTGGGTCTCTAGGAATGGGTAGGATTTGAATAAGTAATAGTAAGGAGATGGGCTTTCGGGTGGGGCTAGAGAGCATAATCGAAGGTGTAGAGGAGGGAAGGTGTGGTCAGGCATTGAGTTGGCCAGTCTGGAGCAGTGGAAGGTGTGGCTGGAGGGACGGGCAGGGGCCGGTGGAGGAGAATCTTGACTGAGGAGTTGGTCTTTTTCTTGGGGTTGGCGAGGAGCATGTGAAGCTTCTTCGCTGAGCTTGCTCTTGCTTCTGCAGGGGCGTTGGGGGAAGGGGAGTGCAGGGACTTGCTCTTGGGTACTGGCAGGGAGCCTGTCGCTGTCCAGGGTGCTGACCTGCCCTCTGAAAGATTTTTCTCCCCAATAATGCCAGGCTCAAAGGTAAAGCCGGGGAATGCTTAGAACCACCCAAAAGGATTATAAAACAATTGTGTCCAGGACTAGGTTGCACGTGTCCTTTCTGGCTGTAAACTGATTTACAGCATCTGACTTCACAGTCCTTGTGATGAAAGCAAAAGTGTGGGCTGGGAAACGAATAAATGCCTTCTTAAGAGGGAGGGACCATGTGTGTGCACATGTACATGCTAACACGACCCGATCTGTAGCCCTGCACGTTTTGCCTTAGAGTCTTTCTGTACATGAGAATCTTAGCACCTACGTTCTTTCACTGTGAAAAATGGACTCCTACTCAACATTTCAGTGTACCTAAAACCTCTCCCGCTAACTCAGAGAGAGTAACAGACGTTCCCGGCAGACCCTACTCATTTCGTCAAATGAAACATCTAAATGTTCAATGCTAGTGCCATCCAGCAGAAATGTTCTGTATTCGTGCTGTCCAACACGGTCGCCCCAGCCACATGTGGCTGCTGAGCACGTGACATGTAGCTGACGTGACTGAGAATGGAATTTCTCTTTAAATTTAATGTGATTTAAACAGCCATAGGCGACTAGTGGCTGCTGTGTTGCTCCGCACAGCTTTACAGTCAGAACATCGCCCCTGGCCTCTGGTCCTTCACACCTACACGTCTGGGAGGTGGAGGAAAGTGGACTTTGCATGCGGGTGAGTTTGAACTTAGCTGGAGAAAGCCCCGTGCTGAATGTGAACCGAAAGTTTGCATGTGGCTCTGAGTTTTGCCCTGACTTTCTTCTTGTCAGAGTGAAAATGCACCACCGTTTTCTTTTCAAGGGTGGAGAGCAGGCTCCTTGAATTCTGGGTGGGGGGCCAGGACCTGATCCAAGACATTTTGGCGCCTTGAATGGGCGAGCAATGCAGTGTGTTTGGCCCAGGAAGTTTGCTCTGGGGTGAAGTGGCGCCCAGATGATGTGCTGTGTCAGGTGGGCATCCAGCAGAGAGAAGTTCCTGGTCCTGGGACAGCCCTCCTTCTAACCCCAGGCACCCCTATGTCCTGTTTACTTGGTGTAGTGGACGTGGCTCAGGACGGGGGAATGGGTGAGTAGTAGAGGTGCCAGAGGGGAAATGCTTTAAATGCCAATCAATAAGTAAGAATAGTAGCCTGTCGGAAGACTGGAGGGGAGCGTCCATTGTGCTGGCACATGCCAGTGCCCGTAGGTCTGCCTACCCTTATCACCAACATGCCGGCTTTCCTGGGTCTCTGTCTAAGGCTTGCCCTGGGTAAGTCTGATTTCCTAAACCCGGGTGCATGCTTTCTGTAGCCATGCCTTGTAGTTCTATTGTTTCCTCCTACAGAATCTCAGTGTGCTGATAGTAACCCTTTATAAACACCTGCTTGCGAGCAGCCCTTTGTGAGCCTGGAGCTATGGCCTTGACTCCTGGAAAGTGTGTGCACGTGCATACAAATAACATTTATCGAACCCCTGCTGGTGTGAGTCTCTGCACTTGGCACTGTGGACAGTGACACAGGAGGAGCCAAGGAGGCTTGCTCTCAGTCTGCTGGGAGAGCAGAGGCAGGCGTGTGTGAAAAATGACACACACACATACACAAATGACAGAAACAAAGACGCGGTAGCCAGGATACGGAGCTGGGGGTGGGGCGCAGCGTGACTGAGAGGCCAGATTATGTGTGTGTCTCTGTCTGGGCTTCTCTTGAGGATTCCCTCCTTCATGAGGCTGAGCTGGTACCAGCCACCTCCGTGCCTGCGGGGACAGTGCCGCCTTTATGGTGGGGCAGGCAGCTCGCTGCTGCACTGGGGCTGTGCTGAGGCCGTACTGTCCCGAGCTCTGGGAGAGGGGGAGGGGAGAGGAGGGGCCGAGAGAGAGAACTGTGTGGAAGGGAAAGAAACTCCCCTTTCTTCTTATCACTTACATGGTGACAAGGCCTAGCCTGGTTGCAGAAGGGGCTTGTTGGGACTCCAGCAGCTCTGTGCATGGAGCCCTGTGATGCAGCCCCGGGTGCGGCTCTGGAGGAGACGAGAGGCACCGTGTGGGGGGCGTGGCTCCCACAAGTCACCTGAGTCCCCTGCTCTGCTCTCAGGGGATGGGCGCTGCCTGGCAGGGAGCAGGTGGGCTGCGGCTCCCAACTGGGGCTGGGGAGGGACTTCTCTGGCTGACTCGCAGGGAGGAGCCTGCCTTTTCCATCCTCCTGCACTTAGTCACCTGGGTTCTTGTTGAAGTGCACATGCAGAGTCAGGAGGTCTGGATAGGGCCTGGGGTTCTGCATTTTGGACAGCCTGCCAGGTAATGCCATTACCCCTCCACATGGGTTTTCAGCCTGGTAATATGCTAGCCCAACCTGGGGAGATTTTAAAATGTTCTGCTACTGGGCTCTGGCTGGTTTTGCTCAGTGGTTAGAGCATTGGCCTGTGGACCAAAGGGCCGTGGATTCGATTCCCGGTCAAGGGCACATACCTCGGTTGCAGGTTTCCCAGCCCTAGTTGGGGTGCTTTCGGGAGGCAGCCAATCGATGTGTCTCTCTCATGTTGATGTTTCTCTCTCTCCTCCCCCCCTTCCCTTCTACTCTCTCTAGAAATCAATGGAGAAAATATCCTTGGGTGAAGATTGAAAAAAAATGTTCTGATGGTGGGACCCACTCTACCCCACGTAAACCACCATCTCCGAGAGTTGGGTCTGGGCACTGGGATGCTGGGGTGGCTCTGATACACAGCCAGGCCGAGCAGCACCGGCTCCCTGGATGGTTTCCCTCCTCCCTCTGATGTTCCCGCTGGCTTTACCTTCCTTCCCCCAAGAGACTGGAAGGGCCTAGAGGGCAGAGAATGTCTCCTGTCACGTGACCAGTGCTGGCCCTTAGTAGTTCTCGGTCAGCATGGGGTGGTTCACTCGGCGGGTGACAGCGTGATGCCCAGGGCTCTGTCCTGTGGATGTACCATCAGCCACGAGGGACCAAAGGAGGAGGCTGGCTTGGAACAGGCCAGAGGGGCTTCTAGTGCCTGGAACCTGGTAAACTTCCAGGAGATACGTGTTCAGTGGATGGTTATTCCAGTGTGGGTGGCAGAAAGGATAGGGAGCTGAAGGCCAGAAGGATAGGGATCTAAAGAGTAAGTTATTTCACCTTCCTTAGCCTTGTTTTTTCTCAGTGGTAAGATGGAGATCATCATGCCTACCGAACAGGGGTTTTAAATAAGAACAATACAGGAGAAAGGGCGCTGTCAGTGCTGCTGTTGTACAGATAAGCAGCCACGTAAGGATTCACTTTAAAAGTGGCAGGGCTAAGCCATAGCTGTCAGTCCTCTCCCCCTGGTTCTCACAGACCTCCCAGGTCTGTCCCACCATGTGCCTTGGTCTCCAGAACAAGGCACTCAGGTGCCGTTGACTGGACACCTACTATGTGTCGGGGCCTGTGCCAGATGCTTGGCTTTGTCATCCCACGGACTCATCACAACCCTTGGGTTGGATGTTATTCTCATGACACTGAGAAAATGGGGGCTCAGAATGTGGACCAACTTGCCCAAGTGGCTGAGCTCTGAGTGGCAGAGCTGGGAGCGGATCTGATTCCCAAGTCTAACCTGGCTCACTAGCCAACAGTCAGCCCTGGGCTCCCACACGGGCTGATGGCACCTGCGTTCGAGAAGCTTCGTGGTCTGCGAGTCACTTGTATTGAAGGGTGACAGAAGAGTCTGGGCATCGCGGGCACTCCAGGCTGCCATAGGAATGTCAGGGTCTGATGGCACCCCAGCTCTCTGAGTCTTGGCGATACTGCTCTGTGAGGCCTCTGTCCCCAAGGCAGAGGCTGAGACACCCTCCCCGTAGAAGAGTCACCACCTGCCCCTGCGGCCCCCTCTGCCCACAGACACTGAACCCAGCTCTTGTTCGTCTCGCCTCCATAGGCTTACTTTTCATTTCGGTGCGAAAAGAAAATGGGAGCATGAAAGCGGACAGAGCCACAAGCCTCCCCTTGTCCAGATGAGTGTCAACAGGATATTTTCCTTGCTGTGCTCCCACCTGGAGCGGGACCCTCTCCTCCCATACATTTAGCACTGAGAGGGGGGGCCAGAGTTGGTGGTCCTCCTCTGCCCCCGTGCCAGCGCCAGCAATGCTGCCGTATTGCAAGGGCATGATCTGGCCGAAGTCAGCCTGACTAAGCTGGTCAGTAAAAGAGGGGAGGGCGGATTCGCATGGTCTGACCAGTTACGGGGGGCAGCGGGGGACCCAGCTAGTCCAGGTGCTTATCTGTCTGTACCTGGAAGACTTCTTTCACTCAGGGCCTTAGCAGCGATTAGCTGAGACTAACCGAGTCCACACTGAGAAGCAGAAGTATGTACCGTTCAGCAGACAGGCAACGCAAGCCTGACTACACGGGCACTACACCCAGCTCGCGGGGCTTCACGTGGGATTTCCAGTGCTCATCGCGGAGACACGGCTGACTGCTCCTGTCTGGCCCACGTTCGCCCTCTTGCTGGGTTCTGATTTGGCTGATTTTCTCTTCTGTCTCCCATGAAACTGCTGGGACATTGCTTTCCTGTATGGGAGCCAGGGTTGCAACATCCAGAACTTTCTTAAGCGTTGTTTATGAAACGTTCAAAGTTTAATGTTAAGTACAGAGGGTTTATCCATTGTGTGGCTTCAATATTTCTCTGCTGAGTCCCCGTTTTCTGTTTTGGCCCTTGTCCCTCTGTCTTTCTCTGGGGTTTTACAGTGTCCCTGGGGTTTTCTGTTTCTGAGAACCGTTTCCTGTCTCCGGTTCTGCGTGGTCAGCAAGCTGCTCCTCTGATAGGAATAAGGACTTCCAGTTCAGCCCCATCACCCCTGGACCCGCCTGAGTGACACCAGCAAACACTCCATCTGACTGCAGAGGTCTGGAGTCTTTGTGCTTAATCTCTTCACTCCCACAGGCCCATGGCAACCCCAGCACAACCCATCCTGAGTGTCTTAGGAATCAGCATGAAGCAAGCCCACTGGGGTCCTGGGACTTGGATGAGTTTGCCTGGTGCCCCCCCTCCCCCAATCCCTGAGGTCTCTGACCCTTTTTCTTCTCTGTCTGGCTGCCTTCAGCAGCAGGGCCATCAATGGGTTGTCATGCTGAACTGACAGTTGGGAGTCTGGGGAGAGGCTGAGGTTAAAGGAGATGTAGCAAATGACTATGAATGCTGTGTGCTGGGCCCTCTAGAAGGTTCTGGAAGGCTGGTGCAGGAGTGGGGTCAGGGCCTGGGTCAGGTGTTGGCCCCAGTCTCAGTCAGGCTGGGAAAACCCTTTCTGAACATAGTGAATGGTTCTTCTATGTTCCCGAAACCTTGAAAAATGAAGAGGGAGTGCATAGATGGCACTATGAGAAATTGCAGCTGGGGCTTCTGAGAGCAAGAATGCTTTGTTCCTCAGCGGGCTGGTGACGGCCTCTGGGGTCTACCCAGATGCTGACATGTCAGGGACAGACCAAAACAGGCCAAGGACTGCTCCCTGGTCCTGAAGGATCTTCTGTTGGTTAGGACCGTTCATGTGTCTTAGATTGTTGGCTTTCTCCCCTTTCTCCCCTCCCCAGGTTTGTTTTCTCAGCTCATGCTGTGGAGTGCATGCATTTGGTCTTGGAAGTAGAAGGTAGTGCAAAGCGAGAGCCTGGAGTCAGACTGCCTGGGCGCATTCACTGGTTGTGTGATCTTTGGCAGATGACGTAAATCTCCTCTAATTGTTATCTGTGAACTTAGGGAGTTAAATAGTAAGCTTGCCTTGCATGGAGTTGCCAGGATCCAATGAGAGAACGCACATGAGCCCCGTTGCACAGTGCCTGGCACATAGGAAGTGTCCCTTGAAAGGGAGTGGTTGTTGACACTTCCCTTCCTCATACCAGCTTCATGCCTGCCTTGTTCAAGTACTTGTACATCTAATGACTTTGGAGAGCAATCATAAGCTATTTTGGGGCCTCAGGTAGGTGCTCAGTTGTGTGCGAAGTACCGTGAGAATTACAGCGGACAAGAAGCAATTTTGTCCTCAGATACCTTGCACGCTAATAGAGGAAGCATACCAGGTATCCACCTGTGGTAAAGACAGCTGACTACACAAAGCAATGCAGGATACATGCAGATGTGTGTGCCGATCTCAGAGCTCTTGGCGTTTAGGAGAGAGTCTGTTTTCACCTGTGACATCCTGGAAAGACTTCACGCAGGAGACTGAAGTGGAACCTTGACCGATGGCGCTCTTCCTTGTTCTGAGCTCCTGACGGGCTCACTAGGAAGGGTCTCCGAAGGGAAGAGAAGGGAGTTCAGCAGAAATGGACAATCCAGTTATCCTCATGCACTGATTTCCTAATCGCATGCTGGTGGCACCCATGGGGGAAAAGGATGGTGGGGAAGAAGGGATGGCCTTTCTGACGGTGAGGAAACCAACAGAAGAAGGGTCATCAACAAAAGAGGGAAAAGTGAGATGCGCCTCTCAGACCAAGGAATGAGCGTCCTTTTCTCATAATAAGCAACTTTGGTCCCCTTATCTTGTTTCCCTGATCTAATGGTATCCTTATCAGGCCCGGCCAGCGTGGCTCAGTAGAACCAGGAGGTCATGGTTTGACTCCTGGTCAGGCCATATGCCCTGGTTGGGGGCTCAATCCCCAGTGTCGGGGGTGATTCTCTCTCATCATTGATGTTCTACCCCTCTCTCCCTATCCCTTCCTCTCTGAAATTCATAAAAGTATTTTTTAAAATAAAAAGTCATATTTATTATTCATTTAAAAACATAAATAAATATGCCCTGACTAGTTTGGCTCAATGGACAGAGCATCGGCCTATGGACTGAAGGGTCCTAGGTTCGATTCCAGTCAAGGGCACATGCCCGGGTTGCAAGCTCAGTCCCCAGTACGGGACGTGCAAGAGGCAGCTGATCAATGATTCTCTCTCATCACTGATGTTTCTATCTCTCTCTACTTCTCCCTTCCTCTCTCTGAAATCAATAAAAATATTTTTTAAAAATCTTAAAAAATAAAAAATAAATAAATAATTGTATCCTTAGCATACCCCTGGCCACACTGAGTTAATACATGAAGCCAATGTATCGTTTCCACTGTAGAGGTGGGGAAACCAAAGCACAGACGGCTAGGTGGCCAGTTGAGGAGGCAGCATGAATCAGGGTGCAGCCGAGTTGAGTGTCCACCTCCTTACTCTTGGTCATGGATTCCTGGTGTAGCTCCCTCCTGGGTTGCTGTGACTCAGGTATCAGCTGGTGTCTAGCATACGTCAGCCCTGGAATCCTAGGTGGGGTTGGAGAGCAACCTACCCCATCTTCCAGTACAAGTAGCTCTGGCCCAGAACACCATGTGACCATCACTGCACGCCCCCTAGCCCTGGCAGGGTGTCAAGTTCTGGTCTCAACAGCCATGGACGGGACTTGGTGGCCAGGCCTGGGAAGAGCTCATTGTCTTCCTGCATCACCGCTGGCTGTGTGGCTGCTGGCTAGCTTGCTTGTTCATTTTTTGTTTTGTGTGGGCTGCTCTGAGCCCTGTATTCAGCTGCAGCTGGGCAGCTGGCACCTGCTCAACCTTTGCCCCAGTCAGCCCTAGAATTCTCCATGGTCCCGATGGAAGACTGCTGGCTGTGTGTGTGTGTGTGTGTGTGTGTGTGTGTGTGTGTATGAGAGAGAGAGGGAGGGAGGGAGAGAGGGAGGGAGGGAGGGAGAGAGAGAGAGAGAGAGAGAGAGAGAGAGAGAGAGAGAGAGAGAGAGAGAGAGAGAAGAAGAAGAAGAAGAAGAAGAGGAGGAGGAGGAGGAGGAGGAGGAGGAGGAGGAGGAGGAGGAGGAGGAGGAGGAGGAGGAGGAGGAGAAAGGAGAAGAGAGGAGAGGAGAGAGAAGGGGAGGGGAGGGGAGGGAAGAGGGGATGGGAAGGTATAAACTGCCTGAAGTTGTAGGAGACCTTTTTGTCAGTGGTTCTGGGTTGAGAGGACTCCAGACAGATGTGGCTGTCTTTTGGGAGCACCTGTCGTCTTCTTGCAGATGTGCGTAAATGACCATGGTTGTCAGCCTGGCCGCCAGTGCGGGAGGGCAGGAGGAGTGCTGTGGTAAGGTGCTCTAGGTGTGAGTGGCCTGCATCTTCCCCCATCCCTGGTTATTGTCATAGCAACAGCAGCAGCAGTAATTAGAAGTGTGAGGTTAGAACAATGGCAGCTAATAGATAGTCAGAACTTAGTATGTGCTGGGAAATGTGCTAAGGGCTTTTAGGAGACAGGGTCTCACTCCCCTGTCCACTTAGGATGTATTTTCAGTGGCCTTGTTTTACAGGGAAGTGAAGCATGGGGACTTGATTGCTTTTTCCTGAGGTCTCTTAGCCGGTAGTTGCGCAGTTGGGGCTTGGATTCAAACCCTTCTATCCCAGTCCGATTCCGTCAGGTTGAGCTCTTACCCTTGTGCACAGTCTTCCTCCCAGCCATGGAGTGCGCTGTAACCTAGCCTCCAGCCCGTGTCCTCCCATTTGAGTGAGAATAGGCACCACTCTGACGGGCTACCTGGAAGCCCTTAGCATCTCATGGGATTCTTAAAAGTCTGAGCTTGGGAGACTGGGTGTGGTCATGCTGAATCCCTCATTTGCACAGAACTAGAAGCCTGAGGAAGGGCCTCGCTCAGAGCTGTGCAGCAGCAAAAGGCACAGGAGTGGACCCTGCACCAGCTGGTGGCCAGGTTCCCTCACCACCATCTGTGTGTAGAATGCCTTTGCTGACACGCCCTCCACCCACCTACCCAAGATGCCAGCGTGAGACAGGAGGGAGGAAGGAGGACTGGGCCTAATTCTTTTTTAACACCAGGCGACTGACTGGCCGTGGGCTGCCCAGATGTGGAGAGTCCCAACTGGATCTTTCCCCCAAAGTCCACCAGCCTCTTTTCCTTTATGTCCCCGCCGCCATTGGTGTGCTTGGGAAGTCAGGGGTTGTAGAGGATGGGACTCCCTCCTGGCACTCCCCATCCCCTTCTACCTTTTCTCTCCAAAAAATTCTATAAACCAGAAAATTCCAGTAGGTATGACAGGCTCTTCCCTGGCCCAGTGTGGGATGTACCTCCATCTCCCTCTGAAGGCAGGCCACCTTCCTGGTGAGCAGTA
The DNA here is from genome assembly GCF_014108235.1 of Myotis myotis. NCBI lineage: Eukaryota > Metazoa > Chordata > Mammalia > Chiroptera > Vespertilionidae > Myotis > Myotis myotis. The sequence goes on from NW_023416322.1 coordinate 8,299,949, forward strand.
GGCCTGGGGAGTGAGGGGTGGTGGTGGCAGTTACCAGGGTTGTCTGTCCCCTTCTGCGGTGGAAGCTCGCAAGACCCAGGGCAGAGGGAATCAGTTGCATTAGTCAGAACTCTGATAATGTGAATACAAAGGCAGGGGGAGGGCAGCGTGGGGTCCAGGGGACTCACCCCTGCCTCTGCCTTTGTCTTCCCATAACCCACTGGAAACAGCGATGATTTTCCATTTCTCAGAGGGACACACTGAGACTCAGAGGGGCTCAGAACCCCAGTGAAAGCCTGGGGTTCCCCCTCCCCCTCTCATCCCTCCTCTGCCCAGGACCTGGCACAACCTCTTAGCAGGGGAGGCAGGGGGCTGGGTGCCATTCAGTCCCCTTTGTCATTACTTCCTTTGTACATTTTATTAAAGTAAAACATACAGTAAAGTACACAAATCGATACTTTTCATTTCTTAAACATTGGTTTTCTGGTAATAAACACAGAAGTTACAATTTTTGAAAAAACACACACAGAACCCCCTGAGCATTTCGTAATAAGTATTAAGATTTGATGTGTGTGTTTTTAGTTAATCTTATCTGATTTGAGAATTGTTGCTAGAAACTGGCTTTGAGGACTAAGAGGACAGGGACCGGTATGCCTGGCCTCTGACGTTCATCTCAGCGTAGAAACAGGATCACTTTTGCCCCAGCTGTTAAGAAGTCAGATAATCAGCGATGACACTGACAGGCCATTATTTATTGAACAGCCTGCATTGTTCAAAATACAAAAGTCAGGTTTACAGGTTGGGACAAGAGTCCTGGAGTGCTTGGGGGCAGGCAGGTCCCTGGGTAGACCAGTTGGCCTGGGTAAATGCTGTGTTTACACATCTGAATTGGTGTCTGCCTCAGGCCTGCTTCTCAGGCCTCCCTTTGGGGCATATGAACAACGCTTTAAGAGTGGAGCCCGGCCTGGCTGTCCTGGCGCAGTGGTTGAGCATTGACCTATGATCCAGGAGGTCACAGTTGGATTCCTGGTCAGGGCACATGCTTGAATTGTGGGCTTGATCCCCAGTGTGGGGCATGCAGGAGGCAGCCGATCAATGATTCTCATCATCGATGTTTCTATCTCTCTCCCTCTCCCTTCCTCTCTGAAATCAATAAAAATATATTTTAAAAAAAGAGTGAGAGCCCAAAGACGGGGGGACGTATGTGGCCCCATTCTTGGGCTTGGCCTCAACCATTTGTGTCTGGAGTTCCCTACCTTGATCGGCTTCTGCTGGGCATTGCATTACTTTATGTGAAGTGCTCAGAGGAGTGCTTGGTGCTGAGATGCTGCAGATGTTCACTCATGCCATCATCACCAAGGTCAACATCATCTCTGTCTTCAGGTTGGGATAGGAACAGTCGGAGCTGCCAGGAGTGTAAATCCTGACCCTGCTACAATTTCATCCAAGAAACATTTACCAGGGACCTCCTATGGGCAAAGAGCTGTGCCTGGCTCTGTGCGGGGTAACTGGGCAGACACAACAAAGGCTGATTGGGTGGCAGCTATTTCCCACCACTTCCTGTCTGACCTCTTGGCCCTGCTGTACTCTCCACTGGGCTCTAGAGCCAGCCTAGCACTGCCGGGAGCACCGTGAGAAGAGAGGACTCGGTCAGGAGACTGGATGCCAGTTCTCTCTCCTCTGCCCTACCAGGTGACCTCAGCCAAATCCTTCTCTTCTGTAGACCTAAGTTTCTTCGTTAGAAAATTCACTGAGGCAGTCGATGGTTGAACAAGACTCCTTTCCCAGCCTGTGATCCTAAAACTCTGGTTTTAACCCATCATCAATACCTTTATTCCATTTCCCTCCTTAATATGAAGCAGATTGGTGCTGTCTTAGTGTGCGGTGTGCGGAGTCCAAGGAGATGGGGGGATGTTGTCTGCCGTACACTGCTGACTGCAGGAGGTTCCCCTCACAGTTCTAACTTGCGTTTCTTAGTCATCTATTGTTTAGTTTATCCGTAATGAATCATAAGTGGAGACAGGAACCATATGGTAGAGTGAGTGAGGAACACAACAGTAATAATAATAATAATTCTACAAATTTGCCTGACGATGATGGTTACTGGATTGTATTCATTTGACCAGAATTCTTATATAGCAATTCAAGATGTTTCTGGAACTCAAGAAAAGTGACAGTTCTATCCAAGTGGATTTTCCTTCACTGGGAGTAAACACTATCCACATCTAACAGAGAAGTGCATATACATCCATCCGAAAGCTTCCCTCTTTTAGAAACAGAATTTTAAGTTTACAAAGCACCAAAGATAAGAATTTCCCACTTGAGGTTGTGAGAGCAGCTTTTGACTCTTTTTATACTTTAACATGTGATGAAATTGTTATAATGTAATTTGATCCTCAAGCCCGACATGATATATGACATCTAAAAATGTGTTAATAAATCATACTTTCTTTGTCTTGCTAATCTGAACTAAAGTGGAGAGTGTGTATCCCTTGCTAAATGGGGGGAGTTGAATTTGTGCGTGTAATAACCACTATTAAAGATTGTATTATTGCCCTGGCCGGATGGCTCAGTTAGAGCATCATCCCATTCACCAAAAAATTGAGGGTCTGATTCCCGGTCAGGGCATATACCCAGGTTGAGAGTTCGATCCCCAGTCAGGGGATATAGGGGAGGCAACTGGTCGATGTTTCTCTCTCATATCAATGTTCCTCTCTCTCCCTCTTTTCTCCTCTCCCTCTCTCTCTACTTTCCTCCCTCTAAAAAAAAAAAATCAATAAAAACATTTTTTAAAGTAACTTAAAAAAATAATTGGATCATAGAGTTGGAAGGGACATTAGACATCACTGGATTCTAGTAGAGCTGCCCCCAATGGAAAGTGGAGTGAGAAGCCTTCTGAGGAGTGAGTTCTGGGTCTCAGATGGCCAAGCAGACCCCAGGCCTGGGATGAGGGCTACTCTGTTGGCCTCCACAGCTGGATCCTGGCGGTGAGGCTCAGAAACCAGGGCAGCCAAATCGATAGTGCTCTCTCCCCTCCTTCTCCAGCAGCTAAAAATTGTCTTTGCTAAGGGTCATTCTGTGGATGGATGAGCTCAGAGCCTGGGCTGGGGACTCCAGGTAGCACTGCTGTGGCACCTGGGGCTCTCACTCCTGGGCATGCCTCACCTGGGTGAGCTGGCTGCTGTGTCTTCAGTGGCTTCCGAATTTTAGTTCCATGTTTCGGGGGAGGAAGCAGCAGCCTTTGAAAGGGGTGCTGATGACCTGGAGTAGAGCAAAGGCCCTTGGACTTGGACTCAGGACATACCTGAGGCCTCACCTAGCCCCAAACATCTGTCTGCATGCCACTTCCTCCTGCCCTGCTTGCTGCTTTTCTGACCACATTAATAGATGGGAGCAGTGCCACGGAGAGCATAAGCCCCAGATAATCTGCATTTGGTTTAGGAATGATCTACTGCATGCCCTTTTCTCACTGATTATCCTTCCTAGTTTTTCTTCTGTTGAGGCTGAAAACAAACGCTTTAATATACTTGGAGTCCATATTAGAAGTGAGTGGCCTAGAGCGTGTTCATGTTCAGAAATAAGCCGTCCTGCAGATAACGGAGATTGCTTTTAGTTCCCCGTAATCACATGAGCTGTTTTTTTTATTTGTTAATCCTTTTCAACTTTGGTTATTTGCGCGCGCGCGCGCGCGCGTGTGTGTGTGTGTGTGTGTGTGTGTGTGTGTGTGTGTGTCTCCCCTGTTTACCCCATTTAGACTTGACTGGCCTCCTAGAGCCTTCTTTCTGCATCTCTCTACCCCAGGGTTCAGTAACTGGCTCCCATACTATTTTGAGGTGCAGTTAAAGCGAACCCAACGAAAGCAGAGGTTTATAACCCTGAGCCAGTCCTTTGTGTCCTGGCCCTGTCTGGGAGAGTCCCTGGGTGTGTGTGTGTGTGCCCTGAACACAGCTTCTCACATGGCCCGTACCTCCTGGCATCGTGGGGAACCCGTGCCAGCCCCTCCACATCTCACCGACAACTTGAGGAAATCTATGAGGCTCTAGCCGTGCCCACCCAGAGAGTGAGAAGGAAGTGCCTGGTGAGGGGGGTGAATAGTTTCTCAGCGGCTTCTCAGGATACATCCGCCAGCTACTGGGTCATCTAGACAGGCTCTTGGATGGATGTTGGCTGGGGAACCCACCCTCAGGAGGGAAGGGGCAGCAGAGAGACGCTGCAGGACAGTGGGTTGGCATCTGCCCCACCTTCTGAGGGGCTCTGCCTTCCTGAGTGGCTCTCGCCCACACTTAGCCATGAGCAGACTCTTGCAATTACATTTTTCACTGACCACCTTAGATTGCCATTCCCCATTTCCAGCCCCAGCCTTTCTGTTTGTTCCTGGGCAGTGGGCTCATCCAGGGGGTATATGAGTGGAGGTTTTGTACAGGTAACTTCACCTACTTCCATTTTCCCCACCCCAGGCCCCTTCATTTTATGGCCAACACTTCACCCAGTAGGTGAGTGCCTGTCGCGGGGAAGGCATTGGCTGAGCACCTGGGAGCTTGGGTTGAGAGAGAGCTGGATTGGGCTGCCTCCCCAACCCTTCTGACCTGTGAAATCCTGTCTAAGCTGACCTAATTACCTGAGCGAGGGAGCTATAGGCTATTGATCCCCAGCAGATGCTGTGCTTGGAGGAGGAGGGGATCCTTGGATAGGGTGGGTGTGCCACTCTGGGATTAACCCTTTGGTTGCTGCCTTCCCAGGACAAGTAGTTCCTTTACTTTGCCGTCCAGTGGGAGTGGACTCCCTTGGAGTTCTTCCAGGCTGGCTGCCCTGCCTGAGGCATCAAGGAACCTCAAGGAATCACAGTCCCAGCTTAGCACAGGTCTGCCTCACCTGGCATTTCTGTTCCTCTCTCTTGGTGGGATCGTCAGGAGAGGATGTATTTAGCCGGAAGCCCTAATCTTTGCTTCCCAGGTCCCCTCCCAACCCTGGTCCGGCAGGAGCCGCTTGGTCCCCTGGGGAGTCCCTGGTGAGAAGCAGTTTTCACTGAACCCTACCTGGCTTACGGGGCTCACAGCCATGCTTCCAGACCCGCCCCCCGCAGGGAGCTGCCTCCTGGAGGGTGGTGGGCCCGGCCCGTTCACACACCTACCTCAGTAGCAGGAATCCAGATGTGCTTTATTTTCAAAAAAAATTTATTAAATTGATTGGGTGACATTGGTATAGGTTTCAGGTGTGGGTCTCTATGTTGCAAGATCTGTATGTTGTACCCTGTGCCCCCACCCAAAGTCAAATCTTCTGTCACCTTATATTAGGCCCCCTTCTCTCCCCACCCCCTTCCTTCTGGCAACCACCACACTGCTGTTTGTGTTCATAAATTTCAGTTTTATATCCCACATATGAGTGAAATCATATGGTTCTTAGCTTTTTCTGTCTGACTTATTTCACTTAGCTTAATGTTCTCAAGGTCCATGCATGTTGTTGCACATGGCGCTATTTCATCCTTTCTTCTGGCTGAGCAGCATTCCATCGTGTATATGGACCACATCTTCCTCATCCAGTCCTCTATCGCAGGACTCTTCGGTTTTTCCATGTCTTGGCCACTGTGAACAATGCTGCATGAACACAGGGGTGCATATATCTGCGAATATATGATTTTGAGTTTTTCGGGTATACACCCAGGAGAGGAACTACTGGATCCTGTGGTAGCTCTATTCTTAATTTTTTGAGGAATCGCCAGACTGCTTTCGGTAGTGGTTGTACCAGTCTACATTCCCACCAGCAGTGAATGAGGGTTCCGTTTTCTCCACAGCCTCTCCAGCACTGGTTAGTGCTTGTCTTCTTGATGTGGCCACTCTAACAGGTGTGAGGTGGTATCTCATTGTAGTTTTGATTTGCATTTCCCCAATTGCCAGTGAGCTTGGACGTCTTTTCCTGTGAGATGCGCTTTAGACACAGGGAGATGACCCTCCACAAGCCAAGGAGAGAGGCCGCAGAAGAAACCAATCCAGACAGCTCCTTGACCCTGGCCTTCCAGCCTCCAGAGCTGTGGAGAAGTAAGCTTCTGTTGTTTAGGTCCCCAGCCCATGGTATTTGTTATGGCAGCTCTAGGAAACTAATCAACCACCTGCGTCGGGCCCCTGAAAGCCCGCTGTGGTTTTGGGGTGCCCAAACAGACTGAAGACATCAATTTAGTAGTGAAGCCAAGAACTTTGAGATCCCACATAATGGGGCCCCAGGGGGTGGAGCTGGGAGACAGAGGGCACGCGAGAGGCAGGACAGCACAGCCCCGAAACCAGCCGGCAGACCTGGGGCTGGGAAGGCAGGGACTGGCCGTGCAGGAAACTGTAGCAGCCCTGGTGCCTCCGCTCAGGGTGACCACACAGTCAGCCAGCTTCTCAAGGTCCAGTCCCCAGCCTAAGGGAACCAAAGCTGAGGAAGGCGGAACCAGCCAGCGGAGACATGGAGGGACCAGCGCTGGAGGCAGCGGAGGCGCCTGGCCCCAGGTGGGTGGGCTCAGGGACCGATTTGGAATTGAGGCAGCCCTGGCTGTACTGGGTGCAGCGTGTAAAACTGTGAGCGGTGATCTTCCAGTCAGATGACAAGCACTAGGGAGGATGTGGAGACTGGGCCCGTTCCCTGGCAACTACTAATCTGCTTTCCCTCTGTGTGGATTTACCTGCTCTGGACATTTTACATGAAAGAAACCAGATGGCAGGTGGCCTTTTGTGTCTGGCCTCTTTCACCCGGGCTTCGCTAGTCCGTGTTGCAGATAGATGTACAAGACTCATTCCTTCATGGATTTCCCCCTGTACGTGTCTGTATCTCTCTTTATAAGGACGCCAGGCATATTGGATTTCGGCCCACCCCAAGGCCCTCATTTTACCTTAATAACCTCTTTAAAGGGCCAAAATTCAGTCCACATCCAGTGCTATTCTGAGGTACTGGGGGTTAGGACTTCATTATGTGAGCTGTGCAGGACTCAGTTCAGCCCCTAGCACAGCGGTTCTCAACCTGTGGGTTGGGACCCCTTTGGCGGTCAAACAACCCTTTCACAGGGGTTGCCTAAGATCATCCTGCGTATCAGGTTATTTACATTACGATTCATAACAGTAGCAACATTACAGTTATGAAGTAGCAACGAAAATAATTTTATGGTTGGGTCAGAACATGAGGAACTGTATTTAAAGGGCCAGAAGGTTGAGAACCACTGCCCTAGCAGGTGGACAGAGCAGCAAGGATGCCCAACAGCGAGGGAGGCAGAGACACTGGGAGGGGGTGGGGGGAGGGGCATTGGGATTCTTCTGGGCTCCTGTTTGGTTTCAGAGTGACTCTCAGGCAAATAGGAAATATGTGGGGGAAGGGAGAGTGATGATGGCAACAAAGAGGGCACTGGGGGTTTTGGGGAGGCGGGAAGCAGTGTCCATGATCAATAATTTATTCCTGGATACCATGCAGGAGGGCGTCGTCATGGCAACAGGCCAGCTCTGAGTGGTTGGCCTGACAGTCGCCTCTCAGAGCTGCTGCTCCTCACTCACTCCTCTCTCCCTCCCTCCCTTGCCCCCTCATTTTTCTTGTGTGTCTGGGGAGCCTTTTTTGTGGAGTGGAACCTGCCTGCCTGCTCTCAGTGTGGGGCTCACAACAGCTGTAACAGCCCCTTCCCCACCCCTGCGTGACCCCAGGAAGATGACCAGGGTCATAGCCTGACTTGTATTTTTTATGGAAAGACCCTCTGGGGTCATCTCACTGGCTTTCCAGCTGCCAGGCCTCCGGCCTAGGTGCCAGGGCTCAGGTGCTGCTGTTTCTCACAGCCCGTCTCGCGACATCTTCTCACAAGTCGGATGCATTGTCTTCTGACCACACTCATGATTAGGTGCCTTTGTCCTGGGAGAGGCCGTCCCCTGCCTCATTCCCCCGGTGAGTCATCTCGGCCCTGCCCAGCCCTGGCACTGCTCATCCCTGGCACTGCCCATCATCGGCTACAGCAGTGGTCCTTCATTCCTTCCTCCTGGCCTTGCTGGACAGGAAAATGCCAGGAGTGTGCAGCTAGCAGAACGCTTGTGATCCCCAGCATGCTGTATGCTCCATGGGTCGCACAGAGGGACCCCGTAAATATCTGTGCTGTGCAGCGCAGGGAACGAAAGGGAGGTCTGCACAGGGCCCGGAAGCACCCTCACGCCACGCAGGCTCCCACGTGGGTCTCTCCGTCTTTCCCAGAGGCCGGGCCTGAGTCCGACAGCTGCACTGAGCCTCTCCCGTTGAGACCGTCGAATTTTTAAAGTTATTTTTTCACACACATTACAATTCACTGCTCCCCTGGCTCACTGGCTGTCACAACGAATAAGGGATCTGGGTCTCTCATAACCATTTAAGACTTAATGTTATTAGTCTTGTAATTGCCGCTAAGGGTCTGGCCTGTTCTCTGAATTTGTAAACCCTCATGCACAAAGATTAAGACAACACACCCCTAAGCTGGAGGCTGCCCAGGGCCTTGGGGGTTGGCGGCCAGCCTCAGCTGCCTGGCTGGTGTGAGTTTCCTGATGGAGCTGGAGCTGGAGCTGGGCGTGCAGACGGGCCCGGGAGCAGCTGTGAGCCCCACGGGGATGAGCGGGAAGGCGGGGGCTGTCCTGCAGAGGAGCGTGGCCTGGGCTGCCCTCATGACAAGCAGCTGCTGGTGAAAGAGTCCGGTCTCTAGAGCAGGGATGGCTCCTGCCCTGCCCCCTCCTCAGCCCACAGCTCGGGCCCTGATGGCTCGGAGAGAAAGCAGTGATGTCCTCATCAGATGGCCCCGACGCTGCAGGCAGAGATTGGAGTCGACAGGAAACCCAGCTGTATTAGCAACGTCCTCCCCTGGGTTTGTCTCCGGCAGTGTCCCCCTTCTCCCCACGGGGGGTACTTTTCCACGAGTGCCTCTATTGAGTCCTCATTGAAAAGCATTTATTGTGAGTTTGATAGTTTTGCTGTGGGGAGGGCCAGGCACACGGCTGGTTGTCCCTGGTGTGCGGGCCAGTGTCCCCACACCTCCCTTACGTCAACCTGTGAGGGTCCCAGCACTGCCGCCTGCCCGTGGTGAGCGCTGCCAGCCAGGGCCGCACCGCTGCCCTCCGCTTGCCACGCTCCTGCCAGACATTGCATGGGAATTCTGCCCCCCCCCCGCCTTTTCTGTAGTAAAATACACAAATGACAAATTTTCCATTTTAACCATTTTAAAGTGTGCAGTTCAGTGGCATTTAGTACATTCACGATGTTGTACACGATCATCACTATCTAGTTCCAGAATGTTTTCATCATCACACAAGGTAGCCCCCTACTAACTGAGCAGTCGCTCCCCGCTCCCCCTCCCCCAGCCCCTAGCAACCACCACTCTGTTCCTGTCTCTGCCGCCTGGCCTAGCTGCGTACTTCATGCACCAAATGGAATCATGCAGCATGTGGCCTTTTGTGTCCGGCTTTGTTCAGTTACCATAATGCTTTCAAGGTCTGTCCATACTATAGCCGGTGTCACACTTTATTCCTTTTTGTGCCTATATAATATTCCACGTCTGCATTCCACATTTCCTTTAGCCATTCATCTATTAACGGGTGTTTGAGTTGTTTCTTGTGAATAGTGCTGTTGTGAACATTTGTGTACAGGTTTTTGTTTAGCACCTGTTTTCAGTTCTTTTGGGTGTATACTTAGGAGTGGAATTTCTGGGTCACAGGGTAATTCAATGTTTAACTTATGGAGGAACCACCAGACTCTGCCCACTTCTTCTTTTCTAAAAAAATATATTTCTTCCCTGACCCGTTTGGCTCAGTGGATAGAGTGTTGGCCTGAGGACTGAAGGGTCCTAGGTTTGATTCCAGTCAAGGGCATGTACCTTGGTTGCAGGCACATCCCCAGTGTGGGGGGTGCAGGAGGCAGCTGATCGATCTTTCTCTCTCATCGATGTTTCTAACTCTCTATACCTCTCCCATCCTCTCTGTAAAAAATCAATAAAATATATTTTTAAAAAATATATATATTTCTTTATTGATTTCAGATAGGAAGGGAGAGAGAGAGATGGAAACATCAGTGATGAGAGAGAATCATCATCATTCCTCTCATCATTCCTCATCATTGTCTCTCATCATTGATGGGCTGCCTCCTGCACGCCCCCTACTGGGGATCGAGCCTGAAACCCAGGCATGTGCCCTTGGCCAGAATTGAACCCCGGACCCTTCAGTCCTCAGGCTGACGCTCTATCCACTGAGCCAAACCGGGTAGGGCTCTGCCCACTTCTTTACAATGTCTGTCTTCTTTTGAGCGAGCGAGCAGCCCACTCCAGGCTCTCACCTTTGGCAGCCACTTTTGGAAAGTTTCTGGTCCTTAGCCCCTGGTCAGGACACGGTGTGGGTGCACACAACAAAGGAATCTAGGTGACAAAGGAATGATTTCTCATTGTTTTTAATGGTGGTACCCGATCTTCCTCACCCAGAGCTGCACCATTTGGGGGCTGAGATGGAGTTGGCTCAGAGCCTTGGTTCACCCTCCCTAGGAATAGTCTTCGGAGATCTTTCCTTAATGATCATTCTTTGGTTTTGACACTAAACTGTACCCCCAACTACATCACTCGCCATCTTTCCTGTTCTTGGCTCTATCTTTCAGTTTAAGAAAAGAAAAGAGACGTGTGCCACCTCGGCCCCATCAAAAGAATACTCTCTAGGCTTTGAAAGCAGTTCCAAAGGGGAGCTTCAGGAATGTCTGAGCACGGGCCCTGCCTTGCTGGAGTATGCACTCAGCCCCCCGAGGGGATTTCTTTGAAGAGACAGCACTCATTTCAATGTATAAATTCTGGTGTGTTCATTTAAAAGATCCGTGGGAAGGCTGTAACGCCTACCATAAGAAGGCGATGTGAATGCTTATTGAATTATGTACACCTCCAGGAAACCGAAGAAAGATATGCATTTTAGGAGTTTTAGGGAAATGAAGTTCAAACTACAACCTGGGAATGTGTTGGCATGGTTAACACACAATAGTATTGCCCAACTGTTGAGTAGGAGAGGGGATAGGGAGGAGCCCAAAGCTTAGAGCAAGCTCCCCAATTCCTTAAGGGTTAGTGGGGCCGCTAGTTACCCAGCCACGAGGCTGGCTGGGGAAGGGACCATGTCCAGACTTTGCATTTGGAATGTTCCCCATTTTGGGAGGGGGGGCAGTGTGAGGAAAAGGGAGGCTGGTGAGAAGTACAGGTGAACTGGTACCTGGGTGAGTTGGTTTAAACATTTAAAAATAGCATCTCTCTTGCTACAGCCTGGACAAGCCAGGGCTGTCCTCCCAAGGTTGTCTTTAGCCAGCGTTGGAAGTCTGGCACAGAAGTTTTGGGCAAAGCCACCAGACCAATGAGCTGGGTCTCTTTGACCTACTGGGTGGTGGTGTTTTTCCTCCTCGTTCAAAAAGCTGAAGTCAGCAGCGAAGGGTCAGAGAAGTGCAGTCGGTTTCTTACGAGGTTTCGGAAACAGGTTGAAGGCTGGTGGCACTGTCCCCATTTCACAAGCAGGCCCGGGGAGTGGATGACAAGGTCAGCAGAATCTCAGAGCCAAGAATAGATTCCTCGCCACCCCATCACCCAGTAACTGGCTCCAAGGTTTGAAGAGCGTCCTCCTCAGGGAAATGCCGCCCGTGAAAACGGCTTCATGTCTTTGTCTCCTTTGTCCCAGCAATCATTTATTTGGGGTCAGATATTGGTGGGTTTGACAGCAAAGCAGAGAAGGATGCTGCAGTAATTTAAACATTTTTATGTTGCAATGAATATATATATATATATATATATACACACATATATATATCATAAAAATGCCATTTTAACAATTTCATGTATAGCGTTCAGTGGCATTTAGTATATTCATAATGTTGTGCAACCGTCACTATTGTATCTCCAAACCTTTTAATCATCCCACATCTCAACTGTGACATTAAGCGGTAACTCCTCATTCCCTGTTTCCTCTAACTTCTGATAAACTCTGTTCTACTTTGTCTATGAATTCTATTCTAGATCGTTCCTACTAGGTGGAATCATACAGTATTTGTCCCTTTGTTTCTGAATTATTTCGATTAGCATAATGTTTTCGAGGTTCATTAATGTAGCAAGTATCAGAACGCCTTCCTTTTTATGGCTGAATAATATTCCATTGCATGGATGGGCCACATTTTTTTTTTCCCATTCATCCAGTGGTGGACACCTGGGTTGTTTCTGCCTGTGGCTACCGTGGAAAATGCTTTGGTGCACACTGGTGTATAAGGATCCAAATCCCTGAATTCAGATATTTGGTGTAGGAATTGCTGGATCATATGGAAATTCTATGTTTGACTTTTGAGGAACTACAAATTGTTTTCCACAGTGGCTTTACCCTTTTACACCCCCAATGTAGGATCGTGCCAATGGGTCAACATCCTCTCCAGTGCTGTTATTCTCCATTTTACTGATTATAACTATCCTAGTAGGTATGAAGTGACATCTCATTGTGGTTTAATTTGCATTTTCCTAATGACGAGTGATATTGAGCATCCTTTCCTTTGCTGTTAGTCATTTGTATGTCTTTTTTGGAGAAATGTCTGTCAAATCCTTTGCCCATTTTAAATTGGGCTGCTTATCTTTTTTTGTTGTTGAGTTTTAGGAGTTCTTTTTATATTCTGTGTAGTGAACCCTGCCCAGATGTGTGATTTGCAAAGATTTTTCCCCATTCTACAGGCTGTCTTTTCCCTTAATTGATAATGCCCTTTGATACACAGAAATTTTACATTTTAATGAAGTCCAATTTATCTGTTTTTTTCTTTTGTTGCTTGTGATTTTGCTGTCACATCTAAGCATCTATTACCAAACACAAGGCCATGAAGATTTACCTGTAGTTTTCTTCTAAAAGTCTTATGGTTGAGCCTCTTATATTTAGGTTGTTGATTGATCCATTTTGAGTTCATTGCTGTATGGGGTGTGAGGTAGGAACCAACTTCACTCTTTTGCATGTGTAAATCCAGCTATCCCAGCGTCGTTTCTGAAGAAACTATTCTTACCTCATTGAGTGGACTCTGCACTCTTGTCAAAAATCAGTGGGCCATAGAGATGTGAGTTAATTTCTGGCTTCTCAATTTATTCCACTGATCTCACCCGTTCTTATGCCGGCAGCACACCCATTGGGCTACTCTAGTTTACGGCAGGCTTTGAAATGGGGAAATATGAGGCTCTGGTTGGTTCTTTTTCAAGAACGCTTTGGCTCTTCAGAGTCTCACCCAGTCTCAGGCCAGGCTGCTCAGGGGCCCTCACATTCTCCTCCCAGACTCACTTCTGAGCGACTTGCTTCTGGACGGTTGTTCGCAGCCTGGGTGACCCGGGGTCTCAGTGCTGGGTGGGCCTCAAAGGGGCCCGCCTCCCGCTCAGTGCTGGATTTCAGCAGCTCCTGACAGGGTCCACCAGCTTCTGTTTAAACACCTCAGGCAGAACCCTTCACTGCAGCAAGTTTCCTGTTGTACTAGAATTTGCTTTCCATTCTAGGAAGTGAGGATTATGCACACAGAGACAAGACTGGACCCTTCGCCACAGCCGTTCACAAACACAGCTTGAGGGCCTCAGGCTCGCCCAGCCCCACCCTGAGCCCTCAATTCCTGTGGGTAGTCCCTGGCCACATGGCAGAGCCCACGGTCCCCCAGGTCATTATTGCCGATCTGTCCTGGTGTGGAAGAGTGGGTGGGCTGGGCGTGGCATACCAGTCCTCTTAGGAGGGGTGGCAGGGGAGTGACCCCAAGGGGGTGGAGTGAGGAGCGCCACTTGGCTGCCTGCGAGGACAGCATGCAGCTCCCCCAGGCATGCAGCTGTTGCTCCAGCCCTTCTGTGCTGCTGTGGGCTGCCCTCTGCAAATGTGACCCACTTTCCGGCCACCCAAAGCCCCGGCAGTGCTCTGCCCACTGCATTCTTCCGCCCCCACCCCTGAGAGCCACTGGGCAGTCTCCGTGGGTTGAGAAAGGGGCTGTTACCTGCAGGTGGCTCTAAGGGGGTGGCCAGCATGGCTGCTCCTTGAGAAGAGCCAGGGAACCATCCCGAAGCAATGGATGCTGGGGGCAGGGGTGTGGGGGCAGCTACCCCCTGGGCACACCCCACTATGGATACTTGCCTGATTTTCTCAGAATCTTACTTTCTTGTAATCCTCTTCAACGCGGGGTAAATTCGGTCTCTCCATCAACCCCTCTCTGCCCTGTCGTATGGAAAAGGCGCTGCCTCTGCCCTCGGCCTGCCATGCGCCCCTCCGTTTCAGCTGTGAGCCTTTGGGCCGGCACCTTCCAACCGGGTTGTGCCTTTCTCCTTCCCACGCTCTCACAAGCTACACTAGCCCTGTGCTCATTAGAGGCCAGAGAAATGGCGGGAGAGTCCCTGGGAAGGGCCGGCGAGGGCCAGGTGAGGGGCTGAAGGGGGCCAGGGCCAGGTGGCTGGGTGGCTGACTTGAAGCTCAGCAGGAGGCAGCAATGTGATGTGAGGCTTAAAAAGGTGCACAAGGTGTGCTTCCCCGGGGGAGGGCCGATCCAGGGCCAGGGCCCCCTGTGCTCGGTGCTGGGAGTTATGTTCTGCTCTGGGCACCATACATTACAAATACTTTTTCTTATCAGCACAAGTAATTTATGTTCTTTGCAGAAAATTTAGAAAATGAAAATAAGCCCAAGGGAAAGAATGCAAATTACCCATAATTTCACATCCCTGGGTAGCCATTGTTGTCCTATTTTTGTAATCTTTTTTTTACTTAATAATTTTTCATATTGCTAATATTTTTATGTATTATTTCATCATTTTAATAACGATGAATATTTCATTGCTGATGACAGCAGTAAGAAATGAAGATTTTTTAAAAAATATATTTTATTAATTTTTTACAGAGAGGAAGGGAGAGGGATAGAGAGTCAGAAACATCGATGAGAGAGAAACATCGATCAGCTGCCTCCTGCACACTCCCCACTGGGGATGTGCCCTCAACCAAGGTACATGCCCTTGACCGGAATGGAACCTGGGACCCTTCAGTCCGCAGGCCGGCACTTTATCCACTGAGCCAAACCAGTTAGGGCAAGAAACAAAGATTTTTTTCTTAGCATTTACCATATGTGTCGGGCACTGACTCTTTGTAAATGGAGGTTGACATTCTTGTTATTATCCCAATTATACAAACAAGGAGCAGGAGGCCCAGAGAGGCTGAGTAACTTGCCCAAGGTAACACAGCAACACATGACAGAGCCCAGTTCGTCTGGCTGTAGCACCCTTCTTTCCACACTCTCCTGGCTGCCAGACCACAGACATGCCATAGCTTATTTATCATTTCCCTGAGTGGTGGCTGCTTAGGTTGTTTCTGATTTTTTGCCGTCATAAACAATATTCTGATGAACATTTGTGTGACTTCAGTATTATAATTATCCTTGATTGCCTACTTAATATCTACTCCCAGAAATGGAATTTAGGGAACAATGGGCATCAACATTGTGCAGACTTTTCAACGTATTTCCGACTTCAGAAGCACACGCTCAGCAGAGGGCAGGAGGACTGAGAGGGAGTCTGACTCTCATAGGGGAGACGGGACATGCAGTGAATGGAAGCAGTTTCATAAGGGGCAGCTCAGGGGATGGAGTTATTTATCCTGAAGAAGACTTGGAGTGTTGGCGGGGTGAGGGCCATCAAACATGTGAAGGCCGTCGAGGGGAAGAGTCCCAAGGCCCTAGAGAAGAGGTGGCCAGTGGGCTGAATTTGAACTTGTGGGGAGCTGTTGTCTGTTCGGGGCCAGCACACGGCCTTGGACGGGCAGGGTGGGTGTCGGGTAAATGTTACCCGGCCCGCTGCCATCGCTGGCTTGGGTTTGTGTACGGCGTGCATATGGGGGAGGGCTGGTACCACCCATGCCTCGCTCCTCCCCGACAAAACATGACGTCTCTGAACCTTAACTGGGGGATCTGCGCCCCATTCCACCCCCTGCCTCGAGGAGCCTGGCCCGGCCTGGTACCTCTCTCCATCTATTCCCTTGGAGCCTGGGCAGCACAGCCTGGCTTGTGTCATGGGCCATACAACTCCTCCATTATGCACGAGGGGGACCCAGCGGTGAGTGAGTGAGCGAGCCCGAGTGGGGTGGTTATTAATAAACAAGGGTATTGTGTGGCGTTCCATTCATGGCGCTCTCAGAGGACGCGGTGGGCTTGAGATAATAAAGCCCTGTGTATGCCACGGAGGGCTGGGGAGGTGGCGGGTGGGCGTGGCAAGGAGCTGGGAGACCAGGGACTATTTCGATTCCACGTCTGGCAGGGCTGCTGTGTTTGCTCAGAGGCCAGCATCCAAGGGGTTTGGCTCAGGCCTACATCTGTCTACTGCATGGCCCGGGGTCTCAGGAATGCCTAGCTTCCCATCCCCACTCGTCCCTGTGGAGGGAGCCTGAGAAGAGGCTGCATGAGCTGGACCACGACTCCATCAGGAGGGAGGTAGGATGGTCGACTCTGTCCTATTTCTTGGCCTTCTGTCCCCACCCCCCCTTCCAGGTGAGCCCTCTGCTTTGGCTTTCAACGGCTCCGAAGTGGCATGAGTTAGATTGTGCATCATTTCCTCACGCTGCTGGAATTGTGTACAAGGTCTGCAAGACGATTCCCAGCGATTATAGTGAACGAGCTGATATGTAAGAGGAGGGAGGCAAGGCCCACGGCTCCCACGCCCGGGTGTGAGTGGGCAGGGGAGCTCCGTCCAAGGCATGAAGGTGTCTGGGACAGTGAGATGCTGAAGGTGTTCTGGCAGAGGGAGAGTGTAAGGCCGTGCATGTCATTGCCAAGGCCACATTCACTCTGTGACTGGTCCCGTTAACCTGAGCCTCTCCCTTTCTCTCCTTCAGCCTTTGCTCTGGTCTCCAACATCCCACACCGGCCCTCTCTCTCCAGCCCAGCCGGCCCCCTCAGTCTGTGTCTCCGGGTCTCGGAATTTAGAGCTCCTGGTTGGGAAGAAATGAGAATAGGTCCTTTTGCTCTCGGCTGGCTTCTAGGGATAACGAGCAGGTCCGGAATCAAGGGAGTCTTGGGTGTCTGTCACTTAGCGCTGAGCCAGAGCAGGGAGAAAGCCAGGGCCACGGTCTCCTGGCTCCGTCAGGAGCTGGCGCTGCCCGCTTTGACCTTTGTAAGTGGCTCTGGCCCAGAGCTGCCCTGAGTCAGGAAACCCTCTCGGCCCAAGGCAGCTCTGTCTACGATGTGCGCTGATTTGCCTGTGAGTTGGGAGGGAAAAGGAGGCCAGGGGTTGGGACAGTCTGTCCTGCCCTCCTGAGGGGTGCAGGGCTTCCTGTGGCAGGGGTTGGACCCAGTGACTAAGTTTGGGGTTGGATTGAAGATTCAGTTACCCTACTTCACCCAGGAAGGCATGGGGCTGTGTTAGCGCCAGAATGGGCCGATTCTAGGTTATTGGAGGAACACTGCATCCCTTGGCTCGAACCAGAAGAGGACAGCCACCCCAAAGGCAGGCCAAAACCGCCACCCCCACCCCGGACTGAGTGCCAGGGACTTGGGGCTGCACAGGCTGCCCCTGCACCCCTGTGCCCGGAGCAAACAGGGCAGCTTCCTTGGCAAGCACCCCGGCACTGCCCGCTTGGCCTGGCCTAGGCTGTGGGCTGAGGAGGAGGCTTTTCCAGCAGGGTAGCCCCTCTTGGGCCCTCCACTCCTGCCGACACTGTGGACACCCACCCCCACCTCCCAGTCTGAAGAAGCAGCAACTATTCGAAGCATCTGCATGCTCCTAAGAGCACCGGGTCTGCGATGGCCGTGCTGGGCTGGGCTGGATGCTCTCCCACTTACTTAGAGAGGGTGTGGGAGCTGCTGAAACAGCTGGAGGTGGGAGTGGGGGTATGTGTGACCTACCCAACCAGCTCCGCCCAGCCAGGCACCTGGTCCGGAGGAACGACCCAGCATCCTCTCCCAAGCCTTTCAGGGATCCTCCTGGCTGAGTTTTCTGGGTGTCCGTTGCTGTAGGAGGTGCAGCGACCAGGGCTTCCTCACAGGGGCAGCCGGCTGCGTCATGCATGGGCACTCCCCTCCCTGGGCTGTCTCTCGTGGTGTCCCAGGAGGAAGGCGGCCTTCCCCCGTGATGGGAACACCATCAACAGCTGTAACAGTGGCGACTGTTCACTCTGGGACAGGCACTGTTCCGAGCACTTGACGCTGGTCCTCTCAGGTAACCCTCCCGGCAACCTGTGCTGTCCTCCTTCCTGAATCTGTAAAACTGAGCCTCAGGGAAGTTACCCTGCATAGTCAGACCCAGCCAGGTTCCACCCAGCCCCAGGGCCTGGTCTCCTGGAGTCCCCTCTTTTTATTAATATATTTTTATTGATTTTAGAGGAGAAGGGAGAGAGAGAGATAGAAACATCAATGATGAGCAAGATGCATCAATTGGCTGCCTCCTGCATGCGCCCCAACCAGGCGATCAAGCCCACAAACGAAGTACATGCCCTTGACTGGAATCGAACCCAGGACCCTTTAGTCCACAGGCTGACCCTCTATCCACTGAGCCAAACTGGCTCAGGCTCTCCTGGAGCCCTTATGTCGTGTGGCCTCGTAGTTGAAGGCAGCAACGCGCATGGTTCTGGTGGCCACAGGGGTGAAGTTGATGCAAGGGAAGACATCGGTAGTGAGAGGGGCCTTCTTCCTCAGAGACCTTTAAGAAGCGTCCAGCCTTCCTGCTGGACCCCACGTGGACGGCCACTCGAGGGATTTCCTCTCAGTGG
The DNA here is from genome assembly GCF_014108235.1 of Myotis myotis. Taxonomy (NCBI): domain Eukaryota; kingdom Metazoa; phylum Chordata; class Mammalia; order Chiroptera; family Vespertilionidae; genus Myotis; species Myotis myotis. The sequence goes on from NW_023416322.1 coordinate 8,318,632, forward strand.
CCTGTCCACGGGAGATGCTGGGCCAGCGGTAGCAGCACAGGGATTACCCACCAGCAGCTTCTAGTCTAGGCCCACCAACTGCTGAGATTTGGGGTGGGAAAAGGCCGGGGAGGCTGGAGAATCCCCAGGGTGGGACGGGGAGCTGGAGGGAACCCGCGGGGAGCTCTGGGCAGCCTGGGCATTAATGGAGTTTTGTTTCCTCCCTCCGGTCAGATATGCCTCCTTCACCCAGAAAGAAGTCCTCAGCCTCGGGGCAGAATGTGCTGGGGCTGTGTGTGTGCATGTGTGTGTGTGCATGTGTGTGTGTTTGTGTGTGTGCATGTGTGTGTGCTTGTGTGACTTGCTGCAGCGATGGGTGGGTGCGGCCCAGAGCAGGTGGTGGAGTGCCAGACGCATGGGTGTGGAGCCGGGTTGCCTGGTTCCAGTCCCAGTTCCACCCCGAGCCGTGACTACTCCTGGTTTCCTCGTCTGTCGAGTGGGATATTAATAGCCTCTTGGCCTTTTGGAAGATAAATAAACTCATCCCTGAAATCATTTAGCAGGAGGAAAAGAGGAAGATTCCCATATCCAGGGCCATGTGGCCATTTTTGTCTGTCTGCCACCAACTCCCCCACCCCCACCCCACACCACATCCTACGTCCTACGCTGTCCTATGCTGGGCCCGGGCCTGCACACACCCATTGCCAGTAGTTCTGTTTCCTGCTGTTCATCTGGGGTCAGGTTACACCCCCGGTAGTCCCCTGCTGCCACCCCCATTTGCTGCCGCAGGAGCCAGTGCGAGGGAGATGCTTAAGGTGCAGGTCTCTGCTCCCTGGCTGCCCTCCGCCCCACTTATTTCTGGTCCCTGGAGGTGAGAGCCCTCTGCCAGCTTATGCCTCATTTCTGACTTCAGGGGACACAGCTCAGCTGGTATCCAGCTCTTTGGGGGCCTGAGGATCGAATTATGGCTGATTCCATCCCCCTTCTGCCCCGTGACGGCCTCCCCAGGGCCCTGCCTCCAGTTCTTGCCTTTCTAACCCACCATCCTGCATCCACGTCTCTCTCCCTGCCTTCGGCTCCTCCTGACTGCACCTGCCCGGAGCTTCCTCTCCCTGCCAGCGGCCTTCTCCCCTGGCCACCACTGCCCTGTCCCAGTCTGTGCACCGTCCAGTTCATCATCTCAGGAATTCGGGACACTGCATGCTGGAAGCAAACATCTGTTGACATTTAGAAAGACTTGGAGGCCCACGTTCTCATTTCCATGCTAACACAGCATGTTCTCCTCCTATTGGAAAAGAAAGGCGGGCCCGGTGATGAGGTCAGCCCACATATATGATCACTTTCCCACTTTGCTCCAAGTGGGCAGGGTCAGAAGGGAGTGGGGTAGAGGAGGGTGGATTCTGCGTTCTAGCTGTCCCCTGTCACTGCCCTGTGCTTGGGATGTATGTCTCCTCCCTTCCATGACTTGGTGAGGCCGATGCCTTAGTCCCCAGTCTGCCTGTAGGAGGGAAAGGATGAAGGGGTGACTTGCCTCAGGTCTCCCTATGATTAAGGGGGACAGGCAGAGTTCGAGTGCAGCTTCTAGAAGAAGGTGATTTGGGGAGGGGATGTTAATGCCGGCGCCTTGAATGTTGACTCCCCTGGAGCTGGCTTTCCCCCTGAGCAAATCCAAGCGTCCTGCCCATGTCCCTTCCTCCTGTGTCCCATCCCCTGGCTGTGGACCTGTGAAGGGAAGAGGGCAGGCCGGCCTCCCCATTCCTTCGGCCTCCAGGTTAGACCAGGAGTGGACAGACTCCGAAGTCCACAGGCCTGAGATGGGCTATGTGGAGGGAAAGAAAAACAGAATAGGGACCTGGAAGTGCCTGAATAAAGCAGGGTTTGAGTCGGAGTACTTCACCTCCTGAGAAACAAGCTGCGAGGGAACATTGTGCACATTTTTTGCAGGTTGTCCAGGAGGCCCAAGGGCTGGAAGCCTGCACGGGAGCTCTAACTTCCATCCCCCTGAGTCAGGTCTGATGGGGTCCTTGTTTGCCTGACTCGGAAATCCTGGGCTTGGTGGGAGAGGTGGGGCAGGCGGGGCCTGCAGGCCTCTTGGACTTAGCGTACGGTCTCGGGGAATACAGCCCTCTGGGATGTGCTGCCATCTTTCCTGAGCACGTACGGTCTGCCTCCTAGGTTCCTACTAAAGCATGTGGCTCGCTTCCCCGAGCTCTTAGGGGTTTTGTTTTTTAACTTTTAAAATCTGAATTGAGGTATAATTGACATTCAATAAAATGTACTCGTTTTAAGGGCAGAGTTAGCTGAGTCTTGACAAGTATATGCACCCATGTCACCCCCACTCCATCAAGATGTAGAAGGTTGCATCGCCTTACATGTCCCTCATCCCATTTGCAGCCAACCCCTGCCCCCCGCCCCCCCCCCTCCCGGGGCAGCCCCAGCAGCTTTCTATCAGTGTGGGTTGGGTTTGCCCGTTCCAGACCTCTGTGTGGGCAGTGTGGTCCTGGGGCCGCTTCCGGCACTGGATACACCTCAGGGGAGAGTTGTTTGAGACTCACACCCTCTGCACCCTCTTCATCCTGCCCAGAGCCCTTCAGCCTCCTCCCTCTCTCCCTGGTTTGTGGACCTGGGTACCAGGGTCTGTGGCGGGAATGACCCCCCTCTGCCTCGGCACTCAGCCCAGGGAAGTAGTAGAGAGAGATTTGTGGGAGTTTTGGCCTGTGGCTGAGGAACTCAGAGAGAAGATGTGGAGGATGGCTCTCAGTCAGGAAATGGAAGTGGGATTCTGGAAGGGAAGCCCTGGGCCATGTGGGGGAGGAGAGGCGGCAGGGATGGCCTTCCCTGCTGCAGGCTCTGTCCCAGTGTTCACTGTCACCACCAGTCTTTGCGTCCAGGTGGGCATGGAAGCCACTTTCCTGGGGGCCGTTTACCCTGGAGTTCCAGGTCCTGCAGAGCGAAGTGAGGGGCGGGGAGGTGGCAGTAGACTTCAGGGGGCAGCTCCAGGTGGGGTGCGAGGGAGGAGGGCCAGCTCCTCATGCATTCCGCGGTCAGGTCCAGCCTGTGGGATCTGTCAGGGAGGCGTGTGTCCCTCTTGCTTCTGTCCTGTCCTGTGATGGGCCGACCACTCCCCTCATGCTGGGTCTGCAGCTCCTCCTCTCCCTGGGCAGGCGGATGGGCAGGGATAAGGCTGGCTCTGACCTGGTGGTGGCAATCACAGGAGGCGTCCTGTTTGAGGAGGACACAGCCTTCCTGGGATCCCGGTGACCTATTTTTCCAAGTGGGTATATTTTAAGGCTGCTTGCAGCTCTTGGGGAGAAGGGATACAAACTAAAGTTGAGATTTTGTCATTATGGTATTTTTCTCTTTTCTTTTATTATTTCATTATGGTAAAATATACACAGTGTAAAATGTACCGTTTTAACCATGTTTAAACGCACAGTTTCTTGGCATTAAATGGCATTCACACTCTTGTACAACCATCACCACCGTCCACCTCCAGAACTTTTCGTCCTCAACTGGAACTCTGTGCCCGTTAAACAGCAGCTCCTCCCTCCTTCCACTCTCTGTCTCTCTGACGGTGACCACTCTAGGAACCGCATAGAAGTAGAATCGCACTGTATTTCTGTGGCTTATTTCACTTAGCATGATGGCTTCCTGGCTCATCCGTGATGTAGCTGAATACTATTCCTTTTACTGATATACCACATTTTGTTTATCCATTCATCTAGCAGTGGATGCCTGGGTTTTTCCTACCTTTTGGCTATGTGAACAATGCTGCTATTATGGACATTTGTGTACAGATATCTCTTTGAGTCATTATGGTACTTAAATGCTCAACAGCCCTTCCTAGCGACGCCTCCTGTTTAAACCTATGGCCGTCCCAAGCCCAAGTGGTGGGCATCCCCCTTGCCCCCGCCTGGTGCTCTGCATCCTCTCGCTTAGTGCCTGTGGCAAACGCTGTGCTTCAAACACTTCAGTCTTCCACGGGCCGGGGACTTAGGTTCCCCATGCAGGGGAGTTTTGAGTTCCTTTCTCTACACGGTTTTCCCCCCCAGTGTCCCTTAGTTACTCTTGGCCACCAGCTGACTTCTGGAGTTTGATTCCATTAAGCTTCTTTTTTTTTTTCTCCTTTTTATTGATTTTTTCCTGGGGTAACACTGGTTAACAAAATTATACAGGTTTCAGGTGCACAATTCTACAGCACATCATCTGGACACTGTGTTGTGTGTTCACCACCCAAGTCAAGTCTTCATCCATCATCATTTATCGCCGCCCCCCCCACACTCTGCACCTCTTCCCATACCCCGCTCCCCCCAGCAATCACCACACTGTTGCCCGTGTCCATGAGTTTTTTCTGTTTTTCTTTTTTGCTCAATCCCTCCACCCCAACCCAGCCCTCCTGCACCCCACCCCTGACAGCTGGCAGCCTGCTCTCTGTCTATGAGTCTGTCTCTATGTTGCTTGTTAGTTAATGTTCATTAGATTCCACATATGAGTGAAATCATATGGTACTTGTCTTTCTCTTAACATAATGTTATTTCACTTAACATAAAGTTCTCCAGGTCCATCCATGCCATCACAAAGGATGGATAAGGATAAAATTTTCTTCTTCTTCTTTTTTTTTTTTTTTTTTACGGCTGAGTAGTATTCCATTGTGTAAATGTACCACAGCTTTTACAAATATATTTTTTAATTGTTGGTATTACAGTTGTCCCCCATTTCCCTCCCCTTTGTCCCCCCTCCACCCAGCCCCTTCCCCACCACAGGCCTTCACCGCACTGTTGTCTGCGTCTCTGGGCTATGCATATATGTATATAACAGTGGTTCTCAACCTTCCTAATGCTGCGACCCTTTAGTACAGTTCCTCATGTTGTGGTGACCCCCAACCATAAAATTATTTTCGTTGCTACTTCATAACTGTAATTTTGCTACTGTTATGAATCGTAATGTAAATATCTGATATGCAGGATGTATTTTCATTGTTACAAATTGAACATAATTAAAGCATAGTGATTAATCACAAAAACAGTATGTAATTATATATGTGTTTTCCGATGGTCTTAGGCAACCCTTGTGAAAGGGTTGTTCGACCCCCAAAGGGGTCTCGACCCACAGGTTGAGAGCCGCTGGTATATAAGTTCTTTGATTAATCTCTTCCCGTCCCCTCCACCCACGTCCCCTCTGCAGTCTGTTCCATGCATCCATGCCTCTGGACCTATTTTGTTGGCCAGTTTATTTTTGTTCATTAGATTCCACATATAAGTGAGATCATGGGATATTTGTCTTTCCTGACTGGCTTATTTCAGTTAGCAAAGGATGGATAAGGGCAAGACTTTTTTGTTTTAATGGCCGAGTACTATTCCATTGTGTAAATGTACCACAGTTCTTTATCCACTCATCTACTGATGGGCACTTGGGCCGCTTCCAGACCCTGGCTAGGTAGGCACTCTTCAAGGGCGGTCACGTTTATGGGGCAGCCCTGTGAGGCAGGACAGAACCTGAGCTTTAAGGGTGAGGAAGCGGAGGAGCGAAGTGACTTGCCCAAGCTCACAGAGGCCAATGTTATCTCCACACACCACCTAAATACTCCTTGGTCCTTCCAGTGCAAACGAGCCAGAGAAATTTCCCGGACCCTTTCTTTTAACTGGAAGTCTTAGGCCTGGAGTTCCCCCTGTGATTTGAAAAGAAAACCTTTTGCATTTTTGTGCCCTGGTTCTGGCAAAATATTATTAATGTTTTGTTATATTTTTCAAAGTATACAAAAGGAGAGAGGATAGTGACATGAATCCTTACGTTCCGATCACTCAGCTTCAACAGTCACCACTTGGCCAGTCTTGTTTCCTGGACCCATCGGGCTCTTCTGTTTGACCTGTGGGGTCTTCCCAATGCGGTGGCAGCACTTGGTGTTTCCCAGAAGCGGGAAGAGGAATCGGCAGGCAGATCGGGGCATCCTGGAGGGAAACCTTCCCAGCTGGGAGGTGTTAATTGCCACCGGCTGGAATCTCTCTGCTGGTTCATTGTTCTGCTGGTTACTGAGCACCATCCAGGAGGCCTGGCAAGACCTGGTGGGGCAGGATGCAGAGAGACTGGCCTTCTTAGAGCATTTCACTGGCTGATTTTATGGGAATTCTTCTGAATGAGAAGAGAGAAGGTCATGTGAGGATAACTGTCCCCTGGGGGCAATAAGCCAAGGCAGCCTGGGGACAGAGCAGGGAGCTGTAGGAAAGGAGTCTGCGGCCTCTTTAACGAGAGCTAACGAACATCTTCACTTTTATTTTTTTAAATTCTGACAGTGTGCCTGGTACTGAGCTAAATGTGGGGATTCAACTATGACACATTATTGACATCGTTGTCAATAATCTGCTCTCTGAAAATTTGTGGTCCTCCTAAAGAATCTATAATAATAAAAGCGTAATATGCTAATTAGACTGGACAGCTGGACGACCTTCCAGACAAAGCTGGGGCTGTGAGGGCCGAGCCCCTTGCATGAATTTCATGCATCAGGCCTCTAGTAGCTAATAACAACCAGCACTGTGTGTCCACCCTGTCGGAATACCTGATGTGCATGGTCTGTGTACCCCCAGAGCAGTGAGATAGGTACAGTTAGCTGGGCTCACCACACCCCACCTGTGTGTGCAGAACGAGGAGTGTGGGGAGGGAAGGACAGGGATGGAGAGAGTAGAGGGGACAGGGACCCTCTCCTAGGACAGGGACCCTCTCCTAGGCTGTAAGTGTCTGCTTCTGTGAGCCCCACCAGATGTGCTTTCTCACAGGATTGGGGCAGCCACATGGTACATTTTTTCTCTCTCTTACCTTTATAGGGGACCGTGGGCTTTATTTTTATTTCGAAGACAGGGGATAGTTCTTTGGCAAGAGGAAGAGTGAAGCCCTGGCTGGTTTCACACAGTGGTTAGAACATCGGCCCTCAGACTGAAGGGTCTCAGGTTCGATTCCAGTCAACCTTGGTTGCAGGCTCAATCCCCGTGCCAGAGGCAGCCAGTCGATGTGTCTCTCTCACATCAATGTTTCTTTCTCTCTCCCTCCCACTCTCTCTCTAAAAAAAAAAAAATCAATGGAGAAGATATATCCTCAGGTAAGGGTTAACAAAAATAAAAGAGGAAGAGTAAAGGCTGGAACTTGAGAAATAGTTATTTCCTTAGGTTGGAGAAAGGGATAGAGAGAAGAGAATTGAGTTGGGTATACTTCTTAGTTCTGGTTTTTTTTTTTTTTTTTAAATATATTTTATTGGTTTTTTAGAGAGGAAGGGAGAGAGATAGTTAGAAACATTGATGAGAGAGAAACATCGATCAGCTGCCTCCCGCACATCTCCTACTGGGGATGTGCCCGCAACCCAGGCACATGTCCTTGACCGGAATCGAACCCAGAACCCTTCAGTCCGCAGGCTGACGCTCTATCCACTGAGCCAAACCGGTTTCGGCCTTAGTTCTGCTTTTATTTAAAGACTAGAGGCCCAGCATGCGACATCACGTGAGACCCAGACCCACCACACCGCAAGACCCATCAATGCACCTCCTGGTGACCGGTCGTTTGGTCATTATGGCGTTACGGCGTTATGGTCACTGGCTATTTATGATATAGATTTGGCATCTTTCAGGAGAGAGGAGTTGCAGGAATGAGTTCACTTTAAGTATAAGGAAGGAGTATTTTCTGATCTGGTTTGATTTTGTCCAGTGGTCAGATGGGTTGGGGTTCTCATGGCGGGTGGGCGCTGGTCTCAGGAGCAGCTGGTGGTGCCAGCCGGCCCCTGGGGTGAGGCTGGCTTGATGTGCCCAGTGTCTGAACCAGGCCTGCTCTGTGAGTTTGAACATACTCTTCTAGGATTGGAAAATAGACTCAGCCCGTATCTCTGTAGCAGGGGCAGTGAATGATTTATTCTAAAAGAAAACCTAGGAACCTCTTTTGCAGTCACCCCAGGCAGCCCCTCATCCCTGCCCTGGTTTGAGCCACAACCTGTGGGGTTGAGGTAGAGCAGAAGGCTCTGCTGGCCTCACCAAAAAGGGGTGTGTCATGATGAAACGAGGGTCCCAGGCTGGGATCTCGTTTCAGAAACTTAGAAAAAAGCAAAGTGTTTCCTGTTGGTGTTTCTATTTTTAATTCATTGTAAAAAGTAAAGACTCGGGTTTTCTCTGCAAGGTGGGGTGTCATCTGAGACGCCGAGGACAGAACACCTCAAGTTCTTCCAGCTGTGTGATCTTGTTTTGTTTCCGGGTTGCCCCCACCCTGGCTTCCCAGGTTCTAAATGTAAAAGCAAGATTTTGTGCAGGATAAGCTTTAAATAGGACCCAAGAGAAAATCCTATCTTCACATCATTGCGTGGTCCCCATTTGCACCTTGTCGACCGAGAGAGGAAGCAGGTGACCGTGGGCGACACCTGTTCCAGGAGCCTAGGGCTTCCCAGACAGGTGGCAGAACGCTTCTCAGGACCAGCAGCGGGAGGTGCCGCCGCCTCTCTCTGGGGCCTGCAACTCTCAGAGGCCGGTTGCTATGGAAACGGGCAGCTGAAGCTCCCCTGGGGTTGTGGCTGCACTGGAGGTGAGAGGTTGTTTGTGGAGGTGATGCTGAAGCAGGGCCTGGTATCAGTCATTCCCCAGGATGGAGCCTCAGCTTGGGGGGCGGGGACCAGCCTTGCCTGAGCCTCCACCTGGGCCCCTCAGGGCCCCACGTGGCCCATCCCTGTGGGTGTGTGCACTGAGGTAGGCTGGTGGGGGGCAGGTCCAGGTAGGCCTGTCTGTCTGGGACAGATGCACAGTTCTTGCCTCTTTTCACTGTGGAGCCTCTGCCAGAACTAATGCTCCGAGGGTCGCGGCCCAGGAGCACGTTTCTGGATTGAGGCACTAGCCAGCGAAGCTTACCTGAGTGGGGCCTGTGCCAGAGGCTGAAGGGAAGGTGTCAGAAGGTAGGGGAGCGTAGTTCCTTCCGTCCCTGAGCTCCCCATCTGATGGGGCAACCAGATGCACACAAAGGGGCCGGAAGTGGACGGAGACAGAAAAGGAAAAAACCCATCACTTCTTGTTTCAGACCTCCAGGGGCCTCCCGTCACACTTGCCATAAAGTCAGACTCATCCTGGTGGCATGCCAGCTACACCCTCACCCCTGATGACCGCTCTTCCCCCAGGCCCCTCTGCTCTTCCCCAGATTCCAGCTGCTCCTGCCCTGGGGCCCTTCCAGGTTGTTCCCTTGCCTGGAGCTGCTCCCCCCATCACTCCCAGCTACTCTCCCTTCTTCACCCTCTTTAGTCAGGCCCCTGCTGTGACCCCATTTCCTGACCATCCTCTGTCAGACTAGCCCTTCGCACACCCTCACCCACCCTCGTCCCCTGCCTGCCTTCTTCACAGCGCTCTTCCCTGTCAGCACTTACATTACTTACTTGTGTGTTGTCTCCCTCACTGCCTCCCCCACTGGCAGCAGCTCCTCCAGGGTTAGGACAGTGTCTCGTTCACCACTGAGTCCCAGGGCCAGGGGCATCTTCTGGCACATGGGGGAGCTCCGTAAATATTGGATGAATGAGTGACAGCTGTGTAGCTCTTGGTTCTCATTGGATTCTGTGAGAGTGTTTGCAATATGCCTTTCTATTAGTCTACCAGTTATAAAGAGAAAACGTCTCGTTTGCAGTTCTAATTTGCAATTAAAAGACATTTTCCCCTAAAATTAGATTTTGGTTTCTTAAGACAGTATCCCTCATACTGGGGTATACAGACCCCTGGAGGTTCTTGGATACACATACGGGAGTTTGGGGATTTTTTTTTCTCTCTTGCAAGATGCTGTACATTAGTCACGTTCAGAACACACCCACATAGCTGTTGAAATTATGTACGTGAGGGCTGGTGAGGTGTGGTGCGTCGAAGGTGGACTGGGGAGGAGGACTTTTTGCAAAACAGATCTTGAGCAGAAGGGCACTGGGTGACTCACTTTGCAGGCCTCATTTGTAAAGCCAAGAGGCACCCCGGGCAAGCCCTCCTGGCCATGGGGGCCGAGTCTGCCTGGCTGAGATGGAGCCTGAGCTTGGCTAGAACAAGCTGAAGCGGTTAAGTCGAGGGCGTCCTGCCCTGAAAGCCTGATTTGAGTGGCAGCTGTGCAGGGCAGGCGGTGCACTGGCGCAGCGACCCATAAACTCTGCTTCCTGGCCCCTCCCCCTCCCTCACCTCTCACTGAAGTCACGTGGGCCTGGGGGCCCCTCTGGGAGCTCTGGGCCCCTCCTGGGGCGGTGCCGCTGGGGTGTGGCCTGCCGGAGTCAGCTGGCAGGTGGAAGATGACCGGCCTCGGGAGGACGGTCCCAGCTCACCAGCTTGCAGTTCTTTGTTTAACTGGGACTCAAGCAGGCCAGAGGTCAGCATTTTCCTTGGAAGACTGTCAGAGCCGGCTTGTGGGTGAGGGGGAGCAGGGTCAAATTCCCCAGGAGTGGGCCGGGAGAAGGGCTATCTCTGCATCAGCTCTCCATGTCTGCAGCCTGGCTGGTGCCAGAGCATGTGACTGGCAGGGCGGCTTCCGCAGCCTGGCCCCAGAGCTGTAGACCGGGCAGCTGCGAGGCCCTTTACAAGCTGTGCAGCGACCCCCCAGCTGGAAGGGTGAGGTGCCCGAGGAGCAGAGAGTTCCTGAAGGGCTGGGACCCAAACCGGGTATCCCGACGCCCACCTCCGTGCTCCTTCTGCCGTGTCCTGTTTGCCACAGGAACCTAGATGGGCAGGGAGATATGGGCAGAGTCCTCAGCACCTTGGCCCCCACCCATGCCTCTCATTCAGAACACGGAGTTCTGCTTTGGGGGTTAAAATCAATGTATTCTGCTTTCTGCTGGAGCGACAGTTATTCTCTGTGGGCACGTGGCTATGCTGTGGCCCCCTCACCCTGTCGGGGTGAGGGAAGGCATTGGGCTTCAGGCAGGACCGTGTTTGGGGGACTTTCAGCCCTGTGGGTAATGGGTGTGGATAGAGTGGCCCCCAAATGGGAAGGCAGCCGGGCCTGAGGGAGAAGAGGTCTGTGCCCAGCAAGGCTCTGCCCTTGTCTGGCAGGCAGCTTCCCTCCCCTGCTCCCCAGTTCTTTCAGCCTCAGTCACCTTGGTGATGGTTCCTAAAATCACCCCCTGGTTTTGAGGGCCCTTCCTCCTGCTGCTCCCCTGAGCCTGGAGACCTGGAGAATGTGGAGGTTCAGCAGGAAGCAAGAGAGCCTGGCTGGGGCATGGCGGACACATGGGTGGCGACAAGGTAGGGGGTGTCCTCACTCCTTAGTCTGGGATCTTGAGGAGGGAGCAGTGTCCAAGTGTTAGGAGCTCTGCCTTTGGAGTTCAGGAGTCATAGATTAGCACCAAGCTTTTTCCCTTGACCTTGAATAGGTTATTTAACCTTTTTTATCTGAAACGTGGAGGTAATAGCAACTCAGACATTGTACTGTGATGAGGACAACTGTGTAACTCATGAGATGATACCCATCAATAGCGCTCTTAGGCCAGTGCCCAACACCACGAGGGAGCCATGGTCATGTGACTTGGCATCATCACCATCACCACGTGATGGCTGAGTGTCTGCTCTGCCCAGCACTATCCTGGATGTTATGGAAAATAAAGAGACTTTCACACATCAGCCATTGGGCATGTCCTCTGACTAGAGAGAGAATTACACACAAAATAGAGAGCAATGCAAAACATAAAATGCTAGGTTTAGACCGTAGGGTGTTGGGGAGGCAGCCATAAAGGAAGATGACTTTAAAGGCCTTTTGAGGAGCTGAGGGTGGGATTAGGAAAAAGCTTGATATATATCCAAAATAATATTCCACTTTTAGTATCTCCCCTCGCCTCTCCCCCAAAGTGAACACTTTAGAATAACTCAGGGCGGAGCAAGGAGGGAGGCCTCCGCCCGAGGGCCAGGCAGACGTTCTGGGGGCCAGCAGTCCTCTGGGGCCTCCTTCCAAAGACCAGAGGTCTCATAGCTACGTGGAGGAGGACTCGTCCACCCTCCTCGTTCTCCCTGGACTCTGTGGGATGCTAGAAATATGTGTCAACCCACCGAAGGAGAAAGAATCGACCAAGACTGGTGCCAAAATATTCAGTTAATTCAAAAGAGCCTTTTGTTGGGTGATGAAGAAAGAGGCGGGGCTGGAGCCTCCTCTTCTGATCTGACATCATGGCCTGGTGGGTCAGGCCTCCCATTCTCATCCACTCCCTGGTTCAAAGGTAATTAGCTTGTTCTAGAGCAGTGGTTCTCAACCTTCCTAATGCCGCGACCCTTTAATACAGTTCCTCATGTTGTGGTGACCCCCAGCCATAAAATTATTTTTGTTGCTACATCATAACTGTAATTTTGCTACTGTTATGAATCGTAATGTAAATATCTGATATGCAGGATGTATTTTCATTGTTACAAATTGAACATAATTAAAGCATAGTGATTAATCACAAAAACAATATGTAATTATATATGTGTTTTCTGAAGGTCTTAGGCGACCCCTGTGAAAGGGTCGTTCGACCCCCAAAGGGGTCGCGACCCACAGGTTGAGAACCGCTGTCTAGAGCAAGCATGTCAACCTCAAAGGCTAACACAGGCCAAATAAACAAGGTTTGAATTTATGTGGGCTGCAAAAAAACAAAAGCTTCAATTTTCGTAGGTTTATTTCGATAGAGACACGCTGAATACAAAGGGCTGAAATAAATAAGTCATCGTTAACATAAAATAATAGAACATTTTAATAAAAATTAATATTTTTTCTTGGACATTAACTTACCAGACACTGAATAACTGCACAAATTAATAAGTGTAATGCAAATAAACCTATTTTTCTTGTTCTCTGAAAGCGAAATATTTCTTGTTGTGCATACCAAACAAATCAGTACAAGACTAATGACATGGCAGTTGGCTGCTAAAATATTCGCTGTTAGTATTAGTGGAGAGAAATGGTGCGTCTTCACGTAAGGCACGTAAGGGAAATGAAGGCAACACAATTATAGTAATCAGTCATTAGCGAACATTGTAGTTTGTTATTAATAATTATGTATAACAGGATATTGTAAAAATGAAGTTACGAAATTTTTATTAAAACATTTCTTACATACCATTATATTGGCTGGGCTGCAAAAATATTCGTTGAGGGCTGTATACGGCCCGTGGGCCGTGAGTTTGACATGCCTGTCTAGAGTGTAGTGCCTGGTTCCACCTGAATGTCATCGCCGTACACAAAGCCTTCAGCCCTGCTGGCCTTCCTGGCTTCGCCTGTGAAATGGCGATGACAGTTCCACTCCCTCTGAAGGGCGTGTGCCAACAGGCTGGTCTCTCGTTCCACCTCCAGCTCTCGGCCTGAGGCTGAATGAGTGAGTGTTGCCCACTTCCAGGTGGGCACCCTGGGATGCCAAACACAGAATTCTGTCATTCTCCCAAGCACATCTGGGCCCCGATTTGGAATTCGCCTTTAAGCCTGTGGCGCATTTTGTCAGTATCCTCAGTGATGGGCAGGCTTTTCTTTCAGGGGGATTTGTGTTTTGGAAGCAGGACAGTAGGTACATGGTCAAGCTGGATGGAGAGACTGTGAGTTACAAACAAATGGAGCTGATCCCATCTGGCTTCTAAACTGACTCAGAAGTCGGTTCCAAATAAAATGTCCAAAATATTTTGAACAAGAACTGCATCCTTAGAACACAGGTGGGAGGCGCTTATAATTTTAAGGACATCACTCAGTTAGATACATTAATTCGGATTTTTAAAAAGTGAATTTGCTACTTTATATTTACACCTCATGTTTTTTAAAAGTAATTAACCTATTCATTCCTGGTCATTCTCATGCATCTGTCTTAAGTGTGTGCATGTTTGTGCTATTTGTTTTCCTAAAAGTGTGGTCTACCCGGGTCATTACCAGTTAAAAACATAAAATGTCCTATCTCGGTGGTTCTCAAAGCTCAAACCTAGATGGCTGGGCTCTTGTAGTTTCTGACTCGGTGAGTGTGGGGTGGGGCTACTGCTCCGGGAACCCCCTGGCCTGGAGGAAAGGGGCTTTGGCGATCTATATTGACCCTTTTATTGAACATATCGATAAAAGGAAGCTCAGGGAGACGTAACTCCCTCGCCAGGTGTTATATAACTAGTTTAGTGACAAAGCTGCCCAGTCTGGTTGGAGCAAGAACTGCATCCGTAGAACACAGGTGGTAGGCGCTTACAGTTTTAGTCCGGTTAACTGGACTTTATCTTTCAGGATTTCACAGGACCTTCCTGATTTCAAATAACCTGGCCTCTTAACCCCTTTAGTACAATTGTGTCATGATTTTTATATCACCATGGGAATAGCTCATGCTTGACTTGCCTTTTAAAAAATTGTGATAAAATATATATGACCCCCAAATTACCATTTTAACCATTTTAAGGGCACAGTCTGTGGCATTAAGTACAGTCACATCGCTGCGCACCCATCACCACCATCCATCTCCAGAACTTTGTCATCTTCCCCGACTGAAATTCTATGCCCACGAAACAATAACTCCTCACTGCCCCTCCCCTGAGGCCCTGGTAACCCCTGTTCTACTTCCTTCTATGAATTTAACTGCTCCAGGTCCCTCGTGTAAATGGAATCCCACATATTGGCCCTTTTGTGAGTGGTTTACTTCACTTAACATAGTGTTGTTAAGGTTCATCTGTGTGGTACCACGTGTAAGAATTTACTTTCTTTCCAAAGCTCGATAATATTCCATTGTATGAATTTACCACATATTGTTTGACCATTCATCTGTTGATGGACACATGGGTTACTTCCAGCTTTTGGCTTTTGTGTGAATAATGCTGCTACGAACATGGGTGTGTACACATCTGTTGAGTCCCTCCTTTCAATTCCTTTGGGTGAATACACAGAAGTGAGATTGCTGGATCATATGGCGATTTTTTATTTATTTTATTTTTTTAGGAACCTAATTTACTTTTGATTCTGAACGTTTAAGGCTAGAAATATAGATCTTATGATGAAGGTACATCCCAATAAACCCCAAATAAGTTGGAAATATCATCAGTTGAAAATGCATGTAATGCATCTAACCAACCAAATAGTGTAGCTCTGGCTGGCTGGTTTCTACTGAGTACGCACTGCTTTCTCACCACCATAAAGTTGAAAAATCTTAAGTCGACCATGTCAGTCAAGTCAGGGACTGGGGACTGCCTCTAGTGGGTAAACAGAGCCCCAACAGTCCCTGCCTCCTACCCAGCTGGTGCTAAGGTTGGGAGGTGAGTCAGCTGCCCTGGGGCCTGCAGATGGCCTCGCCTTTGCTCTCTTCTCTCCTTGGCTCTGCTCTGACTTCACTGTCACCAGTCACCAGACTTGTCTCCTCTTTTGTCTCTGGGCATTTATCTGACTTTCCGTCCATCCTGGCCTATTGCCTTGCAGAATGAAGTCTGGAGCCAATGGGCCCAGCCCATTACACTGCACCTTCTTTCTCTCTATGGAGCATCCCTGTAGGGGGGTGAGGGGACAGTGTGCCAGGCGTGCAGAGGGAAGACCTCACATGGAGTAGAGGTTAGAAATACATGCAGAATTAATGAAAGTGACAAGAGGGCTAGGATGCTGTCAGGCTGGGTTCTAGGGCTGGCGCTTCACAAGAAATAACCAACTACTTGGCTTGGTTTTTACCACTACCCAGCGGCCCCTGGGGCTGCACCAGCTCCAGGGAATCGGGTGCTGCCCTGGACTTAGAGGGGCCCACTGGGCAGCCTAGTGCCTTCTGCTGCGAAGTGGGTGCCAGCGTGAGGGTTGGAGGATGTGCCTTCATGGGACCCGCCCTCCTTTGGAGGGAACCAGAGCAGCGACTCCCAGAGGAGCAGAGTGTGGGGAACTGAAGGAGAAGAAAGAACAGGCTCCAGATTCGCCAGCTCGCCATTCCCGCCCTCAAACCCAGTGTCTCTTCAGCTGACTCGGGAGGGTGGTGTGACTCTCCACAGCCAAGTGTATGAGCCTTTTAAGTTTAAGGGAAGCCAGGGCGACACCGCATTCTCTTCCTGGTTGATGTACAAATCCCTTCTATCCGTGAAGTTAAACCATGGCAGGCAGGTGTAGAATTCCCGAAAGGCAGTGTCCACCTCACTTTTCCACCTGTCTTCCCAGGGGCGGTTAGCTGAGGGGCTAGGTTATTTCATTTATTATTTTAATTGTAAAGCCATAAGATGACCATTATTGATGTCATCACAAATTACTCCTCTGGCCTAGTTTTAGTGGCCCATGACCCAGGTGAACAGAGGGGAGAGTGCAGCAGATGGTGGTTAATCCACAGAAACCCCGTTGGCTCAGAACAGCAACGTTTTTATTTATTTTGTGTCAGGAGATGAGGCCGCCTTTCTGCATAGAGTTTTACGGCTAACGATTCACCTTTATCCAGGCATCTCGGCACATAATAAATGTCTTGTCAGATCCAGGGGCTCTGTGCTTCTCTTCCTCCCGGCCGTTTTCCCCAAGTAGGTAGGGCCCCTCCAAGGTGTATTATCCTTAGGTTGGAATAGAGGCATCTAAGAGGTGCCAGGTGCCAGGAACAATCAGGGAGAGTGAATGCCTGATGGTAATTGGTGATACCTCGCTGGCTGCTGGGAGCTGCCGTCAGGTCTTCTGAGTACACATTGGTGGAATCCGTCAGCATCAGTGCTTTTTGCTGATTGTAACCAGACCCCGCCTTATCTCAGCATCACGCTGCAGTTTAAAAGGCAGTTCCCCTCCGGCAGCTGCCTACCCTTTCCTGCTGCTCTGGGTGTAAAAACGAGAGCGTGTTTCTTGCTCAAGGCTGATCAGATGAGACAGCGAGGTCTTGGTGGGCTCCCTGTCTGAGGGCTGCCCTCCCACCTCTGCGGCAGAGCACCCAGGCAGATGTGGCCGACTCGCGGCGTTAGACCGAGAAGGAGGCCAGGAGACGGCTCCTTGGTACCATCCATCCCTCCTCCGTCCATTCATCCAGATGGTGTTTGCTAAGCGTGTGCTCGTGCTGGCAGTGGGCCTGGGGCAGAGCTGTGAGACCCGGTGTGTGCCTTCTCAGGGCCTTGGTGTCCTTGAAACCACTGTCCCACCGAACATCTAGGCAGCAGCACAAGGCAGGCCATAGGGCACCAGCCCCTCCTTGTATAGGTAACAAAGGGAATGGGTGAAACCCAAGCTCTTACTCCTTAACTAGGCATGAAAAAATGGCAGGAGAGGGGGAGCAGGGAAGCCTTTTAAGCCTCCCGAGGAAAGATACTTAAGAAAAACAGTGTGTGCGTCTTTTCCAAGGGGGGTGTTAGAGGCAGTAACAGTGCAGCCCTCCCCTGGTGCTTACCCAGGTGGTCTGATGCCCAGTCGTGGGCCGGCCTTCTTGGGCAAGCATAGTAGGATGGGCACAGAAGGTATCACCTCAATCGAGAGTGAAAGAAAAGAAATTTGGGTCTCCATCGAAGCAGCTAGACACCAGGTGCCTGAAGTTGTCTTGGGGGGTAGATTGTACGGTTCTCCTCTCTGAGGGGACCCTAGAGCACTTAGCATCTTGGCCTGGAGTCCCCAGAGTGCAGAGGCTCATGTGCTCCGCCTTGTTAGAGATTCAACACCAGAGAACAGAGTGAGGAAGGGGCGGGCCAAGGAGAGGATACGGCACTGATCTGGCCGCCACTTGGTATCAAGCCCAACCCATGGCTTGGGCTTGTAGGGCTGTAGGAAGTGGCTGCTCCTCAGGACAGGCAGTCAGGAGAGGAAGGTCCCGTTAGTCAAAGGTCCGTCCCACTGGGCATTAATGCCCTGCCGTTCTGGGCTGCACATGGATAGGCTTGCTCTGTCTCACCCCTCAGTGTCCATTGGAATTCCCAGCGCTGGAAGCAGGAGGTACAGGAAGCAGGGTCGGTCTGGGCACTGTCGGGGGGCGCCTTGTGAAGTGGGTGGCTCTCACAGGGCTGGTCACTATGGCAGTGTCTGGGGCTGGGAGAAAAGGCCACAGGCCCAGAGACAGTTGTGGCTGGGAGGCACTTGACCTCACATCTGCATGCACTGCAGCGGGCAGGAGGCAAGATAGCGTTTCTTGTAATATCTGCAAGAGTGTGGGGCTGGGCGGGGTGGGGGTCAGGAAGCACCACTGGTTCTCTATGGGGGGTGGAGATGAAGGGGAAAGATGCCCAGGTGAGCAACAGCGGCTGCCACTAGTCCGCTGCGGCCAAACCTCTGGCCAAACTATCCTAGTCTACGAAGAAACCATTCTCTTCTTTGGCCCTGGCCTCCATGGAGCCCTGCCCCTGTCCCCGGCCAGGGGACACATTCTCTGGGCTCCTCCGTTAATACTGAGCACCAAGGCGTGCCTTGTATTGGTGTCGACATGTGATGCTTTTATAAACAACCCCGTGGCAAGCAATATATAAGCATAACGGGATGGCTCGGGGTTGGCAAAATGGACACGTGTTGAGTAAGCGTGCATTCTCTGACACTGACTACACATTTGAACGTGGCTTTTGCTGGGTGACCCTTGCCCTTCTTTGCCCTCTTGGGTAGTTAACCCCTTCCTTCCTTCCTTGTACTCTTCCGATGTTCAGTTCCTTAGTAAAAGTAGCAACACTGTCTACTACTGTATCTATTGCTCTACAACAAGCCATCCCGGATTTAGGGGCTTAAAACAGCAGCCGTTTCACTTATGCATAATTCTATGGGTCAATCATTTAAGCCAGACCTGGCCCGGACATTCTTCTGGGTGTCATGCCTAGAGCCACTATGTGGCTACAGTCACCGGATGGCCCAAATGGGGCTAGGTGATCTATGACGGCCTCAGACGTCTGCCATGGCTGCCGTCAGCTGCTTGGTCGAGGCTGTGCTGTCCAGCAGGCTAGCAAATAGCCACGTGTGTTTACTGAGCACGTGAAATGTGGTCGGCCTGATTTGAGATGTGTTGTAAATGCGAAATACACACTGGATTCCAAAGACTTAGTAACTATGTCTAATGTAATTTTTATCTATTAATTACATGTTGATAGGTAATATTTTGAATTGGGGTTAAGTAAAATATATTCAAATGAATTTCATCTGTTTCTATTTCACTTGCTTTTTAGTTTTTTACTATGACTATTAGAAACTTAAAAATTATATATGTGGCTTACATTATGATATTTCTATTGGATAGTGTTGTACCGTCTGAATGAAACATATAGTTGTAGCACAAGTGGAACTATGGCTTATTTTTCACAGTTTACACATAAAAATGATGAAATAGATGAAATAGACGTATGGCCCTACCTTTCACCGCTGGCCCACTAGATTCATTCTGATAGAAGAAGGATCTAGAATCATTTAAGGATGGGGGAGCCTGGGCTTGGATGCATTCTTGTTTTGCCTCCCCTCTGTCGTGCGAAGGAGGGAAACAAAAGCTCGAGGTTACATGACTTGGGGAGAACTAGAAGCCAGGACTCCTGCTACCCAGGACGTGGCTGTGCTGCTCATGCCCTTCACTGATGCTTGGTTGAATCAGTGGACCATCTGCTTCTCTAGTTCAGGCCCTTCCCTCTTTCCAGACACGCCAAAACCTTCACTGACCCTATCACACATTTCATGCCTTCATGCGCAGGCAGCCAGACATTTTATACTCAATTCCAAGCACCAGAAGCAGATGCAGTAGCTCGGAGTCCTGCACTTCCACATCCTGTATTCAGTTGATGTTCACTCACCCAACCTGACCGGGTGGGGCAAGGCTGGGAGCAGGGCACGCGCACCAACCTGGAACCAAGAATGAAAAGTAAGACTGTCATTCCGGACAGTCCCTGGGCTGGGCTAAAGCACATCCACCTAGCCTTTTGACCCAAATGCTCCGAGGCCACAGGAAGTCTGCAGCTTCTGTGGCCACAGCAAAGCAGAACTGAACCAACCCCTTGTAGACAGGAGCTCAAAGATAAATACAGTTAGGCGGTAGGAAAACAACGACCGGTTTTATGGTGATCCAGAGATGACTTGAACTAAAGCATGAGTAGTAAGGAACAGAGTAGATAGACACTAAGGAGCCGAAAGAGGAAAGAATGCTGGATGATGGTGCCGTCCCCTGATAATGTGACCAGAGGGAGGAGGGGTGGGGCAGGTTTGGCAGCAAATATCCTGGGTTTTGTGTTTTTAAGGCACCTGGGGGAGAGCCACGTGAAGATGGTGAGTAAACAGCTGGAAATAAGGATTTAATTGTGCAAGAGAAGGAAGGACATGAGAAATGGATATGGAGTCATTATTCAGTAGGAAGTGATGGAAGCCATTGGTGGAGATAAGATTCTCCAGGGGATTGTGGAGACGAGGAAGATATTGCTGAGTGTGATACCTGGGAAATAGCTGTGTTTGAAGTGCAGGGAAAGGAAGCAGAATCTTTGAAGGAGACCAAGAAGTAATCTAGCAACAGGGCCTCAACCTGGAATTGCCAAAAAGAAGGAGAAAGGTTCCTAGAACACAGTGGGCCATGTGCTTTTTATCATTTTATCCCCCAAAGGTCTTTGAACATAGAGGACATGCCATGAATGGTTGTTACAAGTTGTGTGGGGTTGCGGTGCTCTGATTTGAGCCGCATTGAGTTACGACTTCCTGGGCTGCTCAGCAGTTTTAGGCCTCTCCCCCTCTGTCAGCAGCTGCCCCTTCCTTCCTCTTGTTCACTCAGTCCAGTATACAGCAAGAACTGTGTTGCCCAGTTACACATTTCAGGGTCTTAGTAAAAGCCGGGGCAGATGATCTCACCAATTGCCATTTGCCTACCTTCAGGTGACTGCACAGAATGCCCAGATAACAGGCTTCAAATGACATTTAATTACCTCTCGTAATAAACATGCTGAAGGCAGTGGTTTCGGGTTCGGGGCTGGACTTCAGTTACAAAGGACCCCGGCTTTTGTCTCTTTCCATTTTGGTATCTTTAGTTTGTCAGCTCATAATCCTGAGGTTTATTGCCTCACGGTTATGAGATGGCAGCCATATGTCCGAATATCGTGTTCTAAAATAGCCAAGTTCTTGTTAGGAGTACAATGTCAGGCCTATACTGTTGTGCTGTTGTTTTTTTTTAAATCCTCATCTGAGGATATGTATGTTTGGTTTTTTTAAGAGAGAGAGAGGAAGAGAGAAAGAGAGAAACATCGGTTGCCTCCCATATGGACCCCCAACTGGAGATCGAACCCGCAACCTAGGTATGTGCCCCAACCGGGAATGAACCCACAGGCTTTTTGGTGTACACAGACGATGCTCCAACCTACTGGCCCACCCAGCCAGGGCCTGTACTGTATTTTTAACAGAGAAAATAATCTTGGTCAGAAGCTTCCCCAGCTCACTTCCTCTTATGCTTAATTGACCAACTTGGCCATACGCTCATCCCTAAACCAAGCACTGGCCAAGGAGAATGGTATTACCATGCTGGCTTGGCCGATTCATGGCTCATCTCTTGGAGCTGGAGGAAGATCCATCTCCCTGAACATGGTACCACCAAAAACCAAAAACAAACTGGGGTCTTACACACGAGGGAAGAAGGAGGGAATGGCTGTTGGGTAGCAAGACAATGGTGTCCTCTCTACCCATATTTTTGGTCCTTGCAACGTAGGTTTGCCGACATTCAATTCAACATTTATTGAGTGCTTACCACGTATCAAGAACAGTTATTTCACCGCCGGTCAGATTTTAAAGTGAGTAGATCCTCTTCCTGCCACCTCCTGTTGGCCTCGCTTATCCACAGAGGTCTTTCCTGCTTGAAAACCGGACCAACTCTCTAAGTTCTGCTCAGGTCTAAACCGATCCTGCGGTCAGTTCCCTCCCATTTTTGGTGGGTGTGGCTACCTCTGTGTGCTCTCTTTTTTTTTCCTACCCCGTTCACTCTCTCCCACCTTGTGTCTTGCATTATTCCATTCTTCAGGAGTCATCTGTTCATCTCTGCTGACTGTCCCCACCGTGGACACAGCCCCTGGCTCAGAAAGTTCCCGTGAGTCCCCCATGCCTGATGCGTGAAGTCTCGGGCCTGACGGGATATCTTCGTAGCCACTAACAGTGTTGCCTCTGCAGAGGGGACCTGGGTGAGAGAGGGTGTTGAGGGGTTCATTAACGTCAGCGCTGTTGCTTGAGTCTTTCTCTGCAAGAAATGTATTCTGTTATTTGTATGATTAAACAAACAAAACAAAAAGCTTTTAGCCTAGCATCCAGAACTTTCTGCATTCCAGCTCCTCTCCCACTATTCGACATGAACCTTCCTCTCCATCCAGTTGGCATCCTTCCTGCCCCAGACCAAAACCCAGTATCAAATGACCCATGCCTTTCTGTCCTGACTCGCTTCATTTCTACACCTTCTCTGAGCTTCCAAGACCTAAACTTGGAACGCCTTACCAACAGTCCATTCCACCCCCTGCAGCCCCCACACCTCCCCACAGACCTCCCGTAGTCTCTTCCTTCTCTGAACTCCTGGTGCACTTTGCTGTTACACACCGGGGCTCCGAGCACGTCTGCCCCTTTGTGTCATCAGCCTGCTCATTCCCACTGCCTCTATTCAGACACTCTCTGAATCTGCTGATGACACTAAATGTGGCTGGAGTGACAGACAGGGATTTCAGTTGCAAAATGGGCTTTAAGATGTCAGAAATGCATTGCCTATAGACTGGAACAGCTGAAACATTCATTCGGTTTTCAGATGTTTACTTCCTGCTAATATCTCTGATAGTGGAGCCTAGAAGCATTACTTAAATGCCACATTGTTACTATTTCCTATTTATCATACCCTCATAACAAGATAATAAAGGGACATTATTGGCCCTGGCCTGGTAGCTCGGTTCATTCGAGAGTCATCCCAATACCAAGGTTTGGGTTCGATCTCCGGTGAGGGCACATACAAGAATCAACTAAGGAATGCACAAATAAGTGGAGCAACAAATTGATGTTTGACTCTCGCTCTTCATTCTCTCTCTCTAAAAATAATCAATAAATAAAAAGAAATGCCATCTTTATAAAAAAAAAATGGGACAGTATCATGTATTTTTCAATAAATATCTGGTGGTTTGATTTTAATACTAGTTCCTTATATTTTCTTCGTTGCTATACTTTCAAAGCAGCACTCACAGACTTGCTCATTTTTTAAATACTTAGGACCCCACCTTGGAATTTCAGGGTTGATGGTTTCAGCCCCCTCGCATGTAACCGACTCCTCTGGCCCCATAATCACCTACATGGAGGCACCGCATCTTCAAGAGCCTTCTCCGCGTTTCAGTTCCTCTCTCATCTCTCGGAGGTTGGGGATGAAGGGGGTGGGTTCTGCAGAGGGGACAGGTCACCTGGACATGGCCCGATCACTGGCTCCCTTGAGGTCATGTTGTTTAGAAGCTTCTGAACTGCACACACCTCTGCCCACTCTCTGGTCGGAAGGAGAGAACATAGAGTGGGCCAAAAGGAATGAAACGGAGGCAGGAGAGCCAGAGGGGGAATCAGAAAAGCTGAATGCAGAGAACCGAGGTCCAAGGCCTGAAATCCCGAAATTAGTGGGAGGGGAGCGTTGCAGCCCCCGTCCGTGGCTGCTGCTTGTGGGGTTTGGTCATTGTGTTCTGGGCAGCGTGTAGCTGGCATTTAGACAGGCCCAGAATGTGAATTCCTGCAGGGGAGGCAGCCAGCACAATCCTGCCTTGTTCCAGTCCTTTGAGGACTCAGGAAATAGTTTTGAAAACAATGCCCTCCTTCCTGGGCTGTCACTGGCTTGTTTGCTCTGAGGATTTCTCAGTAACTCTTTGGTCTCTGTTGTTTGTGTTTGAAGCCTGCTCCCCGCCACAGTGGGGATGGGTAGAAGGGAGACTTCGGTTTCTCCGAAAGGCTGGTGATGTGCTAATGGTGCCGGTCTACTTATGTGGGACTCACAAAGGGCCACGGATCAGGGTCTCTCCTTCCTTTGTTCCCCCAGACATCTGCTCAGCAAACACGTTCCAGGCCTTGGTTGTGCGTCCAGGACCATTCTGGGAACTGCGTGGGGCGGACAGGAAGTAAAAGCCATGGTTCTTGTCTCAAACACCTGTAGTCAGTATATAGTAATATCACGAGTAATAATGGCTGACGCCACTTACTTAATGCGTCTGCCATTCTTGAGGAGTATTTTTGACAAGGGGTTTCTTAGCTCTGACCAAGAAACCAGGCAGGAGCCATTACAGCTATTACTCAGGTTAAGCACCAGACATTTCTTGAGTGCTTCTTGTCGCGGCACAGTGCTAGGGGCTGGGGTAGGGAGCTGAGTCTGGCAGGAGAGACGGGTAACATTCAACAAGTCATTACAGGTGTGCAGGCTTCTTAGAAATAAATAATAAATGGAGATAACCAACGGAGGGCCCCACCCCGAGGTGCTGCATTTGAGTAAGATCCGTGGGTGATGTATTTCTATGCACATTGAAGCTTGGGAGTTAGCTTGGTCTGAAGTAGAGGAGGAAGGAAGGCCTTATCTGAGGTGTGATGAGGACCCAGCAGAAAAGGAGATGATGGGGCGCAGAGCAGCCTGTGGGCCTCTGGGACTGTGAGTCCAGGACAACAGCCGAGCGTGGGGAGGCAGGGGCGCTGGGGGAAGGCCTCGCAGACCGGGGTGACTACTTAGACCCAGTGGGAATGGGCTGAAGAGCAGCACTGTCCCCAGTCTGTAGCTGAGGAAACCATAGGCCAGGCCACACAGCTAGCTTGTAACTCACTGGTAAACTAGTAAGAGCTGGAATCATAGCCAGGTCTCTAGTTCCAAAACCCATTTTCTGAATCGCTACATCATTTTGTCGCCTCAGGATATTAAGAAGATAAAATATAAGAAGAGACAGTTTTAATGCATCTCTGTATAATCTAGGAGTTGAAGAATCGTGTAATGGCTTCAATAAAATGAGTAAATTTGCAATAAAATGAATGAACCAAGAGGCGACATAAATTCCATCTGAGCACAGTTCCGCCCCTCCCCCCCCCCCCAAGTTTCTTAGGAGATACAGTATTAAAGGAGACACCATAAGTTATGTAGGTAACTCTTGTTATCTGAAAAAATGAAGTAGGCTCCTTTCTCGGAAATAACCTTTTTCGTTTTCCTGTTATTAAACTGTAAGAGGAAGTATGGAGCGATTACTTGTGAGGATAAAGCACTCGATTAAAATAGCGTTTAATCAGATTCCTTCTCTGCGCGGCGGGGCTGAGCGAGCCTGGTACCTTCTTGTCTGCCTGCTCAGGTGTGACCCGGCAGCGGTGCTCATGGGCCAGGAGGCAGGAGCGAGCCTGGTACCTTCTTGTCTGCCTGCTCAGGTGTGACCCGGCAGCGGTGCTCATGGGCCAGGAGGCAGGAGGGAGGGGCCGGGAGGCACGGGAGACCAGGCACAGCCTGTGGCTGCGTCTCAGTCCACGTGTGAGATTTGGGCTCTGGCGCCAGCTCAGAGGATCAGCTGAGATGCCCAGTCTCCTCCGAGGAGACTCTCCAGGTCCTGTGTGGCTCACGGATTTCTAAGCTCAAGTTGGCCAGGCCAGTCGCTGCAGGGAGCCGTGCAAGCAGCACCTGACCTCGGTGCTGGGGGAGGTTAACGGAGGAGATGGGAGCCCCAGGGCTTGGGGGATTCTAAAGCTACTGGAGGTATGACCTTTAACCTTGGGGAGCTTCCAGTCTAATGGGAGAGGCGCAGCCCCTGCCTTCAGGCAGCTCCAAGTGCGATGGGGGAGCCCCAGCTCCCGGGTTAATGAAGTCCAGACAGACGGGGAGAAACATGCCTGCCCCAAGGCGAGACAGAAAGCAGACATAGAATAGAAAGAGGACCATGTTCTAGCTTAGACTCCAAGTTACCAAAGCTGTAAAAGGCCACAGCGCTCCTGGCTCCTCGCTGCCACCAGGGGACTTTGGAATATGTCCGCTTGCTTCTCCTTACCTTCTCCCGAGCAGCTGCAGAAGCGGCAGGTGCTCATCACATCTGCAAAATGAGAAGCAGGGGAGCCCGCGCTGTCCCAGGCGGTGCTCCTCTGAATTGAATTTTCTCTGCCCAGGGTTGCTTTTAGGTTGCTGCTTGTGGCCCCGAAAGGAGAAGCTCCCGCGGCTGAGACAGGTAGCTGGACACCCCTCAGGCCACCCCTTCCCCTTCCCCCTCATCCCACCCCCAGCTTGGCCCATAGCCCACACCCTACTGCATTGCCCAGGCCGGTGGCACCAGTGGGGGTGACACCTTCGCCAGCCCCTGCCTCTGGAGAACAGCTGCGCCTCCAGCTTGGGTGCCAGCACACTGTCTAGCACGTGGTGTGCTTGCGGGGCCTTGGCAAAGATGGAACCCTTCTGTCTGCCAGCCCTTCCTCCCCAGCGCCGCCCAAGAAAGAAAGAGAACTTGAAGTCTTCTGAAAGGGATGTCGGCTCCAGAAAGTTCTTGCTTTTGTCCCACGAATGACTTACTTGTCGCCTTGAGCAAATTCTCCTCCACATTTTTTTAAATTTATTTTTATTTCAGAGAGGAAGGGAGAGGGAGAGAGAGCTAGAAACATCAGTGATGAGAGAGAATGATTGATCAGCTGCCTCCTGCATGCCCCCCACTGGGGATCGAGCCCAAAACCTGGGCATGTGCCCTTGACTGGAATCGAACCCAGGACCCTTCAGTCCGCAGGCTGACACTCTATCCACTGAGCCATGCCAGCGAGGCCTCTCCTCCACTTCTTTTTGCTGCTCCCAGGACCACCCCGCTCCCATCGGTATTGCACAGGAAGCATCGTGTGCAGGAAGGCCATGTGATCTGAAGTCATGGCTCTCGGGGCCAATTCCGGGCTCAGCTCCTCCTAGCTGCATGACCTTACTTAAGGAGGTTCTTTTTTTCCTCAAATAAGGGATTTTTAAGTCATTTGAGCATCAGTTTTCATACCTGTAAGATGGGAATGATGATAATCCTGCCACACTGGGTGGTTGTGAAGATCAGTTGTAGAGAATATGTTGAAAAGGTTTGAACATTTTAGAACATTTAATAACCAATGTGGGTTCGTTTATTGAGGTGGCATTGGTTAATAATATTATACGAATTTAAGGTGTACGCAATCATAATTCCATATCTGTATACTCTGTGTGGACTCACTACCAAAAGTCTAGTTTCCATCTGTCACCATGTATTTGACTTTCTTGACCCATTGTGCCCTCCCCTGGTCCCCTTCCCCTCTGATAATCACCGTTCTGTTGCCTGTATCTATGAGTTTGTTTTATTTTGTGAGTTCATTTTTTACTTTTTTTGTTTTATATTCCACTCTTGAGTGAAATCAAAAGGTTTTTGTCCTTCGTCGTCTAACTTATTTCACTTAGCATGGTACCCTAAAGAACTATCCATGTTGTCACAAATGGCAATATTTCATCTTTAAGGCTGAATAATGTTCCATTATATTATTTATCCACTCACCCTTTGATGGACACCTGACTTCTATATCTTGGCTATTGTAAATAATGCTGCAATGAACACAAGGGTGCATATATCTTTTCATATTATTTAGATAAATACCCAGAAGAGGAATTGGGGATCATATGATATAGTTTCATTCTTATTCTTTTTTAAAGAATCTCCATAGTGTTTTCCATAGTAGCTGCACCAATTTACAGTCCCACCAACAATGTATAAGGGTTTCCTTTTCTTCACATTCTCTGCAACACTTGTTATTTCTTGTCTTTTGAGATTAGCCATTTTAGGTGTGAGGTGATACCTCATTGTAGTTTTGATTTGCATTTCCCTACTAACTAGTGACGTTGAGCATCTTTTTATAGGCCCATTGGCCATCTGTATGTCTTCTGTGGGGAAAAGTTGACCCAGATCCTCTGCCTATTCTTATCTTATTTATTTTAATTTAATTTTTAAAATATTTGTTATTGATTTTTTTAGAGAAAGGGAGGGGGAGAGGGAGAGAGAAACATTGATGTGAGAGTGGAACTTCAGTTATCTGCCTCCTGCACGCCCCCTACTGGGAACTGAGCCCACAACCCCCCGCATGTGCCCTGACCAGGAATCTGAATGCCAACCTTTTGGTACACAGAATGATGCCCAACCAACGACCCACAGTGACCAGGGCTCTGCCCATTTTAAAATTAGATTGCTTGTTTTCTGTTGTTCAGTTGTATGAGTTTTTAAACTATATTTTGGATAGCAATCCCTTATCAGTAGTATCATTTGCAAATATCTAGGTTGTCCAGTTTGGTGGCATGTAGCCTTTCACAGTATTCTCTTATCATCCTTTGTATTTCTGTGGCATCCATTGTAACTTCTCTCCTTTATTTCTGATTTCATTTATTTGAGTCTTTTCTCTGTCTTCCTTAGTGAGTCTGGTTAAATGATTATCAATTCTTTATCTTTTCAAAGAACAAGCTCCTCATTGTATTTTTTCTATTGTCTCTTTATTCTCCAGTCATTTATTTCCACTCTGATTTTTGTTATTTTATTTCTTTTACTGACTTTGGCCTTTGTTTGTTCTTCTTTTTCTAGTTCTTTAATGTGTGATGTTAGATTGTTTATTTAAGATTGTTGTTGTTGTTTCTTGAGATAAACCTGTATTACTATAAACTTCCCTATTAGTACTGCTTTTGCTGCATCTCAAAGATTTTGGTATGTCATATTTTCATTTTCATTTGTCTCTATGTATCTTTTTATTCCTTCTTTTATTTCTTTGTTGACCCAATAGTTGTTCAGCAGCATGATGTTTATGTCCATATTTTTGCGATTTTTTCCAGCTTTCTTCTTGTATGTAGCTGATTTCTAATTTCTCTTTTTTGTTTGTTTGTTAATCCTCACCCAAGGGTATTTTTCCCATTGATTTTTCAAGCGAGTGTAAGGGAGGGGGAGAGTGAGAAACATCAATGTGAGAAAGATATACCTCCTTCACGCACCCCGACCAGGGCCGGGGATTGAGCCTACAACCGAGATACGTGCCCTTGACCAGAATAGAACCTGGTACAACTTCAATCCATGGGCCGACACTATAACCACTGAGCAAACCAGCTAGGGCTTGAGTTCTAATTTCATACCAGGTGGTTGCAATGATGCTTGTTGTGATTTCAGTCTTCTTAAATTTATTGACTTGTTTTGTGTCCCAACAGATGCTTTATTTTTGAGAATGTTCCATGTGCACTTGAGAAGAATGTGTATTCTGTCCCTTCGGGATGGAAAGTTCTGTTTATATATATCTATTAAGTCCATCTGGTCTAATGTGTCGTTTAAGGCCAATGTTTCCTTGTTGACTTTGTGTCTGGATGCTCTATCCATTGGTGTAAGTGGGGTGTTAAAGTCTTCTACTATTATTGTGTTGCTGTCTATTTCTTCCTTTAAATCTGTTCATAATTGATATATATATATATGTAGTACCAAATATATATATATGTAGTACCAAATTGGGTGCATATATATTAATAAATGTTATGGTTTTTTATTAGTTGTCCCCTTTATCATTATAAAATATCTATAATTGTCTCTCATTATCTTTTGTATCTTGAAATCAATTTTATCTGATATAAGTATGGCTATCCCCACTTTTTCTGGATATCATTTGCTTATAGTATCATCTTCCACCCCTTCGCTTTGAACCTGTGTTCATCTTTGGAGCTGAGATGAGTCTCCTTCAGGCAACATATACTTGGTCTTGTTTTGAATCCATCTAGCTACTCTGTGCATTTTGATTTGTGAGTTCAGTCCATTTACAGTTAGGACCTACTATAGCCGTTTTATCTTGTGTTTTCTGATGCTCTATATCTGCAGTGTTTATTTTCCCTTGCGTTTCTGTCTGCTATTTTAGTTTGGTGGTTTTCTTTGATGTTTTTCTTGTTTCTTTTTTGTTTGTTTGTTTCATAGCTCAGCTCTGGGTTTTTGTTTTGTGGTTACCATGAGGTTTGTATAACATGTCTCATAGATAAAATAGTTCTTTTTCTTCTGATAGCATTTTATCTTCATTCACCTATACAAGTTCTGTTCTTTTCCTCTTCCCCTTTTATGTTTTATTGTCACAAATTATTCCTTTTTAATCTGCATTCATTATCAAGAACAGTACCTCTAGTTATATTTAATGCTTTTATCCCTTTACCCTTAATGTTGTTATAGTTAAGTGTTTAATATCCTGTTCTGATACAGAGTCACACTTTCCTGCTGCTGTCTGTCTGTCTGTCTGTCTGTCTCCTTACTCAACGTTTTGTGTATTTTTGTCTTTGGTTTCCGTAGAAGAGTGCCGTTCAACATTTTTTGTAGTGCAAGTCTTGTGGTAGTAAATTCCCTCAGCTCTTGTTTGTCTGGGAAAGCCTTTATTTCTCCTTTATATCTGAAGGATAGCTTTATTGATATGTTACTCTTGGCTGGTGGTTTCTATCTTTCAGTAATTTGAATATATCATTGCACACTCTCTTGGCCCGTAGAATTCTGGTGAGAAATCTGATGGGGTTAGTGACTTCCTTATTTTTTCCTTTACTGCCTTGAGAATTGTCATTAACTTTTTAAAAAAAATCCTCACCCTAGGACCGTGGTCGGCAAACTGGCTCGCAAGCCACATGTGGTTCTTTGGCCCCTTGAGTGTGGCTCTTCCACAAAATACCACGTGCGGGCACACATACAGTGTGATTGAAACTACGTGGCCCATGCGCAGAAGTCAGTTTTCAGCCTAGGCAAGTCTATTTTGAAGAAGTACTGTTGATATTTGGCTCTGTTGACTAATGAGTTTGCCGACCACTGCTCTAGGACATCCTTAAGAGAGGAAGGGAGAGAGACAGAGACAGACATAGAGAAACATAGATGTAAAAGAGAAACATTAATCGGTTGCCTTCTGTACATACCCCAACCAGGGATCAAACATGCAACTCAGGTATGTACCCTGACCGGGAATCGAACCAGCAACCCCTTCGTGCACAAGATGATGCTCAACCAACTGAGCCACTCCAGCAGGGCTTGTCTTTAACATTTACAGTATCTTGGAGAATATCTTTTCTTGCATTGAGATAATTAGGCGTTCTGCTAGCTTCTTACATTTGATTGTTCAGTTCCTTCCCTAGGTTGGGAAGTTCCCATCAAATAGGCCTTTGAATAGGCTCTTTGAATAGGCCCAGTATCATTATGTTGCCCTTTCTAGTGGAGTCAGGTAGTTCTTGTAGAGTTCTTTCATTTTTAAAAAATCTTAGTTCTCTCTCTTCTTCCATCTGAATCATTTCTAGATGTCTGTCTTCAAGCTCTCTAATTCTGTCTTTCATATGGTCTGCCCTCTTTCCCATGCTTCTAATGCATGCTTTATCTCATTTGTTGAATTCTTCAATTCCAGAAAATCTGTTCGGTTCTTTTTTTTTTTAATAATTTCAATCTCTTCTGTTCATTAATTTTATTCATGAGCTCTTTGATCTGCTTTTTTGAGTTTTCTTGTATTTCATTGAGATTTTTTTTTTTTAATGAATGCTGTTTTGAATTCTCTATCACTTAGATCACAATCTTCCATGAGTTTGGTTTGGAATTTTCATTTTCTTTCTGTGTTGTTGTGTTGCCTTAGTTATTCATGGTGCTTGATGGATTGTTCATATGCCAGCACATCTGAAGTAGTGAACACTTCTCTTATTTAGGTACTGTTTTGATTTTAACAACTCAGAAAGACCTGCTAATTAGAGGTCTTTCTTTTATGTGTTC
The DNA here is from genome assembly GCF_014108235.1 of Myotis myotis. Lineage (NCBI taxonomy): Eukaryota > Metazoa > Chordata > Mammalia > Chiroptera > Vespertilionidae > Myotis > Myotis myotis. The sequence continues at coordinate 8,350,143 of NW_023416322.1, forward strand.
CAGGAGATGGCGCTATAGTGCAAGTTTTTGTTTTCTCTTACCTGGGCTACTGGCACCTCCTGTGGGAGGAGAGAACATCACTGTGGTCCTGGAGGAGGTGCTGCCTGGGTGATTGGGGTGGTGAGTGTCCTTGCTGTGTCTGGGTGGCCTCGGCCTTGGGTCATCACCACCTTGGTTAGGGGATGTGGCAGGTGAGGGGAAGCTGGTTCATAAGCCCTCTGCCCTGCTGCTTTATTCTCTCTGGCTCCTAGTGTAGCCAGGAGGCCATAGATATGCTCCCAGGCTCTGCTGCTAGCAATTGGGGGAGGGGGACATTCTCAGGAGCTGACTCTACCTCTACCCCTCTTATTTGCTGTTGGGCTGTAGTGTGGGGGCCACATCCCAACTTCCCCTCTGCTACTGCATTAGCTGGGGCCACAAGCACAGCCACAGGGGCTGGGGAACTGAGTCTGTGGGCACCTTTTCTGTCCTCCCCTCATCCTGCCTCCCCTACGTGTTCCAATTTGCTCACCTTCAGAGGCACTGATGTGTGGATCTCTCAGGTGTGCTAGTGTGTTGAGTAGAGGAGCTACAGTTAGTTAAATCTACAACTAGTTCGATATCTATAACCTTTTTGGGTTATAGATGTCGAACTAGTTGTAGATTTAAAGGGGACTTCTTACTCCACCATGAGGCTCATGTCACTTTTACAGTGCTATATTTGAAGGGCACATGGATAGATACCCTTCCCTTTTCTCTTCACATGGTTGTGGTGCTGGTAATATTGGGGGGAGGGATAATACATGAAAACAAAAAGGTTATTAAAATATAAGAGATCAATATGAGCCAAGATGAATGTGGAGTGTATTTGGCTGTATCTATGAGAGAAAGAAAAGGTGGGGATGGAAGTGGTTCCAATTGCCTTGTGTCCCGTGCTCCTCCCCTCTGGTCCTAGGCAGGGCGAGTCTTGGTTTGAGTGGCCGCTCCCCGGGTGCATGTGGCCGGGACAGGAGTGATATTCACCTCTCTCCGCATCAGAACCCCATTTTCACTTGTTAGCTTGTTCTGTGGAGGAAGTCGCTGAGATACAGGTGGGAATCCGAGCAGCATCTAACGACACAAGTATCTCCCACTCCTGATGACAGCCCGGCCTCTGTAGAGTGCCCCTCGGCCTCTCCTGGCCGTCAGGTTGTGGTCTTCCAGACTGTTCCGTCTGAGGCAGGAGCCTGTCTTTCATTGGATCTTTCTTCCTAGGTCCCAGTCACAGGACCGGGGTCCAGTTATCTGCTTTATCTTCCTCAAGAAGAGATAGTTCATACGTCAAAACATTTCTCTCACTGGGTCATGTTATCAGTGCCAATTCTTGTCTGATTCATGGAATATTTTATTTTATTTTATTTCATTTATTTCATTTATTTTCTTTGTGTGTGTGTGTCCCCTGGCTGCCCTCGGCACAGAGCCTCAACAGTCATGCACTGAACTGACTGTGGCACAGAAAGGGAGAAGGGGAGAAAACAGCTTTATTATGATTCATGGAATATTTTAAATCAAGACGCATTGAATATATAAACTAAGTATAGTTGCACCTTCCCCCCACCCCCTTGGGAATCATAACAATTTTCTGAGATAATTACAAAGGGAACGTGTTAAAGAAATCCCTTATGTAGTTTGCTCATTTTCGTGTCTTCCACGGGGCCTTTCACATAGTTGGTTTGTTGCTGGATTGCTGTGAACTTGGTTCCCATCTGGCATAAAGGGAGTGTGGGCTTTGCTGATTATATAGTTTTACTGCAGATTTGCTTATTTTGCCTGCTGTGTAATATAATATTTCATTGTTTGACTCTAATGCAGTTTAATTACCAGTGTCTCTGTTGACGAACTTTGGGGCTTTTTCTAGGTTTTTGCTGTGGTGACTGGTGCTGCAAGGAATATTTTGTACATTTAAAGAGTGGCTCATGGATATATATCTAGCAGTAGATATGCTAAATGATAGTTTGTGAATATTCAATTTACAAGGTAATGTAAAACTTTTTCCAACGTGGTCGTACCCTTAGTGATGTATGCATAAGAGACTGGATCTTCAACCTCTTTCAGCACTTGATGTAGTCAGACTTAATAATTTTTGCCAATTGAATGAGTATAAATTGGTATCTCATTATGGTCTTGATTTGTATTTCCCAGGTCACCACTGTGTATTCCTGTTCTTCTCCTGCTTTTATTTCGATTGGTTTATTTACGTAAAGAAGTCCTCCCTCCCTTTCACCCTTCCTTCCTTCCTTTCCTTTCCTTCCTTTCCTTTCCTTTCCTTTCCTTCCTTCCTTCCTTCCTTTCCCTTCCTTCCTTCCCTTCCCTTCCCTTCCCTTCCCTTCCCTTCCCTTCCCTTCCCTTCCCTTCCCTTCCCTTCCCTTCCCTTCCCTTCCCTTCCCTTCCCTTCCCTTCCCTTCCTTCCCTTCCCTTCCTTCCTTCCTTCCTTCCTTCCTTCCTTCCTTCCTTCCTTCCTTCCTTCCTTCCTTCCTTCTTCCTTTCACTTAAAGGTTGTTGAAATTAAATTCTTTTTTGAATATATTTTTTTATTGATTTTAGAGAGGAAGGGAAAGGGAGAGAGGGATAGAAACATCAATGATAAGAGAGAATCATTGATTGGCTGCCTCCTGCACACCCCCCACTGGGGATCCAGCCCACAACCCGGGCATGTGCCCTTGACTGGGACCTTTCAGTTTGCAGGCCGACGCTCTAGCCACTGAGCCAAACTGGCTAGGGCAATGGTCGGCAAACTGCTGCTCGGCAAACCGCAGCTCACGAGCCACATGCGGCTCTTTGGCCCCTTGAGTGTGGCTCTTCCACAAAATACCGACTTCTGCGTATGGGCCACAAAGTTTCAATTGCACTGTACGTGCGACCCCGCACGTGGTATTTTGTGGAAGAGCCACACTGAAGGGGCCAAAGAGCCGCACGTGGCTCGCGAGCCGCGGTTTGCCGACCACGGGGCTAGGGCATTATTTATTTATTTTTAAATTATAGTTGACATACAGTATTATATTAGTTTCAGATAAACAACGTAGCAATTAGACATTTTCATACCTTACAGCATTATCACCCCGTAAGTCTAGTACCCATCTGGCACCACACATAGTTATTACGATACTATTGACTATATTCCCTAGCTGTAGTTTATATTCCTGTGACTAATTTTATAACTGGAAGTTTATACTTTCTAATCCCTTCCACCTTTTTCACCCATCTGCACTCCCCATCCCCTTTGGGTACCATCAGTTTGTCTCTGTATCTATGAGTCAGTTTCTGTTTTCTTTTGTTTGTTCATTTATTTTGTTTTCTAGATTCCACATATAAGTGAAATCATATGATATTTGTCTTTCTCTGTCCGACTTATTTCACTACCATAATACCCTCCAGGTCCATCTATATCAGTGATTCCCAAAGTGGGTGCTACCGCCCCCTGGTGGGCGCTGCAGCGATCCAAGGGGGCGGTGATGGCCACAGGTGCATTTGTTTTAACTTTTTTTGTATTACCTTTCTAATCTGAGTTCAATAAATAGTTTCATAATTTCAAACTTCAATGTTTCTACTTTACACCTTTCTTTACTATATTTTCCGAAAAAGGTAGAAACATTAATACATATATCTTTCTGTTTAATTGCTAATAAAATTTAAAAAAAATTAATTTCCAGGGGGCGCTGAGTAATATTTTTTCTGGAAAGGGGGCGGTAGGCCAAATAAGTTTGGAAACCACTGATCTATATTGTCACAAATGGCAAAATTTTATTCTTTTATTCTTTTATTCTGGTTGAGTAATAGTCCATTGGATATACAGGATTGGGCAGAAGTAGGTTTACAGTTGTAATACAAATAAATAATACAGTAGTTAATAAGTAATAACACAAGAATAAACTGTTTTCCATGCTCACAGCCTACTTTGGCCTGCCCCTGTGTGTACCACAGCTTCTTTATCCGCTCATCTTACCGATGGGCACCTAAGTTGCTCCCATATCCTGACTATTGTAAATAATGCTGCAGGGAACATGGGGTGCATATGTCTTTCAAATTAGTGTTTTCTACTTCTTTGGATAGATACCCAGCAGTTGGATTGCTGGGTCATAAGGTAGTTCTAGTTTTACATTTTTAAGGAATTTCTATACTGTTTTTCATAGTGGTTACACCAATTTACAATCCCAGCAACAGCACATAAGGGTTCCTTTTTCCCACATCCTCACCAACACCTTGTCTTTCTGATAATAGTCATTCTTTATATATATTCTTGGTAGTAATCCTTTGTCAGGTGTGTGCATATTCAGTATCTTCTCCTAGGTTGTAACGTGTCTTTGCATGCACCGTAAGGTTTTTCCCTAAGTAGGTTTGTAGAGGTATGCCTGACATAAATAAAATTCAGCTTATGCCCTGGCTGCTGTGGCTCAGTTGGTTGGGTGTCAACCCTGAATAGTTGCTGGTTCGGCTCCCAGTCAGGGCACATGTAGGTGGCAGGTGGCGTTGTAGGAGGCAGCTGATTGATATTCCACTCTCACATCGATGTTTCTCTCTCCCCCTCTCCTTTTCTCTCTCTCTCTAAAAATCAATAAAAAAATTTTTTTTAATTCAGCTTTGTTAGGTATACAAGCCTATGAATCTTACAAACACATACAGTTGTTAACCACCATAATCAAGATACAGAATATCTCCATCATTCCAAAAAGTTCTTGCCCTGAACAGTGTTCTCAGTGGTTAGGACATTGGGGCGCGCACACATACACACACACACACACACACACACACACACACACACCCCGAAGTGTCTCAGGTTTGATTCCTGGTCAAGGGCACATACCTGGGTTGCTGGTTTGATCCTTGGCCCTGGTCAGGGAGTGTGCAGGAGGCAACCAATTGATGTGTCTCTCACATCAATGTCTTTCTCCCTCTCTCTCTGTCTGTCTCTTTCTTTCTTTCCCTCCCCCCACCCCTTCCCTTCCACTCTCTAAAAAATCAATAGAAGAAAATACTCTTATCTACTCACCTGTGGACAGGCATTTGGCTTGTTTCTACTTTTTAGCAATTATGAATAAACGTGGTATTCACATGTAGGTTTTTGTATGGGCATATATTTTAATTTCTCTTGGGTAAATACGTAGGAGTAGGATTACTAGGTCACCTTTTTTAGGCTATTCTGATAGGTGTGCATACGTGTGTGTGTGTGATAGCTCACTGTTCGTTGGTTCTTTTCAGTGTGTTTTAATCTGCATTCCCCTGAGGGCTAATGATGTCGAACACCTTTTCAGGTGCTTATCTGCCATCTAAACATTTGCTTTGGTGAAATGTCTTTTCATGTCTTCTGACTAGGTTCTAGCTGAATTGCTTGCATCTTTACTGCTGAGTTTTGAGAGGCAGATTCTAGAACTGGTTCTTTGTCAGACATGTGGTTGCTCCCACTCTCCCTCCTCTTTCACAGACCTGAGTTTTTAATTTCGATGAAGTTCATTTTATCAATTTTTCCTTTCATGGGTCATGCTTTTGGTATCAAATCTAAGAACTGCTTGCTTAGCCCTAGATCTCAGGGATTTTCTCCTGGTTTTATTTTAATTTTTTTTATTGATTTCAGAGCAGAAGGGAGAGGGAGAGCTCGATAGAAACATCAGTGATAAGAGAGGATCATTGATTGGCTGCCCCTTGTACTCCCCACATCTGGGATTGAGCTCACAACCCGGGCATATGCCCTGATCAGGAATCAAAACTTGATCTCCTAGTTCACAGGTCAGCGCTCAACGACTGAGCCATGCCGGCCGGGTTCTCCTGTTTTTATTTTAGAATAATCTATAGCTACTCAAAATGTTGCTGTGATTTTGATAGAGGTTGCATTCAGCTATATCCATTTGGGGGGAATTTGCATATTTCCTATGTTGAGTCTTCTACTCCATGAACGCAGTCTGTCCCTCCAGTTATTTAGATCCCTGATTCTTCCGTCAGTGTTGTGCGGTTGTCCGCTGCAAGCCCTGGACATGTATGCTGTAGTTATTTAAATGCACCGCTGTATGCGTAGACGTCTCTGGGAGGACACACCAGAACCTGGTAACAGTGGCTGGCGGGGAGCGGGCTGGGTGGGACTGGGAAGCATGGTCAGGTTTGGGAGGGAAATTCACTTATAGAAACTTGTACTGCGTAGGCATTTGTATCTTTTGAGTTTCATATCATGTGAAGAGATTAACTCTTAAAAAAAAACAAGTAAAATTATTTTTAAATGCTTAGGTAAGAAGAGAGAGAGAGAGAGAGAGAGAGAGAGAGAGAGAGAGAGAGAGAGAGAGAGAGAGAGAGAGAGAATGGGTCTTCCTTTGAAGTCTTTGTTCCCTGAGCACAGGCTGGATATCCAGGGGCAGAAGCACAAGACCCAGGGCCCAGGAGGAGTTCAGTTTTGTACTTCTTCAGAAATATGCGCAGATAGAATCAAAGGATTTCACAGAGGAAAGGTGCTAGATCAGGGGTGGGGAATCTTTTTCCTGCCAAGGCCATTTGGGTATTTATGACACCAATCGAGGGCCATACAAAATGATCAGCTTAAAAATTAGCCTGCTGTACTTAGACAAACATTTAATTAACTCACCCCTAATGCCTCGGCAGGGCCGACCAAACCATTTAGGGGGTCTTATACGCCCTGCGGACCAGACGCTCTCCACCCCTGGGTTAGAGATCCCCCAGACCCGCTTTATCGTGTGGCAGAGGGAAAAACAATCTGAGAACAACATTTGCTGAGAAGAAATCTGTAAATACTCCCAGGCAGACATTAGCTGTGAGCACTGAGGAACAGCTTGGGGGCTGGTGAGCAGCCCAGCACTCCTTGCTGGGGTCAGGCTGACGTGCCGTGCCTCTTCTTGTCCGTGGTGAGCACCTTCCCCGCCATACCTGCCCTCCCGCCCAGGCCTCATTCAGAGGAACCCAGTAGGTGTCTGGCCTCTGGAATCTACGGGCAGTGCCCAAGGTGCCCAGCAACCTGGCCCCGGTCCCCACCTGTCTGTGACTAAGAGCTGCTCTTCTCGCAGCCTTCAGGATATCAGGGATCTGGCTGGATCCCTGTTTCTCCCCAGAGCATCCAGCATCCTTCCTGGAACCTTCCAATCCCTGGGTCAGATGGAGGGTCTCTACCAGGGGTGGGCAACCTTTTTGTGAGTGCGTGCCAAAACCAGCAAAATCTCTGACTCAAAATTCTTCTGCGTGCCAACCCTAATTTTTTGAGAACGTGTTACGCCTACTTGATATCTCTTAAGGTGTACGTATGTGAAGAACCTTGAAGAAATAATAAAATTCATTCGAGTGACAAAAACACAGTATATGGTGATGAAAAATATTTATTTTTTAATGTATACATGTACACTGAGAGTCCGACAGAAACCTTTATGACTCCGTTTGATATTATCAGTGGGACTTTTGCTGCTGCATCACTGATGACAGAGATTTTATATCAGGTTTACATTTCGTGACCTTCAGAGATATGCACAAGCTACTGTTTTCATCCGTCAGGCTACTCCTATTATGAGACTTAACAAAATTCATCACTGAGAACAAAGATTCACAATTGTAAATGGAAGATTATAAGAGAGGGTTTCGCGTGCCAGCAAAAGTTACTGGCGTGCCATGTTTGGCACACGTGCCAGGGGTTACCCTCCCCTGGTCCATACCCTGGGTTCATTTAGCCCCTAAAAGTATTGGTGGTGATGGTAATCTCACTCATCTTTAAGGGCTCTCTTTCTGTCTGTCTGTCTGTCTTCCTGCAAATCATAGCTCCCATTTGATTCTCACAGCAACCCCAAAGGACGGATCTGATCCCCAATTTTCAAATAATCGTAAATATATGTACAAAGAATTGTTTCCCAAGTCCTTTCCCATCCATTATCTCATGGCAATCCTTCAACACTGTCCTAGAGGCAGAGAAAGTTTTATTAACCCAGATGTACAAATGAGGATATTGAAAAGGCAATGGTGAAATAGTGGCCTTTGGAGGTAAGAACATGTGGGATTGAATCCTGGCTCAATGGATTCTTTACACCATTTCCCTCCAGTGCAAACTGGGGACAGTAATCTCAATATCCTTTGTCATCATCCTGGATTGATGGCAGCATCATCCAGATTAAATGACTATGCAAGAATTAGCATTCTAATGATTTCAAAACATTTTAAAAATGTTTTACCAAAGAAGAGAGAATAATATAGTGAACCCAGTGTACCCATTATTGGTCCAAGGCCAGTCTCATCTCAGCTATACCCTTACCCACTCCTTTTTTTTTTCTTTATTCAACCATGAACTATTTTCAAAATAATGAACTATTTCCCTAACATCTCCACAAGATGACTCATGAGTTGTTTGGAGTTTTAAAAATATTATTAGGGATTTGTAAGATTTAAACGCATTTGTTAAGCTTCATTCTATTGCAGTTATGATCCTCATTGATGCTCAGCTTGACCAGGGAAGCCTTCGTCTGGCTGGCTCTGGGTCCTCTCGGCATGACTGTAGTAGTCTTTGACACTTGTTTGGTGACAAGATGTTCTAGGTTCATGTTGTACATTTATTGCATCAGCTGTTTCTCCAAGGAAGCCTGATTTCTTTGTGGGGGATGGTAATTATAATCTGATTAATAGGGGTGTTCATTATTTCTACTAGAATAATCCTTGTTTCTAGGCCTTACAGAGCTAGGAAGAGTGTGTGTATGTGTGTGTGTGTGTGTGTGTGTGTGTGTGTGTGTGAGAGAGAGAGAGAGAGAGAGAACATACTGATACTTCCAGTTCACAATCAGGGCTACAGAATTTTTGCCTGATCTCATCAATCCTACATTTGCATCTTCTTTCAGTAAGAAACTCTTATTTCTCAGCAACACCAATATTATTACTCACTAGAGGCCTGATGCACAAATATCATGCAAAGGCCTTCCCCCCCCCCCCCGCCCCCCCTGCAGCTTTGTCTGGAAGGAAGGACATCCGGAAGGATGTCGGTCTAATTAGCATATTACCCTTTTATTATTATAGATTTAATTTATCCCAAAATCACATACAGAAGTCTCAATAATAATAATATCATAATATCATCAATGCATTATTGAAAACAGCTTAAGACTGGGGAGAGGGGGCAGTTCTTTTTATCCGTATGGCATTTGCCTCCAAGGATGTGCAGTCCAATTACTGTGTTTTAGTTTCTGTGTGTGTAATTGTAACAACCAGTTGGCCACATGGTCTCGTTTCTTGCTTTTTATTTTAGAGATTTCTTTTAAAAATATTAATTTTATTTTATAATTATATCAGATACACATTCCAAACAAATCCACAAAACAAGGAATATCCAGCTTCTCTCCCTGTCCCCTCCACCTCATTCATACCCCTCCCTATAGGCCTTTTAAATTTATTTTATGCTTTACCTTTCATTGTCTTATTAAAGCTATAAGCAAATACATATATACGTTTTTTCTTCCCCCTTTTCTTAAATAAATGTAAGCATATTAAACACACTTTTTCCTTTTTTTTTCCCACTTAACAATAATCCTGGAGATTACAACAGAAACATATAGTATATATTTCAAATAGATTTCTAGAACCAGGATTTCTGGGTCAACAAGTAAGTGCATACTTATTTTGCTAGATAATGCCATGCTCCCCTCTACAAAGGTGAATTTTATCATTTCCTGCAGGTACACTGTAATGTTAAAGCAAATAATTAAGTGGGGTATGTTATCTGTACTGAGAAAGGTGAAATGATTGCCCAGGAGGACTGGAGCTCGGACTTGAGCCTGCAGAATCCTCACTAAAGGCCCAGTGGTCGGACCCTCCCTACTGTACCTTCTCCCCATTGCACAGGAGAAGAATCTGAGACACATGTAGGAAAGCGGTCCACCCTATCCTATAAAATAAAAGCCTAATATGCTGTGTCCAGTCGACCGGTTGGCTGTTCAACCAATCAAAGTGTAATATGCTAATGATATGCTAAGGCCGCTCAACCGCTTGGTATGACGTGCACTGACCACCAGGGGGCAGATGCTCCGACCTGTAGGTTAGCTTGCTGCTGGGGTCTGGCTGATCGGGACTGAGGGAGAAGGGCCAGACATGGCCTGGAGCCCTCCCAAGGTCCCTCCCAACTGGCCAACCTCTTACATCCCTCCCCAGCCCCGATCAGCTTAGCCTGTGCCCTCTCGAAATCCGGGACCCCTCAGGGGATGTTGGAGAGCCAGTTTTAGCCCTATCCCGCAGGCCAGGCCAAGGGACCCCACTGGTGCACGAATTCGTGCACCGGGCCTCTAGTATGACATAACAAGCTAGAACTTAAAATCCATGTTGCCTGACACTAAATGAACTCTCCTTTCAACGTGTTATCATTTATGGTGAACTCGTTTGATTATCTGTAGATGGGGAAGAAAAACATAATAGTTCTCCTAAGTAAGCTAAGAAAATGAATGCGATGATTAGGGATAAATTCTCCCCTGGGTGGAGGAGGGATTCTTCAAGATAGGCCTTAACTCCTTTAGGTGAACAGGAAACCAGCAATCAGATTATGGTGTCAGGACATAATAATGATCTTCTAGGTGAAGAGATGCCCTCACCCCCAGGGTCTGACGTGCAGGCCCCTGGCAGAACCTCTCTACTTCTGCAGAGTGCTCTGAGCATCGTGGGACAAAGATGCAGTTATGTGGCGCAGAATCTCCCACATAAGTGGGCCAAGATGTCATTTCCCAGCGGATGGACGAGCCGCAAACCACAAAGCCTGTTCTTTTTTTTCCTAGAGTGACCCCGGGGTCTTCTTTGTGTGTGCTTTGCGACGTTGATTGACGTATGTGCAGTTTGGGACACTGGAGGTTTCCTTCCCGCCGCCGCCTCTGGTGCTGTGAGAAGGGGGCTGCATGAGGCAGAGACGGTGAGTGGGGCTCGGGCCTGGGGCTGGTCCGGGAGGGGTGAGGGTGGGGGCAGTTCTTGACTCTTGCTCCTGCTCTTAGATGAGAGGAGGCTCTTTGCCTGGCCCCCCGAATCTTCCGAGGGGACGTGTTCCTTCTCCCCAGAGTAGGACACAGAGCCAGACCTCGAGGCTCTCCTTTGCAAGGAGGCTGGCCTGGGAGAGCGTTTGCTCCTTATTCCCCATCCGGTGCTGTCAGCTGGCTTAGGCTTGCCATTGTCACGACTGCCCACCTTAATGGAAAAGCCTGGAAACAGCTTTGTTTGTGTCCTGCACCCCTTCCCCCCTTAGCCTGGCCTCCACAACCTGGGAGCTTCCTGAGTGACAGCCCCAGCATATGGGGGGCAGTCTAAGGACCCCTCCCCTGGGCGGAGCTTTGGGCCCCAGCAGATGGACAGCTGTCCAGGGAGCACTAAGAGGCTGAGGCCCAGGTCGCTGAAGCCACACTCTGTCCAGGGTTTGCGTTGTTCCCATCTGGGTTAGTGCTTCCTGCTGCTCCCGGAATCTCCTGTTTTAGTCTCAGCCAGGGGAGGATGTGCAAGAAGTGAGGGCTACAGTTCTAACCAAGGAGTCACTGACAGTGGACCCCACACTCGCGGCCTGGAGGCTGCGGGCTGGGGGGTCTACCTGAGGGGGGCGCCTACCTGGGGCCTGAACAGAGGAAGGTTTCCGTATTGTTGAGTTTGCGCCTCTTTGCAGTTTGTCTTTCTCGCCCCAGCTCCCTTTCCGATGACTCTGTTCTCCCAGAAAGAGCTGGAGGTGGCGCTGGGAGGTTGCGGGAAGGAGGCTGAGAGGTGGGAGCAGAAATGCTGATGACGGGGATTTGGGATCTGGACCAAATCCAGCTCGACTTGCTTTGTGACCACAGGAAAGTCTCTCATTACTCTAGGCCTGGAGTTTCTGGCTTGTACAACGGGGTTAACAATGAACATCTCGTTGTCAAGATTAAATTCAGATTAAACAGATAGAGAGCCCTGCACAGTGCTCCCATATAGTAGGTGTTCAGTAAACGGAAGTTACAGTTACTTATCGTATCAGCAGCAATATCAGCAGGAGCTCAGATGTACCTGTCTATCAGGGTAGCTTCTGTGTCAGTGGTTCTCAACCTTCTGGCCCTTTAAATACAGTTCCTATGATGTGACTCAACCATAAAGTTATCTTCGTTGCTACTTCATCACTGTAATGCTGCTACTGTGATGAATCGTCATGTAAATATCGGATAGGCAGGATGGTCTTAGGCGACCCCTGTGAAAGGGTCGTTCGACCGCCAAAGGGGCCGCGGCCCACAGGTTGAGAACCGCTGCCCTGTGTGGTCCTGTGAGGGCCATAGCTGACGTGGAACAGTGCCGGGCTTTAGGACCAGCGGGAAACCCATCCGCCCACAGGGCTTTTCACCTGGTCATTGTTACTGGATTCTGAGTGTGAATGTACTCACTGACCGTGCTGGGGAGGGGCCCCACTCTTTAGTTTTGCTGTATTTGGAGGACGCTGCTTGCAAAAGTGGTCCACCAGGCTCTTTTAATGGGCATGCAAAGACGTGCACAACAGTGTGGGAACAGACCCCCCAGTTTGTGACAGAACTGGGAGTCGGTCCAGCTTTGTGTCATTGTGCCCCCTCTCTTGGCACTTTTTCAAGTACCCTCCCTTCTTCCTATCCCTATGCCCACCCCCCAACCCCTCCACCGCCCTCCCTGGGCACACACACTCCGCTTGCCTATCCAGATCCCTGCCTGAGGAACCCGGAGCCACTCCCTCCCCTCATGGGGGAGGCAGCACTGCCCAGCAGCGCATCTGCTGGCAGCTGGAGCAAACGTGTTCTCCCCTCACACCTCTCGGCATTTTACTCTCATCAGCAAACCCCCGTGTTGGTGCAGAGCTTCATTTTTACGGCGTGTCTGTTTACATTCATTGGGTCATTTCACTTTCACGACAATTCTGTGATGTGAGCAGCACTGGCGTCATCATCGAATACACCGAGGCTCAAAAAGGACACAACGTTCATTAGCACCTGGGGCCGCGGGGGAACTTAGATGCCGTGAGTCCTGGACTGTGTTCCTTGCTGTGGCACCACACTGCCTCCTCGGGTCTGAGGCTCCGCTCATGAGAGGCCCCAGGACTGGGAGGCGCTCAGAGAAAGCTTTGAAAAAGGAAAAAGAGCGCAGAGAACACGCCAAGCAGGGACATGCGGCGTTTGAGGGGACAGTACGTTCTGAGAGAAGGGGCGCTGACCCAGGTTTCTTCGGAGAATGATGAATATCATTACAATAATCAGCATAGTGGGTGCTTCCCAAGCACCAGGCCCTGTGTGCTGTGCTCCACATGTGTTTTCCTTAGAATTCTCCTCACAACGACCCGGTGAAAGAGGGCCCATCATTACCCCCATTTTCCTGTGACAGAAATACAGAAAGACTAAGGAAGGTGCTCGAAGTTTCCTGTCTAAGCAAGTGCAGCACCTGCATTCGACCCCCACCGCGCGCACCCTGGGACCCGCAGGGCTGACCACTTGGGTTGGGCTGCGGTGTCTTTTCTGCGGCTTGTTCGTTCCAGGTCTCCCTGGAAACTCTGCATAGCTGTTTCTGAGCAAGCCTCTGGGCAGCTTCCAGGTGGGAGTCTGATCTGCCCTCCTAGCAGGAAGCCTCGTAAAAGCCAGTCCTCGGTTTAGTGCTCCTCCTTCCCTCTGGCTCTTGTCCTTTTGTTGGGAGGCCGCTGCCATCTGGAGCCGCCCAGGCATCTGCTCAGGAGCGCACTCCTCTCACTTCCCCCCACCCCCCAGCTCCAGGCAGGCACCTTCCTGCACTCAGGCTAAGCCCCCACCCTCCTCTCCCCACCCCCACTGCTTCAGCCCCTGTCCTCAACGCAGGGCAGAGAAACCCCCAGACCCCCCAGGCCTTCAATCCCCCGAATGGATGCATTTGGTTGATCGTGTTCACACTCCTAAGCCCCCGCTGCCTGTTGGTGAGAATATGGGCCTCATCTCTCCAGAAACATGACCACAGGCCATCACAGGCTGCATGGGCTCAGGGCAGCTGTCTGTTGGTTGGGGGAGGGCCCATGGAGCTGCATTAGGAATGGTCTGTATTGCTCCCCACCCCCTGCCCAGGACCGATTCCAGGCCCCTGAAACAGCACCCAACCTTAGCCACTGTTTTTGTGAACTCGGAGACCCGCAGGACGAGGTGAGGGGCTGTGAGTGGCAGCAGTGAAATCTATTCCCCTCAGTAGCTGGTGTTACCACCTGTTTCTTCCCATCTTTGTTTGTTTGTTAGTTAGTATGTTTGTTTTGCTAACCCTTACCCAAGGATACTTTTTCCACTGATTTTTTTAGAGAGAGTGGAAGGGAGGGAGAGAGAGAGCAACATCGATGTGAAAGAGACAAATTCATTGGTTGCCTCCCACATGCACCCCGGCCAGGGCTGAGGATCGAACCTGCAACCGAGGTATGTGCCCTTGATCGGAATTGAACCCAAGACCCTCAGGTGCTCTAACCACTTATCAACACCAGCAGGGCTAAACCCATCTTTTCACGGGAGGCTGGGCTGATGGGTTTGGGGCAGCATGTCACCCTCTGAATTTTGGTTTCTCGGGAGTACCATAGACTGTAGCAGAGGGAGACCCCTCTGCACGCTGATGTCTGCCTCACTCAGGGCGTGAGACACAAAGCTCTCCTCTGCCCCTGGAGCCGCCAGTGCCTGGTGTAAGGATCGTGGCTGCCAGCACTTTGCACCAGACTCCTAGACAAATGGTGCGTCTTGTAATGCAGGAAGCAGCCTTCCCTGTCGGTTCCACCTCCCCCCTCCAGGCTCCTGTATTTTCATGTCTCCCCCGGCCTGTAGCAGCCTGCTGGGCTGGCGGTTGGACCCAGACTGACGTCTGTGTTGGATGTAAATGCAGAGGGGGGCGGGAGGGGGGAGGGAAACAGATGCTGCTTCCTCCTGCTGTCTTAGTCCTCCCCCCAACCCCCGGATCATGTCAGGAAGGAATTTTGAAAATGCAACTGGGGATATGCTATCCTGGGAAGATCGGCAGCTAGACGAATATTGCCAGCAGGGTAGGCGTCACCGCTGAAGAACTGACCCGGCTTCTCTCTCTGGGACCACCTGCAGCCAGGTGCAGTTAATGTCATAGGTCAAGGGGCATTGGTGGAAGAAGCTGGCATGAAAAGGGGGGTGTGAAGGGCTTTGGTTAAGGAAACCCTGGCAGAGGCAGAGGAGAGGGGAGCCCAGAGCTGCTCTGGCTGGTCTGGGATCTTGCAGGAGCCTCCCTTTCCTCTGGTGCCTGTGCAGATAACCATTTGTTGGCTCTAAGAGT
The DNA here is from genome assembly GCF_014108235.1 of Myotis myotis. Taxonomy (NCBI): domain Eukaryota; kingdom Metazoa; phylum Chordata; class Mammalia; order Chiroptera; family Vespertilionidae; genus Myotis; species Myotis myotis. The sequence continues at coordinate 8,365,356 of NW_023416322.1, forward strand.
GAATAATGACTCCTTGGGCCCAGAGCCAGCATACGGTTATTTGCACAGGCATTGTGTGTTCTGTAGATCTACAAAGTAGATTTGTGGATTCGAAAGCTGAACTTTTCCAACACCATTTAGCAAAGCAGTACAAGCAGCTGTAACTTGGGGGGAAGGGGAAAGGACCAATGGTTTTTGAATGCCAAGTTCGTGTCAAGTCTTGGGTTAGATGCTATATGTATAGCCCATTCATTTAAAAGAAACTAACTCAGAAGATAAAATAAATTAATTCAAATTAATGAATCATCATCACAACAACCTTGTAATGTGTGCATCTGTCCCACTCAAAGAGCAGAAAACTGAGGCTCTAAGAGAGTAAACAAATTGCTGAAGACCATGCAGCAGGTAGAAATGGCTGAGGTGGGACTGAAACTCAGGTGTTTGGCCCCAAGTCCTTGCCCTTTCCATGTGCCCGAGGGATTATATGCCACTTCCCCTTGGAGCTTCATCCACGTCTGGTGTGTTTCCCCTGGTCTGTGTGGCTTCCTAGCTGGTGTGCTGTTCACCTCTGTTAAGCCCAGCCCTGTTCTGCTCTGAGCTGGTGTTCGCTCCTGTGAAGAACACAGAAAAAAGGTAGAAGACACTCACCTTTGAGAAGCTCATGGTCACCCAGCCAGCATCGCTCAGTGGTTGAGCACCAGCCTATGAACCAAAAGGTCATGGTTTGATTCCCGGTCAAGGCACATGCCTGGGTTGTGGGCGTGATCCCCAGTATGGAGCGTGCAGAAGGCAGCCAGTCAATGATTCTCTCTCATCATTGATTTTTCTTTTCTTTTTTCTTTTTTAAAATATATTTTATTGATTTTTTACAGAGAGGAAGGGAGAGAGATAGAGAGTTAGAAACATCGATGAGAGAGAAACATCGATCAGCTGCCTCCTGCACATCTCCTACTGGGGATATGCCCGCAACCCAGGTACATGCCCTTGACCAGAATCGAACCTGGGACCTTTCAGTCCGCAGGCCGACGCTCTATCCACTGAGCCAAACTGGTTTCGGCTCATCATTGATTTTTCTATCCTTTTTTCCCTCTCCCTTTCTCTCTGAAATCAATTATATATATATAAATTTTTTTAAAGAAAAATCCTTTTTTTAAATAAAAGAAGTTCATGGTCTGGGTAAGGGGTGGTCATCTCTCTTTCCCCCACCCCAAGCTTCTCCTGTAGTCTTGCCCCTCATTGTTTTTCCTGCTTTAGCTCAGTGGATGGTTTTCAAATGGCTTTAGATCCTTAGTCTATTGAAACCAGGCTTGGAATCGCACAAACAGAGGTTGGAGTAAGCAGCTTAGCACGAGTGACATCGTGAGCAGATGGACAGTGGCCTGACTCTAAGTGGATGCCTCATTCAGGGAGCTTGGGAGCCCCTCGGTCAGTGCTGGGGGTGAGGACGCTGGTTTGAAGGAAAGGTGGCTGGGCTTTGCACAGGCGTCTTTATTAGGAAGCTACTGGGGCCCGGAGAGTGTGGTTTCGGGCCGTTCTGCCTGCAGCATTCTGATGTGTAGAGTTTGTGACTTACTCAAGGTGACATACGAGAACTTAGCCCTGGGCCTTTTAAAAAAAAAGTCAGTATTCAATATATTCCAGTAAAAAAAACCCAAACCTTTTCATTTAAACGGACAGATTTTTCAATTCTCTTCATAAATCTCATACATTTTAACAATCACTTGTTTGATTCCGTTACTAAACTGAGTTCATAAATTCCTTTGAACATTTGAAACTGCCTGTATGAATGTAAGCATTCACTTTCCCTTTTTATCTGAGAAGGTTTTATTACACACAGAGGGGATGGGGCTCAGCAGCTGCTGCCTCCCGCAGGCCGCCAGGACCCTGGTCAGCTCCTCTCCCTTCCTCTTGGTTGGGATGTGTGTCCCCATTCTTTTGATTTTGTTTTTCCTTTATCTCTTCTCTTCTCTTCTCTTGTCTTCTCTTGTCTTCTCTTGTCTTCTCTTCCCTTCTCTTCTCTTCTCTTCTCTTCTCTTCTCTTCTCTTCTCTTCTCTTCTCTTCTCTCTCTCTCTCTCATTTATTTTGTTTTGGTTTCCAATTACAGTTGAGATCCCACCCTTTCCTTGATTAGCTTCTGCCCTCTTGTCCGTGGAGGCCGTGAGCAGCTCTGTGGTGCACCCTCGACCCTATCCCACAGGAGGTGGCTGTGCCTGGCTCGCTCACCTTCCTGGTCCCTTGTGGCCCTTGTTGAGGCCACAGCCATGAGAGCACAGAGCCGTGGCTGTTGCCCTTGAATGGCTGCCGTGATGGAAGAAATTCACTTTCCTGTTTGAGGTATTACGATTTCATGACAAAGTCTTCCAAGTCCTAATGTAATTCTTTTTTTTCTCATTAATATTTTAAACAGCACCTTTATTGAGGTATAATTCGCATACCGTTCACCGATTTAAGTGTGCAACTCTGTGCTCTTTGGCATATTCCTCACTACGCTTAATTTTAGAACATTTTCTTTACCTTCCCCCTCAAAAAACCCATACCCTTTAGCAGTGTCCCCTCCCCCTACCCTGGTCTCCTCTAGCCCCAGGCAATCACTAATCTACCCTCTAGCTCTACAGATTTGCCTACTCCTCCCCCTTTATATAAACGGAATCATCCAGCAGCATCACTTAGCATGATGTTTTCAAGTTCATACATGTTGTAGCAGGTGCAGTATTTCATTCTTTTTACGGCTGGATAATATTCCAATATGTAGAGAGGCCACATTTTATTTATTCATTCTTCCATCGCTGGGCATTCGGTTGCTTCCACTTCTGGGCTGTTACTAATTATGCTGCTGTGAACACTCATGTACAAGTTTTCATGTGGACATATGGTTTAAGTTCTCTGGGTAAATACGCAGGATGGAACTGTGGGTCCTATGATAACTCTGTGGGCCACCTTTTGAGGACGCTCGGTTTTTTTATATGAATTCCAAGCCTCCGTTTCTGGCCTTCTGCCTTCAGTCTCCACTCTCTCTTCCGGGGTCCCACCTTCTGACCCTTCCCAACTCTCGGGCCCCGCCCCTGAGGCCCGTCAAGGAGGATTATGGTCACTTCCCCTCCAGCTCCTCTGAGCCACTTCCCTTTAATGGCAGCTGCTGCTACCCTGGGAGGCAGCTGCTGCTTTCTGGTGTCTTTCCCACCCCCTCGAGAGGGGCTGAGCATCGCCACCCTCTCCCAGCTGGGAAGAAAGATGCGTGTAATTGCTGTGACACTCTCTCCCTCAGGGGAGAAGCGAGGATCTTGAGCTGGAGGTGGGACTCCTCGTTTCCCACAGGGGCCACAGTTCCTCCGGAAGTGGGGGTCGTTTCCTGCTCTCCCTCTCAGACCGGTTTCCCTCTTGTCTGTTGGATTTCTTGCTGATGACTGAGGTGGAAGCTGTCTGCATGCCCTGCGCGTTAACTGCTGGTGTGTGTTTTTCCCAATCATCTTTACCTGCGCATCTGCCTCAGGAATGAGACTGGTGAGAACTCAGTTAATCATGAGCAGGGCCTCTGAGTGGAGCCTGAATAATGGAAATTCACAGACAAGCTCGAAGTTCAAGCCAGCCCTGCACAGCCCGTTAGATCAACCAATCGGCAGCTGCACCGACTACATGTGAGAGTCTCCATTCCTTGTCTGTTTCCTCGTCCTGCCCCTCGGGGGATGAATGATTAAACAATAGTAATGAGGAAACGCACAGCCCCAAAGAACCCTAGAAATCAGCCCAATCGTAGCACTGACATGTCCTTCGCAGCGTGCCCAGTGCCAGGCTGTGGACCAGGCCACCTGTATACTGCAGGCTCCCTTGCTATGCCAGGATAAGATGTGCCAGGCTCCAGCTGGCCTGCGATCAGAGAGACTGAGCGATGCAACAACCCACTCCCTTCCTGCATCAGGCTGTGCCCACAGGCTGTGCCTCGCAGCGGCATTGTAATGCGGAAAAATAAAGATAACAGCCCAACGGCGCACTGCAAGCAGACGGCTGGCAGCCTCGTGGTCGACCCACACACACAGTTATGAAAAAGGGCACGCATGTTCCTGTGTCCGGCTCTATGCTGTGACAGACACGTGACCTCCCGCTCCTGAAGTGACTGCACTGTTCGATGGGTGCAGCCTCCCTGTGGGGTCTCAGCCCACCCTGCATCTTGAATACCAGGCTACTCTGTGAGTGTGTTGTGCCCCTAGAGAGCCTGGTCCGAACACTAGGTATTTGTGGTGATCATCACCTTGATAGAAAGGTCTCCTCCCCTTTCTTCTTTCCCACCCCGTCCCTCCTTGCCCTTTACCTTCAACTCAATAGCCGAGGGCAGTGGTCGGCAGACTCATTAGTCAACAGAGCCAAATATCAACAGTACAACGATTGAAATTTCTTCTGAGAGCCAAATTTTTTAAACTTAAACTATATAGGTAGGTACATTATTATTAACTTAATTAGGGTACTCCTAAGGCTTAGGAAGAGCCACACTCAAGGGGCCAAAGAGCCGCATCTGGCTCTCGAGCCGCAGTTTGCCGACCATGGGTCTAGTGGCTCAGGTTTCAACCTAGAGATTAGTTCTGGGTATTGAGCAGGAAATTGCTGTTTTCAGCCAAATCTCTAATCCCCCCCCCGCCACACCTCCTCCTCAGGTGGGAATCAGGGCCACCTGATATTATCATCCCGCCCCCAACATACACCCATACTCCTGAGACCCCCAACTTAGCTGAGACGGAGCGGAGGAGCCAGGCCTGCCGGGCGCCCCTGCCACCACCACCAAGCAGATTGCCATCACTGGTTACACACAGCCCCTCACTCCTCCCAGACCCCTCCCCGTGGCCGTGAAAAGGAGCCAAGCTTGAAACACAGCCACAGAGCAGATGGAGACCACCCCCTTCCAACCCTGAGAAGGGAGGAGGGGGAAGGGAGAGTTAAATCCCCTACGCCAGGTTTCCTTGGCTCTCGGAAAAGCCCAGAAGACAACTGGTTGCACCCACACAGGCGAGGAAGCTGGGTGTCTCCTGGGCACGGGCAGGGACTAGACACAGGCTGGTGAGTGCTTTCCTCACTCCTTGTGCCCTGGAGAGTCTTTCGGTGTCGAAGACAGAGGTGGGAGGAGTGCATGGGCAGACAGACTTTTCTTAAAGATGCTGAGACACGGCTCATTTCCTGGGGGTGAAGGGGAGATTGGGGAGACGTAATTCTCTGGCAGGTGCTCTCTGAAGGGAAATTCAGGGAGCTCCTTGCTGCTTCTTGTCCTGGTCTTACCCTCTTCCAGAGATGCCTGTCTTTCTCCTCCTTGCTTGGCACTCGGTCTCTTTGGGGCAGGCTAATGATCATCAATAGGAGGCATTTTGAGTTTCCAAGGAAACCACCCCCCACCCCACCCCCACCCCCCTTCAGATGCCTGTGAGCGGAGGCAGTGGAGGAGGCTCCAGTCAGCATCTGTTGCATCGTTCCTCGATGAGAGACGGAGGGAGATGACAGAGGTGGCAGAGGGCAAGAGGGGGGTGGGGCCGGGGAAGGAGGGTCCCCCATAGTGTCCATGCCTGGACAATCCCTCTTCTGAAAGTGGACTTCAGAACCCAGAGCAGCTAATGGAGACCCTCCGGATGAGGGGGGTGGGGGGGATGAGGTGATGGCAGTTCTGGGGCAGTGCCTGGAGCAGCTGAATCCCTGGATTCTGAGAAGCCGCCTGCAGGGTGAGAAAACTGGGTGGCCCTGACCTGGTTAGACAGGAAGGTCAGAGGGAGTGAGGGAGGGATTTCAGGAAGAGGAGACTAGTGTGTCCGCTGAGCAGGGACAGGGTTTGCGCCACAGGATGCTGAATAGATATTGTCAGTGTGGTTACTGCTGGTATTTACTCCTCAGGCTTCTACTGTAACAACAGTTCTGTCATATGGGTTATTAACCAAAGGTTCATAATATACTGATTTGTTGATGGGATAAATATCTCCTGGTAATGGGAAGTGTCTGATGAGATGGCTGTTCACTCATCCCATGAATATTTATTATACTTTCTCACTACAGAGAGAGACAAGACATGGACTCTGAGCTCAAGAAATTCAGAGTCTGAGGCAGGAGATGGCATGAGTACAACTAATCCCACAGGAGAAGGAAATGACCACTGGGACAGAGGGTGTGGACGTGCGGGGTTGGCCACAAGGAGGATCGCCCCGTAGGGTCTTGGCGAAGAAGGGAATTGGCACAGTAGAGAAAGAAGGGACTCACGTTTCCATCCCAGGCAAAGGGGAGCAAAGATGGTCAAAGGGGAGGCGGCCTGTCTGGGGAGAGATGCGAGGCTGCAACACGCGTGCAGATGCTGAGGGAGACGGGCCGCAGGGGGTGGGAGCCAGGCCACCTGGTCACAGGCAGGAACCAGGTCCCCATGCTCCGCAGAAACTGGAGTTTGCATCTTAGGCCAGCCCCCTTTTCTGCAGGGAAAATAGGATAGAGGGTGGCCACGCCATGGCGCACTGCTCTGCCTCTAGTCTTCAAGAAAGAAAATGGAGAGAGAGTAAGTGTGACTGTTATGAAGGTAGCCTGAGCCACTCTGACTATAGTTACGTATAAACCATTTGCAACTGTTAATCGGCTTGTGTTGGGAACAGATTACTTTAGAAATACCTTACACCTGAGTCCTGGGTTCGCGCCTGCCTGTCTGCCCCGTGGGAGACACGTCTGAGCTGTTCCGATTTCGCCCGCCTGGCCCTTCGCACTCCTTATTTTGATGTCCCTTGATGCCCTCCTTTGTCTCAGCTCCTCTCTCTGATTTCTGAGCAGGTTGCTTCCAGGCAGCGATCACCAGCAGCCCTGCTGCGTTGTTGGTGTTTGTTTTTGTCTTGGAGAAGGCCTGCGTTCTGTGTTGGCTCTGTTGGGCTTTTGGTATCTCCGTTCCCCCACAATGCCCTGTGGCAGTGGTGTGTGAATGTGTTTCTTGTTGGACCTGCAGTACTATTCCAGGCACTTGATCGTTTATTCTGAGAACTAATTGCTGGCATGTGGCTCCACAGGGCTCCTCTGCGGTGTCCTTGGGCGTTCATTCTGGAGCACAGCCTCTGAGGACCTGCACAACTGTTTTGTTCGTGGCTCTGAGCCTTTTAAACTGAACCCGTTTAGTTCCAAGGCTATGATCTCCCTGTACCTCAACCACCACGAGAGTTAGTCCCCTTTCTGTATTTTTTAAAATATATTTTTTATTGATTTCAGAGAGAAAGGGAGAGGGAGGGAGAGATAGAAACATCAATGATGAGAAAGAATCGGCTGCCTCCTGCACGCCCCACACTGGGGATTGAGCCTGAAACTTGGGCATGTGCCTGACCGGGAATCGAACTGTGACCTCTTGGTTCATAAGGTTGATGAGCCACGCCAGCTGGGCCCCTTTCTGTATTTTTATGTTAATTATTAGCATCCTCCTAATTCACTTGCCCAACCTAGAAATTTTGATGCCTTCCTTCTCATCCACTGCCTGTCAGTCATCAGATCCTGTTGATTCTAACCCAGCAACTCTCCTCAAATCCCAGCGAGCCCCCGGAGACCATTCAGCCGTCTTCTGTCTCACACACTCTCTCTCACACCTGTGCGAGGGCAGCTGTAGATCTGGAATCTGAGAGAAGGCAAGTGGCATGGCAGTGAGAAGAGACATGGTCGCCCCTGTGCTTCGCTTCCAGAGCAGGAGGATGCTGTAGGGCAGGGTGGCCTGTGGCTAACCCCAGATCAGGACCTGTTGGTCAGACCACAGGCCCACCCTTGGACTTAAGTTTACGAGCTGTTCGGAACAAAGCCTGGGTGGAGTCACGGGCTCATCAGGAAGGACTACACTAAGAATAGTCAGGCCCACATTTGTTTCCTGCTTCCTGTTCCTGAGCATTGTCATTTGATCTCATCTTTATCGTCTTTATCTCATCATTATCCATTTTATCCATCTGAAGCAGGCAAACAGGAACACTTGTTTTCATTTTTGAGGTTTCAAATATAAACGGCTTGGAAAGCAAGTAATTTACAAAAAGTCAGTGGCAGGCTTGAGACCTTTACTTGGATCTTCCATTCGGTAGCTACTCCCTGCCAAGGACCATGCCCAGCACTGGGGACACAAGAATGACCAGGGCCTGGTCTGAGCCCCAAGGATTCTACAAAGAGGGAGGAAGTTTAAGCCAGTGGTAAGCACACTGAGTCACTTCCAGCCCACTGCCTGCTTTGTGAATAAAGTGTTACTGGAACGTATGTAGGCCCACTTCCTGTCCATGGCTGCTCTCACTTTACAATCATGAAGTTCAGTAGTTGCGATAGACACGTTATGTCTCACAAGGCCTAAAATCTATATATATGAAAAGCCAACAACTGGACTGAATGATTGACCAGTCGCTATGAGGTGCATTGACCACCTCTGGGTCCCTCCGCCCAACCTGCAGGCTCCCATAGCTGGATGGCCAGTGGGGAACTGCAGTGGGTGGAGGTGGCAGGTGGGACTGAGGACTGGCAAGCGGGCGAAAGATGGCCCTGATCGCAGGCTAGGCCTAGGGACCCTACCCATGCATGATTTCGTGCGCTGGGCCTCTAGTAGTTACATAAAGGGTCTTCGACCTTTACTTTAGGCATTGGTCTTACCACAGTGTGCTGAGTGCCCTGGATGTAGAGGCAGACTTAAGGTACAGTGGGATGGACTCAGCTCCGCTGGGGGGTGGGCACGGGGAGCACAGGGAATTCCTCACTGAGCAGAAGATGTCTGAACAGTGGTGTCTTGAAGACTGAGTAGGAATTAATCACATGACAAGGAGAGAAGGCCTTCTCAGGCACGTGTAAAGTATGGAGATAGTAACTGGAGTGGCTTGCTTAGAAAATGACATGTCATTCAATTAGGGAGCATTTAGGGTTTGGATGGGGTTGGAGAGGCCTGCAGGAGCCTGATCTCCAAGAGCCTTTGATGGTACACGTGGGAGCTTGGATTTGATCTTAACAGATTGATGGGGTGATAATGAAAGAGCTTTCAGCGGGGCACTGACATGATCAGATGGGGATTTAGACAAATCACTGTAATGGCAACACAGAGAATGGATAGGAAGGAGGCCAGATGGGAAGTGATGGCAGTAGCCCATGCGACCCGATACACATCAAGGGTTAGATGGGTGGGAGCGTGGAGAGGGGGAATGAGAGACACTGGGGAGTCAAGGGCCTTGGTGCCTGGGGATGAGAAAAGGTGGGATTTCAGAGCGATTCCCTACATCGGCCTTAAATTACTGGGGTGAGTACCACCACCAACAGAGCTGGGGAATAGAGATGGGCGGATGGGACCCCTGCAGAGCCACTGAGAACATCAGGCAGAAGAAGAGGATCCATTCTGACCAGGGCTGCCATGGCGGCTGGAAGAGCCAGAGAGAAGAGGAGGCCCCTGAGTGGTGTGTCAGAGGCCAGGGAGGAACAGTGCTAGGAGGGGTGGATGGAGTGGTTGCCAGCTGTTAGTGCCTCCAACAGGTCTGGCGGGATAAAAGCTAAGAACACTGGATTTGGCCGTCAGGGGGCCAGTGGCAGGGCTGGTGTGTGTTTGGATGAGGAGGGAATGGGAACTGGATGAGTACAATCGGAAGCCCAGCCCTCTCTTTAAAAAACAAACTTTCGCCCTGGCTGGGTAGCTCAGTTGGTTAGTGTCGTCCTGATATGCCAAGGTTGCAATCAGTTGCAAGTGATAGAAAACTCAACTCCAAGTGGCTTAAAAAGCAAAGGGCATTGTAACCACATGTGTAATTAAAAGTCCACCAGTACGGCTTGGCTCGGGAACTGGTGGCCAGGTAGAGACCAGTAACTCAGCGACAGGCAGGATCTGGCTTCCTCTGTCCCCTCTGCCTTCGCAGAATTGGATCATCCTCACATTGCACATGGAGACCCCGCCTCCCACCACCTTCTCCCCTAATGGGAGTTCCTCACCGGGGCTTTTTCAGAAGAGAGGGTCAATTTTCCCAGCAGTCCCAGCAAAATTCTCCATGAATCACACTGCCTCTTGCTGGATTCGATGCCTATTCTTAAATCATTCATAGGGTTGAGAGGGTAGGGAATGCTAATGGGCTTAAACTAATCAAAACCAGGGCAGGGTCACTCTGAGAAAGGGTAGAGATGAATTCTCCAAAGAAAAATATGTGTACGATTATTGATTGAATTGTATCTCCTCAAATCCCTGTGTTGAAGCTCTAACCTGCAATGTGAGTGTGTTTGGAAATAGAGCCTTTAAAGAGGTGATTAAGGTTAAATGAGATCAGAGGGGTGGAACCTGATCCAATAGGGCTGGTGTCCTCATAAGAAGAGCCTGGGGTGCTCTTCCTCACACCCTGCCTTGCTGTTGCATGATTGCTGTGGGGCGCAGGGTCTGCATTGGAAAATGTATAGGCTGTTGTACAACGGTTTTCAGTTCGTTGTTTTACTAATAGAATCCTTCAAAATAAAACTTTATGCAAAACCCCAATGTAAAAGCAGGGGCTGTGAAGCAGCTCTGGTGAGAAGTGGGGCAGAGAGCGTCCCACCTGCTCCTCCCTCCCCAACTCCTCCTTCCCATGGAGAAGCCCCTGAGGCACCTCCTAGAACCCACCTGCTTGCTCCTTGGACCCAGTGTGAAAACACAGCACTAAAAGATTCTTAAGAAGTCCTCCGGCTCCCTCCTCATCGCCCTGAACACTGTGTGCAGCCCAGGGTGGCCAGGAGGCTGCTGCTTTGAGTAACTTCACTGAAATGGTGGAGACATTTCTGGGATTGGAAGCTAAGGGTCTGGCCTCACCCCAGAGGCTGCAGAGCCTCCTAAAGGGCCCTTCTGTTTCCACTGCCCCAGCCCCACATCCCTCTCTCCACTGAGCAGCCAAACAGACACCGCAGTGCTTACACCCTGCTTAGCATATAATTAAACTCCTTACATTGGCCCTTGGTGCCCTCTGTGATCCACCCTTGCCTCCCTCTCTGATCGTGACTTGCCGCGTGCCCTCCACGCTCTAGCCACACTGGCTTCAGGTCCCTGCTCGTTTCCATCTGCTTCCTGTCGCCCGGCCTCTGCATAAGCATGGGTCCCTGCCTGGCGTGGTTTTCTGAGCCGTCTTCACAATGGCTCCTTCCCTAACCATTCACTTCCCTTTATCACATCACCCTATTGTGGTTTCCTTTTTTTTCTTTTTCTTTTTTTTTTAATAGATGTGATTATTTAGAGCACTTTCAGCAAATTGAGAGATTTCCCATATCCTCCCACCCCCACACATGCACAGTCATTATCAATATCCCCATCGAAGTGGTACATTTGTTAAATTGATAAACCTACATGGACCCTCCATTATCACCTGGAGACCATAGTTTACATTACGGTTCACTCTTGGTGTTGTACACTCTTTGGGTTTGGACAAAGGTATCATGACATGCATCCTTCATTATAGTATCATACAGAAGAGTTCCATTGCCCTGAAAATCTCTGTGTTCTACTGTTCCTCCATCCTCCCAGCCCTTAGCAACCACTGGTCTTTTACTGTCTCCATAGTTTTGCTTTTTCCAGAATGTCATACAGCTAGCATCATACAGTATGTAGCCTTTCCAGATTGCCTTTTAAAATCTTCATTCAAGGGCATGCTTAGAGAGAGGAAAGGAAAAAGAGAGAGACATTGATGTGAGAGAGAAACATCGATCGGTTGCCTCCCATTCACAAACCCACAATCCAGGTGTGTGCCCTGACCGGGAATTGAACCAGCAACCTTTCAGTGCACAGGACGACGCTCAACCAACTGAACCACTCGGCTGGCTCAGGTTGCCTTCTTTCATGTAGTCATAGGCATTTAAGGTTCCTCCGTGCTTGAGAGCTCCTTTCTTTTTAGTGCTGAACAATATTCCATTGTGTGGGTGTACCAGTTTACTTATCTATCCACTCACCTGCTGAAGGACATCTTGGTTGTTTCCAAATTCCAGCAATTATGGATTACGCCCCTGTGAGCATCCGTGTGCAGGGGATCCTGGGTTCTTCGTTGCACCGATGGCCTGATTTTTTCATTCAGTGTTTTTTTCCCTGTCTTCCCCCGCTGGCCTGTGAGCTCCATCGGACCAAAGAAACCTCTGCTGTCCCCGTGTGTGTTCTCTAGACCAGCGGTCGCCAACCTTTCGGACCTCATGGACCACCAGTGGTCTGCAGACCACCGGTTGGCAACCGCTGCTCTAGACTGGTGCCTGCTGCCAGATCTGTGAAGTGATGAATGGTGGGCTGACTGCCACCCCAAAGTGCAAGGCGGTTCTGCTCCAGGGGACATGGAGCTGGCAGCCGAGCCACTCTTGGGGTCACCAGCCCTTTCTCCCCATCACGTGTGGTGTGCTGTGACCATCAGAGTGGCCTGCCCAGAATGGGGCCGTGGGGAGCTTCCGACGTCAACAGCTCGTGGGAGCTGTGGGCCTGCCGCCCACCTGCCAGGGACAGCTTGTGGAACCAACACCAGGGGCCCCCAAATCTAGGGAAAGAAAGCAAGCCAGGACCCCCAAAAAAGGAAAGACGGAAAGGTAAGCTGGGATGGATGGAGAATTATAACTTGCAGTTGCTATTGGTCATGACATGTAGGAGCCAGAACCTTCCTACATCGCTGCAAGTTCAAAGCCCACTCACGGGCAACAGTGAGCACGTATTAAGCCTTTACTCTGCACCCCACGCTTTGCTGAGTGATTTCTATAGAAAGTGTATGCTACGTCATCACAGCAGCCCTCTGCGATAGCGCTGTGGTACCCGCGGTTTTCAGATGAGAAATACAGGCCTTCTAAGGTCCAATACGAGGCCTCCCCCTTGTGGGTGGGGAGCAGATTCAGATCCAGGCCATCTTGCTGCTCAGCCAATGCTCTCAGACTTGACAGGGTCCCCACCAATGGTTGATCATCACCCAGGCTTTTCTGGGTCCCACCTCAGCCATTTCGCATTTGAATCTCTCACAGTGTTAGAGGCCTTCAGTTCAAGGAGGTTGCCTGAGTATGAGAAACATCCTGATGTAAGATAACAGAGGTTCCAGGGCAGGGGTGGGGAACATCCAGCCCTCGGGCCGTATAAGACTCTCCAAATCACGTGGTCTGGCCCTGCCAAGGCATTAGGGGTGAGTTAATTAAATGTTTGACCAAATAGAGCAGGCTAATTTGTAAGTTGATGATTTTGTATGGCCCGAGAATGATGTTATAAATATCCAAAGGGTTCCCCTTCTGCATTGGGTTGTTTGTACACAGCCCCAGCACCCCTTGCCCAGACAGCTGTTGACTCTCCCTTTCTCGACTTGGAAGGGAATTTCCTCAGAATGTCCAGGAAGGATTTCAAGCTACGTACAAGGTAGCCTGAGCAGACCCGGCTTGGGGCACTGAGGGCGCCTATATGACCGTGTGGAATAAGCCATCCTCCTCATCCTCTGCTCTTTCATCTTTATGGGCACATTTTAGAGATCAATGCTATTTACATATTTTTTATTATTAAGGCAAAATTCACATATCATAACATTAACCATTTTAAAGTGAACAATTCAGGGGTATTTAGTATATTCACAATGTGTGCAGCCATCACCTCTGTCTGGTTCCAAACATTATCGTAACGCCAAAAGGAAACCCTGTACCTATCCACCCCCCTCCCCTCTGCCTCTGGTAACCGCCATTCTGTGTCCCGTCTCTATGGATTTATCTGTTTGGGATATTTCATATAAATGAAATCGTTCTCTCAGAGAGCATATTGCCCTCAGGGGTCATCCACATGGTAGCATGTGTCAGAACATTTCTTTCTATGTCTGAGTAATATGTCATGGTACATACTAGTATATGATGAAATTTATTGATTTAGTCTCCCCTCGATGGGTCTTTGGGCTGTTTCCACCCTTTGGCTATCGTGAATGATGCTGGTGTGACATGTGTGTACACGGACTTATTTGAGAACCGTTTGTAATTCTTTGGGGTATATGCCTAGGAGTAGAAATACAGGCTCCTATGGTAATTGATATTTTGAGGAACTGCCAAAATATATATTTCTTTTTTAAATAGTAACTTTACTAGGGAAATTGGGTGGGAAAACTCTGGGGGAGAAGTCAGGAGACCTGGGTTCTTTTCCTCGCTTTTCCACGAACCAGCTGTGTAACCTCGAGCAAGTCCTGTCCCTTTCCGGACTCTCGTTTCCTCGTCTGAAAAGCATGAAGCTAAATAATTCCTAAATCCCCTTCACTTTTAAGAATTTATTAGGAGAAAATGGGTCCCAGGGAGAATGGTGAAACAGCTAAAGGTGATTGACTCTGTGTTCTTTTTCTGCTGTGATTTTAAATTGTGAGTTAAAAGCACCCTCAATAAGTGGGCTTTTCCCCCTGCCAACGTGTTTCTAGTTAATGAGCAGCTTCTGGCTTCCTTTTTCCATCAAGATTCCCAGAAGACGGTAACCCTCTCCCCATCACTCTGACTGCTTGGCAGCTAGCTCCCTGGCAGTCAAGGAGCCGAGACTGGAGCCATCCCACTGTCCTCCCTGAAGGCGGGCTGCGCCTGCCCAGGGCCGCTGCTCTCAGCACTGAGGTTTCAGCTGGGTAACCTGGGCCTGGCCTTTGGGGAGTGGGAGTCAAGGGAGGAGGCAGCAGACGTTCTGAGACAGTAAAAGGACCACCTGAGAGAGTCGGGAGGAAGACAGAAGACCTCCTGTGATGCCTTTTAGCCAGAGGGTCCCTCCCTGAGAGACTTTCTGCCTTCTCTGCCCTCCTCCAGCGGAGTGGCTCCCCAGCCGGAGGAGCGCATGCCTGTGTAGGGAGGGAGGGTGTTCCTCCACCGTGTGCGGCGAGGCCCACATTACGTGCTCTCCTGTACCACCTGGTGGTTTTCTGGGGGAATATGAGGTTTCTAAAACACGCATGATCTGAGTGGTTTATTTCATCCGTCAGTCACGTGTCCATTTTTCATCCACCCATCACATGTTTTTGAGTGCCCGCATGGTTTAGGCACATGTGAGCGTCTAGGAATAACCGAGACCAGGCACCTCCCTTATAGAGCCTTTTTATGGGGGATAAGAGTGGCTTCTGGAAAGAACACTAAGTGACAAGTGCTTTGATGGGGGGAGGGGGGACATAAATGGTGTTCAGGAGCGCAGACAAGGGTCACGTAAGTCATACCTAGCAAATCCTACTGAGAGGGCAGTTCAAAGAGCGGTCTAGACCAGCCGTGGGCAAACTACGGCCTGCAGGCCGGATCCGGCCCGTTTGAAATGAATAAAACTAAAAAAAAAAAAAAAAAAAAAGACCGTACCCTTTTATGTAATGATGTTTACTTTGAATTTATAGTAGTTCACACAAACACTCCATCCATGCTTTTGTTCCGGCCCTCCGGTCCAGTTTAAGAACCCATTGTGGCCCTCGAGTCAAAAAGTTTGCCCACCCTTGGTCTAGACAGACGTTAATCTGTGCAGCAGTCAGCCAGCACGACAGAGCGTGATGCACGCAGAGACCTGGTAGAAGCCCCGTAGACACAGGGGAGGGAGATGAGAGACGAGAGGCCGTGGGGGCTGTCATCCGGGGCCTCCGAGCCATGCCAAGGACTTCCGCTCTAACTTTCAGGCAGTCGTGAGCCAGTGAGTTTGACTAGGGGAGTGGCATAGGGTTTATATTTGCACTTGAGCGATGACCACTCTGGGTCTGGGTGGAGAATCAGTCAGGGGGCAAGAGTAGAAGCGGGGAGACCACTGAGGTCTGTCTGCAGTGACTGGCATGAAACGATGGTGACCAACACTAAGGGGGAAGCAGTGGGAAGGGAGGAGGGAGAGAGAGCCCAGAGATATACCTGAGGTTGGGGCTGGTGCAGGCCCAGCTTGCAGGAGAGAAACTGCTGAAATCCGAGTCAGAATCCTTTAGCTCCCCACCCCCGCCACCCCCACCCTCACCCCAGTTCTGGCACAGCCAGGGCACCCCAGCCTCCGGGTCTTCAGAGGGAGAAGCTCTGGAGTCCTGCCCCTGCTCCTCACCCCACACCCTCAGTGGGGGAGGTGGGAGATGGTGGGCACACAGATGAGAGCTGGCGTCAAGTTGCTGCCAGATAGGAGGATAGAAGTGCATCCATTTTGATAGGTGGCTATAAGGCCAGGAAAGCTGGACGCATTCTTCGGAAACCTGCCGTCATCTTATTTGACCCGACCTCATGGTGGAACAGCAAACTGGACCAGTTTTTTAAGACTCGTGTTTCAAAACCTCGGTGATCTTAAAGCTCTGCGTCTGAGGGTCAGCTGTAGGCCGTTCTTGATCTTGTCCCTCAGGAGGAGGGAGAAGGTTTGTCTCTTCAGGACCCACTCCAGGCTCCTCGGGCCACCACGTTCACCCCCTGCCCCTCTCGGTCTGGAATGGTTTCTTGTTTGAGGATGTAAACCTTGGGCTGGCGTAATGTTGCTCATTCTACCAGCCCCCTGGGGCCCCCTTCTCCTGGGCCATCATCTCAGCACTGCCGGTACCTCCCAAGGGATACGTCAGGGGCTGCCACACCTCAGCTGCACACAACATCTGCAGAAAGCATGCACGTTTTTAAAAGTCCTTTGGGCGCCCTGGCCAGTGTACTCAGTGGTTAGGGTGTCTGCTCATGCACTGAAGGGTCTCGGCTTTGATTCCTGCTCAAGGGCACATACCCGGGTTGCAGGTTCCATCCCCAGCCTTGGTCGTAGCATGTGTAGGAGGCAACCAACCGATGTGTCTCTCTCACATTGATATCTCTCTCTCTCTCCCCCCCTACTTCCCTTCCTTCCACTCTCTCTCTGAAAAATCAATGAAAAAAAAAATTTCCTCGGGTGAGAATTAACAAAGAAAAGGTCCTTTGAGCAGTCAAGTTCCACCCACCTAACCCCTGATGCCCAGTGCCGCCACCTTCACCTTGTCCCCCTCCCTGGATCAAAGGACATCAGCGTGATCTTATCTCTGGGCCCCCGACCCCAGACACTCAAACACAGCCCCACTCCGCAAGGGGGCTTCAGAGGAGCTGTGAGATGGGTGCATTTATTGCTGGACAGGTATATGGCCTCTTCCAGGTGCTGGGCCAGTGGGATTCAGCTGCCAGGTCTGTTACGTGAGGCAGGTTTGCTAGTGTGGGGCATGTGGAATGCCAGATTGGGGGTCGTCCAGGGACCTGGGTTCTTCTTGGGACTCCTTTACCCACCTGCTGTGTGACCCTGACCAAGCGAGGGCCTGAGTTGCCGTGAACAGAACACAGAGAGGATGGACCCTCCAGGCTGGGATGGGCAGGGCGCAGCTCTGGGCTCCACCGGGGGTCCTGGATGTGAGGAGTTCCTGCAGGGTGAACCCATAAATAGATGGCCTTGACATCTGTGCTAGGACTCTGGGTCCTTGTTTTCAGGACCGGACTATCCAGAGTTGCCCTTCCTTCTAGAACAGTGGTTCTCAACTCGGGGTGGTCTTGTCCCCCAGGGGACACTTGGCAATGTCCAGAGACATTTTTGATTGGTGGCAGAAGTGGGCTCTGCTGGCATCTCTTGGGTAGAGGCCAGGACGCTGCTATACATCTTACAGTACCTAAGACTGTTCCCCACACGGAGAATTATTGGGTCCCTAATGTCAATAGTGCAAGGTGAAGAAGCCCTATTTAATTTATTTATTTTTAATATATTTGATTGATTTTTTACAGAGAGGAAGGGAGAGGGATAGAGAGTGAGAAACATGGATGAGAGAGAAACATTGATCAGCTGCCTCCTGCACACTCTCTACTGGGGATGTGCCTGCAACCAAGGTACATGCCCTTGACCGGAATCGAACCTGGGACTCTTCAGTCCACAGGCCGATGCTCTATCCACTGAGCCAAACCGGTTAGGGCAGGAAGGCCTATTTTAGAACAGTGGTCTGTGACCCAGGGGACCTTTGCATCCTGCCGGCCCTGTAGGATTGCTAGAACAAACCATGAGTTTAAGAAATAACTCACTTGTCGTATTTCTTTCCACAGCTGAGCTCTGTCTGGGAGGCTGAGTCAGAGCAGCTGGAAGAAGCAAGACCCCGCCGGCCGGGGAACGGGGAGCGGGGCCCAGCGCCGAGGATGGCCAGGCCGCAGCCACCACCCTGGGTCCACGCGGCCGTCCTCCTCTGCCTCCTCGGCCTGGGCGGGGCCATCGAGATTCCTATGGATCGTGAGTTCCCCTTCCTCTTTTAATCTCCCGCTTTGGGGCAGAGGGAAGTTAAGACCCACTTCTGAAGAAGCTTGGGGGGCCAGGGTGAAACTGGATTCTGGTTGCAGAGCTGAGTTTCCCCAAAATGGAAGCAGGCGGGCTGGTGCTTTAGAGAGTGAGACTGTGAGTCTGCAGCGGTCTCCACGGCTGTGGTTGTGGCTCGGGCTGCCCGGAGCCTGCTAGGCGGGACTAGAAGTGGCAGAGTTTGGATGTCGGAGTGTCCTCTGTGGTCTTGACTTGCCCGTCAAAGGGACCAAGTGAGTGGGTGGTTATTTGCCTCATTCCTGAGCTGGACCCTCCAGGCCCTCTTGGCTGGACTGACCAGGAGGACGGGTGGCTGGGAGCGGGTTGGGAGGGGATTATTTTGCAGACGACTGTGGCTGCATGAGGCATTGAAAGAGAGCCCGTTAGAATGCCGCTGTGGGAGAACCGGGCCCTGATCCCTGCGGCTTCCAGCTCTCCCACGGCAGAGCTGAAAAGCAAAATCCATGCCATTCTGTTGCCTCTGGGCGGGGCACCACTTGGCCCTCAGAATCACAGAGTAAGGGGCTTAGCGTGCTGAACTCACGCTCCACCAGCCGTATCTGTGGTACGTTCTTGATGGCCCACTGCCTGGCAGCCATGCTCCTCGGCCCTGCATTTCGAGGTACACCCACCGCCTTTGGCACAGCCCTGACACTCCTATCAGGACATCTTGCATCCCCATGCTGAGACGTAGGCATACCACCTCCATGCCCTGTCCCCTGATTCCAGGAATAGATGGAGCCCACATGATGCCAGTGTTGACTTGGGCTCTCTCCAGGTGACAGATGTCTGGGGAGGGGGAAGGGAGTTACACAGCCTCCGAGAAATCTCCACCGAGCTCTCCAGAGCCAGGCCCTGGGGCCTGGAGTTAGCAGAGCTTAGAGAACAGTTGCCGGTGTCTCAGCCCCCTCCTACCCACTTCACCAATAGGAGCTGCCCCCAAGGAGTGGGCACTTTGGATAAAGAAGGCCAGGAGAAACTATAGGGTAGGCCCGGAAGTAAGATGGACAAGGCCCCTGCTGTCCTCCCGGTAGCCCCAAGTATGTGTGTGTGATTGGCAGGGGGGGCAGGGGAACACAAACACCCAGACACTCAGGGATGGGGGCAGGGGAGTTGTGAGAGGAACTGTTCCGTGGAGACCATCTGTACAGCTGGCTCAAGGAGATTCTCATTAACAGGCCCAGGCAGACAATCTAATAAGGAGCACGGTAAGGCCCTCCCTCCCCCTGGAGACGAGAGGCTGCTGAGGAAATTGGTTATCAAGGAAGTGGTGACGGCTCATTTCTCTCCCACGGCTTCTCCTCCCTCCCTCACCTGCCACTTTGATCCCCGGGGCTGGTGGGTGAGGAGTTCCTGCAAGGTGAACCCATAAATAGATGGCCTTGACATCTACGCTAGGACTCTGGGTTTCTAAAGCTCTGCCGAGCCACAGGCAGGTGACTGAGCTGTCAGTCTCTTCCAGGACCCCCGGTGGAGCCCAGAGCTGGAGCGCCCTGCCCTCCCCAGCCTGGAGGGTCCATCCTCTCTGTGTTCCGTTCACGGAAACTCGGGCCCTCGCTTGGTCAGGGTCACACAGCAGATGGGTAATGGAGTCGCAAGAAGAGCCCAGGTCTCTGGACGCCCCCCAGTCTGGCGCTGCACATGCCCCACCCTGACCTCTAGCAAACCTGCCTCCTTTCAGTTCTTAGCGCTTCCCGGAGTAGCAGCGGCGTGTGCCCAGCAGAGAGCTGAGTGCCTTCCGGCATCGCGTCCTGAGATTCTCACAGCTAATCCACGAAGTATGTGTTGTCCTTAGCTGACAGGTGAGAAGTCTGAGGTAGGGAGAAATGGAGCAGTTTCTCCAGCTCGTAAGTGGCAGGGCCAGCATCTGACCACAGCGCCTCTGAACGAGGAGGTGAGTCCATCGCGACACAGTCCGGCGCGCCAGGCTGTCTCAGGAAACTCGCTGCCTCGCGCACCTCCCTGGTGACTGCGGGCACAGTTGCCATAGTGCGTTCTCCAGAATGAGTCTACAAAAGCCGAACACAAGACAGGAGAGAGGCAAGCCCTCCTGTTGCCCTGGGGAGAGGTCCCCTACAGCCCCGTTTCTCCCTCCCCCTTCCCTGATGGTCTGCGCTCATCCTTCCTTCTCGCCCAGTGGAAGAGGCTGGGGAAAGATGAGTTATTCCTTTGCCCACCCAGCTTTGTTGAGATATTATTGATATATAACATGTGTAAGTTGAAGAAGTAAAACTTGATGATTTGCTACATGTGTGATTGGCGAAATGATGGCCACGGTAGGGTCAGTTAACACATCCATCCCTCAGGTGATTGTGTGTGTGGCGATGACTTACAAGGTCTACTCTCTTAACAACTTCCAAGTATAATGTAGTGCAGGCAACCTCATTTATTGTGCTTCACAGATGCTGCGTTCCTTACAGATTGAAGGTGTGTGACAACCCCGCCTTGAACAAGTCTGCTGGCACCATTTTTCCAACTCACTTCGGGTCTCTGAGTCCCATTGTGGTCATTCTTGCAGTATTTTAAACTTCTCCATTATTGTTCTATTTGTTATGGTGATCTGTGATTAGTGACCTTTGGTGTTACCATTGAAGCCGTCTTGGGGCACCACAAATCATGCCCATATACGATGGCAAACTTAGTTGACAAATGTTGCATGTGTCCTGACTGCTCCACTGATTCCCTGAGACACAACCGTGTTTTAATTAGGCCAATCAATAACCTTACTGTGGCCTCAAAGTGTTCAAGTGAAAGGAAGAGTTGCACGTCTCTTACTTCAGATCAAAAGCTAGAAATGATTGAGCTCAGTGAGGAAGGCACATCCAAAGTCAGGACAGGCCGCAAGCTGGGCCTCCGGTGCTGCAGAGCCAAGTTGTGAATGCAAAGGAAAGATTCTTGAAGGAAATGAAAAATGCTACTCCAGTGAACACACGAATGATAACGCAAAACAGCCTATCGCTGATGTGGAGAATGTTTTCGTGGCCTGGCTGGAAGATCAAACCAGCCACATTCCCTTAAGTCAAAGCCTAATCCAGAGCAAGGCCCTGACTGTCCAATTCTATGAAGGCTGCGAGAGGTGAGGAAGCTGCAGACAAAATGTTTGAAGCTAGCACACGTAGGTTCATAAGGTTTAAGGAAAGACTGTCTTCATAACATAAAAGTGCAAGGTGAAGCAGCGGGTGCTGATGTGGAAGCCACAGCAAGTTATCCAGTAGACCTAGCCAAGATAGTGAACAAACAAAGATGGTTGCACTAAACAACAGATCTTCCATGTAGATTAAACAGCCTGCTATTGGAAGAGGCTGTCACCCGGGACTTTTTTTTTAAAGATATTTTTAATATATATCTTTATTGATTTCAGAGAGGAAGGGAGAGGAAGAGAGAGGTAGAAACATCAGTGATGAGAGGGAATCATTGATTGGCTGCCTCCTGCACGTTGGACCAAGCCTGCAACCCAGGCATGTGCCCTTGACCAGAATCAAACCTGGGACCCTTCTGTCCGCAGGCCAACGCTCTATCCACTGAGCCAAACTGGTGAGGGCTGTCACCCAGGACTTTTATAACTAGAGGGGAGAAGTCAGTGCCTGGCTTTAAAGCTTCAAAGGACAGGCTGGCTCTCTTGTTAGGGGCTAATGCAGCTGGTGACTTTGAGTTGAAGCCAGTGCTCATTTGCTATTTCAAAAATCCTCGGGCCTTTAAGAATTACACTGAATCTACCCTGCCTGTGCTCCATAAATGGAACAACAAATACTTGGTGACAGCATGTCTCTTTATATCATGGTTTATGAAATATTTTAAGCCCATTTTTGAACCCTATTGCTCAAAAAAAAAGATTCCTTTCAAAATATTACTGCTCATTGACAATGAACCCAAGAGCCCTGATGGAGATGTACAAGAAGATTAATGTTATTTTCATGCCAGCTAATACGTCATCCACTCTGCAGTCCATGGATCAAGGAATACTTTTCACTTTCAACTCTTATTATTTAAGGAATACATTTTGTAAGGCTATAGATCCCATAGATAGTGATTCTCTGGTGGATCTGGGCAAAGTAAATGGAGTCACCATTCTAGAAGTTATTAAGGACACTCATGATTTGTGGGAAGAGGCCAGAATATCAACATTAACAGGAGTTTGGAAGAAGTTGATTTCAACCCTCCTGGATGACTTTGAGGGGTTCAGGGCTTCAGTGGATGGGTTGGAAATAGCAAAGAACTAGAATTAGAAGTGGAACTTGAAGATGGGATTGAATTGCTGCAATCTCATGATCAAACTTTAAAGGATGAGGAATTGCTTCTGATGGATGAGGAAGGAACGTGATTTTTTTTGAGATGGAATCTACTCCCGGTGAAGGTGCTGTGAAGACTGTTGAAACGGAACAAAGGATTTAGAATGTCACATAAACTTGTTAAAGCAGCCGCAGGGTTTGGGAGGACTGACTCCAGTTTTGAAAGCAGTTCTGTGGGCAAAATCCTATCAAACAGCATCGCATGCTACGAGAAACTGTTAGTGAAAAGAAGAATCCATCGATGCGGCAGACTTTATGGTTGTCTTATTTTAAGAAATTCCCACGGCCGCCCAACCTACAGCAACCACCACCTTCATCATTCAACAGCCATCAACGTCAAGGCTCAAAACCCTTGAAGGCTCTGATGATGGTTTGCATTTTTCAGCAACACATTATTTTTTAATTAAGCGATGTACATTGTTTTTAGACATGATACTATTGCACACATAGACTCTAGAATAGGGTAATCCCTCTTTATATGCACGGGGAAACCAAAAACTTCCTGTGATTCACTTTATTGCAAGATTGGCTTTGTCGTGGTGGTCTGGAATCAACTCCCTTCGAGTTATGCCTGTATTGTTCATTAGCATTGCCATGCTGTGAATTAGATTCCCGGAATGTATCCATCTTATAGCTCGAAGTTTGTACCTTCTGACCAATACCGCTCACCCCCTAGACCTTGGCAGCCACCGTTCCATTCCGTTCCTTGAGTTTGACTTTTTTAGATTCCACATATAAGTGAGAACATACAGGATGTGTCTTTCTCTGCCTGGCTTCTTTCACTTAGCATAATTGCCCTCCAGGCCCATCCATGTTGTGGCTTAAGGCAGGAGATATCTGCACCCCCTCTTCCTTGTAGCATTCTTCACAATGGCCAAGACATGGGGACACCACCTAAGATTAGGCGCTTCACTTTCCCTGTGAGTTGGGGGCAGGGGGATGGAGGGGGTCCCAGCCAGAGGCTGCCCCGCCAGGTGTGCCCTTCTGCTCCCTTGCCCCATCGGGGGCATTTTCTGTGCAGGAAGATAGGGCATTGCTCCTGCTCTGATGGGGGTTGGGTGCAGCAGGCTTCCAGGAACAGAGCCCTGGGCTGCTATACAGTCCCTCATTGAAGTGCCCAGCCTCCAGTCACCATCACTCTGCCAACGGAGTCACACGCACCCCCTCCCCAGCCTCAAGGACAGTGTAACCTTTGAAGAAAGCAAAGAGTCACCTCATCAGCCACAGAGGGCTTGCCAAAAGTGAGTCTGCTGGCAGCTTCCCCTGTCTCTCTCCCCACATCAGGGGACTCAGCATTTTTCTCCCAGGAACCCACAGAGGAGGGCAGTGGCCTGGTACTCCTCCCCGTCATCCCAAACAGTGCTGCAGGAGGGCTCAGTGCTCACTCACACTCACTCCATCCTCCGAGGGTTGAGCCCAGAGGTCACAGGTCAGAGTCAAGGAAAGAAAAGGGGTGCATGGATACTGGGCCGCATCTGCCCTCACCCCCTGCAGAGTCTGTTGGAAGACTTTCCTCCGTCTTGGGAGCCAAAAGAACAAATGTATTCTCCACTCGACATTCATCATCCAACAAGTTCTACGGGGGGGGGGGGGGGGGGGGGGGCAGGACTAGACAGGCGGTCCCCACTGTTTTCTTTCTCCCCGTGGCAGCTTGTCTTCTGGGTCGGTTGTGTCCCTGTATAAATTCCTAGGTGGCACAGTGTGGCTGGAGATGTCATTACCTCTTGAGGCAAGTAGCTTCTCAAGAAGCCCCTGGCCTGATTTCAGTGTGGGGCCGGGGCACAGTAGAGCTGAGAGGTATCCGTATTCCGGCCGCTCTAACTGTCCCATGAGTCTCCTCTCCCTCAAGGTCTTTCCTCTGACTTACCTTTGTCCAGAATGTCACGGAGAATGGAGGCCACGGCCCCATTGGGCCAAGGCTGGGTCTGTACCAGGAGCTCTGGGTCAGGCAGCAGAAGAGCTGGTTCTCACCCCAGTCCTGGAACAGACTTCCTGGGGGGTCTTGACCAAAGACTTCCCTTCCCTGGATTTGACTCCCTGGAGAACGTCCAGGGATCTTTCCACTGAGCCAGCATTGGAGTTGATGAATGAGAGACACAAAGCCCACCTGGGCAAAGCAGAGCCCTTGTCAGGCCTCCCATCCTGGGGGAGGCCAGAGCCTTCAACTGTGAGTGAGGGCCCAGGAGACACTTTGAGATGATAAACCAGGGGCCTGGGCTGCGGTCAAAGGGGTGGGTCAAGTGTCAGCCCTGCTTCTCCTGAAAGTGGCCCCTTCTCCCAACCGCCCACGCCCCCGTGAGAGGACATACCATCCAGAACCAACCCACTGCTTTCAGTCCTTCCAGAAAACCCCAGCGGGTGATGCTGCTCAATGGGAGCTGCACGGAGCACACGTTTAGAATCCAGAGACTTCTGCTTCGCCCCCGGCGTTTCATGTCTTATTGTTTCCTACCCAGGGGGCCAGACAGAATTTCCCTTCCGTGCCCCAACCGGCCACACAGACCCGGCCACTTGAAAGAATTACTCTGAGCCTTTCCGTGGGTCCTGCTCTCAAGACTTCCACTCACTGATAGCGTGGACAGCGGGCCACCGCTCCTGCCACCCGCCACCTCCCCTCTCTGCTGCCTGTCTTCTCTCCTGTGACTCTTTCTGCAGCTCTTGGTCTTAACTCTGCCTCTGCCTCTCTGAGCAACTGCCCCCTTCTGAGTCCCTGAACTCCTCGTCCACGTCTCATAGGGTCCCGTCCGAAAGCGTCAGGGTCACCGTGGCTCAGCAGCAGCCTCCGCTTCTCCCAGGAAGCACTCCCTGGGAAAGAGTCAGCACAGCGCTGACATCCACACCGCGTGAAATGAGAAAGGCGTAGTCTCTTCTGCTATAATCACGAGGAAAAGATATCTCTCAACGTTACAGCAACAGGTGTTCTGCTTTCTGCAGACGAATTTCAACCAAGACCTTGTCCCCACCAAGAACATACCATCTAAAACCTTGTATGTAAATCGTGGCCCACAGCCCGCCACTTGGCTGCTGGGGAGAAATGCAAGGTCTACCAAATCAGAACCTGCATGTTAACATCACCCCCAGTGGTCCCTGTGCTTGTCAACGTGTGAGGGACATACACGCCTGTACACGCCATCTCAGGTGTGGCCACCGGCCCGTTTATTTCTTTTGTAAAAAGCAGGGAGGGGGGTGCTGGGCCCGGCTTCACCGCAGTGGGACTCCCGTAGGGCCGGGGGCTTCTGCCGGGAGCAGGGCACTCACCATTCATCCGTCCCTGGAGCTGTCCAGAGGCCGGCAAAGGAGACGGTGAGGGAAGACAGTGCTTTCCTGTGTGAGAGAGAGCAAGGGCCAGTGCGGGAGTGGGTCCGTGGGCCTCGCTGGGCCCTCGGGGCTTTGTCCTATAGCAGTGGTTCGACCCCTTCCCTGGCTCTCAGCCTCACCCCGGCACGGTTGGCCAGGGAGCATCTAGAGGTGGCGGGTGGCATCCTCAGAGCCCAGCCTCTTTGGAGCAGTGCTGCCACTTTCGACGTTTTGGCCTTACCTGGGGGCACCTTCATTTGGTCAGAAGCGGGTCTTTCTGCTCCACTGCGTGGTTTGGTCTCGGGGGAGGCATCGCCTTCTCCAGGAAGCACCTGCTGGCTCCACTGAGCTCTGCAGCTGGCAGGAGAGAGCTCGGGCACAGTACGCCGCCACCCCCCCCCCCCCCCGCATCTCCCTCCTCCCTGCGTGCTGGGCCCTGAGGACACCTGGCGATTGGTCTTGTGTGATAACTGATGTCTTCTTCTCTCCCCTCACAATGCTAACCCACCGGACTAACAGCCAGCATTCAGAACGAGCGTAAGTCCCGGGCGCCTCTCTGCATCTGTGCCTCTGGGGCGGGTAGGGGGGCAGGAAGGTGGGCGGGCGGAGGCCAGGTGAGGGCACGCCAGGATCCTTGGCCTCTCCGCCCTGCCTGCTGCGGCTCCTGACACCAGCGCTCTGTGGCGAGGTCCCTTACCACACGGGAAGGGGAGAGGCTCAGCCTATGAAAGGCAGGTGGGCAAGAAGGGCGGCTGGCACAGGAGCCCCCGAGAAGTGCAGCTCAGGACCGGGAGGGAGGAGATGCTCACTGGCCTGCAGACAAGTCCCTGGGAAATTCTCTGGGGACTGAAGCCTCTTTCAGCTCCGTCCTCGCCACAGGTTGGCCATCTGTTGACCCTCCGGGGCTCAGAAGCATCACAGCCACGAAGTTCTGAAAATCTAGCTGCTTTCTGTTCCTATATTCATTCAGCAAACATTGACGTTGTACTAAGCATTGGGCAGAAGAGTGGGTCAAACAGAAGCCTGGCCTTCAGTTTCTCACGGGGATACGGGGACATCGTAAAGGGATTCTTCTTAATGGGTGTCTGACCCGCATCCCTTCCCCGCGGTCTCTGGATGGGGCCCTGCCCACCCTGCTTGCTTGCTTGCTTTTCTCTGTGGTTTCCGAAGCTCTTACTTGCAGCCGTTCTCCGAGCCAGGGCCCGGCAGGTTCCTGCCGCCTGACCGCCTGCCGTCTGCCCTGTTGCAGTGTCCCAGCCCCCGACCATCACCAAGCAGTCGGTGAAGGACCACATTGTGGATCCCCGCGACAACATCCTGATCGAGTGCGAAGCGAAGGGGAACCCGGCCCCCAGGTGAGTGCCCCGGCGGAAACCCGGCTGGGCGAGCCAGAGGGGCCACAGGGGCCATTCAGCTCCGCCCGCGCCCCGGGCCCTGTGACAGCTGGCCTCTGAGAAACTACATCTACCCACTCAGCCCCCACTAGGCAGAAGGTACAGTTTGGGAAATGAAGAAATTTAGCTGATGAGGAAACTTGGGGACCAGAAACTATGAGGCTTAAGGTCACCCCAAAGCCAGGACCAGATAAGCTTTCTGGCTTTCAGCGTAACACTGTCTGCGCTGCCACGCTTAGCTCAGAGGCAGCCCCTCTCCCTGGCTCACCGAGTGTGTTCTGAGCTCGTCCCTGCTCGTGTGTGCGCACGTCGGGGTCACGTGGGTCAGCAGACACGAGTTGAAAGCCTGCCGCCTGCCAGGCTCTGTGTCCGAGTTGTTCCTCACACACGGAGTCGTGTAGGGGAAGGACCTACGTCCTTGTGAAGGGAGGTGAGATGGAGGCACAGAGACCCTCAGTACCTTCCCAAGGTCACTCAGCGCCTTTCCAAGGTCACTCGGCGTGAGAGAGGCAGAGCCTGGATTCTAACCCAGGCCCCTGGCACCCGGGCCAGGTGTGTTTCTGTTGGACGGCAAGCACTGGCGACGTGGATGGAGATGGTGTGCTACCCTCCCCCATCCTCCAAGCAGCTCCCACAGGCTGGAGCTTTCAGGGGCCTCGTGCCAGATTCAGGCCCAGACATGACAGGACCCCATGTGTTGGGGGGGGGGGGTCAGTAGGAGAAAGGAGGCAGGGTGCAGCCTCAGGTGTGTGGCAGCTTTCTTTGCCCCCCAGACCCCCCCGCCCCCCATGTTTGCATGAGCCCGTGTAAGAGCCATAGGCCTGGAACAGCAGAGCCTCCTCGCCCACGGTGGGAGAAGCAGGATCGCCCCGAAGGGTCAGGCAGGGCTTGAGTGATCTTGTTTCTGAGGTCTGGGCTGCCCCTTGTTCCTTTATAGGGACAACGACTAACACTGGGCGGCCACGGCTGCTCCTGCTTCTTTAAGGCTATATCCTGGGCAGCTAGACACGCGTCCCCCCAGGAGAAGCAGAGGGGCATGCTTCTAACCCGGGCTCAGGTTGATGGAGGCTGATTTTTCTCTCAACACGGCCCCTTCTGGGCCCTTATGTGCGGCCACTGCCTTACATCCCACCCACTGAGCAGGGGCACAGGTAGCCTGAGCCGCCTCACTTCCCTTTAGACCAGTGGTTCTCAACCTTCTGGCCCTTTAAGTACGGTTCCTCATGTTGTGACCCAACCATAAAATTATTTTCGTGGCTACTTCATAACTGTCATATTGCTACTGTTATGAATCGTCATGTAAATATCTGATATGCAGGATGGTCTTAGGCGACCCCTGTGAAAGGGTTGTTCGACCGCCAAAGGGGTTGCAACCCACAGGGTGAGAACCGCTGCAGACCCTTTCACAGGGGTCGCCTAAGACCATCGGAAAACACATCTATAATTACATATTGTTTTTGTGATTAACGACTATGCTTTAATTATGTTCAATTTGTAACAATGAAATTGGGGGTCACCACAACGTGAGGAACTGTATTAAAGGGTCGCGGCATTAGGAAGGTTGAGAACCACTGCTTTAGAGCCTGTTATCAAACGAGGAGGCAGGCGGAGCGAGCCAGCACATCCTGGGGGAAATGGAGGCTTGGGTTTGCATTCCTAGCTGGAGGTTGGGAAGCCCTGGGGGGTGGGGAGGGGCAGCTGACTCTGGATTTTATAAAATAAAATCACTGCCCACTCCTCCAAAGAACATAGGCCCCAGGGGCTGCTCAGTATTTGCTCATGGAAGCATGACTCCCAGCCTTGGCTGGTGCAAGGGCTGTCGGGGACCTGCTCCCGAGATTCACCTGGCGGGGGGGCGGGGGAGACACTGCATTCAGGATGCCCAGGTGGTTCTGCCACTGTGTCCGGCTGGGCCCATTGGTATGAAGGTGTGGTTTTGTGACAGAGTCAGGGACTAGGGTCCTGAGATTGTCGCCTGGAGCCCGGAACCCACCTTGTTACTGTTTGTTGCTCCTGCCTCCCCCCCGTCCCCCTCCCCCCCCATTGTCCACAGCTTCCACTGGACTCGAAACAGCAGGTTCTTCAATGTCGCCAAGGACCCCCGGGTGTCGATGAGGAGGCGATCCGGGACGCTGGTGATCGACTTCCGCAGTGGAGGGCGGCCAGAGGAGTATGAGGGGGAGTACCAGTGCTTCGCCCGCAACAAATTCGGCACAGCCCTGTCCAACAGGATCCGCCTGCAGGTGTCCAGTGAGTAGCGGGGGGCAGGGTGGAGATGCCCTGCTCCTGGGTGCATGGCGGGGTGGGGAGCGGGGAAGGGTCATGTGAATGATGCTTCCATCATTCTAGAAAGGCAACCCCTGCCCTTGGCCTGTTGGTGCTTTGGGGCCCTGCAGGTCCTGCTTGCTTTTCTGCCTCTGAGCAAAGCGCACCACCCCAATTCAAAACGATTCCTTGGAAAGGAAGCTTCTAAACCAGAATCTTGACAATGTCACCGGCCATTCTGGGCACAGGAGGAGGGGAAGGAGAGGAGCCTTTGAAGACATGCATCCGTTCAGACAAAGGCCTCTCTCCTCTCTCCTCTCTCCTCTGCCTCGCTTGGACCAGGGGGCCTGGCCCTCTCTCCTGTCTCGCTTGTCCTGCTTCCTCTTCCCTCCTCACATGCCGGCCCCTAACCCCGCTCCTGCCCGGCCCCAGCATCACCCGCATTTCATCCTCCTCCGTGTTTCTCTCAGAATCTCCCCTGTGGCCCAAGGAAAATCTAGACCCCGTGGTGGTTCAGGAAGGCGCCCCCTTGACACTCCAGTGCAACCCGCCGCCCGGACTTCCGTCCCCAGTCATCTTCTGGATGAGCAGCTGTAAGTCTTGGGGATCGGTGTTTTATGTCCATTTTAATCTTAGGGAGCAGGGTGGGCGTGTTAAATGGGGGGGGGGGTCTTGCCTTGTGAGAAGCAGATGTAAGGTGGCCACGTGGCTAAGAACAGGCTCTGTGGAGAGGCTGATTGGGCTCATTTCCTAAGCCCGGCTGCTGTTCGCTGTGTGATCTTGAGCAAGTTGCTTAACATCTCTGGGCCTCGGTTCCCTCTTCTTGAAAATGGGGCTGGTAATTGTACTTATCTAATAGAATTATTATAAGGATAAATAAGTTAATGCACCCAAAGTACTTATAACAGGGCCAGACACACAGTAAGTACTCGGTAATATTTGTGAGCAAAAGTAAAAAGAATAAAAAAGAGGATTAACTGTGTGTTTTTTTAAATCCTTACCCAAGGGTATTTTTTTTCATTGATTTTTTTAAATTTTATTTATTTTTTTAGAGAGAGTGGAGAGGAGGGAGGAATGGGGAGAGAAAGAGAGAAACATTGATGTGAGAGAGACACATTGATTGGTTGCCTCACCCTGACTGGGGCCAAGGATCAAGCCTGCAACTGAGGTACATGCCCTTGACTGGGAATTGAACCCATGACCCTTTGGTCCGACACCCTAACCACTGAGCAAACCCAGCCAGGGCAGAAACTGTGCTTTTAATATGCCAATTGAAGATTCAATTGGCATATTAAAAGCCTCTTTCAACCCTTGGTTGGTCTGGATTGCACTTCCTGTTAGGACAGAAGTGGAGCATGCGAGAATGAAACCTCTGGTGGAGGGGTGAGGGGAGGTAGGGTCTTTGGAGCAGGGGGACGGTGCACCATCATTCAGAGCTTGTCCCGGCTCAGTTTTGGACTAAGGCTCATGTAATCACTCTGGGCCTCAGTTTCTTCCTCTGTTTTCAAACTAAAGGGGGGGGGGGCATTATGAGGGTGAATAGAGGACTGCTATCTGTCTTCCTGGCTCCCCTCCCTCCTTCCCTCCACTTCTCTCCCCCCTCCCCTGCCTTCCATTCCTCCTTCCCTGTGTATGCATCCATCTGTCGGCCTAAACCCCCTCCCGCTTTCCTGTCCACCGTCCCATGCTCCCATTCCCGAATTCTCACCGAAGAGGCCGCCTTGTCAATGAGGCAGCAGGTGAGGTGTTCTGCAGAGTGGGAGTGGCTTTGTGCCCAATCCTTGTCCATCTCTTCCCCTCGCCACCGACCACATCTGTGGGGAAGGCTGCCTGGCCACAGACTGGGCGTTGGTCTGAGCTAACAGGTCAGAGCCTCCTCTCTCAGCCCCTGCGTCACACTCGTCGCACTGCCTCTGAGCAGATCTCATGGCCTTCTTTCTCTTTCCATCCCCACTGACATCTCCCCTCCCACATTTCCCTGGGTTACAGTAATTACCCATACCTGGCCTTCCTGGTCTTTCTGAAAACATAAATGTGACAGTTCCTCCATAGGCTCAAACCCTTTCATCGCTCCTCCATCACCTCAGACACAGCCTGGACTCCCTGGCACACAGTTCCCTCCTGATCCGGTCCCTTCTGCCTCCAGCTCTCCTCCGCCCCTCCCCTCTCCCACCCTCCTTCTCCTGTCCCTGTCTTAGCTCCTTTCTCTTCTGCCTTATAGATGCTACCCAGCCTTCAAGCCACAGCTCAAGCCCCTAGAATGGACTGGCTGCTCCGTCTCTCGGCTCATCCCCTGCTTATCCGGGCTTCCCACTCACCACACTGCAGTGCAGTCAGTTATTTACCCACTGTCTCTCCTACTAGACGGCAGGCTCTTTGACGGCAGGAACTGGCTTTCTTACTCATCTCTCTTTCCCCAGCACCTAGCACAGTGCCTGCACATAGTAGGCCTACAGGAAATCTTAGATAAATGATTTGTAGGGCTGACCAGCCCATCGTCAGAAAGTTGGCATCATTAACCTGATGCTTTAAGAAATGGTGGCTTAGAGAACACGCGTGGGGGTAGGAAGGCGTTTGCTATGAGTAGTCAGCCCTAGCAGGAGATTTTTACAACCCAGATAGCCTGGAGACCTGGCCGTTTGCATTGACATCAGACACAGTGTTTGAAAAATATATGGACTCTGTAGTCAGCATTCTCAGCCACTGCTGCGATGCCATTAATACTAAAAAGCACACATTTTTATGTTTTCCCATCTCCAAAACTGAGAAGCGTCCTAAAACTGATGGTGTGCACCGTTGATTGGTATACATCTTTCAATTATATTTGGTAGTGCTCTTTGCTTTCTTGGGGACTGGACGGGGGATGGGGTATAAGAAAATAAAACCAGTGAATTTGACTCCTGATCTGGGGGCATCTGAAGGATCGTGTCCCCTCCCTCTGGCCACCAGGACAGTCTGATCTCTTGTGGCGTGAATGGGAGACAGCAAAGTATGTTCATAGAGCAGTGGTTCTCAACCTTGGCTGCACATTAGAATCACCTGGGAATCTTTTTAAAATCCTGATTTCTGGGCCTCATCCTCCAGAAATTCTGTTTCTTTGTTATGGGGTGGGGTCACAACATTAGTAACAAAGAAACAGAATTTCCGGAGAATGAGGCCCAGGAATCAGGATTTTAAAAAGATTCCCAGGTGATTCTAATGTGCAGCCAAGGTTGAGAACCACTGTCATAGAGTTTGGGTGTGGTGGGCAGGCAGAGCTGAGTCTAAATCAGCTGTGGGCAAACTACAGCCCACAGGCCGGATCCGGCCCGTTTGAAATGAATAAAACTAAAAAAAAAAAAAAAAAAAAAAAAGACCATACCCTTTTATGTAATGATGTTTACTTTGAATTTATATTAGTTCACACAAACACTCCATCCATGCTTTTGTTCCGGCCCTCCGGTCCAGTTTAAGAACCCATTGTGGCCCTCGAGTCAAAAAGTTTGCCCACCCCTGGTCTAAATCCTCCTCTCCCTCACTGCTTGTGCAACAGAACAGTTCAGTCCTCTGTTTTCTTAGCTGTGAAATGGGAATAAGCCCCCCTCAGAGTTGAGAGTGAGGTTAGGTCAAATAACGTGGAGCACCTGGCCCCAGCTGGCCCTCTGCAGGTGCCCACTCGCCAGAAACATCACGATTATTGTTACTGTTACCGTTTCTGCTAACCTCCCCGTACCTCTGCTTCCTTACAGCCATGGAGCCCATCACCCAAGACAAGCGCGTCTCCCAGGGCCATAACGGGGACCTGTATTTCTCTAACGTGATGGTGCAGGACATGCAGACCGACTACAGCTGCAACGCCCGCTTCCACTTCACCCACACCATCCAGCAGAAGAACCCATTCACCCTCAAGGTCCTCACCAGTAAGTGCAGGCCCTGCCGGGGGCTGGGGGCCGGGGCGGCAGCCCACCCAGCTGAGCAGCCCCAGGTGCCTGGGCCTGGGGGAGACGCGCCCCCGAGGCTGACCTAGAAACCCTTCCGGCTCACTGCGCCTGAGCTACGTCAGCTCCTCTCAGACCCCTCCTGACCGGAAGCCTCGAGCTCAGCTTGGTCCTGCCCTGAGTCAGTGCTTCTCAGACTCTGGTGGGAATCAGAATGCCCTCGGGGACTTGGCAGGGTCCCCGGGCCCAGCCCGGCGGCGCCTCCCTGTGCTTCGTCAGCTCCCGGGGGCTTTGGACACGCCAGAACTGGAGAAGCATTGCTCTAGGTGCTCACCCACACCCCTCTCGTGCTCTCAGCTCGATTACCTCTTTTATATTTCGTCACCGTTTGCTTATCTTTATTTCTAGAATAAGCCACAGCACAGAGCATCCACACGAGTGGGTGCACCTGGTGCATGAGTTGCATTTGATTCTGGGACGTGTGTATGTCGGGCCATATGGGCTCGCTGCGTTTGCAGGGGGCAGGTTGATGTTTGGTCTTGTTTGTTTTCATTTTTATTCCCTGATTCTGTCCGACGGGCACCAAAGCAGATCGGCATTTCCTGACCCAACGGTAGGAGGAGAGAGGAGCTGATCAGCTCTGGGCACACTCCTTGCCGGACTCGCTGGCCTGGAGCTTTGGCTGCGAGTCCTCAGCCCGCTCGGGACGTTGAACGAGGCTGTGTGGGTTGTCCCCACGGATTTATAACAGGCCTTCCAGGGAGAGGCCTCCTCCCCAAAGACCTGTCTGCCTGACTCAGCTGTGAATGATGCTTCCAACACTGGGGACAGTGGCGATTGTGAGGGGGACCAGGCGAAGCTTTCTCAGGTCGGAGAAAAGGGGCTGAACCCTGGCTTCCTGGAGCCCACACGTGCAGGTGGCTGGCGGTGCCTCCTGGAGGGACATGGGAGGCGGGGGAGAGGCTTGGGTGAGCTCACGCCTCACTCAGGACAAGTGGGACGACCCCCTAGCGCTCCCCTTTCCTCGCCAGTCCCTGCCCCCGATGGAGAGCCGCAGTGCCAAGCGTCAGCCCGCCCCACTGTTCCCACGGCCTCGAAGTGGAGCCACAAGAAGCAGCTTCCCCTGCTTTCCCCCCCTTTCTTTTTTTCCTTTCTCTTCATTTCCTCCCCTTTCCTTTTTCACTTCCTTCCTCTCTATTCCCCTTCCCTCTTTCTTACTTTCTTCTTCCCCCCTCTCTCTCATCTGCTCTCGCTCTTTGACCCGGGTTTACCGCCTCTAATCCTCCCCCTGGTGCCTCTGCAGGTCCCCACACTCTGTTCTGAGCAACGGGATGGCCAGAAACCCAGGGACAAGCCCCGCATGTTCCCGGCAGGTCACCCAGCTTCCGGCTGCCGCTGTCCCTCCCTTGTTCTTATTCTAGACAAGCTGGGTTGTCTGAGGTGTCTCCTCGGTGCACGCCAGGGGTGCCTGCCTGCCAGCTGGCCGCGCCAGGAGGACAGCGCGGTCTGCCCAGGACCTCAGCGGCCTCCGGGGCCAGGACGCGGCTGGCGCTGTTAGGTGGGGGGAAGGGAGGGGAGGTCAGGAGCTGCTCACCGAGCCGATCCCTGACGCCAGCACTGCCATCCCGGGTCCCTCTCTCCCTGCCCGGGACAGGCCTGCAGTCAGCCTGCTGTGTGAGGACTGGGTCAGGTGACCGCCCATGGTCCTGGCTGAGGCCTCCGCTGTCCCACAGGCAGAGGCGGGGATGGAGGTGGGGAAGAGCCCTCCTCTGTGGCATTAAGCAGTGAGAGATTTCAGCCACATTTACAAGTTGGTCTTTCCAGAAACTTCCTTTCCTCTGAGAAAAGGGATGTCTGTTTCGGCTCCATTTCTGGATCTTCTGTGCCACTGAAAATGCCTCCAAATGCCGAGGGGCCCCGGGCGCTGCGAGGAGACTCTGCCGGCTTCCTGGATCGCGGGGGGCAGCTTTGGGCAGGAGCAAGCTCTGGGCACCCGCACATCTCACATGTGCTCTCTCCCCTTCCCTGCCTGGCAAGGACGCAGGCTTTTTCTTATGCCTTCAGGACCGAGCTGGGGTGGGAGGCCGAGGTGGGGCAGACTCTGCCCTCCAGGGCTGCCACAGCTCGCCCACCAAGAAGGGGTAAATCTCATCTCAGTGGATTTTGTATTTCCTGCAGGAAAGGAAGGGGTGCCTAACGCAGCACTGCCATGTGGAATCAGTTCTAAACTTTGTTTGGGGTGCAGTCCCACACAGAGCAGGTCCCATTCCCCCCCACCGGCCCTTCCCCCCTCCACCCCCCGACCCCGGGCGCCTCTGGACAACAAGAGGCAGCGATAGCGAGGGAAGAGGTCTCCCCGAGGAGTCGCGGGAGCACTGTCTGCCTCCTTCTAACATCTGTGTCTAAGTGACACTCTCTGAGGAGTCAGAGGCCTCCCTGAACTTCTCAGATGTGCTCCCAGGTCCACAAATGCAGGCGCAGTCTGAGCGCGGGTCTCTTCTCTGGGTGGGAGCACGGAACAAGGGCCTGTCCCCTGTGCATCCCCGTCCCCGTCCCCTCCCCCAGGAGTCCGGCCACAGCCAGGCCTACCCTTTGCCACTCCGCCTCTTCTTTCCCTGCAGGTCAAGTCCACCTTCGCTCCAGGGAAACCCACGCTGGCTTCCAAACACAGGCCAGGCCTTTTACACAAACCCTGCCTTGAGGGCTAAGTCCTGAGCACCTCCCTGCTGGGATGCAGAGCCATGCAGCCCCAGAGAGGGCCAGTCTCCAGCCAGCTGTGACCAGGTTGAGCTGTCCTCCAACAGGCCCACGTCCTGGCAGGCACCTCTCCTCCCTCAGGCCGGGGGGCAGTTACGGCTTCTCAGGGCTGGCTGCCCGGCTGCCAGTCAGCTGCTCCACCCCCAGCCTGTGCTACCGACAGAACCTGAACCCAGTGGCTGGAAGGGATGGTGGCACAACAGGGAGACGCTACTTACCGATCTCGGCATGACCATGTGCCCGACGTCAAAATGCTTTCTCACGGAGGGTTCGGTGCCCAAGGGTTTTACCCGCCCAGTGTTGGAACGAGGCCTCTGGTCTCGCTCCTGAAGGAATGTCTTCGCTTCTGAGCCTTGGCTTAGTCCGCGGGCCTCTCCCAGTGCACAGTGTAGAACTCAGAGCACTCACATGCCCCCCTCTCTCTTTCGCCCCCTCTTCCTCTTTCCCCCTCCTTCCAAATGCCCTTTCTAATCCTAAAGTCTGAGCCCCAGCCTAGCTCTGCCCGCTCCCTGGACCACTCCCCGCCTCCTCAGAAGGAGGCCTTTCCGCCCACAGACACATCTCGGAGACCAGGGCAGCACCCACTGGTCAGGTTGGGGGTGCGTGTTGCTGGTCAGCACGCGTTGTCGGCTGCTGCCAAGGGTCCCTGTCTCCTGCTCTGCTGACGAATGTTTCTCTGGACGGTTTTCTCCTCTCCTTCTCTCCCACCCCTGGCAGCCTGGCTTCTGCTCAGACAGGACTCGGCCCTCTGCCGGGGCTCACGGACCTCCTTTCTCTTTAGCCCCCAAGAGCTGGCTTGACCCAGAGGCCCGGCACCTGAGGGTTTTGATGGGAAGCAGGTGTTCAAAGACTGCCCCGGGGTATCACTAACCCTTATCTCCTTCATTTGAAAATATCATAGGACCAAGCAGTTAAGGGCCAAGCCTAATTTTTTAATTTAAAAAGAAACTTATCTTTTTTTATTG
The DNA here is from genome assembly GCF_014108235.1 of Myotis myotis. Lineage (NCBI taxonomy): Eukaryota > Metazoa > Chordata > Mammalia > Chiroptera > Vespertilionidae > Myotis > Myotis myotis. The sequence goes on from NW_023416322.1 coordinate 8,402,383, forward strand.
CCTTCTTTTGCAGGATTTAACCTTTTCTTTCTTTGTTGGGCTGTTTTGTGTTGCTTGTTCTGCACCAAGCGTATTTCCTTTCCAAGTTCGCCGCGTCTTTCCTTTGCAAGAGACCACGGGTGCGCTCGCGGCTGTTTTGTGGCTTCGCGTTTCTGTTTGTTCTCCCCCGTTTATGCCTCTGTGGCCCCCTGTTTGCTCACCCTCTTTTGTTTATTGCAGACCACCCCTATAATGACTCGTCCTTAAGAAACCACCCTGACATGTACAGTGGTGAGTCGCTGTGGTAACCTTGGGAGTAACCTTGCCTGTCCTAACCCCAGTTTGCCTAACTTGACTGATACCATGTCATTAACTCATGCTGAGTGGCAGGTGTGAGAGCGGGCCAGGCCAGGGGGGCCAAGGTGCCACCTGCAGAACGCTGCTTGCAAGGAAGACAGCGGCCAGTTTGGGAGTAGGAGGTGGCCGATGTTGTGGTTTGGTCTCCTCCTCCATGCAGGCCTCCAGTTGGTCAATTCTGCACAAGTTGGTCAAACCAGGGGAGGACTTCAGAAGAGCTTCCTGGAGGGTTCGGTAGAAACTTGGGCATCGGTGGTAGGTGGGTGGAGGATAACTGAGGGTGAGGAAGAAGCAGTAAGTCTGGTCCTATAGTGGTTTAAAGAGCACAGAGAGCTTTGCAGTGTGTGTTTTGTTAACTCTTAAGTGTCTGGGTGTGAATTGCCTGCCTTGCAGTCTAGCCATAGCTAGTGGGGATCCCATATCACAGGCCCCTGGCCTCTTTAAAATCCACTTGGGAAATAGGAGAGTCCAGCTCTGAGTTCTCTCTCCAGGTGAATATGGATGAAGTTGTGCTGTCCCTGGGCCCCCTCTCTCCTCTGGGAGGGCGCGCAAATCCAGTGCCCACCGGTCCACACATTTGCAAGTCGCAGAACAGTTTCCATGAGGCATAACTAACTCATCACGCAACGGGCTGCTCACGCTGATTAGTGGAGTAATTGGCTCTGTCCACACCTGGGTTACTCCCACCGTGGCTGAAGAATGCCCTCTTTCCCCGAGCAGCCAGAAGAATCGTCATTTTCTGGCTCTGCCAAGACAGCTGGCCCCCGTCATCAGCCTGGCCTCCGAAGCTGAGACTGCAGGTCCCCAGGGCGGCGTGGTGGGCTCCACTAGACAGGAAGTGTCTGTATTGTCATGTGCTAATGTAAACAGTGAGTGGGGGATGCGAAGGGGGTGAGAGGCAAAGGCTCTAACTTGGCACCGAGCAGCTGGAGCCACACTGAGATCCTGCCAAGGAGATGTACTGCCTGAGGAAGCCGGGGACTTTGCTGGATTCTGGGTGTTATTTGTTTTCTAAACGATGGGGCAACCGCCACTGTGTCCAGAGCCCCAGCGCACTGGTGTGCCATGTGCCTTTTTCTAAATTGGGTTTCGGGTAATCTATGATAGAAGTATTCTTAAAGCGGGGGAACATCAGAGCCAAAGGTCCCTTAGAGACCGTCTGGCCCCAGCTCCTCGCTTTATGGAAGATAAACAATTCGGAGCATAAGCATATGGAGTTGTTTTATCAATGGAGTAGGCCTGGGTGATTCCAGCCGCTTCAACCAGTTTAGTATTTCAAGTGAATGAGTGGGAGTTGTAGGAACCAAGGGCTATGAAAACAAGCGAAACTCACAAGTGCTCGCTTTGTTACCAGAAAGGGACCGAGCCCAGAGCAGGTCTGCCTGCGGCCGGCCTGTGGTGTGTGGGTTCTTGACTTCGTGCAGGAAAGATTTCACAACACGAGTCCAGGTGATTCTTTTTTCTTTTCTTTCTTTTTTTCTTTCTTTTTTTTTTTTTTTTTTTTTAAGAATCGTTTATTGATTTTTAGAGGGAAAGGGAAAAAGAGAGGAACATGATGTGAGAGTGCAACATCGCTGGGCTGGCTCCGGCACGCCCCCTACCGGGGATTGAGCCCAGGAATGTGCCCTTGACTGGGAATCGAACCTACGAGGGTGACACACAACCAACTAAACCACACCGGCCAGGGCAGAGCGCAGGTGATTTTGAGCTGGGGAGGGTGGGACAGGAAGGGCTAGGATAGAAGCTACAGAAGGAATTCCAGGCCGGGCTGCTTTGTCTCTCTAGAAATTTTATAGGAAAGCGTGAGCCCAGGCGAGGCGGGGGCCAGCTCACTGGAGAGTCAGAGGGAAGGGGCCTTGGAGACAGGTCCAGGGGGTTAACCTGGGACGAGCTGCCGCTGCTCCTCGCTCCTCTGGTTGCACGTCTCGTCGGGACACTTAGACTTTAAGAGGAAGATAATTCACCCAAAAAGGAGATTCGACTTCTCTGTCTTGAGGGGTTTTACCTGCTTTCCAAAGGCAGGCGGGGATTTTAGGGGAGGTCTCAGGAGGAGGGTCGCAATAGAGTACTCGTCACCTTTCCAGATGTGCCCTTTCAGGGTCGTGGTCTTCACTGGCTGATGGACACCAGGGGAGGGGTCGTTAGTCATTGCAGCTGGGCCTGGAGCTGAAATACAACCGAGGCCCCGATGCTATCTCTAGGGAGGAAAGGTCAGGGCATCCAGACAGCGTGACCAGCGATATGCCAGGGGAGGAAAGGGCACCCTGGGGGTGAGGTTCAGCACCAGTTTCGCCTGTTGCCGGGCCCCCTGGGCTCTCTGCCCTGGTGACCGTCTCTATCTGACTGTAAGTTGCTCGACCACTTTGTCCAGCTGTCGGTCTCAGCTTCCCGTCCCACTCGCTGAGGAACTTTCCTGGCTTCTTACTGTCCTGCCTCAACATGAGAGGGACCCCTTCTCTTGAATTCAAGGTAGAATGGCTGGCCACGCATGACGGCAGCTAGGAAGGTTGTAAAGTCAAAGTGAGGCGCGTGCTGAACAAAGGACAGCTGTGTTGGATGCTTCTAGAAAGAAAGAGGAAGTGAAAAGAAAGGAACGGAGATAAGGTCCTTCCTGAGTGAGAGACCTGGCAGAGAGATCGTGCGATGAGGAATGTCCAGTGCATCGCTGTGCTTGGCTGTGAATCATGGCAGGTCCCTTTTGCAGCAGTGGGGCTACCCCGCTCCCATAATTCATTTCGTTCTAGTGGTTTCTGCAGTGGTTTGGTATCCTCTTATGCCCAATGCCCCCTGACTTGCCACTTAGAACTTACCCAGACCAGGAGACGAGGAAGATGAGAGTGTGCACGCCGAAGGAGACTGCCATGAGTTAAACCTGGGCTCTGGGATGCACCATTGATGGACACAGGGCAAGTCATTGAGCGTGTCAGACCTTTTCATCTGCAAAAAGGGTCTATTGCCGAAACCGGTTTGGCTCAGTGGATAGAGCGTCGGCCTGCGGACTGAAAGGTCCCAGGTTCGATTCCGGTCAAGGGCATGTACCTGGGTTGCGGGCATATCCCCAGTAGGAGATGTGCAGGAGGCAGCTGATCGATGTTTCTCTCTCATCGATGTTTCTGGCTCTCTATCTCTCTCCCTTTCTCTCTGTAAAAAATCAATAAAATATATTTTTTAAAAAAAAAAGGGTCTATTACCTGCCCCACCGTTTCGTGGTGAAGATTAAATAGGGTGACATACATATGGTTCCTGGCATGGGGTCAGGTGCACCAGTGAGATTGAAGGGAATGGTTTAGTGTTGACTGTCTGAAGTATAACTGTCCTACGCTTCTGACATTAGGAATAAATGCGACTCCTTGAAGGCACGCCAAGGGGAGAAAGGTAGGCACAGTCATGGGAAGAAGCTACTGTGGAGGGAGAAACTTCAGGGCAGACTGTAAAGACAAAAGCTGTTCGGATCTCCTTGGTGCTGAGAGCTGGGGAAGAAAAAGCCCTCACCGCTGCCTGAGAGGTTTGAGTTAGACTTGCAAAGGGACTTCCCGGCAGCGGGAGAGAGCAGATGTTACCAGATAAGGAGTTTTTCTTGTTGTCTGGGGTGGTTGGTCAGCTGTTCCTAGAGCCAGAGAGTGGGTGAGATGCCAGGGATGCAGCCCACGAGTCCTCAGTTCCGAGAACTGAAAGCAGCAAACGGAGAATCCGGCTGCCCCTCAGAGCTGTTTTTGGCAAAGGTTCTTGGGTACATCTGATCCACTGAACCCTCCTCTGCTAACAGACAGCCCTTGACAGAGGGGAGCAGCTCGGGCGTTCCGCAGCCTCGACCTTTCCTCCTGCAGGAGACAATGGAGGCATTTTTGTTGGCCCCTGAAGTCAGGGTGTTTGAGGCCTAATGGCCTAATGTCCCCGGCTGACCTGTGGAAGCCCGTATGCCCATTCTGGAGCCACAGTTGTGAGAGCAGGAGAGCAGAGACTGCCCTTGGGCTAAAGGTCAGATGGGCCCACATGGAAGATCTCCCTAAATCGCCTTCTGGGTTCTGAGTTCAATCAGGTATTGGGTCGACCCAGCCCTGAAAATCAGGAACATCATCAGCTGGACAGGGGATCCCCGCCTCCGTGGTGAAAGAGGGTGTCCTATGTCACTCCTGGAAACGGTCATCTTCCATTAGCGTCTCGTAGACCCTCGTGTAGTAAGCACCTTTGTCTCAAAGATTCTTCCTGGGTCTACTTCTCCAGCAGCTGGATTATCTTTTATACATTTTTTTAAATCCTCGCCCGAGGAACTATTTTTATTATTTTTTAGAGAGAGATAAAAACATCAGGGTCAGAGAGAAACATTGATTGGTTGCCTCCTATATGTGCCCTAACCAGGAATCGAACCCACAACCTTTTGGTGTACGGGACAAAGCTCCAACCGACTGAGCCATCTGGCCAGGGCAGTGCTTCGGAAGTTTTTATGTAAACACCTCCTGCTGCAGCTGACCCCATCTCTACAACCTCCCCTTGGACCGGCCTTCTTGTCCCGGATGATATCACATGTCACCCTGATGCCTCTTGCAGCTTTTCGTGGTCTTAAGAATCCAGTTGAGATGCCTTTGGAGCCTCTTAGTTCCCAGCCCAGCTTCTTTCCCCACTCGGGCCTGAGTGTACTTAGTAGTCACCGAGGAGAGATGGCTTCTTGCCCGAGACAGTGGGAACAATATCTGAGGAAAACACAGTGGGTGAGTTTCACCACCGAAACTAAGACGAAAACACCTTCCTCCTTCACCTCTTTTGCCCTTGAATTTTGTTTTTCTTTGAACAGGAAACATTCCCAAAGCTGTAGGGATACGCGAGGAATCCATCTTTAAAGAGAGAGGCAATACAGAGTAGATGTTAGAACAAAAGCTTTGGGGCTAAATGGTCCAGAATACAAAACATAACTGCTGGTGACCTTGGCACATCTGCTGACTTCGCTGAGCCTCGGTTTTCTCTGCTGAAAATGGGGGTGATATCCCCAGGTTTGTTGTGAGGATTGAACACGAGGATGTAGATAGAGGTGCTGGCGCAGTGCTTGGTCCATAGTGAAGGCTCACCCAGTGGCGGCCCCAATGATTACCTTTGACTTCTAGGGTGCTCGTCCCTATATTGAGCGTTGGCTTATTTCCCAGTGGCTTCTCCCCTTGGAGGATAATTCTGTGGTTGCTAGCCCACATTTTACACATAAAGTATTGCTATAACCTTTGTTTTTAATCACCCAAGGACATGCTGAGAGAGAGAGAGAGAGAGAGAGAGAGAGAGAGAGAGAGAGAGAGAAAGAAACATCAATGTGAGCGAGAAACATTGATCAGTTGCCTTCCGTATGCTCCCCAACTGGGGGTCAAATCTGCAACCAGGTATGTGCCTGGACCAGGAATCAAACCGGCAACACTTTGGTGCATGGGACGACGCTCAACTAACTGAGCCCCTCTGGCCGGGCACGGTCACCATTTTATAGTCACAGCTACAGGGTGTCAAGGCACCCACAGTGGGACTCTGTGCTCTCTCCTCCTCCTTCCCACACTGAATGCTTTGCTGGTCATGCGTGCTTGTGGTGCTGTGTGCTGTGGTGTGAATTAAATGTCCACAGGGTCACAGATCGGTCTCTGCAGATGGCGTCCCTGCAGGAGGGAGTATGCTACCTGAGCTGGGACCTCTTCTACATAATCCTAGGGTTCCTGACAGGAGAGCCTCCTGCTTGAAATCTCCCTCTCCTCCTGGTGCCCTTGACCTTGTGTTGTCTGTTTGGGTGATCCCGTGACGATGGGTGGGAGGAAGCTGCTGCTTTGGTATCAGCTTCCTTGGTACCGCGAGCTGGATGCTGTAAGAGTTATAGATATATGGAGGGTAACCAATTAACCACATAATGGATTAACCCCTTCAGTAGCCACCGTGGTAAATGTGTGTGCTGGTGGGACAGAGGAGGACATCTACAGCAGGAGGAATAACATGGCGGGGGGTCGCTTGTTGCCTTCTTTTTGTTCTCTTCTACCCTTGAACTCATTCACCCCACTGGTGTTTATTGAGCACTTGCTATATGCCATGTGTTGTTCCAGCCGCCTAACTACCTTTGCATGCGTTTCATCATTTCTTCCCCTGACAAAGGGATAAAACAGGCGCAGACTCTACGAAATGGCTAATGGAAAGAAGCTGAGTGCCCCTGGGACTAGACTCTGCTGATCCAGCCAGGCACCAGCTAGTCCAGCAAGCTCCTTTAGGAAACCCCAGTGTCAGAGAGTGCCCCGGTCACACTGTCCTCTCTCTGCCAGCCTCCATTAACAGGCTTCGCCCAGAAAAATGCCTTTGTTCTGTGTGTGGGCACTCTGAGGGCTCCCAGCTCCTGGCAGGTCTGCCCTCCTCCCCCTTCCCCCTCTCCACTGAGTTGGAGACCCAGGAAGCCCATGAGTAGGCTCACGTGTATGTCTATTTGTACCCCTCTGGGCAGAGGCGCCTCTTCAGGCTCCCTGTGCTTTGAGCTCCTGGTTGGAAACTCCATGCTCCTCTTCCTTCCATCATATCCAACTAACAGAACTACACAGAGCCCTGAGGGAGCCCTGAGCTCAGGAGGGCGGGCTCCACTCTGCCCAGACTCGCCCGACCCCTCCCACTGGGAAACGGCCACCCTGACAGTGTCCATCTCTGCGGGCCACCTGGCTTCACACCTGTGTACGTCATTAACTTCACAGCCTATGGCTAGTCCTCCTCCTTGAATTGCAGATCCCCTCCCCCAGCGCCTCACGTGTAACCCACACCCGCCTGCCCGGCCCCCTTCTGCAGTCATTAGTGATGCAGCCGAATGGTCTTGGCCCCAGAAGTGATTTCCTGTCATCTCTGCTCATTAATTCTCCCCATGTCTTTGTTAACCCATGAGTAACGCTCCCCACACCTCTGACTGTTCATCGGGGTCTCGTGGCTTCATCTCAGCTTCCTGTCTCCAGGGTCCCCAAGAGCAGCTTGTCTGCCCTGTGGCCCCAGGGTGTCCCTCCCTTTCTCCCACTGCTGCTGAGATGGCCTCCCAGGGTCCACCCAACTGGCCTCTGAGGTCCCAACACAAGATGCTCAGGAAACAAACCACTCGCAGCTCAGGCAGCCCCACCCCCTTTCCAGGGACCGGGGAGGGAAGCGGCTCCTCTTGGCAGGTCCTTTCAGAAGCAGAGCTGCTCACACATGTGCCCATGGTGCCCAGGAGCCCGAGCTTCCTAACACACTCTCTTAATGAAGCCTAGCCCTCGGGTGGTTTCGGCTGGGAGGGTGCGGGCGCTGGTGCCTCTGAGGGAAGGGGGACAGCCAGGCGAGATGACATCTCTTCGTAGCCTGACAGCCTTGGCCTATCTGGGTCAGCCCCCGGGCAGGAGGCTCAGCCATCTTGTTCTGTCCTATTTCAGCTCGAGGAGTTTCAGAAAGAACCCCCAGCTTCATGTACCCCCAGGGCACCGCGAGCAGTCAGATGGTGCTGCGCGGCATGGACCTGCTGCTGGAGTGCATCGCCTCCGGGGTGTACGTACCACTTCACCCCACTTCTGGCCGCCCCCCTCAGGAGGCTGGGAGGGAGTTTGTGCGTGCTCTGTCCGCCAGGGTATAGATGGAGAAGCACACAGCCCTTAGTGAGGACTTTGCAAAGCATAGCCCTCTGCATCCCATTCTGGCCATCTCTCTTTGGATAGCGAGGAAAGGAGATGGGCGGGCGTGCTGCACAGGTTAGCATCTCTGTGGCCTTGGATGCTCTGTGCTAAGCCACCCTCTGTATGAGAACAGCTGTCGGAGGACAGGTATCCCTGGGCCCATGCACCTTTAAGGACCCCTGGGCTCCGTAGGAGAATTGCAGAGCCACGGTTTGTAATAAATCCCTGTTTCCTGCCCGGTCCCTCTCCCAGCCCCACACCAGACATCGCGTGGTACAAGAAAGGCGGGGACCTCCCATCGGACAAGGCCAAGTTCGAGAACTTCAACAAGGCTCTGCGCATCACCAGCGTGTCTGAGGAAGACTCGGGGGAGTACTTCTGCCTGGCCTCCAACAAGATGGGCAGCATCCGGCACACGATCTCGGTGAGAGTAAAGGGTACGTTGTGTGTATTTCTCATTATGATGATTTTGCCAGCCCTACACGCCACGGCCGCCCTTTCCTCTGGGGGTGGCTGGGGCAGGGTGCGCGGGGGAAACGCATCACACTGGTCGGTGGCAATAGTGACCTCTCAGGGATGGTGTCACCCTGGAGGTGAGAGTGTTTGTGAGTGTGTGTGTGTGTGTGTGTGTGTGTGTGAGAGAGAGAGAGAGAGCGAGAGAGAGCGAGAGAGAGGGGAGAGGTGTGTTGAGGGAAGAAGATGTGACTATCGCGCAACTCTCCAGGGCTCCCTCAGCAGGTGAATGTCACCGTCTGTTTGATTCACACCCAGAGCCTTCTCCTTTTTCATTTTGCATTCCTGTTCACGGTGTGTCATCTTCTCCCTGTGCTGTCTGTGTTCTGTGCTTGTTTCTTTTTAAAAATGGGGAGTCATCGTGGCCCAAATTATTTTTTTAAAGGCACGTCCCTCCCCTAAAAGTGTAGCTGGCCCACCTGAGCTCTCATAAGCAATAGAACACGTGCCTTTGTGGATTCCAGCCACGGGTGCCAGGGGGACACCAGTCACTTCTCACTGGGCCGGATGGGTGACTGGGGTGATGAAGTCTGACCCCACAGTGCAAGAACTTTCTTAGCACACACTTAGTTGAACATGTGACCTTGGTTTCAGCACTCCACTCAAACCAGAGGTTCTTACTCTTTTAGGGGGTATCAAGAGCTTTGGTACAAAGAACCCTGTTCTCAGAAAATAGAACGCTGCAACCAACAGAAGGACTGGTTGCTTTGATGCGCATTGTGGCCTCAATCGCCACCCCCCCCAACCCTATCGGCTCCCCCAGCCCAATCAGGGGTGGAGCTGGCCAGCCGACCTTCCACGCCCCACCCCCCACTCCACTGTCCTGGCCCCGATCGGCCCCAATCAGGTCGGGCCAGCTGGACCCCACCTGAGCATGAATTCAAGCACCAGGCCTCTAGTATCCATATATTTGTGAAATTTTCCAAACAGTTGAAAGGGGTGGGCAGCTATGAGCTTCTGCTCTACCCAAAGCTCAGTGCCTAAGAGAGAGAGTGTATGTGGCAGGCCCTTCCTGAAAGGTCTCATCTTGCTGCAGCAACAACAGAAACCCAGAGGGGCCAACCCAGTGCCCGCCTTCCCACCGTCCCTGGCTGGGCCCCTGGGTGCCCATCATGAACACCAGGACCTCTTAAAGCATTTGCCCCCGGAGCCTCCCCTGAGGATTCCGATTCAGTGGGTCTGAGCTGGGCCCTGGCCTCCGTGTTGGTTAAAAGCTGTTCAGGGAACTCTCATGAGCAGCCCCAGTTTGGAGCTCTTGTTCTGTGAACTCGAAATAGGCAGGTCGGCATCTCTGGTGTTGAGCCGGCCAAAGGCAGGCTGGACTGAGCCATCCGTGAGGATGAGCCCGGGTGGGCGCTGAGGGCTGGGCTGGCGCTCAGAGGCTCCTGAGGAAGGCCGTCTGCGCCATCTAACTCCTGCCTGTGCTGCCCTTGTCTTCCAGCCGCTCCCTACTGGCTGGACGAGCCCAAGAACCTTATCCTGGCTCCAGGCGAGGATGGCAGGCTGGTGTGTCGAGCCAATGGGAACCCGAAGCCCACTGTCCAGTGGATGGTGAATGGGGAACCTTTGCAATGTGAGTAACTAGCCTTCGTCTCCCCTGGCTGCTCTCTCTGCCATCAAAGGCTCCCGATCTTGTCCCTGTGGTGCCCCTGGTTGTTCCAGAAGTGAGGGAGCAGCCACCTCTTCGGACACCTCAAGAGGCAGGAAACCTGCCCTGTGCCTGCATGAGAGGGCAGGGGGCGGCCTGGGGTTTTCTCTGTGTTGAGGGCATTTCTGCTCCCTGGGGGTCTTTATCAATCTCTGCTTTGTGCCCTTAATAACTACAGAGCCCAGTTCAAGGTTTGGGGTCTGCGGCTGCATCTCCTGAGAGTTTGGGCTCTGAGTGATGTCTGGAGCTCGGAAGGTAGAGTAGAGCTCAGTAACCCGTTGTGGTTGGCTGCCCAGGTCCGCTTTCTGCTGAGGGCAAACGAGGAGGCAGGGTCACGGGACAATATGGACGATCGGGTCGGATATGAGGCAGCACCTCCCCATGAGAACAGAGCCGCCGTGCACTGTCCGGTGTACACAGACTTGGGGAGAGGTCGTCCTGCCTGGATGGCTGGAGTAGGGGAGTCCAAGGCCCCTTCAGCCAGAGGGCTTGGTCAAGATGGCCCATCATTCTCTCCAGGTGCATTTGCTTTTTAAAATGTCCTGTCATTACTTTCTCTAAGGGTCCGAGGGAATGCAAAAGGTGATGTCAACCAGATGGGGAAAAAAAAAATAGATGGCGAGAACTCAGAGCCTAACTCAAGAGCAGCCAGTAGGGAGGCAGGGGAGGCAGGTGCAGGAGAGGGTGAGAGCACCTTTTTAGACCCTTACTGTGTTCCAGCGACTGCACTAGGTGCTGCAGCCCTGTTCTCTCTTTAACTTCACATACTAACGATGAAGAAGCAAGGCTCTGGTGGTGCCATGAACTGCCCGAGGTCACGTGGCCAGTAAGGAGGAAGCTGTGGGTTGCTATGGGAACGCAGCATGCCTACACCACCTAGCACTGAGCACACATTTATCCCCAGTGACTGTCCCTCCCCTGGACGCAGCAGAGACAGGGACGTGCCTGTGGGGACGTGCCTGTCCTGACAACCTTTGGAGACAAGGCAAACAAAGGCTGTAAACGTCAGAGCCCCCAGGACTCGCAGCTGAGCCGTGGCCCTGGAAAGGGCACCCGTCCCTTACGGGGAGTGACCGGAGGAAAGGTGGGGCCTTGAGCATCGCTGGGCAAGGCGTTAAGTCGCTGGCATTGCCTGCCTCGGGCCTTTTTGCTGAGTGCGGAAGGGTGATAAGGATGCTGACCTTGACTTCACTTACCGCCTGCTGACTCCCCAGTTCCGGCTCAGACTCGCTATCTGGGGAGTGGCGCCCACGGGCCAGACCCTGGGTCCTCCTCGGTCGACTGCCGCGGTCAGTCTGAGCGATCCTGGATGAGTTCACGGACTGAGTAAGCCCAGTCCTCTGGCCCAGTCCGGAAATCTCACAGACGAACGTCACCTTCCGGTGATGAAAGATGAGAAAAGCGGCAGCTCTTAACATTTCTAGAAAACGTGTATTGTACAGCCGTTACCTTTCTCTTCTCCTAACCCTCCAGACAGGGGAGCGGTGGGAGTACTGCCTCTCCATTTGGCAGGTGAAGGAAATGAGGCCCAGAAAGACTGGATTTGCCCCAGATTCCCAGCCGGATGCACCCGTGGGCGTGGAATGTTCCCTCTGCATGTGGGAAACCTTGCCTGGGACCGTGGGGTAGCTTTGGCAGGTAGAAGGACTGTGCGGTCTTTAGCAGGTGTAACTTGGTGAACGTCTGCAGAAAGCTCTGCTCTGAGGATGGGCAAGTGGCAGGCCTACCTGGTTCCTTGGTGCTTCGTCCTTTTCCGAGCAGACTTAAGTATATGCACATTGCATTAAACTATTCACAACAGTGATCATCAGTAGGGGCCGGGCCTGCCAGCGACTTTACACCTGCCTGCAAGCTCAGGCCATCCTCATAAAAGCCCCACAAGGTGGTAGTTAACCCCCTTCTGCCGACCGACCGGAAACTGATGCTGGCAGGAATCTGGTTAGAACTCAGACCCCTTTCTGTTGCCACAGCTGATGGGTCAAGCCACACCTGCCCAGCTGCTACGGAGGTTGAGCAGGAATTCTTATCCCCGTTGGACAGACTGAGAAATAAACTCCAGAAATGCACACCCCACACGGTGGTGGGGCCGGAGCGGGGTCTTCTGCGAGCCTTCCGGCGCTGCTGCCTCCGTGACACCCCGTCGTGCTGGGGAGCCCCGCGCAGAGCCCCAGGTTCCCCTCGCCTGCCCTCCCCCGTTTCTCACAAGAAGCGTCTCTCCTCTCTGTAGCGGCACCGCCCAACCCAAACCGCGAGGTGGCCGGGGACACCATCATCTTCCGGGACACGCAGATCAGCAGCAGGGCCGTGTACCAGTGCAACACCTCCAACGAGCACGGCTACCTGCTGGCCAACGCCTTCGTCAGCGTGCTGGGTGCGTGTCCCGTCCCCCCGCGCCCCTGCAGCGCCGCTTCTCCGGGTGGTCATGTCACGCGTGGGCTCACGTTCCTCTCCGGAGACCGGCCGGGCTGGCGGGGGAAGCGTGGGGACTGGAGATGAGATGTGTGGGGAGGAGGAAGGGCTTAAAACCCACAGAGCCGGGTGTGCAGACAGAGTGCATTCCCCGCCGGAAGTCAGCCTCGGTCCCTCCTTCCCTGGTGTCACCCAGCGGGCCTGTCTCTGTCTCGTCTCCTTGGGGTGTCCATGCTGACTGTCCTGGGCTCTCAGCGGGTCGCAGAGCGGGAGGGGTCCTGAGATGTTTGCAGCACTCCCGGAGCAGGGAGGGGCGGTGGAGGGGCAGGTGCAGAACCTGCTGGATAATTTGGGTTGGAAAGAGGGTAGGTCGGGAATAGGGAAGCTACCTCCTTCCTCGCCTACCCCTTCGAGGCTTTTTAGAGGAGCCACGTGGTTAGGGGCAGGTGTGGCGCTTGGAAAGCTGCTGTTGGGAGGAAGCACGTAGAGATAAGACCAACGGGAAAGGGGTGGAAGAGTGAGACCCCCACCCAAGAGCCCTTGTCTGGGAATTGCAGACGTGCCGCCTCGCATGATGTCCCCACGGAACCAGCTCATCCGGGTGATCCTGTACAACCGCACACGGCTGGACTGTCCCTTCTTCGGGTCCCCCATCCCCACACTCCGATGGTAAGTCCCGGGAGACCAGGCCTCCCAGCAGGGGTCATCTGCCTCACCCTTTGTCATTCCCATCTGCCCATAATAAGTATTTGGCAAGGCCTGGGCACCTTTAAGGGGCAAAGCTGGGAGGAAGTTGGCAGATCAGCTGGGTCAACCCCCTTGTTGTGCGTAGAAGGAAACCGAGGCCCGGGGAGGGGCAGACACTGGCCGGGGCTACTCCATGGTTGGACGAGGGCTCCAGGCTCCGAGTGCGGGGCTGCTCCCGCTGCCCACACCGTCTCTCTCGCGTGGTTGGCCCCGGGGCGCGGGGCCAGTCCTTTCTCAGTGTGTGGTGTGTTCTGCTGCTGTGTTGTGAGGTTTAAGAATGGGCAAGGGAGCAACCTGGATGGTGGCAACTACCACGTCTACGAGAACGGCAGCCTGGAAATCAAGATGATCCGCAAAGAGGACCAAGGCATCTACACCTGTGTCGCCACCAACATCCTGGGCAAAGCCGAGAACCAGGTCCGCCTGGAGGTCAAAGGTAAAGAAGGGGTTGGCAGGTGGAGGGCGGGGGACGGGGGTGGAGCTGGGGAAGGAAGCTGTCTTCTCAGGTTACCCCGCTTGTGTTTCACTTTGGAAATGCACACGCCTAATGTCTGATCCCTAGCGGGACACTCCCAGGGGGTCTGTGGTTCTCCCAGGGCTTCCAGCTGGCCTGGGTGCCGGGACAACACTGAGTCCTGTTCACCTGGTCCCCCCTGGCATTAGGAAGGACAGCCTACCCACCCCGGCTTCCACCGCCACCCCAGGAATTGCATCATATCTTCCCGAGCCAGATAGAGAGGATTTGGGGTGGTTTACTGTCTAGGATCACCCACACCAGGCTTTCCCCCATTCACGCAATGGGAGACTGTTTCTCCGCCTCCCCCGCTCGGTCTACCCTGGAGCTCATGCCTGTCACACGGGGTCCACGCTGGGGTGACGGGCAGAGAGCGTGTCAGTGCCGAGCGCCCGCTTTCTCCGCAGACCCCACCAGGATCTTCCGGATGCCTGAGGACCAGGTCGTCAAAAGGGGCACCACCGTGCAGCTGGAGTGCCGGGTCAAGCACGACCCCTCCCTGAAGCTCACGGTCTCCTGGCTGAAGGACGACCAGCCGCTCTACATCGGGAACAGGTCTCCGCTCCGCCCTAGCCCCTTCCTGGTGCTGGTCCGGGGTTCGAGACACTGCAGAACCTAGGGATAGGGCGCCTGTGTCCTGCCTGTCCCTGAGGAGCTGCTGGGCTGGGCAGGATGGCTTCAGGGGAGACACCCCCCCCCCCCCGCACCCTCTTCCTCTCTCCCATCAGCTCTCTGCTTCCCTTTCCTTCTCTTTCCAACTCCTTTCTCTCCTCACTGTTCTCCCCTCGCTCCTTCTCTTTTCCTCCTTCCTTTATTGTGACCCTTCCCTCCTCTTCTGCATCACAGCCAGGAGCCCCCCTCCCCAGCTTCCGCTCTGCCCGCAGCGCCCCTGTTCTCCAGCAGAGGACAGGGTTGGCCCGAGCCAACTAGGACCACTGGGCGTTTTGCTAGCCCCAAGCCTGCCTGCCCCCTTCCTCATCCCAGATGTGGATTTAATGGGTGTCGGGGAGGGGAGGGCTGGGCACCAACAGTGTGTACACCTGCCCGCAGGTGTCTCTATTGTGCAGTCAAGGTCAGAGCCTCCCTCCGCAGGGCCCTTTGCGGTACCTTCTCGCACTTCTGGGCCCTGAGGTTGCCTTAGGCACCAGCTGTTCCCAAGGACCATCTGGGTTTTTGTGGGGGCGCCCCCTGAGGGCAGGCACATCCTGGCACTCACTTGCTGCTTACCCTGCCTGCTCTTTGGTGCCCTTCCTCTAGGGGAGACAGTGCAGAGACCAGCCTGGGCTGGGGATAGAGCTGGAGAATGGGATGAGGAGGGGTCTCCACTGCCTTTTGGGAGTGGTTCTAAGGTGGGAGGGAGCGCAGCACAGGAAGGCACAGAGAGCAGGTGTCATTGGAGGACTGAGCGGCCTCTCCCGTGTTCCTTCTCCCCTTTATTGAGCACCCTAAGTGCTGGAGAACAGCCTGTCTCTCCCGGGCATCCCCCGTGGGGCTCATGTCCCCTAGTGGCTGCCCAGCCCAGCCTGGGGCTCCCCTCCCCCTCCGACTCACCCCCCATCCAGGGAGAAAGCAGCAGGCGGTGCCCAGCACTCCCCTTGTCTCTCCCGTTTCCCCCCACTTGCCCTCCTCCCAACCCTCGGTGCCTTTGCAGGATGAAGAAGGAGGATGACTCCCTGACCATCTTCGGGGTGGCTGAGCGGGACCAGGGCAGCTACACGTGCGTCGCCAGCACGGAGCTGGACCAAGACCTGGCCAAGGCCTACCTCACCGTGCTAGGTAACTGCCGCTGCCCGTGGCCCTGACTCCTCGCCCTTCCTGCAGCCACAGCGGCCGGGGCCCGGGACAGCCCTGTGGTCCACGAGCTGCCAGCTGTGGCAGTCTCCTGCCTTTGATCTAAGGGTTAGGACGCTGCTCCTGGCGAAAGAAGCTGTGTTCGATGACTTGCCTCCTAAGTAGAGCTATTAACTCCCCGTGTTCTCACCTGCATGAGAGCGGGAGGGTGGACAGGGGTCCTGTGATGGTCATTTTTACCAACTTTACAGCTAACTCTAAACCACTAAGTTCATTAAAACGATCCATCATTGAAGCAAGACTGAACTTTGTGTTTGTCCTTCCAACACCTCTGCTGGCCTTCCCCCCTCCCCGCCTCCCGATGGAATTTCACAGGGCGCTGTGCACTCAGCAGGGCGACCCGACCTTGTCCAGGCCGTGCTGGACATACGAAGCCATCCCAACCTGGGGAGTGAGCCGGTCCTGTCCAGGGAGGCAAAGTGCCCATTGTCCCTCATCACCTCTGTCTTCTCTCCGGGCCCCACTGCCCTTACTCTTAGTGCACTCTTGTCCCTTCCCCAGTGGAGGCACACGGTCCCAGGAGATGGGGATCAGGGCTGATGGTGGCCCTGGGACAGGAAGGAGGTGATGGGGCCCAGGGTGATGGGGCCCTGGGATGGGAGGGTGATGGGCTCAGGGTGATGGGGGCCCTGGGAGAGGAGGGAGATGGGCTCAGGGTGATGGGGGCCCTGGGACAGGAGGGAGATGGTCTCAGGGTGATGGGGCCCTGGGACAGGAGGGAGATGGGCACAGGGTGATGGGGGCCCTGGGAGAGGAGGGAGATGGGCTCAGGGTGATGGGGCCCTGGGACAGGAGGGAGATGAGCACAGGGTGATGGGGGCCCTGGGAGAGGAGGGAGATGGGCTCAGGGTGATGGGGGCCCTGGGACAGGAGGGAGATGGTCTCAGGGTGATGGGGCCCTGGGACAGGAGGGAGATGGTCTCAGGGTGATGGGGCCCTGGGACAGGAGGGAGATGGGCACAGGGTGATGGGGGCCCTGGGAGAGGAGGGAGATGGGCTCAGGGTGATGGGGGCCCTGGGACAGGAGGGAGATGGGCTCAGGGTGATGGGGGCCCTGGGACAGGAGGGAGATGGGCTCAGGGTGATGGGGGCCCTGGGACAGGAGGGAGATGGGCACAGGGTGATGGGGGCCCTGGGACAGGAGGGAGATGGGCTCAGGGTGGTGGGGGCCCTGGGACAGAAGGGCGATGGGGGCACAGGAGGCCTCTAGGGGTGAGGGCTCTGTGGAAGGAGGGGAAGCCGTGGGGAAACTTGTTGCAGGGGCAGCTCTCCCAGCCTTGGCCGCCTGCTCCCACCCTTTTGGAACACCTCTAACCCCAGATAACCAGCTAACCTAGTTAACCGTCTTACCTTTGCAGCTGATCAGACCACTCCAACTAACCGTTTGGCTGCCCTCCCCAAAGGTAATTCATACTAATCGGGACCCTGGCCCAGCCCTCGCTAGGCCCAGGTAGGGTGGGGTCTCAGGGGAGAGCACTGCCCAGGAGGTGCTGGGTGGGCGGTACGTCGCCCCCACCCCCTGCCCAATCCGCTCCCTCCCCGAGCATCACAGCCTGGCTTCCTGCTCCAGGTTGAGCTTAGACATCCTTGACTGCCTTTTCTCCTGCGTCCCTGACCTCTCACCTCTCACCATGCCCACGGGGAGGCCTGTTCTCTTCTTTGGCCTCGGACATACCTGTGGCCCCCTTGCTTCGAACCATCTGTGGGCCCACGTTTCCTGCAGCCTCTCCATGTCCAGCACTATGTACCCACAAACAGTCTGCACACACGAATGGGGGCTCACCTTCCAGATTCTTCCAGCGATCGGCCAACATGTGGAAATGGCTGGTTCACGGAGCCATAGAGGGGGAAGTTATGCCACCCCACCAGTCCGTGGGGCATGGCTTTATCCCCAGGCCGGGATGGCACTCACACCCACTAAGGCAGCCCAGTGAGACTGAAGCCCCAAAACGGTGCTGCCTCCCCGCTGGTCGGAAGCCTGCTGGGCTCCTGTCCTGTCCATCCCTGTGCGACCACATCCCCATCTCCTCCCTGGCCTGGTCCCCTTCCTCCCTCCCATGCCCTGAGCCTGCCTGCCTCGCTCAGCACCCACACACCCTCTGGCTCCTGCCCCTCAGAGCCGTGGCGTACAGAGTAGAAAATAATAATCCTGAGAAAACGAGACCAAGTCCACATTCCTCGCTGGCTTTCCTAAATGTGAACACGCGTCTAGTGAAAAGCATTCCCAAGTGCTTGCCCTCCAAGATACCTGCAGGAATGGGACGGCCGGTCCGACTCTCTCTGTGCCCTGCATCCTTGGGTGCTCTTGGAGAGGGAGGTGGGACCGGAGTCTCCTCTTTGTTCTCCCTTGACCCCCTGAGGGATGGGGTGGTCCCTGTGCTGACCCTCCAGGGCAGGCTGGGGGTGGGCCCTGCTGTGGTGGCCTCCGCCCTCCAGGGACCTGTCCATGGGTGTGGCCAGGGCTGGGGCCACCACAAGGACGGGCTGGCTCTAACTCGGGAGTCCTGCGCGGTGTCTTCTCCCTCTGCTGCCAGGACGGCCGGACAGACCGCGGGACCTGGAGCTCACCGACCTGGCCGAGAGGAGCGTGAGGCTGACCTGGATCCCAGGGGACGATAACAACAGCCCCATCACAGGTCAGCCAGGGCCCTGCGCTCCGGGCCAGAGAAGAGGGTGGGGGCAGCTGGGAGCTCGGAGGCCTGGCCCTGGGGTCGGTCCCCGTCCGCCTCACTTGGCCCGTGCCCTGGGCTGTTTGCAGACCCCACGGAAGCCTTGTCTCCCTTTCAGTGTCTCGATAGGAACCCTCCCTGTGCCCCTCTCTACCAGGGAGGTTATGGAGAGAATGAAAACCATGGGGGATGCTTTCAGGAAGAAGTCAGCTGACTCAGCCCCTGAAGCAGCTGACTGTCTTCCTTGCCCTCAGACTATGTGGTCCAGTTCGAAGAGGACCAGTTCCAGCCAGGGGTGTGGCACGACCATTCCAAGTTCCCAGGCAGCGTCAACTCGGCCGTCCTGCAGCTGTCCCCGTACGTCAACTACCAGTTCCGGGTCATTGCTGTCAACGAGGTCGGCAGCAGCCACCCCAGCCTCCCGTCCGAGCGCTACAGAACCAGCGGGGCCCGTGAGTACCCGAGGGCTCACCCACGGCGGCGCTGGAGCAGGCACCCTGAGCTCCCACTGGGTGCCCCCAGCCCCCAGCTGTGTGGATTTGGGGCAAGTTCCTTAACGTCTCCAAGGCTTGGCTCCCTCATCTGTACTATCAGCACGGTGCCAGAGGGGCTGCGGTGAGGATTCCATTGAAAATGCGAGCACTCGTGTTAACTGTCATTTTTATTATTACTAATCCTGTATAATAAAAGGATAGTATGCAAATCGTCCCCTCGACCAAGAGTTCAACCAGGGGGCGAGGCCAGTAGGGGGAAGGGAGGGAGGCCCCAGCCGGCAGCTGCCAAGGACCCTACCAGGGCATGATTTTCGTGCACTGGGCCTCTAGTGTTATTAATAATTTCGATGGTCTGCTTGGAAGAGAAGAGCTGTGGCAAACACTTGCAGCAGAAATGTGTAACCTGGTATTTTATCAGATTTCTTTTCCTGGGTAATATTTAGATTTCTGAAATCACACTGGCTCATTGACATCCCCAAAACGTTAAATGCTGGGGTGAACCCGCCTGCTATTAAATATGTGCTATTAGCCACATATTTAGTGGCTAATCCACGAAGGGGATGATCCACGAGTTGGCTATTTGGGCATCTAAAGTGTGAAAAGCCCCATGACAGGTCTGTCTGAGAGGCATTGCAATTGAGAGGGGTTAATGAGCTAGGCCGTGGTCGGCAAACTGCGGTTCGCGAGCCACATGCGGCTCTTTGGCCCCTTGAGTGTGGCTCTTCCTAAACCTTAGGAGTACCCTAATTAAGTTAATAACAGTGTACCTATCTATATAGTTTAAGTTTAAAAAATTTGGCTCTCAAAAGAAATTTCAATCGTTGTACTGTTGATATTTGGCTCTGTTGACTAATGAGTCTGCCGGCTGCTGAGCTAGGCAGACACGGCCCACACGTGAGACACGGCAGAGCATGTTCCATTGCCCATGAGACGGGAGAGCAGAGAGACACAGAGGAACAGCGTAGGAGAGACCAGGCAGGTGGGAGGGAGCCAGGTGCTCACTACGCCCTGGACACATTGGACTTGAACTTTGTGCCAATTTGGGTTCCAGCCCCTGAGTCCAATCCCAGCGACGTGAAAGGAGAGGGGACCAGAAAGAACAACATGGAGATCACGTGGACGGTGAGTGTCCCCCAGCCCAGCCTCGAAGGCAGCCGTGTGCACCTGGGACCCCTCGCCCTTTATGCCTTTGACACCCCAAGGCCACAGGCTGGCTCAGATGCCTGGCTGGTTTGGTGGCCACTCCTCTGCGTTGGGCGTCCAGAAACCAAGCGGGAGCGTGTCTAGACAAGATTTAGGACAGGAGAGCCGCGCAGAGGTGGTTGGGGCAGCCTGGCAAAACCATAGAGAGCCAGCAAAATAAAACGGGCTTCTTTCTTCAGAAGAAGGAGGGGTTGAGCCCTAGCCGGTTTGGCTCAGTGGATAGAGCGTTGGCCTGTAGACCAAAGGGTCCTGGGTTCAATTCCGGCCAAGGGGACGTACCTTGGTTGCAGGCTCCTTCCCAGCCCAGGCCCCGGTCAGGGCGCATGCAGGAGGCAATCAATCGATGTGATTCTCTCACATCGATATTTCTCTGTCCTTCTCTCTTCCACTCTAAAAATCAATGGGAAAAATATCCTCGTGTGAGGATTAAAAGAAGAAGGAGGAGGAGGAGGGGTTGAGGTTGGACTGGGAATGACTGGGCATAAACACCATGCTCGCATGGGTGTGTTCTGGGTCCTTTCACGAGATTGCTGGGAGTGAGGAGAGGCTGGCAGCTGGCGTTGTCAGCGTAGACCTTCTCGCAGTCAGGACTAGAGAACTCCAGGCCAGGTTTGAAGAACCCCATCTTCACTTTGGCTCACTGACTACATTTCCAAATCAGAATTGGATGTGTCACCTCAAAGTGACTTCCTTAAAAAATATTTTTTTATTGATTTCAGAGAGGATGGGAGAGAGAGATAGAAATATCAATGATGAGAGAGAATCATAGGTGGGCTGCCTCCTGCACACCCCACACTGGGGCTTGAGCTTACAACCTGGGCATGTGCCCTGACCCCTGACTGGAAATCGAACTGTGACCTCCTGGCTCATAGGTCGACATTCAACCACTGAGCCATGCCGGACAGGCATCAGAATGACTTGTTTTCAAACTTAGCTGCTGAAATGCACTTCTGTGCTATGGCCATGCATCAAGGAAACAGGACACACAGGGTTGGGAGTCCAGACCATCCCCATCCTGCTTGAGGGCCTGGTCTCCCAGCAGCCTCAGCAGCGGGGCCTGGCCAATCCCAGACGCCGGCACATCCTCAGGGCTGTGCAGGGTCTGCTCCAGGTCCACACTCCATCCTGTGCCTGGGACTGCTTGCCGCTGGAGCAGGCCCTTAGGGAGCAGAGGGCAGAGCTCCGCCCACTCTGAGAGGGCTGGGACCTGTTGGGAGGTCAGGGCAGACCTGTGTGCACTCAGGAGAGCTGAAGTCGGCTCTGTAACTTTGAGTTCACGGGCAGGAGGCATGCAGTGGCTAACCCAGAGCTCATGCCTTTCTGACTTTGGAGAATATTATATTATCATCCTTATTTTCTCTTGTTGCTCCACCGTAGGAAAGAGTCCTGTCCAAAATAAGGCTTTTGCTCCCTATGCACTTGCACACGTGGGAGTCGCGGTGATGAGGTCCTGGGGGACGCCTTTGTCACAGAAAATCTGTGTGCTGCTGGGTTCATGGGACTCGGCTCTTGGAGGACTCAGTGAGGGTGGGGGCTGGGCAGCGTTGGGCAGATCGGGAGGGGTGCCTGGGGAGAAGGAGGGGTGCCTGGGCCCCCCACCTGCCCCTCCACCTCTGCCCTCTGTCTCTCCCTGCCCAGCCCATGAATGCCACCTCCGCCTTTGGCCCCAACCTGCGCTACATCGTCAAGTGGCGGCGGAAGGAGACTCGAGAGACCTGGAACAACGCCACAGTGTGGGGCTCCCGCTACGTGGTAGGGCAGACCCCTGTCTACGTGCCCTATGAGATCCGAGTGCAGGCCGAAAATGACTTTGGGAAGGGCCCGGAGCCAGACACGGTCATCGGCTACTCTGGAGAAGATTGTGAGTATCTTCCCCCGGCCCCCACCCAGGGCCCTCCCGGCTGGGCTGCATAAGGGCCATGCTCACAGACTAGGGACCTGGGGGTGGGTCGTGGGACTTCCCAGAACTGGGAGGACAGCTAGTTCCCGGGAAAGAGGAAGCAGCGACCTACATAGCAACAGATGGGCCCTCATGGTGTTGGGAGCGGAAGTGCGTCATCTGGACACCAGTTAAAATTACTCAGTGTCATCATCTAGCCCAACACTCTCATTTTATGGATGTGAACACAGGCCCCGCGAGGACAATGTTGGCCATATTACACAACAGCAAGTGCTGGGCGTGAAAATCGAACCTAGGCCTTCTGATCTGCCCATTGCCAATCCTCGCTGCACCAAAAAAGACTTCAGGACTGTGTATCCCGAGGAACCATTAGCTCTCCCAGGAAGCAGGGCCACGGGCCAGACTCCTCCCCAGGCTCCCCCGGGCAGCCTTCGGGGATGGAGAAGGTCTGCAGAGCCTCAGACTGGAGCCACCCAGACCAGCCTCCTGCCCGCATTCCCAGGGATGTTCTCACCCGCAGAATTGAGCATAAAAAGAGAAGTCCCTTAGGGGCTTGCACTGGGTGAATCAATGAGATTCTGGACATATATGTGGAAGCAGGTGCCTGGCTTCCCAGGCGGTGTGGCTTCTTTGTCCCCAGCACATCGATCCGGTAGACAGCTGAGCAAGGCAGGAGAGGCAGTGGCACACCACCACCCCACCCCACCCCCCACCCCCGCTCAGGGTGATTTGTACCCCAGTGGGTCTGGGTCTGATCTAAGAAGAGATCATGGCAAGGGGGGGCGGGGGGCTGGGGAGAGTCTGAGGGAGGAGTGGAGTCACAGGGGCAACGCTGGAGTCAGGGGCCGGGCCAGCAATGTTTGAACAGTGAGATGGGAAGAAGTGAGGTTTGGGCCCTGTGAGGTGATTGTGGATTGAACCCACTTGGGACATAAGGGGCGGGGGGCAGGTCAGCAGGCCCTCTGTCCATCCCACTCCTCATCTCCATGGTGGCAGACACTTCTGGACAGGAGACTACTGGATGGCAAGTATGGAATGGGCAGCATCTGGTCATGAACTTCATGGACCGCCCCATAGTCTCCATTGCATCTGTCTACTCTGTGGCCTCTGCTCTGATGGCGTAGAAGGGATGAGGCCGAGCTGCTTCTGCAGCAGAATGGAGAAAGGGGGCAGGAATCAGTTATGGGGAAGGGAGCGGCCCTCCCATTCCAGGTAGTCATGGATAAGGTGCCTTTATTCTGGTGGTAGTTTCCTGGCAGGAAGCAAATGCCACTTAAAGCGGACTATTTCTGATGTAAGCACAGCACTGAGGGGAAACAGCACAGTATGGTGACCACCTGGAGGGCTAGGGGATGACTCTGAGCCTTGAAGGGGCAGGAGGTGAGTCCCATGCCATTGAGGGCCACTCACGGGAGCCGGGGCCTTGGGCAGAAGAATGCAACGCTGTCGACCGTCAGCCCCACAAACAGGCAGCAAGGGGCATAGCTACCTCTCCTGCCCCAGGATCTCCTGTTGGCACCCATTGGGCAAACACATCCGGAAACCTGAGGACAAGGGAGCCCAGCTGACTTGGTCCAGGAAGGGCAGCCTCCTGGGACATGCAGCAGGGTGGGGAAGGGTGGAGAAGCAGTGGAGGGGCAAACGGAGACTGCCCGACTGCCCGGCATGTGAGGGTAGCAAACCCCTCCCTCCTACCTGGGCTGCCACCCTTTTGTTCTGAGCCTTTCCCCACTCCTCCAAGCACAGACTGATGGAGAAGACAGAGTCCCTACCCTCAGGGTCCAGAGTGGGGTGGAGGTATGGGCAGCAGAGAAAAGTCGAGGGGAACTTGGGGTCCTGGGGCCAACCCTGCCGCCATAACCTGCTCTCTGTCCCAACACATTGCAGATCCCAGGGCTGCACCCACTGACGTTAAAATCCGAGTCCTGAACAGCACAGCCATCAACCTTCAGTGGAACCGCGTCTACTCCGACACGGTCCAGGGCCAGCTCAGAGAGTACCGAGTGAGGAAGCCAGCTCCCAGCCCCGCCTAACCTCCCGCTCCATAACCAGGGCCAGGGGTAGCAGGTGCAGGCCAGGAGGTATTTGGAAGGGGGCCTCGGGGTCGCTGTGGAACCCAGAGTTGATTCAAGAAGATGATGTCTAGGGTTAGCTCATCAAAATTATATTCATATATATACATGGACACACCCCCAGGTGTGTCCTGCAGCGGATATGCTGAGAGAGTGTGCTCAGCAGAAAATCACGTGAAGGGCAGTGGCCTGGGTGGAGGTTGCATCGCACACTGTGCCTGTAAGGCGTGAGTGGATACACGCGCACGCACAGAAGCTCTGTTGAAGCACCACTGAGCTACACCCGGCCTGCTCCTAATGGTCCCCGCTGGGCTGCTTGCCTCTCCCGGTCTGATTGTGCAAAGCCCCAACTAACAGGTGTAACGGCTAAAAGGGTGCACAGGGCTTCCCTGTGATCCAGCACAGGGGTCATCCCGGCTCCTGGCTTCTGGTCTTCCTGCCTGGGAGCAGTCCCTGCTCAGTCTTCTCTCTTGTTTGAAAGGGTGAGCTGAGTTGGGGGAAAGGGAGAGAAACCCCAGGATAAGCCAGGCTCTTCCTAGGAATGGCTCTGTTTAAAAGTGGCCAGGGAAGCGAGGGAGGCTGTAGCCACGGGATATTCCCACAGGTTCTGTGACCTCAGAGGTCACTGGTGGAGCGTTGGCTGGTGGGTAATCGGGGGGCAGAATGGAGGGGCCGGTCTCTTCTTGGGAAATGAATGTGTAAGTGGGGGAAGGCAGGCAAGACGGTGTACACTCCTGAATGAGCTCCTCCCTAACAGTTGGCTTGTACCTTTAACCTACTTGCCTGGAGGTTTTTCTGGCTAAAGGTCCCATTGGGTGCCCTCTTAAGTCTGGACTTCCTCCTTATCTTGCCGATGGAGGCCTAGGTGGCGCTGGTGTGGCAGCCTGACCTGGCGCGTCCTACCCACTGCTAACCAGACCTCGTGTCACACACGCTCTCAGCCTTACCTGTGACACTGCCACCGTCCATAGGCCATCCCGTCCCAGCTCTTACCACCAGGCGGCCTGGCATCTCACTGCCTTGGACACCGATTCTAAAGGTCTTCAGACAATGTTAAAAGCAACATCTGACTTCAAAGCGTTAAAACAACCCTTTCTCATATTCAGACTTGTGGGGGTAGCCCGCTATTTTTCAACTCCTCCTGCAGCCTGTCTTAAACCGTACTAATCCCACTCGGGGGACTCGGCCTCTGAGCCCGGGACAGAGCTTGCCATGCTTGGACCCCTGGCTGGTATTTGTGGTTTTGGCACAGACTCCCTGAGCAACCGGGTCCCCAGCTTCGAAATAAGGCTCACGGTGGAGCAGCGCAGCTGTGAGCCTGGCCAGCTTGCCTCTCCTCCAGAGAGGCGATTGAAACCAAACACCCTGTTTCTTGTTTGACATCAGTTCAGACTCGCTAGTGGCTAGCGCACGGGGACGGTCGGCCACCTCCCCGGCCCTGTGTGCGACCGATGCGTTCGTTTGGGATTTGGAGCCTGTGGCAGCAAAGGGAAGACCGGTCACTACCACCACCACTAACCACTAACCCAGCTCTGCCTGACGCCCCCTCACCGGCCTGCTTCTGTCCTGAAGGCCTACTACTGGAGGGAGAGCAGCTTACTGAAGAGCCTGTGGGTGTCTCAGAAGAGACAGCAAGCCGGCTTCCCTGGTGACCGCCTCCGGGGCGTGGTGTCCCGCCTCTTTCCCTACAGTAACTACAAGCTGGAGATGGTTGTGGTCAATGGGAGAGGCGATGGGCCTCGCAGTGAGACCAAGGAGTTCACCACCCCGGAAGGAGGTAGGTCTGACCTGCAGCTCTTCGGGGTGGGGCAGGTCAAGGTACCAACATTCAGGTGGACATGGAGCAGCTCCACTGTGGCTTGGCACGGACAGCACCAGTTGACCTCTGCATGACCTCAAGGAGCTGATGACCCGTGAGCTGAGCAGCTCCTACCATTCCCACTCAGCACCGTGTCACCTGTCTGGCCTGCCCTGCTGATGTTGTACCTCAAGAGAACACTTGTGTGGTCTGATGACGTGATTCCAGATGGGCATACAGACTGACGCCCAGGGCACTGCCACCTGCGGCTGAAGCGGTCACCCTGACCACCTAGAGGCATCGGTCAGTGGACCAGCAGCCAGGACCTGCAGAGCTCTCGCCACTGCAATCAAGAAGCTTTCGCTGAGGTCGTTGGCCCGCGGGTGCCATGGCCCTGCAGAGGGGCGCCTGCCGACTGTAGGTTCATGGTTGGAGGCAGACCCCTACAAAGACCCCAGTCCATCTCCTGTTCTAGCCAATCTTTTCTCATCAGCTTGGCGCTTTCTTCGCCCGTTTCTGTTTCTCCTCCCTCCCTTCTCAGCTGTTATTTTCCTCTCCTCTTCCTCCTCTCTCGACTCTCCTTCGTTCTTCCCTCTTGCTTTCTTTCTTTTTTTTAATCTATTAATTTTAGAGATAGAGGGAGAGAGAGAAACATTGATTTGCTGTTCCACTTATTTGTGCATTCATTGTTGATTCTTGTATGTGCTCTACTGGGAATCAGCCCACAACCTTGGTGTATTGGGGCGGCGCTCTAACCAACTGAGCTAACCGGCCCGGGCCCCTCTTGCTTTCTTTATTCCTGTCTTTCCCTCCACCTTGTTTGTGTTTGCGTGTGTATGTTTTTTTAATGTGTTTTCAGGGAAAGGGAGAGAGAGAAACATCAGTGATGAAAGAGAATCATTGATCTGCCTCCTGCAGGCCCCGTACAGGGGATCAAGCCTGCCACCCGGGCATGTGCCCTGACCAGGAATCGAACCGTGACCTCCTGGTTCACGGGTCAACGCCCAGCCACTGAGCCGCGCCAGCCCGGCTTGTCTTGGTTTTGATAATCAGCCTCCCCCATCTCTCCTGCCCCTCACCTGTCCCCGTGCTCCATCTGGGCTTTCTTTCCTCTCCCCGCTGCCCCCTGAGCCCAGCACCCTCAGCCCAGACGCGTGGGCCGGCCGCTTGGGCCTGGGGGTGAGAATCCTTGTCTGAGGGCAAGGGGCCGCGGCCTCCGGAGGCAACAGTGACAGTTGTTTCCTGCCTGAGACGTGCTCTGCCCGTCTTGGAGGCATCTTCACAGCATTGGAGCCTAACGTGCTGAACCCACAGCAGTTGCTAAAGGAACCCTCGATTGACTTCTCCCCTTTAAACAGAGTCGGAGCCAGGCTCGTCCTGAACTGGGGGAGCCCAGGATGGGCCGTGGGCTCCGGCTTGGCAGCTGCCTAGCATGGGGGTTGCCCGAGTTCAGCGCCTTCATACTTGTGCTTTGTTTTGTTCTCCTCATCCTGCCCGCCCCGTCCCGCTCTCCCTCACCTCCCCCACTCTCTTCTCCTTCCCCAAGTACCCAGCGCCCCCAGGCGCTTCCGAGTCCGGCAGCCCAACCTGCAGACAATCAACCTGGAGTGGGACCACCCGGAACACCCCAACGGCATCCTGACTGGGTATTCTCTCCGATACCTGCCCTGTACGTTTCGCTCTGCTTGCTCTTAGCTAATCTGGGTGTCAGGAGCCCTATGCTCACCACTTTGCCTGAGGATCCCAGGGGCCCTGGGGTGTAGATAGAGGGCACTGCCAGGGGGACAGCTCCCCCGGGATTAGGGGAGGCAGTTGAGACCCAGCCCTGCTTTCCTAACACAGGCCCCTCTAGTTGCCTGTGTGACAAAGGGAACTTCTGGTCTAATGAGGGGTCCAACCCCAGCTCTCGGGGATCCTATAGTCCCAACACCTACGAGTCTCGGAGAAGGCCCCTCCTCTGACTGACGGGGTAGTCAGTGCCCTCACAGGACTCCACACAGCACTCGGCCACTCAACAAGGTGTCCGTTACGGGAAGGCGGCTGTACGGAGACCGGGCGAGAACTCAGAGTGACCCCGTCAGGCCCTCGCCTCGGGAGTTCAGGGTCACCCTGCAGGGACAGGAGTGTCCTTGCATTTGAAAAACGTGGCCCCCCTGCCTTCTAAAGTAGGCGATGTTGCCGCTCAGTGGGACGCTCTAAGGCAGTGGTTCTCAACCTTCTGGCCCTTTAAACACAGTTCCTCATGTGGTGACCCAACCATAAAATTGTTTTCGTGGCTACTTCATCACTGTAATGTTGCTACTGTTACGAATCGTCATGTCAATATCTGATATGCAGGATGGTCTTAGGCGACCCCTGTGAAAGGGTCGTTCGACCGCCAAAGGGGTCGCGACCCACAGGTTGAGAACCGCTGCGCTAAGGGCTGGGTAGTGTGTTAACGATTTCAACACATTGCAGACGGATCACGAGAATTCTCGTGTTTTTCTGTCCTAAGGCTTGTGGCCAATCATGAGAATTCGTTAAAAGGATATTAGCTTGTAAGAGCATGTAACAGATAACTTCAAAATGCAATGGGTATTTAATTTTAAAGCGTGCCTTTATGTAAAACGTTTTTTGTCCTCGTTCAATAGAAACTTACTAGTATCTGGCCCCTGGGTAAAGCTAGCAATAAAGCTACTGGTCCTCAATGTGTTAATACCCAGCTGTGTGCTGCTCCAGATCCAGCCTGGGGTGACCAGAGTTGCACCTTCGAGGTACCCTGAACAGGCTTTTTACAAAGGAAGCATTAAGTAGAACTCTAGTGCAAGCATGTCAAACTCAAAGGCCAACACGAGCCAAAAAAATGAGGCCTGTGGCCCGCGGGCCACGAGTTTGACATGCTTGCTCCAGTGCAGTGGTTCTCAACCTTGGCTGCACATTAGAATCACCTGGGAATCTTTTTAACATCCTGATTTCTGGAATGAGGCCCAGAAATCAGGATTTTAAAAAGGCTCCCAGGTGATTCTAATGTGCAGCCAAGGTTGAGAACCACTGCTCTAGTGGCTTTGCCCTAGTTCTCTTTGAAAGGAAGAAAGAACCCCGTACGTTTTGTCTTGTTGAAAAGGCTTGGGGATGGTACACGGAGTCTTTCAGAATCAGCCGCACAGCTTTGCAGCGAGCCAGAGGTCACAGGATGAGTGAAAAGTAGCAGCCCAGTGCGCCCTCAAACAGCACAAGGAGCCCCTGCCCTGCAGGCGGCCTTTGCCCAAACCTCCCATCCCCCGAGCCGTCAGGCGCTCACGGGGGGCGGGTTTCACCATATCCCTTACGGCTGAGCTGGGAAGGTTTGCAGCTGCAGGTCATACAACTCATCGCGGTCAGCACCGCTGAAGGTCAATCCCACGTGCCTCTCTCCCCCCAGTTAATGGAACCAAACTAGGAAAGCAGATGGTGGAGAACTTCTCTCCCAACCAGACCAAGTTCACGGTGCAGAGAGCGGACCCCGTGTCACGCTACCGCTTCACCCTGAGTGCCAGGACGCAGGTGGGCTCCGGGGAGGCGGTCACGGAGGAGTCGCCGGCGGCCCCGAATGAAGGTAGGTGCATTGCGGCGGCCTCGGGATGACAGGGCCCGCTAACGCGGCGGCCCAGAGAAACCCTCTGACCTGCCCCCTGGCTGCCCGGCCGCCTGGGATGGAGAGGAAAGGAGGCTGCAGGTCCTTCAAGGGAAGCCGGGAGCCCGTCTGGTGTGCTGGCAGGTAGGTGGGTGCTGGCGATGTATGTGGACAACTCAGGTCCCTTAGACTTGTCATCAGACCCGGGTCCCCACGGTGCCTTGACTTGCTCAGCCACTTAACATGTGCCATCCCTCCTTCTGGGGGGTCGGGGGGGGGGGTATGGAAGAGACGCGAGAATGTGTGTTGGAAGTAAATAGGCTGATGAACCCCACGGAACAGTGAAAGTGCTCACCTGTTTAGGGACAGGAGTGTTATTATACAGTTGAAACGGGGTCTGCTCTGCGTGGGTTCAAGGAGGCCGGGGAGAGAGCTACCTGCCCGGAGCACGAGTCGATGTAGTCCCCCCTTGCAGCCTGAACTGAGTGAGTTGTCAGGCTGCCGCGGGGAAGGGGAGTTGGGAAACAGCCATTTGCCAAACCGGCTTCACAAAGAGCAAATGTGTCCATCTCCTGGGTCCTGGCGTCTTCCAGGAGCCCAGCAATCCCCGCCGGAGCTGCACCTGCCAGAGAGCTCCACTAGAGGGGGCTCCGGGCCCGCCTGCACACGCTGACTGGTCTCAAGGAGCCTCTGTCCGGTTTGTGACTATAGAAGCTTTGATATCAGCAGATCCCGTGTGAAAGGGGGGACCCCACGGCCTCTCCAGAGGTACAGTTGGCCATTCACAAGCCGTTTCTTGAGCACCCACACTGTGAGGTGCTAGACACCGTGCCAGAAGCGGGGGGCTCTAGGCAGTAAGCTCACACCGTCGAGAAGGGCGACATCCAGGAGAATGCCCAGCTGCAGTTTAACACGAGGCGTGCTATGTTCAGATGGGGAAGGTGCCGTGGTTGTGGCTGTGCAGGGGTGGGGCGTTGAGGCTGCGAGGGGAGGCTTCAGAGGAGAGGTGATGTGAGTGGGTCCTTGAGGTTGGCAGCAGGTGATCCTGTCTCCTGCTTTCTCCAGAAGGCTGAGGCTCAGACCGGGCCTCCAGGGAACCCTACCCCACCCAGGAGAGCATCAGCCCCTCACTCCCGGGGCTGCCAGGCCCTGCTGCTTTTGCTGCCTTACCCCGGGCTCCTAATTCAGCTTCATAAGCAGCCCTGCATCCCTTCCCAGGCCCTGCTTCCCTGGCCAGCGGGCCAGCACCGGGGTGGGGGGTGGGTTGAGGTGGGCGGCAGGAGCTGGAGAAGGGCTTACAGTCCTTTCTGTGGCCCTCTCTGGTCTCGTAAACCAGGAGTGAGTCACACAATAAGCTCCCCTCCCCGTTTGGCCTTCCCACCCCATTGGGTGGTTTATTAGGGCCGGGAGGCTTTGGGTCAGTGATACCGTAGGTGCTGTAATCAAAGGCCTGGCCAGACCAGAGGTGATGCCCTTTCTTGATTACTTAGCTCTAAGGAGCTACATGAAGAGAGCCTCTCCTCCCCATCTCCACCCGGGATGGGACCCAGATAAAGACCCATTGTACGTTCCACAGCCCCCGGCGACAGGAGGACAAAGACTTTCTTCTCCAGCCAGGGATTTGCAGCAAAGTCAGGGATTCCTTTTAGGGCTCCGTCCACAGTTGGGTTTCTGATTTCACAAAGCACAGCTGGTGGGAAAGAACTGGGCAGCAGAGAAAAGGGGGCCTCAGGGCTCTGGTCTGTCCCCACTCCCAGGCCTTCCCCGGCTGAGAGAGAGTGGAAGGGTTCAGCCAATAGGCTCCCCGTTCTCCCATCCACCTCAATGGTCTCCCCCCTAAGATCCCAGGGCCATTCTTTTGTCTGGGGACGGTGTCCTCCCACACCACCTGCACCCTCAATTCCTGGCATCGGGGAGAATCACCCAGCCTGCCGCCTCCAGGCCAGCCAGCCAGGGCAGGACATCCTCTTGGTGAAAGACCCAGGGGCATAGCTCTCTAGGCGGCCGGGGCCTGTCACCACCTCTCCGACGATAGCCCTTGAGTAGAGGCAGAATCGGAGTGTATTGGAAAAGCCTCCAAAACCCAGGTGGGAAGTCTCCTGTGGAAACGTACCAGACCCCAGTGGAGTGGAACATGAGCCCCGAACACTAGCTGGCCTCCTCAGGGCAGTGGCCAGCGCCTGGCCACACTGTCCGGTCAGGTTTGAGCAAGAGCCTTCTCTGCCTGTTGCCCTGTGGTTTCACCTGTATTCTGTTTTCTCTTCCCTCTCTTCTCCTTTCTCCCTCTCTCTGGCCATCTTGGGCGCTGTGTTCTGAAGCTACTCCAACCGCAGGTACCGTACCAGCAGCGGAGGTAATGGGCATGGCATGGGATGTCACAGGTGGAGGCCACCCAAGGTGGAGAAGGAGGGAGAGGCTCGGAAAAAGCATGCTCCAGACTCACCCTTTCAGGGTTGGGCAGCCAGACTATCAGGGAGGATGTGTGTAGGGGATGGAGCCAGAGTCAAACGCATTCGCATCCCTCCACTGACTATTTATTGACAAGGGGGATGACTTAGAAGGGGCCCCCCACACACACGGGCTCCACCCCTGTTCTCTGGAGCTGCCGCCTTCTCTGAAGCTGTGATGACTTCCTTGCACCACCTGGGCCCTGGCCTAGGCTTGACATCTCAGCGCCCAGAAAGAGGGTCACAGTCTGTGCCCCGAGAAGGCATGCTGCAACCCGAGTGGGCACAGCCAGCTCCTGTCCTCTGGTCAGGCTGCATGACCGGAAAGGGTGACACTGTGCATGCTGGCCTTGCACGCTGCATGGGGGCCCGGCGCCAGCTCTGCCATCTCCCGTGGGTTCTGGTCCGTGAGAACCAGTGAGCATATCTTTGGACAGAGGCGGGTGCTCCAGGATCTGGAGTGTCTGGGCGCCATGGGCTGACGGTCCCCTCACCCTTCCAAACCCAGCTCCCAGGAGGGGTCAGTGTTAAGAACAGCCTCCACTCTGGTTCTGGGAGGTTGCTGCACACAAGTGAGGTGCTGGGCAGGCAGGTCCCAGCTTAGCAACTGACCTGCTAACCACGTTCCTCCTCTCACGTCCTCAGGTGTGGGCTGGAGGGACATCAGAGGGGGCTTCACCACGGAAGGCCTGTCCTCAGCTGGAGACACTGGGCAGGAGACCCAGGTCCATTCCCTGCCCTCTGAGGCAGAGAACAAGGCTCGCCTGGCAGAGCAGAGGCTGTGGGGCCATGGCTTCCCGGAGCCTCCTCAGGCTCCAGGCAGCGGGGAATCTGAGGGTTGGTTTATGGAGAGGATGCCACCTTGCCCGATTTGGTTTCCTGCCCACCTTCACGCCTTTACCCCCACCCCCATTTTAGGTTGATTCTATTTCTGTTGCACACCCTGCTTCCTTCAGTTTGCCTCTGTTTTGTCAGCCAGATCTGGGGGTGGTGCGCTCCCATCCCCCTCCCCTCCTGCAGTTCTCTGGGGGTTGCTCCGATTTCTTGATTCAGGTTTGCAGAGGAGTCTCCTCTGGGCCTGTTTCGGCGGGTGCGCAGGGCAGCCTGAGCAGGCTGGGTGAGGATGAGACAGGGAGGGCGCCCGGAGCATCGGCTAGAAGCTCATTGGTCAAGCAGCTCCTGGCCCACCTACCCCACTCTGGCACCCGGGACCCAAGGCAGGTGGGCCTGGTGGCAGGGAGTCTGCCTTGCTCACAGGGCAGCCATGCCAGTCTGTGCTGCCCCTGTCCAGAGTGGCAGTTGCGAGGGGGATGGGTGTCATTCCAGACACCCCACTTGGCACTTCTGTCTAGAGAAGGTCCAAGCTCCTGGTATGTATGCAGAGTGGGCACAGGGTCTCTACCGTCAATCAGCGTGTTTCCAGGCTCTAGCTTCGGTGGGACGTGGTCGTAGAGGCCCTGCCCTTTGTAAGGAGCCATGCTGGGATCTCCAGCTGTCCTCAGCTTTCCACACGCGAGAACCTCTGCGTAACCTGCAGGCAGAAGGCAGTGGAGCCCAGTCCACGTTTCTGACGTGGACCTCATTTCCAGCCCACTGTTCCCTTTCCTCTCATCCTCCCCAAACCTGGGTGGTTTTCCCCAAACGGATCTGTTTGAATCGCACCCGGTGAAGGTGATCCCTCTCGTGCTCCCGTGCCTGCTGTCCCTCAGGACTGCTGCCCATCGGGCCTGGCCATCTGTGGTTGGGCCAGGCGGGCCGTGCACCCTGTGGGCATTTTGGGACTGAACCTTCCACCTGGAAATGTCTGGAAACTGCTGCCCTCATCTCTGACTCGGCTGAGATCTGTAATTGTTGGGTAGGCAGCCATGACAGGTCTGGGGTCTTTGCTCAGTTTTCTCCGTCTCCGACGAGGTGTTTATTCCTGAACCTGAGGGAAACCTTCGGCCATGGCTGGGCTGCCTCCAGGTGCATCAGGCCACCCGTCAGGTAGACACTGCCTTCAGGTCGGGGTCCCGGGCTCCCAGTTCTCTATCCCCCTTCTTCCCAGTTGCCAGGCTGGTGGTCTCCACTGAGCACTGACCAGGTGGTTCTCCAGCCCATAGTGCCTGCTGTGGCTGGAGGTGACATCCTAGCAACATGTCGGTCCAGCCTGGGGGCCACTCTGTCCATAGCCCCGCTTCTGGGCTTTATTTCCCTTCTGTCCTCTACCCCACCCCCGCCCCCCGCCCCAGGGACGGCATCACCTGAGCCCCCATTAACCTGAGCACTGGACATGTTCCCCAGGGGAAACCTTCCTTCTTCCTTCTCCTCCCTCCTCCTCCCTTCCCCTGTACACACCCCTAAACTCACTCACCTGCCCCTCCGTCACACCTCTAACCTCACTCACCTGCCCCTCTGTCACACCCCTAACCTCACTCACCTGCCCCTCTGTCACACCCCTAACCTCACTCACCTGACCCTCTGTCACATCCCTAAACTCACTCACCTGCCCCTCTGTTACACCTCCAAACTCACTTACCTGCCCTTCCGTCACACCTCTAAACTCACCTGCCCCTCTGTCACACCTCTAAACTCACCTGCCCCTCTGTCACACCTCTAAACTCACCTGCCCCTCTGTCACACCTCCAAACTCACCTGCCCCTCTGTCACACCTCTAACCTCACTCACCTGCCCCTCCGGCCCTTCCCTCGGAGCCTCTCCTTGCCTCTGTGCTCCCTGACTCCGGCCTGTCTAGCATGGGAACGCAGACACAGCTCGTGAGTGGTCAGAGTGCTTATTTGCCTGTTGTGACCTCAGACAGCTAAGGTTTGAAACCTCCAAGGTGACTCCCGTGATGCCTGGGAAGCAAAGCATTCCTTTCCTCTCACGCCCTCTGGGTCCCCTCCCACTGACACCTGAGATTGTTGCCTCTGAGCCCAGGAAAGGCAACCAAGTAGCCATCATCAGAGAGTCACTTCCTTTCCGTCACTCTTGGCAAAGGGACCATCAGGCGGAGGGCAGGACCACGTGGAAGCATCCTCGGCCCTTTTCATTCCTGTCTGACCTGCAGGCCCAGGGAGAACTCGCTCTAACCGCCTCTCTCAGCATCTCCGCCCCTAAGGCCGCTCACGGGGGCATACAGGGTCGCCTGTGTGAGTGTGAGCGTGCGTACTCGGCACGAGGACCAAGGGGCACGTGAGAGCATGGAGAGCGTGGGGACTGTAACTCCACTGTGTGTGGGCAGGGAGGCCCAGGTCTCTGAGCTACACAGAGTGGGATTTAAGTTAAGAGAGTCGTTGAAGGTGGGTTTTTTAATGACACCTTTTAAATAATTATAGAAAAGGGAGGCCTGTGAACATTGTATTTGCCAGAAACTTTTAGAGAATACAGCCTTAAGGCACCAAGTTAGAGCAGTCCTGGCCAGTGTGGCCCACGCCTCTCGAGGCCCCTCCCATCAGCAGCAGCGGTTGTGTCCATGGCCCATGGGCTTCCGTGGCCGTGGGCGCCGCCAGGACCCGGCCTGGGAGAGAGCTGACCTTTGCCTGCTGGGTCTCGGGCTCTCCCGTGGATGTGTCTGTCTGTCTGCCTGTCTTGGTGGGTGGGGTAGATGAAATCCCTTATGCTGAGCTTTTATAGCACTGAGCCTTCCAGGCCTGGGGCTACCTGGGACTGAATATATCCTTGCATAATGTCTATGAGAGGGAAATTACCCCCCCACCGCACCCCCACACACACACACACCTTCCTGATGTTTGTGGATTGAGTGGGGCTCGAGGGACCTCCCACCGTCAGCCTGGCCTCTGCCCAGGAATCCCGGGAATGTGTGAGAGTCAGCTGCCCAGTGTGGCTTCTGTGGTCAGCGCCCTCGGGGCCCAGCAATGCCTCTGATCCTACAAGCAGGGAAGTGACAAGGGATCCCAGGAACAGTCCCTCCTCTGTGGGGCACTTGTCCTATTGGAGGCCCAGGCATGAAAGGGCTCTTGTTGGTCGGGCTCTCGCTGAGAACGCTCAGGACCTCCATTCTCCCCTGAGAAAAGCACTCTGGCCGTTTTCATTCTGGCTCCCTCCCTGGCCTGGCCCCCTTTACGGGGAGTGGGGGGGATAGTGTGGAGATGTGCGGCAGGACCTCTGTTCTTTGGGAGTTAGAGCTGCCTACGAATGTCTTAACATCCGGCCTCCTGCCCCTGCCCCATTAGCATCCACACCAGCAGCTGGACTGTGATCAGACCACAGAGAGGGAGGCGCGGCTGTGTTTGACCTGCCCCATCCGTCTTCTCAGGCCCTCAGGCCATAGCAGGATGGGATCTAAAGGGCAGTCGGGCAGTCCTGTTAGCTTCCAGGACCCTTCGTAGAGGGAGAGGGCTTTTGGAAATGTGGCCACACATGGACTGAGCCCCGAGGGCTGACCTCCAGGGAAGGTTAGCTTTGGGTGGAAGATGAGAGCACGCGTGCGCACAGATGGAAAGCCCCTGATGGTTTGTGCAAAAAAGAAGACACAGCATGTGTCTTGCTTGCGATTCCATTTGTGTCTGCTGTGGGCTGGGAGGAGGTGCTTCCATCCGAGCCCTTTCCCTTGTTCTAATGCAAAGGGAAAGGACTTGGGGGGCCTGGACCCCAAATGTCCTAGAGAGAAAGGCAGTCACTGCAGTCCAGGGTGGGATGGGGTAGCTGCGGGGGGGACGATCACTGGCGGAGAAGGGAGGAGAGGCCAGGAGGGTCAACAGCGGAGACGGGGAGAGGCCCAGGCAGGCTTCGTGGAGGGGAGTGTATCCTCTGGCATTAGAACTCAGCAGGCGGCGGGGGGTGGGGACGGACATGTAATTTAGGGTGAGTGGTTGGGAATGGCAGGCTTCCCGGTGCTCCTGTAGGGCAAGAACCAGCCGTCTGCCCCCCTCCAAGGCCAGGCTCCGGGTCTGGGTTGACATGGTGCTGCTTGGCCTGTGTATGGGTGGCGCTGGCCTGGGACCCCATGCCGTCGTCCTTGAGGTCTGAGCGACGCGTCCATGTCCCTTCCCGTCCTCTCCCCTGCCCTGGGCTGGATGCATGCTGGATGCTTTGAGCCACACAGACCATGAGAAGAAAATGAAACTCACGCGGGGCTTCATTCTCTTCCTGTCACATGGCTGTGTCCTCTCCCGGGGACCCGCGTGACCCAGTCCGTCCGCACGCGTGGGGAGGCCGCTGATCCCCGCGCTCCATCCCGTCGCGGGGCTGCCTGCCTTGCACGCGGGGGCCGTGTGTCCAGGCGGCTGCAGCCAAACCAACCAGACTCGGCTGTTTTACATTTTCCTCTCAGCTCCTCCCACGTTGCCCCCGACCACGGTGGGTGCCACGGGCGCCGTGAGCAGTACCGATGCTACTGCCACTGCCGCCGCCGCCACCGAAGCCACAACAGTCCCCATCATCCCAACTGTCGCACCTACCACCATCGCCACCACCGTCGCCACAACTACCACCACCACTGCCGCCGTCACCATGGAGAGTCCTCCCACCACCGAGACTAAGACACATGAATCCGGTACTGCCCGTTGTCCACGCTCCCGTTCCTCTGCCCACAGGCTTCCCAGACAGGAGGGGTCTGGGATGTGGTGGCCAGCACCGCCCTTCGCTTCCACTTTGAAAACACACACAACTGGGCTGTCAGCCTGGTAGCCGAGTGGCACGGGGTACCCCTCGCCCTAGCCTCAGACCCTGTCCTTTAACAGAGGGCCATGCTCCTCGGGCAGGACCCCCGGGTCTCAAATGGTAGGGGTCCCTCCAGCCATTTGCCAAGCAGTCAGCTGAGGGCTGAGCGCTCCAGGAGGGAGAGAGTGTGGGGAAGGACAGGGGCCTGACACTGGACAGCTGTCCTGGGAAGGCTCCCTGCCCTGGCCATGTCACAGCCAGCCATGCAGCACGGAGGGCCGAGCCGCGGGCAGTGGCTGGCCATGCCAGGGAGCTGTTCCCAGAGCCCTCTCCTCCCTGGCCCCTCTACCCCCAGGCCACACTTACACTCTCTTCTCCTAAAAAGTCAGAGCGTCCAGGAAACGGTATTGCCCCAAGGTGCTCTGCTCTTCCCACTCACACTCCCAGCGCCTCCACAGGCGCATATGGGGGCGGGGGGGGGGGGGTGGCGGGAAACACAGCCTCTCCAGGGGCCCCGGTAAGAATCGATCCCAGGCTGGCCCGCTGGGCCCGGATTATGTGCTGTTCCCGCATCCCAGAGCCAGGCCGGCGGCTCTGTTCTTCCCACACGAGGGGACCCCTTGGGAATCCGGCAATATTTCTAAGAACTGAGCGTCGACACTCTTCTTACCACGGAGGGGAGGGCCTCTCGCTTGCAGAGCCCTCGGGCGGCTGTAAAGTCATGTGATGCAGCCGGAGGGCGGGCGGGAAGCACCCAGAACCTTCCCAGCAGCCGTTTCCTGGGCAATGCCCTTCCCCCCTGAGGCCTGCCTCCCACCTTGCCCACTTCTCTGGGCCTGAGCTGGAGGCCTGATCCACGTGTGTTTTCTTTAATTACATGGGGCGATGTGAACTGTAAGGGGAGGCAAGTGGCTCGTAGCTGACATGCCCCCCAGACCTTGTAAACGCTGACTCGCTTTAAAGGTGCAGGGCCCAGAATTTAAACAGCATGCACTTTAGGAAATAGTTGGCTGAGGAGACACCTGCTAGGCTGTTAGAAGCTGCCACCAGCATTTGGTGATGGATATTCTTGGGGACCCCCAGTGAGGTGTCTTTTGCATTAAAGTGGGGCTTCCCGTCCCACTTGAAAGCTTTGCGTTCACAGAATCAATACATGAGGATGAGGAAGGGGAGTGGGTCTCATGGTCCAGCAGACCCTTTGCCTCTGCAAAGATGGGCCTTGCTGCCACACGGGACTCCTCCCCGACTTCTAACTGCCAGGGACGCTGCCGAGGGCCTGGCCATGCCCCCGATCTTATCCTTAGAGCCTGGGGACAGCCCTCAAGTGCCCTCACGTCCCTTAATGCAGCAGAAGGGCTCTCATGTCCACGATTTGTAAAATAGATTCTCATCCTTATCATGTCTTTCATCTTAGGACCAAACGCTTACTTTTTCCAGGCTAAGATGGGACTCTGTATCATCTCCTTCAGATGTCAAGGGATTCTTCCTAATTCTCACATTTTAGGCACCAGCAGAACAACCCATGCTTCGCCTCCCTTACCTTCTTGTTTCCTTAGCAATCGATCGCTCTTCTTCTTGGTCTTTCTCTCTGAGCTTTTCAGTTCTTTAGTGTCACCATCTTGTTCTCTCTATATGGCCACACCTTCCTCTAGCTCCGTGGTCGGCAAACTGCAGCTCTCGAGCCACATGCGGCTCTTTGGCCCCTTGAGTGTGGCTCTTCCACAAAATACCACATGTGGGCGCACGTACAGTGCGATTGAAACTTCGTGGCCCATGCGCAGAAGTCGGTTTCCGGCCTGGGCGAGTCTATTTTGAAGAAGTGCTGTTGATATTTGGCTCTGTTGACTAATGAGTTTGCCGACCACTGCTCTAGCTAACACCTCTAAATTGTGTTGGTTTCCCATCCCTTGACCTTCTCCAATAGTGCTCCAATCTAATTGACCTTTAAGGCAGTGAGGTTTGAGGCAATGTTATAACAGTGGCAAAACTGTTAAATCCAATTCTCTGGCTATTTCCAGGGCCCAGAGTTGAGGAGGAGGAAATTCAAGTCCCCTAATCATAATTCATTCCCACTAGCAAGAGCCATGAGATTCCGCGGAGCTGGGATGGGGGTGGCCTAAAGCAGGCAGCACAGAGGAAACATCTGGAAGATAAGTAGAGCCGCCTACCTTCTGCCCTCCCCCCATGGAGCATGCCCAGTGGGGCCATCAGTGAAATCTCTTTCTGGGTCTCTCACCTGACATGAGTCCTATTCACCTGGGGCAGCCGGCAGCTGACAAGCTTGTAGTGGAGAAGGCACTTCTTTGAAGTGAACACCAGACCTTTTATCACTTCCCAGCCCTGCAGACTCAGTCACATGTCACACGGATAATGAATAAATGCATCACCCATGTGCTCTATGCATTTACTTTCGACAAGTGCGCTGGTGACAGGGCCCCCGTGCATGCTAATAAAATACACAGCAGCCATACTTGTAAAGTCTTTGAAATACAAGGCCTCATGCTAGTTGCTCCACTATTAAATCTTTGCTCGGAAATGGGGTAATCGCACTGCTGGGACTCTTGAAAAATGATTATGTTTGACAATGAGCACCCTTCTCCTGTCCACAGGCTATGGTTTCAGACAGCACGATGGCTTTGATAAAGCAGCTCACAGGAACTCGATAATTAATGTCTCTGTGTTGCATGAAGATCGAGCTTCCAGGACTGTGGTGCTGAGAAGCCAACAGAGCAGGCTTCTTCAGGTGTCTGGACCACTGCGGGTTGGGTGTGAAGAAGGAGTTGCCTTTTCTTGGTCCCACCTTGCCCACGAGAGAAGAGGAAGGGTTCAGACTATCTCTACTTGAGACCCCAAGTCCCCTTGGTCAACCTGAGGCCATTTTCCACATAGTCCAGGGATTTGGTGACTAAGAATGACGCCAGGGGGCTCCTCAGACCAGTGTCCCCTGTCTGGTTCCCACTCTCCTCCAGTTTTAGGAGCTCGTAAAGGTTTTCCCATTCTTGGTCCTGTCCTTCCTACAAATCTCATCCTAACTCTTGAGTGACTTTGAAAGATACCCTTTCTCCTTCCTGTAGAGCAGTGGTTCTCAACCTTGGCTGCACATTAGAATCACCCGGGAATCTTTTTAAAATCCTGATTTCTGGGCCTCATCCTCCGGAAATTCTGTTTCTTTGTTACTAATGTTGTGGCCTCACCCCATCACAAAGAAACAGAATTTCCGGAGGATGAGGCCCAGAAATCAGGATTTTAAAAAGATTCCCGGGTGATTCTAATGTGCAGCCAAGGTTGAGAACCACAGCTGGAGAGCGTCGGAGCTGGAGGGAAAGAGGTGGGCACGCTTATCCCCCTCTGTCTGCACTCGAGCCAACGCGCATTTTCCTGGCCCCTTTCTCTGCACCGCTCACATCCACGGCGGTGACCTGAAAAGGGAGTGAGCCGCCCCCTGTGTGGACACAGTTTCCAGCCCTCGTACATACGGGTCCTTCCGACTACACCTGCTCGTACCTGGTTGGCGTCCTCTGGCCTGGCCACCAAGGCTGCAGCTTAGAGCTCTGCCAGGCCCTGTGCACAGCCACTTTGGACTCTGCCCTTTCCTGGCTGCTCATGTCTGTCTGTCTGTCTGTTTGTCTCTCCATCTCCAGCGCTGCCTCCCTCCTCACCACTAACTCCTCTTCTAACCCGCCCTTCAGCCCCCGACGAGCAGTCCATATGGAACGTCACGGTGCACCCCAACAGTAAATGGGCCAACATCACCTGGAAGCACAATTTCGGGCCCGGAACTGACTTTGTGGTTGAGTACATTGACAGTAAGCATTGCTGTGCGGGTGGCGGCGGGTAGCGTAGAGCCGTTAAAGAGGTCCCGGAACTCCCAGGCCCGGAGGCCTTTCAGCCGGGCTTAATTGTGACAGTGAAGTTGATATGTGCTCAGATGGCAGTGAGGTGGGAGGACCAGGCTGAGAAGAAAGAAGGGGCTTCTGCAGTCATCAGTGGGGTGTAGGGTTGCATGTGCCGGGGGGGCTCTGTGTAAGGGGCCTTCCATCCGCCTCCTGCCCAGGATGAGGGTTCTGAAAGGCCTCCCAGACCTCACCTCTGCATGGATCTCCTTAGCTCCGAATCCATGTTTCCTGGTGTCTCCACGAGACGGGTGGGGCTGGTTCAGACTTGGGGTACAGCTGTG
This sequence comes from Myotis myotis, assembly GCF_014108235.1. Lineage (NCBI taxonomy): Eukaryota > Metazoa > Chordata > Mammalia > Chiroptera > Vespertilionidae > Myotis > Myotis myotis. The sequence continues at coordinate 8,443,985 of NW_023416322.1, forward strand.
CTTTGCTCAGACGGATGCCAGTGGCCATAGTCAGACACAGACCAGGGTCATTAGTCTCAGGGAGCTGGCGGCCTGAGCCGAGGTGTTCCCACTGGGGACCGTGTGCCAATCTGCTAAACTGCAGAGCGATCAGGATGTCTGCCTCCTCTGGGTGAAGGCCCCTGTTTGGGGGGACGGGGGTCAGCCCACCATGTAGGCCTCTATGGCATGTGCTTCAAGCACGTAAGCCAGCGAACCCCTGGGCTGGCCGCCTAAAGCTCTCTGAGGGGAAAGCAAGCAACCCTTACTTCTCTGTGGTCGGAGGGGATTCACATCCGTAGGATCCAGGATCCCGCGTTCCATCCATATTTTTTCAGCTTCCTACCACCACATCCACCCTACACCCCGGGTACCCGGGCACTCACTTCTCCTGAATTCTCCACACGGTGAGATGCCCTCTGGCCCTCTGACCCTCTTCAGGACAACAGCACTGGCTGATACCCTGAGAGACTGAGGAAGGAGGTCAGATATTTTAGTGTGTAGACTGTGGTGAGGAAGGAAACCCCCAGGAGAGGGGACAGGGTTCCCCGCTGAAGGGCCATCACGTAGGAGTCAGCACTCTGTGGAGGGCTGGCGTCGGAGCTGCCTGGGGACCTCCCGGTCTGCACAATGGCCTGGCCCCGCTGGCCCCTGGCCCCTTCCCAGGCCTCTACCTTCGACAGGTGGCAGGAGCCTAGCACTGCCTCTCCAGCTCCTCATGCCGGGCCCTGGGCTGACTGAGGTTTCTGTTCCCCAGGCAACCATACGAAAAAAACTGTCCCTGTTAAGGCCCAGGCCCAGCCTATACAGCTGACAGACCTCTATCCCGGGATGACATACACATTGCGAGTTTATTCCCGGGACAACGAGGGCATCAGCAGTACCATCATCACCTTTATGACCAATACAGGTGAGAGGGGATCTGGCCCGGCCGTCCCCTGCCAGCATGGGCATTTCATTCTCATCCTCTCCTCTCGGGAAGAAGACCCTCGCCCCCACCCCCCACCTTGCATGGCGCGTCTCAGCTCTTACACTTTGCAGCTCCCGGCAAGACAGGAGGAGCCAAAAGTGCATGCACAGTGGAGAGGCATCCGCGCTTCTGACCCTGTGGGGAGTCCAGGAAACAGACTGTGGGAGGAGGCGCCACCTTTGTTTCCCTGTGCTCCAAACAAAAGGGCTGGGTGTGTGTGCACACTGGGTCTCCGCGGTGGGTGTGGGGCTGCTGGACTGTGCTATACCCTGTCCTGTGGGCATGAACGGGCTTGCTTCCTGCCCATGGGATTAGGGGACAGGGTCCTCCAGCAGCCTTGACCCAGAACTCTCTCCAAGAACCGATCCAAGGGTCAGCATGTGTGTTATCGCCTCGCCACTGTCATCTGTTGTTAAAAATTCCAAAATGTGTTGGTGACCCAGGTTGTTTGGGTTCGTTTTGGTTTAATTTTGGTCCTAAGTTTGTTGTGGCTTAAAAGTGATTGGCCGTTTGTCCTGTTGGGGGCGGGGAAGACGCTTCCCAGGATTAGGATCCTCCTGGCTGTAAAGGGGCTTCAGCCGGTGATGGAAAGCGGCATCATTGGGCCAAGTGAGCAGGCCAACGGGGCTCAGGAAAGGGCACGAGGCTAAGACATCTCTGCGAGGCAGGTAGCTGGCAGTCTGGAGTCATGAGGGCACTTGCTTGTCTGTTTGTGTATATCTTTAAAATCAGGCAGGCAGGTGGTATGCTAAGCCCTGATGGGGTAGGGGGAGGGGGGAGACAGAGATAAAAGGACCCGTCTCTGCCCCCAGGGATGCCCTAATCAGATGCAGGTTAGTAGACACAAGGACAGGGGAAAAATTGCCACAATGATTTATATGAACTCTACATTGCCTTAAATATTCATTACTCCTCCTGTGCCTGGCTGGTGAGGCTGTTCCTGGCAGCTTGCGTCTGTGGGTCACTGCCCATCTGTATCGATGTCTGGCTCCACCCTTTCCAGCCTGGTCGCTCCTGGTCTGGGTGTCCTGTCATCCTCCCTGTGTCTCCGCCTGTCCTGCATATGTTTGTGCCATCAAGACTCAGGGAGTCATCCTGGCCCATGTGGCTCAGTTGATTAAGCATCGTCCCAGCACCAGAAGGTTGCCAGTTCGATTCCCAGTCAGAGCATATACCCAGGTTGTGGGTTTGATCCCCGGTTGGGGTACATATGGGAGTCAACCGGTTGATGTTTCTCACATTGATGTTCCTCTCTCTCTCCCTTCCTCTCTCTCTAAAATCAATGAAAATATATATATATATATATATATATATATATATATATATATATTTTTTTTTTTTTTTTTTTTTTTTTTTTTTTTTTAAAAAGAGCCAGGGAGTCTGAGAGTCCGGCTGTCGACTTGACACTAGCCAGGCCAACTCAGGCAGGATGTCTGGGAGCGGCCAGGCTGTCCTGGAGACAGACCAGGGAACTGGACAGTTGACCGAGTGGAGCAGGTGGCTGGACTCTGTCTGGCCCAGTCAGGGTCCCAAGCTGTTGCCCACCAGCGCATGCATTTATGTGGCTTCATTATGAAACTGAGTCCCGCACAGAGGCAGGAAGCAAAGATGAGACTCGAGGATTGGGTTCCGTCCTAGGGATGCTGCAGACACCTGCGCAGCCTGCTTCCGAGTGAGGCTCTCCGTGCTGTGGGGGAGGGTTGGAAGAGCCAGGGAAAAGGACCAGGCCTGGTCCTCAGGGATGTCCCAGTCTGCTTTGGGGTATTAAACTCATAGGACAGAAAAAAAAGATGATTGATAATCCACTTCTGAGCATTGACTCGGATGTTTGTTTCTCTTTTCCTGCGGTTGGCCGGAAGGGGCTGGTCCCGATAGCTTGCTTTCAGAGCGAGTGAGGAACTCAGCACCTACACGTTTCCCCAGTGGCTCCCTTTAAGCTGGAGTCAGCAATGCAGGACCCTACCTCTGAGCAGAGTGCTCACCCCCCTCCCTGGCCGGCTGGGAGTCACTATGTGGAAATCACATGGAAAGAAAATACTGTCACTTTCTGAAGTTCGTGTGTGCCTGTGAGTGTGTCCAGGCCCTTCGAAAATACAGTGTTTCCTGTGGGTGGACTCCAGAGCCCAGCCCACACAGTCCCCCAGGCGCCGGTGTCTCATCAAAGCGAGAGTTTGTGAGCATCTCTGGACCTGACCGCTGGTCACTTAGGCAACCACAGGCCATCACTTTAGTCCACAGATTCACACATGCTCTGGTGGTTCAGGAAGGAGGTGGAGGAAGACCACTGGGGTGTGGCAGGCTCCCTGATCCTCACCAGAAGATCCCACATGGGAAGTCAGTCATCTCCTTGGAGCTCTTGAAGTCAAAGACGCCCGAGGGGCTACCGACACACAGCCCTGGACTCTAAGAGACCAGTCAGCTCTTCCATCATGGGAGGCGGGGGGAGGGGGAGGCAGCATGGGGTGAGGCAGCAGCATGGTGGATGCTGATGGTGAGTCAGCAGGACAGACAGCACCCACCGCCAGTGCCAGGGAAGGAGGGACATGAGGGCCCTAACTGTCATCTGCCTCGCTCTGCGGTGTGTGGGAGAGACCCAGGACAGGACGAGGTAGGGATGGAGAGGTGTAAGCCGATGCTTCAGTGAAAGCAGCCAAGCCAAGCTGCATTTGAAGACAGTCCATCCCCGTTATATTTGTTCATCCATCCTTATTTCTGAAATACAATTCCCCTGCCGTCCTTGAGTGGCTGCCCTCTCTTCCGTGGCCAAACCAAACTCCTCCCGGTTCGTTAGGAGTCATGGGAACAGTCTACCTCGCAGCTGACTTGCTCGTTCTGCGTGGGGTTGGAGGGTGTGGTGTGGAAGACACAGAATATGGTCGCTGGTCCGCAGTAAGGGGCACTGGGGCCTGTGTTGGCCGGGTGAAGCCCACCTTACCCCAGATCCCACTTGGTTTGGGTTTGTTTTTTAATGGAGATATTGCTGGCATATAACATTGATTACTTAGGTTTTTTGTTTGTTTTTATTGATTAAGGTATTACATATGTGTCCTTATTCCCCCATGCCTCCCCCCCACCCCACTCCCGTTCATGCCCTCACCCCCCTGGTGTCTGTGTCCATTGGGTAGGCCTATATGCATGCATACAAGTCCTTCGGTTGATCTCTCTCCTTTACCCCCACCCTCCCCTACTTCCCTCTGAGGTTTGAGCATCTGATCCAAGCTTCTCAGTCTCTGGATCTGTTTTTGTTCATCAGTTTATGTTGTTCATTATAATCCGCACATGAGTGAGATCATGTGATATTTATCTTTCTCTGACTGACTTATTTCGCTTAGCATAATGCTCTCCAGGTCCATCCATGCTGTTGCAAATGGTAGGAGTTCCTTCCTTTTTACAGGGGCATAGTATTCCATTGTGTAGATGTACCACAGTTTTCTAATCCACTCATCTGCTGATGGGCACTTAGGCTGTTTCCAAATCTTAGCTATGGTGAATTGTGCTGCTATGAACATAGGGGTGCATAGATCCTTTCTGATTGGTGTTTCTAGTTTCTTGTGATTACTTAGTTTTAGGTGTACAACATAATGATCTGTTACATGTATACATTGCATAATGACTACCACAATGTTTAAATAACGTCCATCACCACACATAGTTACAAAACCCACTTAGTTTTGAACAGCCTTCTGTGTCCAAACTTCATAGAAAATTCTTTGGCCATTTTCTTTTTTTTTTTTCTTCTTTTTTTTTTTAATTAAATCTTTATTGTTCAGAATATTACATTTGTTCCTCTTTTTTTTCCCCCCATAACTCCCCTCCTCCCAGTTCCCGCCCCACCCTCCGCCCTCACTCCCCACCCACTGTCCTCATCCATAGGTGCACGATTTTTGTCCAGTCTCTTCCCGCATCTCCCACACCCCTTTCCCCCCCCAGGAATAGTCAGTCCATTCCCTTTCTATGTCCCTGATTCTATTATAATCAACAATTCATTCTGTTCATCAGATTATTTATTCACTTGATTCTTAGATTCACTTGTTGATAGATGCATATTTGTTGTTCATAATTTGTATCTTTACCTTTTTCTTCCTCTTCCTCTTCTTAAAGGATACCTTTCAGCATTTCATATAATCCTGGTTTGGTGGTGATGAACTCCTTTAGCTTTTCCTTATCTGTGAAGCTCTTTATCTGACCTTCAATTCTGAATGATAGCTTTGCTGGATAAAGTAATCTTGGTTGTAGGTTCTTGGTATTTATCACTTTGAATATTTCTTGCCACTCCCTTCTGGCCTGCAAAGTTTCTGTTGAGAAATCAGCTGACAGTCATATGGGTATTCCCTTGTAGGTAACTGAGTTTCTTTCTCTTGCTGTTTTTAAGATTCTCTCTTTATCTTTTGCTCTTGGCATTTTAATTATGATGTGTCTTGGTGTGGTCCTCTTTGGATTCCTTTTGTTTGGGGTTCTCCGCGCTTCTTGGACCTGTAAGTCCATTTCTTTCACCAGGTGGGGGAAGTTTTCTGTCATTATTTCTTCAAAGAGGTTTTCAATATCTTGCTCTCTCTCATCTTCTGGCACCCCTATAATTCTGATGTTGGTACGCTTGAAGCTGTCCCAGAGGCTCCTTACACTATCTTCGCTTTTTTGGATTCTTTTTTCATTTTGCTTTTCCGGTTGGGTGTTTTTTGCTTCCTCGCATTTCAAATCATTGACTTGATTCTTGCGCTCCTCTGGTCTGCTGTCGGGAGTCTGTATAATATTCGTTATTTCAGTCCGTGTATGCTTAATTTCTAGTTGGTTCCCCAATATAAGATCGAGGGTCTCATTAGTTTTCTTGTAGATCTCATTAAGTTTATCGGCGGCTTCTAAACAGTTCTTGAGAGACCTTAAAAGTGTGGTTCTGAACTCTATATCTTCCATTGACAATTTTGTCCTGTTTCTTTGTCTCCGCATTTTGTTATGCTTCCTTGGTGCACCCCCTAGTGGTCTTTGTTCGCAGTCTTATAGTTAAATCTTGATTGTTGTAGCTAATTCCAGGGAGGGTTTGACCTTCAGGCCAAGTGGCTATGAGAATCAGCTGTGTCAGCAGTGAGAGAACTTCTGTCCTCTAGGGAGGTGCTAATCTAGCCTTTGCCTGAGGCTATCGGGCAAATGCCTCTGTGCAGGGCTTGGGCGGGGCGGGTCGCACAGGATCAACAGGGTGGGCCGGAGAGAGCAGTTATGGCGGCTCTCAGTCCTGTCCCCAGGGGCTCTGCCTCTCTGAGTCCCAGCACCCGCTGCAAAGCTCAGAGAGAAAGCTGCACTCGCTCTGACTGAAGCCAGACAGTCCCGCTTCTCCTGTTTGAGTCTGGGTCCCTAAAGACTCGCCCGTATCTGGAGCTCAGAGTCTGCGACTCCCTCCCATTGAAAACTCCAACCGCGCCCTCCGCCGCCAGCCCGCTCCGCGCACTCCGCACCTCAGAATTTGACTTCAGCACTGCGCCTCCTCTGAGTGTCCGTATGCGTTTCTCTTTCCTCCTAGTTGTAGGACTTCCACTCAGCCAGCGTTCCTGTGGTTCTGGGTGATGTCCCTTCCGTTTTTTGGTTTCACTTTTGAAGTAGTTGTTCAAAGCAGCAAACTCCGGCGTTAGCCTTTGCCGCCATCTTGGTTCTCTCTCTCTTTGGCCATTTTCGTAAGGACTAAAGGTAACATTTGAACTTTTCAAGGTGAAGTCAGGAATGAAAAGCTGCATTTGCTTTCCACATTGCCCCTATGGCAGTGATGGCGAACCTATGACACGTGTGTCAGAGGTGACATGCGAACTTATTTTTTTTTGGTTGATTTTTCTTTGTTAAATGGCATTTAAATATATAAAATAAATATCATAAATATAAGTCTTTGTTTTACTATGGTTGCAAATATCAAAAAAATTCTATATCTGACACGGCTCCAGAGTTAAGTTAGGGTTTTTCAAAATGCTGACACACAGAGCTCAAAAGGTTCGCCATCACTGCCCTATGGCCACTTTCCCTGGAATTGCGACTTTTCTCCCCAGGGAAAGGGGGTCTTGTAGAGACGGCTCTCGGCATGTACCCAAACAAGCATCAGGACGATGGTGGAGCAAACAGGCCGCTGCAGACATGCAAACCAGCTTCCCTGCAGAAGGTGGGGACCTCATCCAAACGCAGGCGGAAGTGAGTCCTTCATCCCAGCGCCCAGGCGTGGCTCACGGTCCAGCCAATATCCCTGTGACCCCTAGCGATATCAGGGCAGAAACTAACACCGTTCATCATATCATATTAGGGTTAAATTGGTCATTCATCAATAAGTAGTCACTGCCTACTTGTTATGTGATCAGCAGCATGCTAAGTACTAGGGGGCTCAAAGAACCCCCCCTGTTCCCAAACTTTTCATAGTACCATTGGAAAGCAGGACCCAGGAAATGCGGCAGTTAAATGTTACATTGCCCGAAGTAAATGGAGTTCAGAGATTGGTGTTAGCTGGAAGAATGGGAGGTTCCGGGAGGAGGGTAGAACGAAGGAGAGCAGAGGGGTGGCAGTGAGATGCTCTTGGGCAGGGTGGGGAGACCGGAGCACTTGGAAGGCCAGGCCTCATGGGAGTGTCCTAGGAACACACAATACAATGGTCATCGGCTCCTCGGGATCTGACAGGCAGAGAGTGAGGGGACCCTCTGGAATGGAGCAGTGAGGGGAATATGAGAGACACTTCGGAAGGAGAAATGATAGCCCTTAGAGAGAGGGAGAATGGTGAAGCCACTGGCAGAAGCAAGGAACAGGGAGGGGCAGGAGATTTGTTGAATTTCAAGTAGATGGACCATTTAAGGAGCTGTTGGGAGGAAGTGCTGGGCTTATGGGGTGGAACTGGCTGGAAGGACAATGAGAGATGAATAGAAGGATTGCCAGCGAAGGTGAGAGTCGAGGATGCAGAGGTAGGTTTGGGGAAGAGCCACTCCACGGTGGTAGATGAAACGACCAGCATGGAGGGACTTGGAGTTGGCTTGTTGGGGGTGGGAAAAGGGTTGACAGGAACTGGAGGCAAGGGAAGATTGAGTTTACCTATAAAAGGACAGTGCATGAGCTGAGAGGCTCGGCAGGCTCCTCATGGGTTTTTATTTTAAGATACAGGAAGCTTCAACTTACTTAGCAGCAGAAGGGAAGAGAGAGCAACGAAGAGGAAATTGAAACTGTTAGAGTTTTCAGCAATCCTTTCAGGATTGAGCTGCCAAGGAAGCGAGGCGTGGGTCCCACCGCTGAGAGGGGAGTAGCTTCAGAGGAGAGAGAGCCCTGTCTGACACAGGAGAAGGGATGGTGGTGGAGGCGGAGATTTCACCGGCCTCCAGGGTGGGGTAAGTGGGTCAGCGCTGACCGGGTTGGGGGTGATGTCAGGGGAACAGTTTGGGAGGAGCAGTGGGAGATGAGTAAAGGGAATTGCCAGGCAGCAGTGAAGGCCCCATTGACACATGACACCGTGAATCTGAGATGGGCCTGGGTCTGCCTCTTCCTCCAGCAGGGTGCATGGCAAGAGCAGAAAAATGCAGAAATGGCCAAGGAGACCAGCATAATGCTGGTTGGTGCTGGAATGGGTGGCAAAAGGAAGGACAGAGGAGTTTGAGGTTAGCAGAGGCCCCATCAGGCCCAGAGAGGGTGAGTGGGCTGAATGGAGGGGAGGAAGTGGTGGTGAATCGCGTGCCTCCTGTGTGTACGGCTCTGTCCTAGCACTGGGGAGACAGCACTGGACCCGACAGTCCCTTCTGCAAGGAGCTTACCTTCTGGGGGATGGACTAGAGCGGGAAAGAGCACAGACTGGGGTCACTTCTCAATGCTACCGCTTACTGGCTCTGTGACCTTGAGTAGATCACTAACCTCGGGGCCTCAGTCCTCATCTATAATTAGGGATAATAATGCAAACAACTTTATGGGGTTGTTGTGAGGATTTTAACAGAGAGTGGGGAAGTGCTTAGAGCTTAGCCCACGGGAAGTGCTTACAAGTGGAAACCGTGAGTGATAGTAATATAGTGGCCCCCCCTTACCTGAAGCCAACTGCAATCTGGAAATATTACATTTCCCCAACCATCGGCAACGCCTGCTCCTGACATCCCGCCATCCACATTGTCATGGCTCGATGCGCCAGGATCGCCCAAAGTAGATGACCCTCCTCCTAACCTGTTGTCCGAAGGTCAGTAGAGCCTAATGTTAAGTCATTCCCCTCCGTCTTAGGGAGGCGTTTACCATCTCACATCATCATGGAAAAGGTGAGTGCAGTACAATAAGATACTTTGAGAGAGACCACATTCACGTAACTTTTATTATAGTACGCTGCAATTGTTCTATTCATTAGTTGTTGTCAATGTCTTATGTATAATTTATAAATTAAGCTTTATCACAGGTTATGTATAGATAGGAAAAAATGTAGGGTTTGGTACTATCCACCGTTTCGGGCATCCGCTGGGGGTCTTGGAACGTATCTCCTGCTGATAAGTGTGTGACTATCGGATGGTTATAAGTGCTAAGAAGAAGATAAGTTAGAGTTCTCCGTGTGCCTGGGTTAGGCGGAGGGACTTGCTTTAGCTGGAAGATGCAGGAAGGCCTTTCTGAGAAGATGACATTGGCACAGAGAGATCTGAAGACAGAGCAAAGGCCCTGGGCAGGAATGAGAGAACCTGGTGTGGCTGGAGTATAGCGTGAGGAGAGCATGGTAGGAACTAGGACTAGAGAGGAGGCCAGGGCCAGCTCGATGGGATCTGACGGGTCAGGACTTTCCCCAGTAATGAGCCGTATTGGAGGCTAAGCAGGAGGCGATTTGACCCTATGGGGACATGGGGAAGGTCTCTCTGACACTGTGGGGTCGGCCTGTAGGAACAGGAGTGGAAGCAGGGATGGGAGTTTCCCCCACAGTGTGCATAGGTCAGGGTAATGAGCCATGTTCAACGGAACTCACCTGCTTCTCCCCCGGGCAGCCAGGGCTCAGAGGGCATGGCAGCAGTTGATTGTAGGTCTTCACCATTGATTGAGATTCTGTTGGTGCAATGCCCTTGGCACGGTGCTGAGAAGACAGTTCTCAGCCCAAGAGGAACAAAGGGTGCAGTTGCAGCCAGGTACCTGCTGCACAGAATAGCACTTGATAGACTTTGGAGCACTCTCCCTGCTCCCTGTGCTCCTCCCCAGGTGGCCCCGAACCTGGGCTCTGACTCCACGGGCTCTCAGATCCTTCCTCTCCTCTGCATCTTGGTGTCCATGTAGGCTGCCTCTCAGGAGGTGTCGCTTTTGCTCTCCATTCCATGGAAAGGAAAATGGCCAGTGGCTCCTGCCCAACCCGCACCCCATCCTGAGCCCTAGCTGCAGCCATTGGGCCCTCCGGACACCATCACATGCCTGAACGCCTATCTTCCAGGCTCACCCACATGGGCCTGCAATCACACAGGAGTCTGTCCACTTGGAGACAGTCTCTACGTATTCCAGGCAGGGACAGAGGGGGACTCCCTGTCATAGGGGAAGGCAGGGGTAAGTCACAGCTACGGGGGTAGAGGGGCGGTCTTCACGTGTGGAAGTGGTTCGGAGTGTGCTAAAAGCATGGCCCCAACCTCGCCGCCAGCCACCTGGGGTACCAATGCAGGACTGTCTTTGCTGTCAGGGAGCACGCAATCCAGTTGGGGAGACGTGAGAAAGCAAAGGTGTCCTGGCACTACATCCTGCCCAGACCTGCTGCCCTGGGCCTATGTTCTTATAAGGGGGTTGCATCGTGACCACGCCCTGTTCCCTGATGAGTGGTACCCAGGCTTCGTTTTCTCCCCCAGGCTCATTCATAGGAATCGTACCTCTGTGACGTGTCCGGGCCTCCCCTCAACCCCCGCCGGGCTGTGACCAGCATGTGGTTTGCACAAGTGCCATGCCTCGTCCTTAGGGAACCTCCCTTCCTAAGGGCCTGCCAGCCTTCTGCTGCTTATTCTGCTCCCTGACCCCCTTCCTTGGCCTCTTTTCCAACCTTTTGACCTTGGCTCCTTAATTATTTTTTCTTTGTCTCTGTATCGCATAGTGTGGGCCGGAGGGCTGCTAGCTGGTAGCATGAGGCTCTAGGAATAGCATCCCTGTGAAGTAGCTGAAGTTCTTTCCTCACCTCTCCCTCCTCACCTTCTCCCATGCGAGGTCCTTCACGTGTTTGCTTCTGGCCTCCCCGCAGCTTACACCAACAACCAGCCCGACATCGTCACCCAGGGCTGGTTCATCGGGCTCATGTGCGCCATCGCCCTCCTGGTGCTGATCCTGCTCATCGTCTGTTTCATCAAGAGAAGCCGTGGTGGCAAGTACCCAGGTAGGATGGGGGGCGGGGGGGCTGTTCTCAGTGAGCCTAACCCTAGCCAAGAAACAGTCCTCTTGCCTGTTCTATGCATCTTAGACCTGCCAGAAAGCTCTTGAGGTAATTAAGTTGCTTGAATTGGACGGATGGAGCCGTCCAGGCAGCTCCAGAGAGGGCATGGGAGGAACCCTGGTCCCTGTTAAGAATGACCCTCCTTCCCTTGACTCACCATCCATCTGCTCGGTAAATTGGCTTTTCTCAGACCGAATCTCATTAGAAACCTGTGTCCAAGAAGAAGGAGGAGCGGCATATGCTCTAACCGTGAGAGAGAGTAGCGAGGAGGGTCTGGACAGAAGCAGCACAGCCGGGAGAGAGGCTGCAGCATTGGGCTCTCGGCGTGGTGAGGACACCATTGCAGACACCCTAACAGGACAGCAGCTCCCCCATGAGGAGCATGCCGAGGCTGAGGGGCAGGACACACTGACAGGGTCCCTCCTGGCCCTTCAAGGGCTTTGGGCTTCCCTAGAGGCCCAGGGGGCATTTCTCTTCTGGGGGCCTCAAGGTCCTCCAGCCCAGATTAACTACAGTCAAGGACAAGGACCTCTGGCGTTCTTGTTTCTGGAAATATTGTCTTCAAATGGGCCAGACAGCCCCCTGTCTGCGATGGATTGGGCAGGGTGACAGGAGTCAGGATAACGGGTGGCCCTGAGAGTGAAATTGTCCCTTGCCCCCATAGCCCCGGTGGCCACACACACCCCGTGCTCCCAGTGCCTGCTCATCTCCATCCTGGAGACCAAATCCTCCTCCAGGACCCACCTAAACTCAGAGAGCGGACACTTCCTTCTTCCCCGGCCCCCTTACCCGCAGCCCCTGGGACTCTGAAGGGTTGTGCCTCTCCTTGAAGTGAGGGGCGGGCAGGAAATCCTCATTTCTGTTCCGGTGAATGATGTTTCTTTCATGCTGAGTGCTGTGATGGGACTGTTCTTCTGTAAGAAAGCCAGAGCTCGGGAGGTGGGCGGCCTGACTGCGTTCACGTCCCTGTTCCAAATGGGACTGGACCCCCTGGAGAACTCCTCAGGGAGACGAAAGGGGACCCTTAGAAAGCCGAGGGCACCAGGAGCCATGACGCCTGGGCCCGCGTCTTCACTCTGGACTTAGTGAAGTTGCCAATTTGTTATGTGACGTGTCCTTCACCTCTCAACGCCTGTTTTCCTCCCCTAAAAAGGAGGTGATGATCCTTCTTTACACCCCAAAAAGGATACATAAAGTCATTCCTTCATGACCTGCTGGGTGCTAAGGACTCTAGAAGGAAAGACATCTCCCCCTCAAGGACATGTCAGCGGGCACGGAAGGAAGAGCACAGGACAGGGCCTTGGGGGATGTTTTCCAGTCGCAGAGGTGGGGGAGGGGGCCACTCGAACACCTGAGGCCACGGCTTTGGAGAAGCACAGGGTGCCCCGCCCTCAAGGGCAGAACTGGCGGTTCTGTCACAGGCATAGGAAACACACACACAGAACTACACACAGAGCAGGGTAAGGAAGGTCCCAGAGAGAGGATTTCACCCCTTGGGTGTTTAGGGAAGACCTCGGGGAGGGGTGTGGGGGGCCGGGGGGGAGGAGCATTTACTAGTAGTTGTGGGTGGAGATGTAAGGAAGCCCATGGGGAGGAGGAGGAGACAGAATCAACTTGGCGGCTGATTCAATGTGGAAGCAAGAACAAGGGAGGCATCGCTGGTGCCCTGTCGAGGGGGAGAATGGGGGCCCCGAAGGTGGAGTCTCCTGGCTCTGTGGTCAGGGACCTGCAGGGAGAGACACACTCAGTCCTCACGCCTGTGTCTCTGCTTCTCTTACTGGCCAAGTGCGAGAAAAGAAGGATGTTCCCCTTGGCCCCGAGGACCCCAAAGAAGAGGATGGCTCCTTTGACTACAGGTGGGTGGTCTCCTTGGCTCCTGTAGGCACGCAGTGCCCCCTGTCGGGTGGCTGTCCTCGCTGCCCTGAGCAGGGCCCTGCCCTCAGCAGCTGCCGTGGCTGACGGGCCACTGTGCTGAGGTCCTCCCCCATCGACCATTGGACGGTCACCTCCGTCTCCGGCAGCACCTGCTCGCCTGATTGTGCCGAACATGGCTGCCCCCACACTGCCCGACACACGTGTACGGCCTTTTCTCGTTCAGCTGCGCAGCTGAGATCGCTCGGGCTATTTACACGTGTTCCCAGCTTTTTTCTCTGAAAACAAGCGCTGGGTCCTCTTTGCTATGAAGTGAGCCGGGCTCTCCGCTTCCTCTCTGCCTACACCCCATTCCAACCTGAAGATACTGTCCCGGGGAAGCTGGATTGTCCTAAAGGGCATGGTGGTAGTGGGAGGGGGGGTGTCCTAGCCTTTTCCTCAGGAACTTGGACAAGATCTCTGGGTTTTGGCTGAAATAGGCCTTAGAGAAGCATCAGGGTCAGCGACTGTCCCAACTGAGAGGACTGGGGCCCACACTGAGCGACGACCTGCCCAAGACTCACATTCGCCACTTAGTGAGCCAGTGGCAGAGCTGGGAGGCCAGGGGCCCAGCTCCCAGCTACGGCCGTTGTCCGTCCCCATGCTCCTTCTCAGGCCTGGACCGGCCTTCATATCCGGCTTAGCAGAGTGGCAGTCTGCCTGTTTTGACGGCGAGTGTATTTTGAGTTGAGGAACAGTGTGTGGTGGGTCATTCCAAGACCAAGTGGGGTGGGAGGAAATGCTCTCATCAGAGCCCTCCTTCCCCACCCCACCCAGTCACTCTCCGGGGCCACGTCACCCCTGTCCTCCTCTGACCTCCTTATCCCTTCCTGGGCCTCCGCCACTCTGCCCATCCGCAGCCTGGCAAGCAGAGCAGATCAATGGGCAGCAGACTCACTGCCCACACTGGAGCCTGTCTGGCGGCTTAAGGACCACGTCCAGCCAACCTCCCGTAAGCCTCCCACAGGGCAGGCAGGCGAGGCCCCTCCCAACGGTCCTCAGGACCCTGGTGGGGCCCAGCTCCTCCATAAGCTGTTCCCTGGTCATCAGGTCCTAAGACTGTGGGGCGTTCTCTCCCCCAGACCCTCAGTGTAGCCACCGAGGAGGGGTGAGGCCCTCAAACACCGGACCAGGCAGCCTGTGCTGGGAGAAGCTGTTTGCACAGGCACCGCTCCTCCCCTGGACGCCAAAGCTGGTGGGCAAAACCCCTGCCTCCTCCCCACCCACTCCTGCCCCGCCGACACTGAGGTTGGATACGCATGCATGGACCATGCACCCCCACGTGCACATCCCCCGCCTCAGCTTTTGCTGGGGAGGGGGTGAGGTCTGCAGCATTCATCCTAGAGCCCCTACTGGGATGAGTCCAAGAGCCCTAAACTGGGAAAGGGCTGAAATGAAGACATCAGAGGAAAAGACAAGTTTCTAGGCGCACAGGCCTGGGGCAAGGAGAGCACCTCTCGCTGGGGCTCCTGCCTCCCCAGCCCCAGTCCGCGCCTCCCCCCCCCCCCCCCCCCGCCCCTTGTCTGTCTACCTGCCCTCGGAGACTTCTTGGAAGGTAGGCTGACAGGAGGCTGGAGCAGGGTCCCCCGTCATCCTGGCTTCTCTCATCTTCCCTTCGAGAGGTGTGTCCCTTCCAGACCTGCGTCCTCCTCCCTGCCCCTCGGGGCCTGGAATGCCCTCAAGTCAGACACAATCCTCATGTTTCTGCGGGTGGGGGCGGGCTCTGGGGAGGGAATGCCTGTGAAAGGGCCTGGCAGGCAGGGTAAGGGGCCTGGTAACTAGAATCTAGTTGCTAGACGAGTTGCAGCCCAATTTATGAATCGCTTAATAAAACCAATTTAGATCTTCAAGTTTTTAAAAACTCTGCTAGGTCTCAAAAGGTGAGCTCCACTTCGCTCACTCGGCCCCTCTCCCGCAGCACGGCCTCAGAACACAGTAGCTACGAATGGGGCCGCGATCGCTCCGTCACTCATAGCGTGGGGAGAGTGGGCTGATAGCCTTCCACCTGCTAATGCCCAGCACCTCCGCGCTCACTCGTGCCTTCCCCTGACAGCTGCCTTCGCCCAGCACTGCTGTGGGAGGCCAGACCGCACACCCAGGAAGGAGTATTGAGTATGGCCTGGGGACTGTGGAGGGGACGGTGTGTGTCTGCTCAGACCACCTGGCACCGCTATCGTCCCGCCTACCGGAACCCAGATCCTCATGGCTGGTCCCACTGCCTCCTGCCAGGGAGCTGGTTCCCCCTCTGAAGCGCAGCCAGCAGCACCCAGCCACCCTCAGAGCCTAAAGGGCAGTTTCCCAGCTGGGAGACGGGATGTGGTGCCTGAGCAGATGCTGGCCCACTCGGGTGCCTCACCTGCTGGGGGACCGCAGGCACAGCGGGCAGCTGTCACCCTCACCACCAGCCTCCCAGCCCTCCCTGCACAAGAGGGGCCTCAGGGAGCTACAGGATGCCTTTGAGCCGTTTCTGGTCTCACCTGTTATCTGCATGTCACACCCTCTTTCACTTGCTAGGCCTGAAGCAACAGCATCTGTTTGTAGATAAATGAGAGAGAGACAGCTGAGAGAAACAACACCTGGGCTGAGAACGGGAGGGGCAGGGCCAAGGTTTGTTTCTTTAAGGCCTGACCCTGGTTTTCTGTCAAGGGCAGAGCCTTTTCAGACTAAGCCACTCATCAGCCATGGCCGGATAGCTCAGTTGGTTAGCATCATCCTGATTCGCCAAGATTGCGGGTTCCATCCCCACTCAGAGCACACACAAGCGTCAGCCAATGAATGCATAAATAAGTGGAACAACAAATCTCTCTTCTCTCTCTCTCTCTCTCTCTCTCTCTCTCTCTCTCTCTCTCTCTCTCAAATCAATCAATAGAAAAGTTTAATGGTGATAAAAACCCGAAGTCACAAATCAAGAGTAAAACCAGGCCAACCCTTCTTGATGGAGAGGCTAATTGAAGGGCTGACCCATCCTGACTCCTGTCCGCCTGGTCTCCCAGCAGTGGCTGTGCCTGCTCCCTCCCACCCCAGAGAGTGGCCCAGCCCCATGGAGAGGACCCCAGCCCAGGAGTCAAGTGTGGGCTCCTGTCCCGGCTCTGCGCCCACTTTCCCCCCCACTTGGAGAAGCTGCATGGCCTCCGGGCCATAGTTGCCCGTTTGTAGAACTGGCTGGACGGGGAGGGCTGGACGGGCTGATCCCTGAGGACCTGTCCCCTCGGAGCTGTGTAGCCCATCGTGCCTGTGCGTGGCAAGAGGCCAGCCCTGCCCCGCCCCAGGTGTGGGCAGCACGGGGCCGGGTCCAGTTCTGATTCTCTGTCTCTCTCCGGCCAGTGACGAGGACAACAAGCCGCTGCAGGGGAGCCAGACGTCGCTGGACGGCACCATCAAGCAGCAGGAGAGTGACGACAGCCTGGTGGACTATGGCGAGGGCGGCGAGGGGCAGTTCAACGAGGACGGCTCCTTCATCGGCCAGTACACGGTCAAAAAGGACAAGGAGGAGACCGAAGGCAACGAGAGCTCGGAAGCCACGTCGCCCGTCAACGCCATCTACTCTCTGGCCTAGCGGAGCCCAGGCACAGCCACTGCTTTCCAAGTGGGGCGAGAGGCGCGGGGGCGACCCAGCCACCGCCACCTTCATGGACAGGGTACAGCGTGGGGGCCTGCCAAGCTGTGAGGACCACTGACCACCCAGCCAACCATAAGCCCCTCCCCATGACCCACACACCAGGTGCCATCGGTGGGGGAGAGCCCGAGCCGTGGCCGAGCTCAGCTGGAGGGCACCCGGGCCCCTGCTCAGCCTCACAGCCGCCCTGAGCCTTCCCCCGGCACTGCCTTCCCTTGACCTCAGCATACACTCACCACTTCCTGTCGGTTCTGGTACTTGTCATTGCCTTTGTTTTGCTTTATCCATCTTTCCCTTCAGATCCAATGTCTCCACTTTCCCTTCCTTCTGAAGTATCCCTGGGAAGAGAAAGAATAGGTGGATTCTCTCTCCCCCCACCCCTTCCCCCCTCCCCCAAAAAGCTGCAACGATGGGTAAAAAAAACTTTGGTCCATAAAAGAACATACAGAAAAGCTGCAGTATTCAACCGCGTGGGGCCAGTGATTTCGAAGGATGCCTTTCTCGCCGTATGCCTCCCGCTGCCCGCAACCCATCACCTCGGCCTTGTCTGTTGCTGAGCTGGGCTTGGCTCCTTTCCGGAAAAATGACAGTATTTTAGGCAGGGAGAGGGCGGACAGGGCTTCTTGCCTGGCTCTGGCTCTGGCTCAGCTGGGAGGTGGGCTACCTCTTGCTCCTCCCTGTGACCCTGCCCGATCCTCCAGAGTGTCTGGGACAAGAGCTGCACTGACTGGTGGAGGAGTGTGAGGAGCAGGAGCGGGCCCTGATGGAAAGTTCAACTCCAGTGACTGGGGACCTCAAGCAGCAGAAAAGCAGGAACCCGGTCCCTGGGGAGCTGTGCTCACCTCAAGAGAGGAGAACAAGACTGGGTTTGGACTCCTTCCTCCCCATCAGGGACACCCAGGACTAGGCGTTAGGGCCACGCCCACTGTATCCCAGAGGAGAGGGTGCCCCCCACCTGGCCAGGGTCTGCACCGTGCCCTCCAGGAGATGGGGCCTTGTGGTGCGGAAGCTTGGCTGGTGTGTCTGGGGGTGTAAAGCACTGCTCCCCCTTCACCTCTGCAGGTGTCATCCCTTCGGTCGGTTCTCTGTAACATTGCAGCTGTGCAGACGGGGTGTCCTTCCCGTAGGGTGTTTCCCTATGGGCCCCCTGCGGGGACAGCACCCGAGCCGTGCTATGAAACCTGGCCTGGAGGACTCGGCGCGCCTCTCTTCGTATGCCTTACGCAACTCTCCCGTGTCCCTGCAGCCCCGGGCGCCAGCCCTCCCTGCAAGCCGCAAGCCTCCAGCAAGGCCTGTCTGGAGGAGAACAGGCGGCCTATGCAAGCATCACAGCAGACCCAGAAACAACCACTTCACACGTGCCCTGCGAGCCGTGGCCCAGAGGGGACCTTCGCAGACCTGCCTGCAGTGCTCGGAGGCTGAAGGCACCGCCTTCGTCCACCCCACTAACCCGCTCTCGAAACCAAAGGTACCTGGTCTCAGAGGAGAGAGAGCTTGAGCCTGAGAGGAATCTTGAGCTGTCGCTGCAGCTCACGTCGGGTTCAGGAGGGGGACACTGACCCTGTGATGGGCCACCTGCCGCAGACACAGCCTCTGAGTTGAGCCTCCAGCTGCTGGCCAGGGACCTGGGCAGGAACAGGGCTGTGCCCTTCAGAGACTTTATTGAAGCAGCATTTGCCACGTGTATACGCCACAAAGGTATTAGCTGTGCCTGCATCCCTTAGCGACCAGTCAGTGGAGGTCAGGCCCACAGACACACACTCTGTCTGCAGGTAAGAAACCATAGCCCAGAGCTGGGCCAGTTGTTTGTTTGAACCTGGGAATCACGGGCAGGTTTGCTACCTAGAAGCCCCAAGGGGCAGCTCTCTCTTGGCGACCGGAACAGGGTGAATAGCAGGGGGCTGGGGAGTGAGCTCAGGGGCCCCCTCCCCTGGCTTCCCTCTGACACCTGCCTGGACACAGCCGGGTATTCCTGCAGCCTGGACCCCGGGCCCTGCAGGGAGTGCCAGGGAAGAGTGCCTGTGGCCTGAATGAAAGGACCGGCCTTTCCAGAAAACACTGTGTCTGAGCAAGATAGTGTCTCAGGCCCTGCGTCCATACTGCACCACACACACTAATGAACTGACTGCACCGAAAACGGGCTCCTGGGGCAAGCAGGACTGTGGGAAGTCATGGGGCCCATGCCCCTGCTTCTACAAAGGCTGCTGCACAGCTGATGGCCACAGAAGGGCCCCCGCTACCCCTGGGTCTTGGGGGGCAGTGGTTCCTCAGCCTGTCTTCACTCCTCGTTTACACCCCGCTCGGCTGTGTACTCCCCCTCGCCCACACCACCATGCCATCACGGCAGCAAGAGCAAACCTGGCCTGGAGAACCAAGTTTTCCCCAGGCACAGGGGGCAGGTGCTTAGAGAGAGATGTGGGTTAGGGTTAGGGTTAGGGTTAGGGTTAGGGTTAGGGTTAGGGTTAGGGTTAAGGTTAGGGAGGCAGCCCTTCCAGGGAGAAGAAAGTCCATTTTTCATGGCTCCGTGCCAGAATCCACCCAGCTCAGCAGGAGAAAAGTATTGTCCCCACTCCCTGCCAGCCAGGGCTCTCAAACAGTCACCCCAAAACACCCAACCACCATGCCGGGAGAGGGCGATACCATTGGTGCTTCGGCCTGGCTGGCTGGGGGCCGGAGTGGGGAGCCGTGTAGGTCACCTCGCAGTGACTGCAGGTTTATTGCCTGTGCTGCGATGGCCGCTCAGCATGTACTTTTATGTTCTATTGACTTTGAGAGAGAGAGGACGGGAGAGAGAGATCCATCCATCAGCGGCCTCCTGCACACCCCCCACTGGGGACCTAGCCTACAACCTGGGCATGTGCCCTGGCCGGGAATCAAACCGGCCACTCTCGGTGCATGGGACAGCGCTCAACCAACTGAGCCACACTGGCCAGGGCTCAGCATATCCTTTTTCTTTTCTTTTCTTTTTTTTAAATACATTTTATTGATATTTTACAGAGAGGAAGGGAGAGAGATAGAGAGTTAGCAACATCGATGAGAGAGAAACATCGATCAGCTGCCTCCTGCACATCTCCCACTGGGGATGTGCCCGCAACCCAGGCACATGCCCTTGACCGGAATCGAACCTGGGACCCTTCAGTCCGCAGGCCGACGCTCTATCCACTGAGCCAAACCGGTTAGAGCTCAGCATATCCTCTTGAACATCAACTATGAGCTGGGCTCTGAGCCGTGAATACCGCGGTGAGGTCAGGTGTGGCCCCTGCCTTCTCAGGGCTGCCGGCCAGTGTCCGGTGAGCATCCTGCCGTAGGGCCAGGGGACAGCTGCCCCCACTCCCGGCCTAGCTTGGGACAGAATGGCATTGCTTGGGAGCTCTCTGAGCGTGTGAGCTGCCAATGGCCCAGGCTCGAAGGGAGAAGCTTTAGAGAGAGAACTTGGTCTGCAAGGCTGGGCAAGACAGGGCATCAAACCCCCGGGGCAGTTGAGGAGCAGCCCGCCTCCTGAGCTCTGCCCCTTGGGCAAGTGTATTGGTGCCTCGGTCTCCCCTCGTCAGTCCCCCGGTGAATACCTCTCCCTACAGGCGGATATGGGCCCACCTGGAGCAAGGAGGCCAGTGTCGGGGGAGCATCTGCTGTAGGGCCAGGGGACAGCTGCCCCCCACCTTGCCTGGCTCCTGGAGAATGGAACTGGTTCTTTCTTGCCTGGCTTTTGAGGGGAGGGCTGAGTTTAAGCCAAAGGGACAACCAGACTGGCTCCTTGCCTTGTCCACTGCCTTTGCCTGCGAGGATGGATGTATCGGGTCCACTCCCAAGGTCCAGCGCAGGTTCCACCCGCCTGAGGGGCAGCCGGTGCCCACACTGCTCGCCCTGCGAGGGTGTCTGCTGCCTGGCAACTAGTTTCATCGTTTCCCTGAGCAGCTGGCCTTAGCAAAGGGGTGGAAACAGACCCAGGCGTATCTGTGGGCTTCCCAGCTAAGGGACTGCTCCCCCAGCCCCACCCAGCACCCTCACAGGGGCGCACCCTCACATGGACACGCTGCAGACCGAGGCCATATGGCCGGCGGCTCCTCGAGAAGAACGCTGTCTCGGAGAGGCGGGGTCCACACCCAGGCCTGCGTGAGCTGTGAAGGGCTATGTGGGGTGCAGTGTGCGATTTGGGGCAGAAGGAAAGCTGTGCAGGGCGGGCCCCTCTGGGCCACTGCAGAGGGCAAAACCAAGCGAGAACAAGTCTGATGCAAAGGAGAGTGAGCCTGCCCCAGGCACAGCACAGACAGTGGCCCTTTAAGGCACCGGGAGCCCTTCGCAAGGTCAGAGCCAAGTCACAGAGGTCGCAAACAGCGTGACTGGCGGGGTGGGGACTGGATCTGCTGTTACCTGTCTTTTCGAGGCTGCTTCCTTCACACTGAAGAGGTGAGGTTCCTTGGGCTCTCGGCCAGCAGGGGCTGGTGCCAGGGAACCACCTCTCGGGGGGGGGAGGGTGGCAAGTGCCTGAAATATGGGCACAGAGCACTCCCCGCTCGTGACACCGTGATCACTAATCCAGGGGGCCCTGCCCAACACTGTCAGGTCCACTCGAAAGAAAACGCCCCACAGATCCTGGCTGAGCTTCGCACGGTGACTTAGGCGTAGCATGCAGGAGTGTCTGGGTTTTGTTTTGTTTTTTAATCAGAGTCAAACAAATGAAACAGCTTGAAATGACAGGAGACTCGGTGTCCTGGGCAGAGCCCAGCTCCTGGGCCGCCCGCAGCCTGTGCAGCCCACATCAGAGCAGCACCTCCCTCCCCCCTCTCCCGTCCCCTCCCCTCACAAGCAGGCTTTCCTGAGACAGGGTCAGAGGCGGATCCGAGAGAGAGGCGACCACCCTCCAGGGAAGCCACAGCCCCCACCAACCAGTGTCTCAAGACACACCCCAAACCAGTGCCCCTCCACCAGTAAATTAGTATTAAATGTGTTTTGGAATAAGGGTGGACATGAAATGGGTGCAACGGCATCCAGTGCAGGATGGGGCTCGGATCTCTGAGTGTGAAAGCATCAGAGCTGATCTCATTGAAATGACTCAGCATACAGACAAGGGCACTAACTCCCGGGGAGGGGGAGGGGTTTGCCCAGGACCACACAGCCAGTAATCAAGGTGCGGTCAGGGCTTGAGCTCGGGCCCTCGGGCTCCCTGTCCAGTGTTCTTGCAGCTCCCCCAGCTGCCTCCTTGGAAGCAGCGGTGTTACTTAGCTCCGCCCTGCTGGTCACCCTCTGTACCCCTCTCCACTTCTCCCACATCCCCCACAGGGAAAGACACAAAGGGTCTTTCTGAGTCCAAGACCAGTCAGCGTGTGCCAGCCTGTGGTGTGGCGGGCAGACCCGGGCCAGGAGAAGGGTGACGAGGTGACTGGCGTTTGTCACTGTGAAGCCCGGACTTGCCTCTTGCTCGTAGCACATCGACCCCCAGCACGCTGTGTCCCTCGGAAGCGAGGGTGTAAAGGGCTCTGTCCACCCCACCCTTGGCCTCGAGGTGCCACGGGGCAGCGGGGCCCTGGGACGCTCTGCCACCCTGGGGTGGGCTGGGCTGCAGCACATGTGAAGATTTCAGCGAAGCAATAAACACAAAAATCTGGGAAAAGGAATCCAGAATTTTGTGCACTCCCTTTTCTCCCCCCAAAAATGATGCAGGTCAGATGACCCCGCCCCACTCTTCTTTTCTGATCCTCAAATGCAACATCTCCAGTCAGTGTTGTCCCTCCACCCGGCTTCCAGCTCTTTGCCAACCTCACACCCCTCTGAGCTGAGCATCCGTCGCCAGGGATGTGGCCGCCTTCTGTCCTGGTCCCACCTCCGACCCGACCCGCGCCGGACCCTCCCAGTCCGTTCCTTTCGGCGGGAAAATGTGTCCCCGATGTCTCCATCCCTCCTCACACGCACACACCCACCAACTGTCTGGTCTTTTTTCCCTGGGTTAAATATCTAACTCGCCGCCGCAGACCTTGTTTTAACCCCTCTGACATCGCGTTCTCTCCTTTCTGTGAGTTACTTTGCATTAACCCACCCCGTCAGCGACAGATGCGACCGAGGGTGTCACGCACGGCCTTGAGCAGGGAAGACGCCTGGGCCACGGAGGACCGTCTAATACACGGACTTATAAACTGACTGCATGAGCAACGAAAAGGCCAAATTATCAGAGTTTTTTTTGAATCACTGTAAAAAAACTGATTTCTTTTGTATAGAGAACACTAAACATATAATAAAAGTTGTTCAAAACGGACCCTGGCCGCCATGTGTTCGTTTTCCTTCGCGGGTGGGAGGGGATGTCAGGGGGCTGATCATAGGAACAGATGGGAGGGTTTCTCGTGGGCGCTGTCTGGAATTCTGCGACCCCAGCCCCGCCTTGAACTGGGTCTTATCCAAGAACATTGGCGCAGTTTGTTCTAAGCAGAGGGACCGATGTGTCCGGCATGGAGACACGGACTCAATACGACTGCACATGCGCGCAGGCACCGTGGAGGAGGCGCCGTGTGGGGGGCTGGAGGAGAGCATCGCGCAAAGCCGCCCCTCCTGCTGCACCCCTGCCCGCAGCTGGGAGAACACCAGCGTATGCCCGCACTGAGCCGGGCACAGGCGGCATTTCATATCGCTGAGTAATTAAAACTGCTTAACCAGTTAACTGCCCCGCATCCAAAACGGGAACCATCCCCACACGCCACGATATTTTGAATTTAATTTAAAAAATCAATTCGCAGTGAATATTATAAAAATAAATGTTACAATTCGGGTGTTTTTTGAATATTTTCAGCTGAAAATTCTCACCAAAAAACGATTTCAAAGTTGGTCAGGGCTGCCACTGAGGGGGAACATTTGTTTTTTATAGACGCGCAGGGCGTGTGGGGAAGGTCCGCCACTTGCATCTACAGATGCTCATGGCGTACGTACAATAGCTTAAAACAGGCCAACCCCCTCTCAATAGACTCAAAGGAATCTCGAGCAACAAGCAAATAGAAAAGGGGGGAAAGAGGCTGGTGGTTGAGGGGCCCTGCTCACCTTTCACTACGTCTCTGCCTGGAAGGCTGGGAGCCTGTCGTGTGCGAATTCTCACTGAGGAGTGGCCGAAGAGCATCACCCAGGCAGGACGCATGGCGAGGGGCCCCAGACAATGTGACTGCCTCCCTTTCCACGGCCTCCCTGTCCTCAGAGAGATGTGGGGCGAGCGGGTGGTTAGGGCTGGGAGGTGGTTCTGCTCAGGGGGAGAGATCATTGTTTACAGGCAGTATTGGGGAGGAAGGGGCAAAAGGATTTCCCTGAAAATGCAGACCCAAGTCTCTTGGATAAAAAACTGCCATGTAACTATCCAGCCCACCTGTTTACTTTCCCTTCAGAATTCCTCAGAACAGAGAGATAACCGGTGAACTTACATGCATAGCCCATGGACACAGACAACAATGTGATGAAGGGTGGGAGGGGCGGGTGCAGGGTGCAGGGAGTCAATGAAGATAAAAAACAAAGGGGACATCTGTAAGACTTTCAACAATAAAGACAAAAATAACTTTTAAATCCTCAGAACAGGGCATTAATGGGAGGATTTATTGCTTCATTAAAATAAGACCTTATGGCCCTGGCCTGTGTGCTCAGTGGTTAGAGTGTCGGCCCACACACTGAAGGGTCGAGGGTTCAATAACCAGTCAAGAGCATGTGCTTGGGTTGTGGGTTCGCTCCCTGCCCCCAGTCAGGGCAGGCAACCAGTTGATGCGTCTCTCTTACATCCATGTTTCTCTCTCTCTCTCTTTCCTCTTTCTCCTTCTCTTCCTCTCTCTCTCCTTCCCTATCCCTTCCACTTCCACTCTCTCTGAAAAGCAATGACAAAATATCCTCAGGTGAGGATTAACAAAACAAAAACAGAAGGAAAAAAAAAAATAAGACCTTATGTCCAGGTCTGACTCTTCCTGAATCATTGGATAACTCTGGGTATGTCACCCAACATCCCTAAGTCTCCCTATTCACTCCTTGGAATATGAGAAAGACCCTTTCTCACCACTCTCAAGTTCACCGTCTCTGAATTTGTCCCTCATGTCCATTTGCACTCATGTGCCACCATTACTCCAAGCCCTTGTCCTAAACCGACAATCTCCTGGCCTCCTGTGTGGCCTCCTCCCCCTTGTAACTGCAGCCAACAGGATCTTCCAAAACACACATCTGAGGTGTCACGCCTTTACTTGAAACCTGCAAGTTTGCTACAATATCTCCAGCTTGCTGCAATAGAGTAAGCTGTAAACTCCTTGGTTTGGCGTCTTAGACCTTTCATGATCTGACCCTTACCTCTGGAACCTCCTTTTCCCCACTCCTCACATATATCTCAAATTCTAACCATCCCAAGCTATTTCCAGCTCCTGCTCACATGCAATGATTTCTTATACTTCTCAGCTTCGGCAATTTAATTCAGCTCAAAAGCACCGATGAATGACCTCCTCTGCCAATTAATGACATCAGGTAAGTTGGATAGAGGTCCAGTTCTCGGGAAGTTCAGGCAGCTACGGGAGACCATCAAGCAAGCAAAAGCGATGTTGTAATGTCTGGGACAAAAGGCTCAATCAATGGGCTCAACAAATGGACTGGGACCCAAAGGTGGGTCTGCTTGGCACAGCTTCCTCATGACCTTCCACACCCGTGTTCCTCTGGATAATGCATGGTCACTGGAGACCGGACTTTGCCACAACGATGGCAGGCTGTTCCTCTTTCTCATTCCAATCCCTCCAACCCCTTTCTCCTTATAGTTCATCTCTCCCGGGCTCCTTGCAGGCAGGCTGTGGCCTCTGTGCTGGGTCGCCCATTCCTAACAACTAGCTCAGGTGACACTGTCCCAGGAAGCCTTCCCCAATACCTGGTAGGGCTCGCACAAGGACACACACACACCTGCTAGGTCTGGTTTACATCCCCTCACTCTGCCCCAGAACACCTATTTCTCATTTCTTTCACTATTGTCTGAGCATCTTAATATCGTTTCCGGAAGGGGGCCGGGCCCTGCACAGGTCTGCCGAGGGCCAGCGGTAGTGTCTGGGTTCTTGACTTCATGCAGGAAGGAAACATTTCAGAACACGTGTCCAGGTGAATTTTAGAGGATGTTGACTAAAGCTGGGACAGTGCCACAAGGACGGGCTAGGGAAGTGAGCCTGGGCTGGGCTGCTTTGCTCACTGAGACGTCAGAGAAAGGGGGGCCTTGGGGACAGGTTCAGGGGGTTTGTCTGGGACAAACCGCCGCTGCCCATTGCTGCCCTGGTGGCAGGTCTCATGGGGTCCCTTAGAGCTTAGGAGATGCATGCCTGTCTCATTATAAGAGACCATTTTTTAACATCTCTGTCCACAGGCCAGTGCCTGGCACAAAGCAAGAACAACATGAATGAATGAGTGAATGAGTGAATGAATGAGACAGCTGTTCCTTTGAAAGAAGTGGCTGGGTGGATTCAAGATGTTTGTGTCATCTTCTTTGGATATTTGGAGATTAGACTTGGATATGACATTACGGGGGTGGGGGTGGTCCACTGGCCCAACTTCAGAGCAGGAGCCTCCACTCAGGAGGACAGAAGTAAAGAGACAAGTGAGCTTATTTGAAGAAAGCCAACCTCAATTCAACTGAGGCCAAACAAAGCCCTGCCTCTCAGCACCCAAGGGGACCCCCAGAATATCTGTCATCTCGAATCCCTGTCTCCTGGATGCTGCGCTTCCCGGCCCATTAGAAATGCTAATCTCCAGCTCAGAGCTGGATTAACCAGCCCAGTGGGAGGGGACGGTCCATCTTCCCATCTTTATTAAGAGTGAAGGCTGTACCCGCTCTTGCTCAGCTGCCCACAAAGGGCTGGAATCGGGGAATTCATTATAGCCCCGCTCATCAAGACAGCCTCTGCTGCTCAACCCTATTAGTTGGAGGGAGGCGAGGGGGCCCATGTCAGCCTCCCCCTCGCCACTTAATGCATCAGAGCCCATTTGTTTGATGTCGGTTCCTCTGGAGCGTGGACCAGGCAATGGGCCTCAGAGCAATTTGGAGCCACAGCTGCGGCCCAACAGCCTGGCCCCCAGCCCCGCCCTAGAACTTGCTGCTGATTAACCCCAGACCCCACGGCAGAGAAGCTGGGCTTTGTGTAGACCAGGAAGCAGCCTTGTAGGGTCCACAAACCCTCTCAGCCCTGGCTTGGGTTCAGTAGGATCTCACCTTACCCACACTCAGTGGGACTAGAATTCAGACCCTCAGCCTCACAGGATGAGCTGTGTGACTGGAGAGCAGGGGAGTATTTAGCTCTGAAACCGACAAAATTACTATATATATATATAATCACAATACCCTCTAACAGGGCTGAATACTATAAAATAGAGGGTTCAGGGATTGATCTGGGCAGGGAGTTTGCAGATAAGCAGCAGGAGAGAGTCCTATATAATGAGGGGAGGGGGCAGATTTTGCAACTCCAGGGGCAGACGAGGAGCAGAGACTGGCAGGGATTAGAGTTGTGGTTCTCCAAGTGTGGTCCTTAGACCCACAGCACAGAATCACCTGGAACTTACAGAAATGCACCTGCCAGGGCCCCGCCCTGATCTACTGTGTGGGGAACTGGAAGCTATGGTTTCACCCGCCCTCCAGGTGCTCCTGCTGCAGGCCCAAGTTTGAGGGCCACTTGGTTAGAGAGACACAGTGAGAACGCTGGGCACTCTGGTGTGAAAGCCTTCCCTGTGCCCCCCAAGTTGCCAGTCAAGTCTACCCAATTAGTGGATTCGCCTCCTGTGCGTGGATGCTTTATACAAACTAACAGAGTCAGGGAAGCCTCCATCCAACTTGATGCAGGGTGAGGCAGAGAC
This sequence comes from Myotis myotis, assembly GCF_014108235.1. Classification (NCBI taxonomy): domain Eukaryota; kingdom Metazoa; phylum Chordata; class Mammalia; order Chiroptera; family Vespertilionidae; genus Myotis; species Myotis myotis. The sequence continues at coordinate 8,471,678 of NW_023416322.1, forward strand.
CACAGGAGAATGTGGGGGTCAGAGAGCAAGCCCCCCGGAATTAGCAAAAATGGTGGGAGAGACTGACTTTCCCAGACCACGGGTCTGGCAGGGACTGACGGCGAAGAGGCAAGAGGCACCAGATGGCATGTGCGTCGCGACACATTTAATGACTGAAGGGAAAAGGGGAACTCATGATGTTGACGCTTGCTGACTGTGTGAGGAAGAGTGATGTGCACTTTATGCAAATTATCTCCTTGAACCCTCACACCTGCCCTTGGAGTCAGGTAGCTCTACCTCCTGCTGCCCAGGAGGAAACCGTGGCTCCAAAAGGCTGAGTAATTTCCCAAAGTAAGTGACAAAGCCAGAACTAGCTGCCAGGGCTGTCTGACGCTACAGCCTCTGCTTTCGCCACTGCACGCGGGTCCCCTCCGCGAGCTCTCACAGCTCTGGTCCACATGGAACCATTAGGGGTCGGAACCTCCCTGCGGTCATCTTCCCTGAGACATAGGAGACCGGCTCTCCCACTTAAACACAGGAGAGAACCACGGCAGGAGATTCTCAACACAGACCCGCCTCTTCCCGGGAAGGGGAGTAGCCCATCTTCCACGCAGGCAGCTCTGAGGTCCAGAGGAGCTAAAACCAAGCAGCAAAAAGGCTGTTCCTTCCTCCTGAACAGCCCGGGCCTCCCTCCCGAGTTTCCCACAGGGCAGTGCCCTGGTGTGGCTGGGCCGTAGAGGCCGCCGGCTAACTGCAGGCAGGGGACACAGGCTAGACTGGACGTGCCTCAGACCATGGGGCAGTGTGGTCAGCAGGGCCCTCAGAGAAGCCCTCAATTATGTGCCCCGGCTCAGAGGCACGGACGCCAGGACTGGGGCGAGCCCTGGTCCACCCCTCATTCTATTGTTTCCCTGTGTTATCTAACGCTGCCTCCAAAACTGCCCCACGCACAGCGAGTACACCCCCTCCCCCCTTCCTCATTAGCTAATGCCTCCTTGGGAAAGAATTTCCAATTATGGCCACATTTCAAAGCATGGCCAACTAGACTGAATCTGAAATGGCAGAGAGTTTTTCTAGTGGGGGAAATGCACAAACTTGAGGTTGATGGAGACTCAGATACGACGCCAGCCTGCCGCACTGTGGGGGATGCTGGGCAAAGGGGCAGTGGCCTCTGCCAGCACTTCTGTCTGGGAGAAAGCTGCCCTTCCAGCTCTCGCCCTGAAGCCAGACAATTCAGTTCCTCCCCTATGTCCCTGGCACCGTTCGTGCTGCTGCCCCTGCCCTATTTGTTATGTTCACCACTGATCTCATCAGAAAAATATGATTGTCCAGCACAGAGCATTCTTCACCCCAGCTGCAGGGACGGGACACAGTGACGTGCCCCACGTGGTCCCCTGGCTGGGGCAGGAGGGAGGATGCTGCTGGGCCCCGAGCAGCACCAGGAAGGGGAGCCCGTCATCAGAGGGTGACAGCCAGATTCTCAGAGCTGTCCCTGCACAACCCAAGCCAAGAAAATGATCACAAGTTCATCAGTGGATCAAAAAACACAAACCCACACGCGTCGGCTACAAGATAAGTCCACCTCAGCCAGAGGCCCCAGGAGCCAGCAGAGACTAAATGTGGAGACAAGCTAGCCCCTACCCTCACTGTGATGTCATCAGGCCCCCCATCCCTTTGCCTAGACATCACCCAAAGAAAAGATGGAAGGGTCCTGAGAAGCATTTACTTCCTGTTATCCCGAAGTAGGTTGGCAGATGGAATACAGGTAAATTTCAGATAAACAATGATTTTGTTTTATTTATTAAAAAAATACACAGCCCTAGCCGGTTTGGTCAGTGGATAGAGTGTCGGCCTGCAGACCAAAGGGTCCCGGGTTAAATTCCAGTCAAGGGCACATACCTTGGTTGCAGGCTCTTCCCCGGCCCCGGGCCCTGGTCAGGGCTTGTGCAGGAGGCAACCAATCGATGTGTTTCTCTCACATTGATGTTTCTCTCTGTCTTCCCCTCTCTTCCACTTTCCCTAAAAATCAATGGAAAAATATCCTCGGGTGAGGATTAATAACCACAACAAAAATGCACAAACTTACAAATATACTCATTCTGAGCCCGATAGGAATAGTTTGGGATTTCCAGCTGCCCTAGACTCTGGGGCCCTGCAGCCTCCCACTGGAGCAGACACTGGGAGCTGTGCTGGGGTTGGAAGAGGTAATATGGGAATTCTCAGCAATCTCATCTGATCCTACACTGAAGTCTCTGTAGGTATAACTTTAGTTTCCACGACCCCAGAGGAGGGTGGAGCCCCTGGGCCCCTCTCCTCGAGCCTGACATCCGCCCCTTCCATTTCCGAAGCCCCAGCCTTCCTCGGAGCTGTCAGGCACGCTCTCCAGGGTCCATCAGTGGCTTTTAGAGGAGGCTCCGGCTTTCATCCTATTAGTGAGTCCGGGAGTAATTATGACTTCATTAGCCAAATAGGTTCTTGGTTCAGAGACTTCCCCCCAGAAAACAAAACACACACCCGCTTCCCTTCATCTGAAGTCTGTCCCCTGGGGCGTCAGCTAACAATCGGCAGGGCCCCAGGGAGACTGGAAAGGGGAAGAAGCCAGGGATGGCCAGCCAAGGGGGAAAGGCCCATCGCCCCCTCCTCCCGGCGCATCTGTGGGTTGGCTGGCCCCTGGAGAGATTTTTGACAGGAAGAAGGATGGCGCTCCAGCAAATGAGAGGCATGACCCCTCGCTTCTGTCTGCGGCCCCTCTGGCCCTGCTAGCCCTACCAATCACAGGATGGCCTTCGGCGGATGGCCAGGGCACTTGCCGATGGATGGGGTGGCCTTTTCCTTTGGGGGACTCTCTGGCAAGTGCCCAGGGACCTCCAGAGCACCCCTGGCTCCAATTCCCCCAATGCCAGGGGCAAGGAAGCAGAGTGCCCTGCCACTTACCAGACTCCACACTCTGCACAGCCTGGCCTGGCCCTGGCCCGAAGGACAAAGCTGTGCCCCAGGGCCAGCTGGCTTGGAGAGCCTTGGCCACCGGACCAGGCAGGCAGGTCCCTGGCACCTGGGAGAGATCCACTGCTTCTCTGTCACTCACCTGCCTCCCACACCTCGGTGTTAGGAAGAGTTTTCTTCGGGTCAATTAGCTCTCCGTTGCAATTAAAACCATCCCCCCTTGGGAAATTGCTGATTGTCCTCTTTTCCTAGCTTTTTTAATAGGCGTTAGGGGCATGGAGTCCAATCCTCCCGCCTCTAACTGGCTCTACCTGGAACCTCCCTTAGTTACCGCCAGCCACACAGGAGGTCCCAGCTCCGGCCACTCCCACTGCCCGCCCTCCACAGGAGAAGGTGCAGGCTCCCGCAAGTCCCCGGACCCAGGCCTCTTTGTCCGTGCAGCGTCTGAGAGAGCTGGCTGCTGCTTCTGGGGCTTTGCAAAGAGCAGCTGGTGAATTCTCATTCCTGCTGAGGGTCCCTCTGCCTGGACCCTCAGCCGGCAAGAAGCCATCTGCTGGGGCTGGACCCAGAGGCAGGAGGATGGATGAGATGACCTCCCGACAGCCCTGCCACTTACCAGACTCCACGCTCTGCACAGCCTGGCCTGGCCCTGACTCTAACCTCACCCCGTTCTACCCCCAGGCCCCATAGTCAGCCCAGGGGCCAGGCAAGAGGACCCCTGCTCCTCGCCCTTCAAGGAAAGGGAGTCCCCAGAGACCGTCCCAGCTGTACACACTGCGCCCCCGCTCGTGTCCCCTGAAAGCAACCGTCCTTTTGTTAATTCTGCAATTTCCCAAAGTGCCAGGAGCATTTCATCTGACAGTCAGCGCATCTGTTCCTCTCAGTCTCCAGAAGGTCGGGTGGGAACCGCGCCAGCCCCTTCCCTGAGGCTCCCCCTGCCTCACGCTCCTTCCACCAGTTTGGGTGCCCTGCTTACCTGGTCCCCTGGGAGCACCTCCAGTGCCTCTGCATCCCTGACCCCTGACACGGCACCCCCTTGGCCACGGCTGGCAGGCTTGATAACCATCGCCCCTTGGGACCATGTCACCTGCCCAAGCTGGTGGCCACATCACCTGTCCTGTTCCTGGGGGACTGCGGGGAGAGAAGCTGTTCTCCCATCATGGCCTGCCCAAGGCCCCTCTAGATACAGGAGCCTCGGGGGGCCAAGGAAAGGGGGAGCCTCATGCTTGGTCCTCTCTACACTTGGGCTGCTCACTTCCAAGGCAGTGGAGGTGATGGCTGGTTCCTCAGCCCAAAAGCCCCCCGGGAATCTGGCTTGCCCCTGTCCTGAGCTTCTGCATGGGGTTCTCGCCCTCAGCACCACTGACACTCGGGGCTGGGTAATTCCTAGGCATGGGCTGCCCTATGCATTATAGTGTATTTAGTAGCATCCCTGACCTCTACCAACTAGAGGCCAGAAATACGTATCGCAAGAACCAAAAAATGTCTCCAGACACGGCCAAATGTCCCCTCGTTGAAAATCACTGAGCTAAGGCGGAAAGGACACCTGGCAGCTGAGTGTCAGTGACGGACACCCCAGCTCCCGCCTCTCTGATGCCCAGGCTGCAGGTGACAGAGGGGCGGCCTAGCGAGGGGCTGGCAAAGGTTTCCTGTGAAGGGCCAGATGGTGAATATCGTCAGCTTTGCACACCATCCAGTCCCTGTTGTGACTACTCAGCTGCTGGCGTAGCACGGGCGCGGCCAGACAATACGTAAATGAACAAGCGTGGCTGTGTGCCAATAAATCTTTATTTATGAACCGTGACATTTGAATTTCATATTATTTTCATGTGTCATGAAACATTTTTTCTTTCCCTTTCTCTCCAACCATTTAAAAATGCAAAACCCAGGCTTGGCACATATGCCACACCCCTGGCTCCCAGGATCTGAGGGACCAAACACCAGGGCCCCTTAACAAAGCCAAGACCGAGGCTCACGTTGGACATGGGTCCTGTTCCTCTGAGGGGCCGGGGGAGCCAATTACCCCAGATGGCTTTGGCCCAGGAACGCCGGTACCGTTTTTTAGTGGGGTAACCCCACTGACCACAGCAAGACCCACTAGATAGTTTTCAGCGCCCAGTGTAAAATGAGAATGCCGGGCCCTCCTTCCCAACGCAGCAGAAGAGCGCTAAGCCAAGCAGGGACCGTCTGAGCACAGGCCTGTGAGGCTGCAGGCTGCACACACACACACACACACACACACACACACACACACACCCGGAGCGGCCCTCGCGCTCAGCCTTCTCCCAGGAAGGCCTGTGTCCTGCTCAGAGCCTCAGCCGGGCAGGGGGCTGGCACTTCAGGCTGGTTCTCTGACCCTGGGGGACAGGACTGTGTCCTGCATGGTGACATCGGCTGAGCTGGTGAATGGGGGCGTGAAGCTAGCCCTGCCCCCCCTTGCCAAGCTGTGTGTCCGGTGCAATGCCACACCTGCTTGTGGGAATTTGCACTAAATGGGCAGGTACTGGCCCTGCCTCCAGGCACCCAGGAAGTGGAAAGAAGATGCCAACTTCGCCCAGTAGGGTCTCCTCAACCACTGTTCTAATCCCCCGAGAGAAATAGATGACCTGTTCATCAATCCATTTAGTAAATAGATGCCGAGCCCCTGACGCTATTCTGAGGACATAAATGCACCAGGTGAGGGTGGAGACTCCCCATCACCGTGCAGATAGTCAGAGGGAAGCCTATGAAAGGGCGAGGACGCTGAAGAGAGACACCTTGTGCCTAGGAGAGAGCCGGGCGTGAAGAGGTGACCACGGGGCGCGTTCTAGAGGACAAGGAGATGGAGCCAGGGACACCTAAGGGAGAGAGGTGACTATCCCAACAGGATGAGGAGAGTAACAGGAGAGGCTCCGGCCCTTCCCGGAAGGACAGGCAGGGCGAGAGGGCTGGAGTGGGCTGGGGAAAGGCAAGAGAAGAGAGCCGAGCGAAAGAGGGGCCCGCTGACAGTGAGGCCTGCGTCCCAGGAAGGAGCACGCAACCCGGAGGCAAGGGAAGCTGAAGAACGGTTATCTGACCTGTGTGTTAGGTGCTCACCCTGACTGAACCCTGAGGGTGTGGGAGGGGCTGAGCCTGGGCCCCAGGGGCCTGGTGAGGACAGGTAGGCAGAGTTCAGGTGGAACTGGAAAGGGTCAGGGTGAGACTGTGGCAGGAGGCTGGGGGCATGTGTAGGAGACAGCTTTCGGAGGCAGAGGGGCAGGACTGAGCAGCTGTCGCCACGGTTCTCCTGAGAAACAGAACCAGTAGGGTGTGTGTGTGCGTGTCATACACACGTATCATATATAATGTGTGTGGGCATATGGATACATATACACACACGATTTATTTCAAGGAATCAACTTAAACCATTGTGGGGGCTGGCGATTTCGTTTTCTGCAGGCAGCCGGCAGGCTGCACACTCAGGCAAGAGCTGGGGCTGCAGGTCGCCGGCAGGATTCCTTCTTCCTCAGGAAAACCTCGGCTGTGTTTTCAAGGCCCTTCGACTGATTGGATGAGGCCCACACACATTATGGAAGGAAATCTCTACTTAAGTCAACTGATTATGACGTTAGACACATCTACAAAATACCCTCACAGCAATACCTAGCTCAGTGTCTGGTTAAATAGCTGGGTACTGTCGCCTAGCCCAGCCCACACATAAAAACTGACCATGGGAGTGGGGGTTTGGTTCCTTCTAGAGATGTGAGAGGCCCATGAGCGTCCAAGAGATGTCTAGCTGCCAGTGCAGGTCTGAGCTCAGGCTCGAGGGCGCCTCCCGGCCCTCCCCACCTCTCCTCAGACTAGCCGCCTTCCTGTTCCTTCCACCCTCCCTGCCACCAAAGGTGGACTTTCCAAAGCACACATCCCAGCCAGTCTTTGCTTGTTCAGACCCTTCCAATGGCCCCCGATGCTCTCGGACAAAGCCCTACAGGGCTCAGGAGGCTCCTCCTAGACTGGCCGTCTCCCTCCTCGAGCCTCATCGCTTCCTCGAATCCTCCGCTCCAGACATGCCGCTGCCTGACTCCTTCCCCAGACCCGCCAGGCTCTGCCTGCGGCTGTCTTTGCACCAGCCGCTGCTTCTCCCTGGGACCACACCCTCCTTACCTCCGAGCAGCCCAGCCACATACACCTGGTCTACCTGGTGAGCGTAGCCAAAATGTGTTTCTGTTTCTGAGACTCACTAGGCCAAGGCATGATGGTCTGTGCAAACTTGGGTGACAGAACTTAGACCAGATTGTGTTTTGATTATTTGTACATGGCATCCAGTCATTACACTGTGATCTCCTCAAGAGGACAGACCACGCCCTGCCGGTGTGGCTCAGCTGGTTGGGCAGCGTCCTGTGCACCAAAAGGTCGCCTGTTCAATTCCCAGCCAGGGCACAAGCCTGGCTGGCAGGTTCGATATCCAGTTGGGGCAAGTATGGAAGGCAACCAATCCATGTTCCTCTCTCTCTCACATCAATGTTTCTTTCTCTCTAGCTCTCTCTCTTCCTCTATTTAATTAATTAATTAATTAAAATAAGCTTATCTCTTTTTAAAAAAAAAACAAAAAAACAGTGCAGACCATGTCTCATTCTCCTCAGTGTTCCCAGTACTTGGTCCAGTGCTTGGTACAAGAGGTACTCAGTATTTTCCCATTGGATGGATGGATGGATGGACAGACTGATGAATGAACACAACAATTTTCTAATCATTTCTGGCCAACACTTCTTTGTTCCAGGCACTGTGCTAGGAGCTCTAAGTCATGAATAAACCTCGGTTCTTGGTTGCAGGCCGCAGCAGTAGACTTTGGCCACCACAACAGAAAAAGATCTCACCAGAAGTCCATCAGATAAATTGCAGAGTCCCTGGGAAGACTAAAGAAGCCAACTCTGAAATGGGCAGGAACCGAGGGAGACTAATCATCAGAGACACATCGCAGTCACACCCGGGGATGGCCTGACCAGGATGCCAGTGCTGACATCACCTTCACTGGACACTCCTTCTGAGGGAGCCAGAACCTTGCCATCCCCCCTGCCCCCTCCACTGCTGCTCACCTCCCTGGCCCACACAGCCCTCTGAGGCAGTCTCTCCTCTGCTTACAGATGACAAGCCCAAGGCCACATGGCCAGTCACCAGAGGGCGAAACTGAAATCTGACTTCCAGGCCACAGCCTCCCACTGCACTCTGCACCGTCTCCTTCCAGGCACCACTCCCTGTTCTTCTGTAAATACAGCTTCCGGGGCAGCATGCGACCCAGCAGCCAGGAAATTCTAACGCGCTAGCTTTTGTGTAGCTACATATTTGGGGTATGTTTTCGGCCCTGACAAATTGCACCGGGGAAATATAAAGACAGCAAAGTCGGCACACGAAGGCGGAGTAATTAGAGAGAGGTCTGTGCACTGACACGGTTGATTGAAGCGGCTTCCAGGAGGCTGTCCATCAGACACGCAGGGAAGCGGGGCCTGGCCGGAGGCTCGGGGAGGCCTGCAGAATCTGGCCAAGGATTCCGTGTCTTCACCTGCCCCTCCCTGCTCCCATGTTCACAACTGCCCTCAGCCACCCTAGGCAGGCTGAGTGAAGAACACGCCGGCCACGCCTCGGCCGCCAGCCCCACCCCCGGTCACAGTGGCTCCCTACCCAGATGTCCTTCGCAGACCCAGCTGCCCCAGTGACGTTGGCCGTTGGCTGCAGAGCTCAGATCAGGGAACCCAGCCTTAGTCTCAGCTCTACCTCCACTGCTCTGTGACCTTGGCCAATCATTTGACCTTCTGGGCTCTGGTTTCCCTATGACTTTCCCCTCCCCCTGCCCCCACTCTCCCACCTCTCACACTGGCCAAATTATTTCATAAAAAAGAACTCGGGATTCTTTGAGCTCTTTGGAGAGACCGCATAAACGCAAGGCATTATTAGCATCATTACTATTAAATATTAATCATGGCATTAGCATTGTCTATTATAAGCCCGAGAAAGAGGTTCCAAGAGCCCTGGGTGGAAATGGCTAAGAGAATAATTAGGCCCTTCAGGCCACAGACCCTTTCGGGTCCTCAAGTGAAATTAGAAAGGCAAATGAGACGGTGTTGAGATTTCCCCCTCAGCAGCCCCTGCTCAGTTCAACGTGGCTCCTCCTGGCCCCACACAACTCATGCTCTTCCCAGCCCCCTGCACCCCATGCCATGACTGCATTCCCACCCCCATCAGCCTGTCCAGGCCTATTTCAGGATGTGCCCCCCACCCCAACCGAAGCCTTCTCCCCTTCCCAGCTCCCTCTCTCTCCACCACCCGAACTGTTCAGTGGTGATTCCCTCTCTGCTCCTCATCCCATCAACCAGTGCTCACTGAGTCTCTATCATCCGCCAGGCATTGTGCTGAGCAGGAGGGGGTGCAGGAAAACAGAGACAATATTGAGATAATCGCTACCTTCGGAGACTTCTTAGGGGAGACGGCGTAGGGAATAAAATCTGTAGTTTGTATGACACTTGGCTAAATGCTCAAACCAGTAGGAATAGGATTATTCCCATTGTACAGTTGTGGAAATGGATTCCTCCATCAGTTGCATATGCTTCAGTGTCATTCCCTAGGAGTGGCAGAGCTGAGGAGTCTGTTCTCCGGCCTGCAAACCCTGAGCCATCCCAGCCATCGCAGCAGAGAGGGGCCCGGCGGCAGGCGTACATCCCTGTGCTGCGGATGGGAGGCTGAATCCCAAAAAGGCCCAAGGGAAGGGCTGACATTACTGAGTCCCTGCTATGCGCTTGGCCCCGGGCTAGATATTTGTGGGTAATTCAATGCTCACAGCAGCTCAGTGAGGTTTGTGTCTTAATCCGGGTGAGGAACCTGGGCCTTTGAGGAGGTGAGTGGCTGGGCCCAGGGCCACTCAGCTCATGAACAGCACGCCTGCCTGTTAAGCTGGCCCGAGTCCGGAGCTTTGCCCAACCTGCTTCGTCGCTCTTCCCCGCAGCTGCGGGTGAACTGTCCTGGGACCACTATCAGGCTGTTTCCAGAAAGACTGCAGACAGACCACCTCCCATGGCTCTCCAACCCCCACTACTTGAGGCCGAGAAGCGGCTCCATGCACCTGCGGTCTCCTGGGAGCTCCAGAAAAGTGACTGAAGCCTGAAACTCAGACCACAGCGCTGGTGGCCAGAGGCCAGGGCAGGAGCGTGAGGCTGAGACTGATGAGGAAAGACATGGCAGAGCCCACTGTCCCTGGCTGGGCTCGAGGCCCCTCCCGCACTCCTTTGCTATTGACTTGGCGGGGCTGCTGGAGGCGGGACCAGATGATCTTAGAAGGGTTGGGTGGCCCTCAAGATGCCTTTTGGGAGGCAGTGGCCTCGGCGGTCCCGGCTCTGCCTCTTGCTTCAACGGTGTTTGGACGGAACAGGCCCAGGGACGCCCTTTCTCCCAGCCTCCGGCCACTCTCCAGCATCTTATCCACTCACCACCTTCAGAACCACCTTCAGAACCACCTCCGGGACCAGCCAACACACGTGGTTTATTTCTACCTTAATCCTTATCGCCGAACAACCAGGAGCTCCCAAATCCGTCAGCATTATCCCACCCAGGGGGAGGCTGCGGTCAGCCGCCTGGACCCTGCCTCTTCGGGCCCCCACACCTACCTCTCTCTGGCTTCTGTTTCCACCTGGACGCTGTGGCTCTGGGGGGCGGGGGGCGTTTCTTCCGTGAGTTGGTGGAGAAGAAGCTCAAAGGCGCTGGGCGTCTCTTAAAGTTGCAAACCCAGTGCGGTGGGCGCTTTCTCTTCCAGGACGCGCTGAGGCCCCCCAAGATGAGTGGGCAGAACTCAGGGTGCCAGGGAAGCCGCCCTGGCCTTGAGGAGGAACCTGACCCAGGCCCCGCGGACCTGTGTGCCCCGGGTTCTGCCCACGCAGACCCTCAGCTCTGACTTCCTGCAGAACCGCTTCCGGGTGAGGAGGTGAAACTCATCAAGAAGATGGGCCACACCTGGCTCCCCTCCGCAGGCTGCCGCCCCCAGGCTGGGCTGAGCCAGTAGTTCAGTGGTGGGCAAACTGCGGCTCAAGAGCCACATGTGGCTCTTTGGCCCCTTGAGTGTGGCCACGAAGTTTCAATCGCACTGTACGTGCACGCCCACACGTGTTATTTTGTGGAAGAGCCACACTCAAGGGGCCGCAGTTTGCCGACCACTGCAGTAGCTCTTGGAAAGGCCCACCCTCCAGCACAACCAGGAGCCTGTGGAGCCCAGAGGCCTTTGAGGGGCCCCTCTGCATCCCCTGGTGTCTGCCTTTTACCTGAGCCTCACCCCGAAACTCCTAGCCTTGCTTTTAACCACCCTGAAGCCCTCTCCCATGCATTGGACCAAATGGAACAATAAAGCTTTTTGCGGGGGGGGGGGGGGGGCACTTTTTGGGAGCTCCCACCCTGAAGCCAATTCATGTTTACAGGCAATCAGTGGCCCATTTGATGAGCTACCCAATCATCTTCACTGGCCCTTCTTTGTCCGGCCTGGGAGTCTGTGGGGACTCCACTTGGGATGGGGTGTCCCGCTCGGCACAACATGGAGACACATTGATTAGCCACAGAGAGCAGAGGTGCCCCGTACAGTTGGTTGTACTGAGGATTCCGGGACCTGGCAGACACCAACACAGAGGAAAGCGTCCTGCCCCCCGCTGCGCCCCCCTCCGAAGGCAGGTGCCGGCAGCTGGAGCCCAGGGCGTCATGGTTAAACCATGGAGGCTGGAGCCAGACCAGCAGGCTCCACGTGCTTCCTGTTTGCTTGGAGCAAGTTCCCTAAGCCCTCAGCATCACCTGTAAAATAACAGTAATAACAACAACACTTATGCCTGATGGATCATTCCGGTAAAGCACTTAGTACAGCTTCTGACACATTGGAGACACTCAAGTTATTATTAATAATTTATACAAAATTAATATGACACCATAAAATATTCTGGTCATTATCAAGCGAATGGACCCCACAAGCAAAACTCAGCCTGGACCCTCAAATGTTCACCCCACTTTTTTTTCAGAAACCACAGGGGTTGGCAGTGAGAATCCTCAATAGCCCCCCAAATTCATTGTACCCGGCTCAGGTGAGAGCTTGGAACCTGGGAGAAGAGATTTCTTGGGACGTGTCTCCCCAAAGCCAGGCCTGGGCTTAGTATGTACTCTCAGTTTTCACTGTTTTATTGTTCTTGTTGTTGTTGTTAATCCTCACCTGAGGACATTTCCCACTGGTTTTTAGAGAGAGTAGAAGGGAGAAGGAGAGACATTGATGTGAGAGAGATGCATCAATTGGTTTCAGCCTGGTATCGAGCCTGCAACTAACATATGTGCCCTTGACCCGGAATCGAACCCAGGACCCTTCAGACTAAGGAACTGATGCTCTTTCCACTGAGCCAAATGGGCTAGGGCAGTTTTCACTTCTTGCAGCTGGGGGAGGGGGGCAGGCAGGCTGCAGAGGAATTGAGAGGACCTTTGAGACCAGTCACCTGAACTAACTGGGAGGGAGCTATGCTCCCTCACCCTCCCCCCCCCCCCCCCAGGCTCCTGCCCTCACCACAGGGCAGCAGCTGTCCGACAGTAGCCACAAAAACAGCTGTCTCCATCGAAAGCAACCCTTGCAAGCATTCAGACCCTTGGCCCCCGAGTCAGGCAAGACCCTGGTCAGTGCCCCCCCCCCACCCCCTCCCTACACACACACAGCAGAGGTGCCGCCTCTTCCTGGGCACCACTTTCTGCCTGGGGAGACTTGAAGCCTCTCTGCAGGGCATGGGCTGACCTGGGCGGTGTCAGAGGGCAAGGCTCACCACAGGCGCTCAGGGCCAATGTGCCAACCCCAGCAAGACAGACGGACAGACAGACAGAGAGACAAGGGTGCAGTGGGCAGAGGCGGGAAAGGGAAGGCACCTGGAAGGGATCTGCAGAGAGCCATTCCCAGCTAAAGACGGTCACTGGCATGATCGATCGGCTGTCTCTCCAACTGAAACAAAGAAGACCATCTCCTGAGTTGGGAAAGCACTTGGGAGGGAGCAGACGGACGGGCGGGGGGCAGAGCACCTGGGACCTGGGCAGGCGTCCCGGCCCTGGGAGGCTGGGCAGCGACTCCTCCTTCTCCAGGCTCCCCACTCAGCCCAGCTCTGTCCCAAGCCCCTGTGACCTGCTCTACTCAGGAAAGACACGCTGCCACGCTCCAGGCTGGACAGGTACAGCCACTGAAACTCCGAGACTGGCCTGGTCCTGCCAGCTGTTTCAGCATCTGGACCGCTCACCGGTCTTGCCTGTGTGACGGGACAGCAGGTGGACAGAGGAGGGTGAGACAACAGTGACAGCCTGATGGGGCCAACTACTGCCACAGATGGCGGGTCCCCCTGCTTCTGGGCACACCGCCTCCCCCACCCCTCATGACAGGAGCAGAGCAGGAGAGACAGTGCCCACCTGGGTGAGCACCCAGCATCTCAGAGCTCGCAGTGAGCTTGGCCCTTCAGGTCACCCACAGCCAATCAGCAGAGCCCAGCCTACCCTTCCGACCGCCAGGCCCCCACCTAGTCAGCTTTCTGTGACCTCACACTGCTGGTTGATTAAAACGAAGCTTGGATCCATAAGTACTGACGTGGAACCGTGTCCAAGATCTATGACAGTTCAAAGTATTTTGCAAGTCATGATGTATTGTGTGATTCATTTTCATAAAATAACACCAACAATCCATGAAATGATGTACATGAAATAACAAACACAGAGGCATGGAACTCAAATCTGTTAAGGGACTTCTTACTATTTATTTTTAAATTTCCCCTCATGTGTGGATCATTTGACAAAGAGCCATGTGACGCTGATCAGGGAGACAATAAAGATGAACATGTGGGTGCCCGCGAAGGAGCCCTCCACCCCACCGCCCTGCGCCACAAGCTGGAGATTTCTGCTTTTCGTCCCTTCCTCTAATTTCTGGGGGGAACAAGGAGTTTGGCTCCGGGAGCCTCCAGGGGTTTGAAGAGCAAGAACCACTTTCTTCTCCCTCTGCACCCCACCCCTCTGCAGCCCCTTCAGCTCTGGGCTGGATGGGATTGGGGGGGGCGGCGGGAGTGGAGGGGGCAGGCCAGACAGCGCCCTTGAGCGGAGCCCGTGCATATGGAAGACCCGGGGAAGACGCGGCACTCGGGCTCGCTCCGCTCCGGTCCCTAAATGACAGCAGATGAGGTAAAGCCAGGGGGTGGGAATGGGAAGGGGTGGGAGGGGCAGAGGAAGTCATCTCCAGGGCCCGAGCGTTGGCTGAGGACAGGAGCCAGCCAGAGAGCGGAGCCTGGGAGAGGGAGGAGCACATCTTGATGCAGAGATGCTGCAGTGGCTCCGGGCGCGCACACACACCAGCGCCCTCGCCCGCCACCGCCGCCAGGGCTGCCGCCACCGCGCCAGGACAGCAGCCAGCGGCTGAGGGAGCAGGGGAGGAGAGGCGGCCGGCCCAGGGGGCTGGTGGCCGGGCTGGCTCTGACTCATCGCCTCGGTCAGCGTCCACCTGCCCCAGCCAACACCCCTCTTTCACCCCAGGTAGGTGGCAACCAATTTTGTCTCCTCTCGCTGCCGCTGCCAGGGGAGGGGGACTCCCCGGGGGTGCTCTTGTGGGCAGGCACTCGGAGCTCAGTGCCCTTGCAACTTAGAAGGGGCAGGGGCAGGGCGGGAACCCCCGCTTCGGGCTGGGGCCAGTCTGACCTCTCACCACTGGGACTAGAAGTCCCCTCCGCCCTGTCTACATGGGTGGCATCCTGCAGGGCCCAGCAGGCCCCGCCTGGCCAGGAAGCTGGCCTCCTGCAGCGTGTTCAAGAATTTAAGCCGGTCAGCGGCCGCTGGCTGACAGCAGCAAATGCCTTCAGAGGGGGCAGTGGCTCTGGCCCCTGCCCTGGCCCCCAGTCCAGGACCAGAAAGTCCCGGAGGCCAAGCCCCAGACCCTGGCCGGCCCCCAGATCTCCCGGATGGAATGGTACTGACTGCCCAGCCTGGAGGCCCCCCTGGAGGCTGCCTCTGCAGGGTGACCTCTTTGCAAAGTCTTGCTTCAGTTCCACAGAGGAGGGAGTGGACCACGAGCTTGGGCAAAGGCCGGTCCAGAAACAGGGACTTAGGGAGGAGAAACTGAGGCAAGTGAGACCCCAAAGGGTAAGGACTGAGCCCACAGGGGCTGAAATTTCTTTTCTTCCCTCCCCCCTCCCCAACTTTGCCTTCCCCCCAAACCCCTCCCTCTCATCTTCACTGGTGGGAGAGAAGGATTTGCATGAAGTTGGTAAGAAAAGGGGCTGGGGCTAGAAGGGGGAGGGACACGGTTTCGGGGTCCAGGAAAAGAGGGCCACCCTTCTCCCCAGCACCATGGGGCTTACATAATGGATCTGCGGTGGGGGGAGCGGCCCCAGGCAGTGCCCAGAGCGGAATCCTGTCACCTGGTCCAGGAGGGGTTGGAAGGCCTGGGAAAGAAGACGGGGGAGTGAGATGAGACAGAGCCTGTGGGAAGAGAGTCCCGGGCCACACGGGACAAAGCCAGGGGCGCTCAGCAAAGACCTCCGGGAGCTGAGCCTGTGTCCCAGGAGGAAACGCTGTCAGTCAAGGTTGTTTGGAGGTTTGGGAATCCAGACAGACAGGATGGGAGGAGCTGTGAGTGCCCGTGGCCCAGCCCTGGAGAAGGATGGGTTTCCAGCCCGCCGGGTGCCTGCCCTTAGCTTTGCCCCCTTTTCATGTCCAGCCAGACCTACCCTCCTTTCCTTTCAGCTTCACTCCTCGGCCATGAACCCCCTTCCCAGCCCAGCCAGCATCATTTCTCCTCTGCTCTGAGGGAGGCAGGCATGGGCACAGCCCAGTATCCCAGTCCATCAGAGCCATCCCGGTCTCCTTCCGGCAGCCGACTCCGGCTCCCCTCCCAGCTCTCTGGCCAGAGAGCCCTCAGTTCCCTCAGCCACGCCTCCTCTCAGCTGCTCTCAGAGGGACCAGAGCAGCCACTGGGGATCCAGGGCAGCCAGAGGTGGGCCACCTGTGAGAGGCTGGTGTGACCTGGGCTCCTGGGGGTGGGGCAGGGGGTGGAGCCCAGGCTCCTGGCCTGGACAGCAGCCCTCTCCAGGGTGCTCACCAGCTAACCCTTACCAGCCAGGCTGCAGAACCACTCCAGCAAGGCTTTGCCACAAGGCCAGAGTTCTTCCTGATCGCCTGTGGGGTCTATCAGGAGTCCCCAGCCAGCAAAGGGGAGGCAGGAAGGGAGAGAGATGGGATGGGGGTCCCTGAGCACATGACATCAGTCACCAAGATCCACCTGTCCTTCCGGTGCTCAGCATGGGCGGTGAGGGAAGCACAAGGCTCCTCTCCCTCTCTCTCTCTCTCTCTCTCTCCCACTCATCCTCTACGCCCCACCTGGCCAAGCCCTCACACTCCTTTCCCTGATCAAATGTGCTCTCCACCTTCAGCCCTCAAATAGAGACACATGTGGGCGGGCCTCTGGGCATTGTGCTCAGTGGGGTGCTTGCACAGGTCCTCTCTGACCCAAACTTACTCCTCAGGGGCAAGCCCTTGGGAGGGCGCCCCAAGGCATCCTCTCTGGTGCTAAGGCTGTCAGGGAAGCAATTCATCTGGGGGGTCCTCCACCCCCCACCCCAGAATGTCCTCAAGCCAAATGTTTGTGAGAAAGTGCATCTCAAAGACAATCTGGGTCTGCGTGTGGCTGGTGTTTGCACTGTTGGAGGGATTCCTGGGGGCAGAGCCAGGGTGTTGAGCAAGAGGAGGTCAATACTCATGGAAAGAATAGTCCAGCGAAGCAGGAGGGACTGAAGTTAGACTGCAGGAGGCACTTCCTCGCCAGAAGGATGAGCCCGAGGTGGGGCCGTCTTTCCAAAGAGGCCATGGGAAACGGGGGTCCGGTCCAAGGTTAAAACAGTCTTGCTTGGGGGTGGAGGTTGGGCTGGATGACCCTGTAAATTTCTCCAGGCTCAGGAATCCTCTTTCAATTGGTAAGAGGCGGGGCGACTAGGACTCCTTTCACTCCCTGCTGCCTCATGCGGGCCATCTCTCCCAGCCTCTCTCATTCTTCTGGACCTCCCCCAGCCCCACCACACACACACGGTTTGCTAACCTGGACCTTGTGGGAGTTTCCATGGACTCTGTCTTGGTGGTCACCATCCTGGAGTAAACAAGTCCTTCCTTGGGTTCAGTGAGTCCTCTTGCTACAAAATAAGCCCGTGTTTCCTTGTTTATCAAAAGAGGATGGGAGCAACAGCAAAGATGTGTGATGTGCTCCCCCAAAACTGAGCCCGTGGCATCGCAGGACACGTGCAGATCCAAGTACAGCTCAGCGTCCTTCTCATCTGATGAGCTGCACAACCATGTCCCCCGCCCCCAAAACACACACACCACACACACATACACACACACACACACACACACACACACACACACACACACAGAGCACCCATCCGGACGAAACCTTGGGGGCCTCCTCTGGCCCCAGCCCACATCCTCTCAATGTCCGCCAGCCGCCACAGACCAAGAGGCTGTTCCACCCATGTCTGCCCGAACGTCGGCCTTCTTGCTGTGTAACCCAGAGGAGCCGTTCGGCTGGGCTCCAGAGCAGAAGCTGGCCTGAGGGGCGGAGCAGGTTCAAGCCCACCCACCGGGCTGGGCGCTGACCGGCCTGCAGGACACTGTCTAGGAGTTGGGGCGTCTCCTTTCTGCAGACAGGAGGGGACATGCAAAATCACTCCCCCAACTTCTTCCCGATTTGGCTCTTCGGAACAAAATTAAAACAATTGCTCTTACTCCTGGCATCTCACAAACGGACCCTCCTCCCCACGCCTCGCTCATGCCTTCATACCAGGCACCGAGCAGGCAGGCGAGTGGGAACCCGAGGGTCGAGGCGCGCCTGCCCCCTGTCCCAGCCCCTCCCGGGAGGATGCAGGCCCTCCCTCTGTCCACATCCCACTCTGAGGGGCTCTCCATGCAGCCATGCAGTCATGCAACGGCAGAGGCAGGAGGGCCAAGGTCTGCAGGCTGAAGATCAAGGGCCAGATTCCCTCAGGGCCAGGCTGAGAGCTCACACACCCACCTTTCCTCAGAGACAGGGCAGTCAGTGCCGGGGCTGGGCCTCAGGGAACCCGCTGCCAATGCAAGAGCCTGCGGACACCTCGGGGTGCGGGGAGGGAGGGAGCACGAGAGGGGGCTGAGGAGGGTCCCAGCTGCACAGCTCCCCTGCCCCCCATGGGGACTAAGAAGGTCCCCAAGCCTCAGGACCTCCTCCAGCGGAGGCCACCTGCCTTCCTCACCGAGGCCTCTCAACCACGGTGCTGCTCCTGCCCGCACCCACCCTGCCTGCCACGTGGCCGCGCCGGGCCACCATAGACCCCTGTCCTCCCAGAGGGGCGTGGAGTGGTCCTGTCCCAGCTGGTGGTTCCTGTCGTAGGCAGAGTCCCCCTCCCCTCTGAGACCCGAGGGAGGGCAGCAGGTGGGGAGGGTTGCGGAGTAGCACCTGCTTGGGGTGCCCCGCGGGTCCTCGCCAGGTGTTCTCCGGAACAGCTGGCGTCTAGATGTGACTGTGCGTCCTGGTGCCCTCCTCTGGGGTGGTGTGCGTGCTGGGCTGGCCCGGGCCCCCGCACCTGGGGGCGGAAGAGGAAGAAGGCACCTGCCCAGATGTGGGAGGCTGTCAGCGTCCTAAACCCGTGTGCGTGCAGCCCCCACGTGGTGACTGTGCAGAAGGGAGCCTGACACAGCCAGGCACAGTGTCTGTGGACATGTCTGTTCCCCCTTCACCCCACCCCCACCCCGACTCTCGCCATGGGCCAGGAATGGTGCTAATTTCACCAGAGTCCCTTGGGGTGGCTACCCCTTCTCACCCCCATGCTGCAGACTGAGGCTCTGAGATTCTAAGTAATGAACACAGTCGTCAGGGCTGTGCTAGCTCGTCAGCTCCAAGGGGGTTGGTTGAGGGCCGCCCCGCTAGTCTGTGCTGTGCTGTGGGGTGGGGCGGGGGCATGAGGGCTCAGGCGGTGCTCGGCGCCTTAAGATAAATCACTTCGTCTCTGCCCTCCCCTGGACGCCAAACTCCCCCTTTGTCTGTCCCCACCCGTCGGAAAGCAGCCCTGGGTGCTCACATCTCCCCCGGGGGTGGCGGGAGGCGGATTCAGGGCCAGGAGCCGGGTGTCCTCAGTGGTCGCATTTAGGAGGCGTGTGTCTTTCATTTTCTGGCTGTTCTGTGCAGGGCCCTGAGCCCAGCATACCCTGCTGTGTGCTAGAGTCCAGCTCTCAGTCTTCCTTCCCCCTCACCCCACCTTCATTGTCCCCCAGGCCCTTTGTTCCCTGGGCCAGCAATCCAGCCAGTGCCCCCTGCAGCCTCTGAACCCCCAAGCAGCCCGCTCCCCCATGTGTTGGTGCCTCATAGGCCCGGCCCCCCTGATGGTTACAGCCTGTGCCCGCCTGTGCCAGCCTGTGCCTGCTCCCCTGTACCGGGCAGCTGGCCTGGGCCAGGCTTGGCTGGCTCGGGGCTCACAGGGCCCGCTCCGGGCCTGGCATAGCTCCACTCTGGCCTGGCTCCTGACAAAAAGGCCTCCCCCATCCTGAGCATTCCAGGATGTGTCACAGGGCAGATGGTATGAGGAGAGGACTGGTCCGTGGGGCTCATGAGCACATCCTCGGGCACATGGCTGGTCCATAAAGGCAGTTTTTGCTACTGTCTCCCAGTGCATAGCACAGCGCCTAGCACATGGCACTAAATGCTGGGAGGAAGTGGACACAGGGCAAGACTGGATGCCACCTGCCTCACCTTCAGGGAGCAAGAAGCTGCAACCTTTGACCCAGACTCCGCCTTGGCACACAGCTGGGCTCAGTGTACACCTGACAGCACTCTCTAGTACCTCTGGTGCAACCCAGGTGCTCCTCCCTCTCAGCCCCTGCCCAGCCCTCCCCGGTCTGTCCCTCAGGGGTGCCTGGGACCCCTGAGCCCTTAGGTGACTGATAAAGGTCTGAGTTAAGCTGAGTTTTAGGAGGAGCAGAACTGGATTATTCACAAAGTATAATAATTACCTGTGGTGACATCATTCTGACCGCTGTGGGGGGAGGTGAGTGATCCAGGATCAGGTCTCCTTGTGGGTCACAGGAGGACAGGGCAGGGCTGGGTTCATGCCCTGTGCAGGCAGGGACACACAGAAACATGCACAAACACATGGGCACACACGTGGGCACACACACAAAGACCAGACATATCCAAACACAGACACACAGAGACACATGCATATACATAGAGACACAAAGACCAGACCTCACATATCCACAGGGACACATAGGCACGACACACAGATACACACCAACATTACACACATGCACGCACACACACGCACAGCCACCCCGCTCTCTCCAGCACTGCGGGAGCAGCAGTGGCTCCTGTCCCAGGGCCCCCAGCTCCCTGGTGGTCTGTCTCTGCTTGGCCCTGGCACACTCAGTGTAAAGCCCTGAGCCCAAGCCAGCACCCTGCCCCCTCACTGAGCTCCCAGACTAGCAGACAAAGGACAGGAATGAGCAAGCAATGATTGAGCCCCTTCTCTGTGCCCGGCTCGGGGATGTGCCACACTAGCGCTAAGGGGGTGTTTCCAAACGTTTTGGAACCATGGGACCCTTAGTTTAAAGCCGGTGTGGGGAACATCGGCTCTTGGGTGGTATAAGGCCCACAAAATCATTCCTTTGGCCCTGCCAAGGCATTAGGGTGAGTTAATTAAATGTTCGATCAAATATAGCAGCTAATTTGTAAGTTGATAATTTTGTATGGCCCGTGAATGATGTTGTTAGAAATATCCAAATGGCCCTTGGCAGTAAAAGGTTCCCCACCCCTGGTTTAAAGGGAACCTTGTGGAGAAGTCTAGTAGATGAAGCAGATGTGAGTGAGGCTGCTCTGGCTGGAGCTGGGGAGGGTCTCAGCCCCTCCTCTCTCTGACCCCATCCCTGCTGTGACCCTGACCCCATAACTTCCCCGGCAGGCACTCCAGTACCTCACTGAACACCAGAACAGTTCTGCAAAGTAATCTCCACTTTGCAGATGAGAAAACAGGCCCCACCGGGGGAATCACTTGTCCGAGCTCACAAAGCCAATAGGAGATGAAGTCCATGTCACCAAATCCTGTCCGTGGAGGCCAAAGCCTGGGCACTTCCCAGAGCCCCAGTGCCTCCCTGTTGGGAGAGCTCCCTGCTTTTGTGCAGCCTCTGGGGTCATACTTCCCGGTTCCTGTGCCTGAACCCCCTGTGACCCTAGAGACCTGAGTGTGTGTGTGGGAGAGAATGTGTGAGAGTGAGGGGTGAAGGTGAGTGTGAAGCAGGGACTGTGTGTGAGAATATCTGTGAGAGAGTGTGTATAAAAGTGTATGAGAGCCCTGGCTGGTCGCCCTGTTGGTTAGAGCATCGTCCTGATACGCCAAGGTTGCGGGTTCGATTCCCAGTGAGAGCACATACAAGAATTAACCAAAGAATGCATAAATAAATGGAACAAGAAATCGATGTTCCTCACTCTCCCTCTCTCTCTCTCTCTCTCTAATCAATTAATAATTTTTTTTAAAGTGTATGAGAGAGTGTGTGAGGGTGAAAGTGTGTGTATGTGAGTATGTGTATGAGGGAGAAAGAGTGTGAGGGTGTGAGTTTGTGAGAGGATATGCGAGTTGGCCCCAGGGTTGTTCTAGGCCAGTGATGGTGAACCTTTTGAGCTCGGCGTGTCAGCATTTTGAAAAACCCTAACTTAACTCTGGTGCCGTGTCACATATAGACATTTTTTGATATTTGCAACCATAGTAAAACAAAGACTTATATTTTGATATTTATTTTATATGTTTAAATGCCATTTAACAAAGAAAAATCAACCAAAAAAATGAGTTCGCGTGTCACCTATGACACGCGCGTCAGAGGTTCGCCATCACTGTACTAGGCTCTGGGGAGCACTAGAGCCTGGTTAGCCCCATCAGTTGTCTATTGAGCTCCACTGTGTGAGTGTGACAGTGATGTGCACAGGCTCCTGGAGGCACATAACACAGCTGTCCTCAAACAGCACCGCACAAGTAAGTGCTATTACGTGCCAGGCACTTCGCCAGGCTTGGTGAGACCTGGAGACACGGTCTCTCCCCTTGGGGGGCTCACAGTCTTCTACGGAGGCGGGCCACGGCACAGTCAGGGTGCGAGCTCAGTTCTAACTGCGTGCTCGTGGGGCATCTTAGGGGCTTGGGTGAGCTTGAATGGGGCCATGCGGGATGTGGACGCGTGTGCCCGGCCTGGGAAGGGCATTTCAGAGGAGGGGCGTCAATGACAAAGGCACAGGGATGGGTGTTGGGGGACGGTCACGGGGCCGGAAGTGCTGAATTTCTCAGTTCAAGTCTGGAACTGAACGTGGCCAGGACAGGGAGGGGCAGGTAGTGGTGAGAGGTGGCCCCAGGCCCTTCCGGACCAAGGCAAGTGGGCGTGAGGCTGGAGTGGGCGGAGAAGGCTGAGGAGGGTTTGGGGACTCGCCAAGGAGCACAGCGTGAAGTGAGGCAGGGAGGTGCGGAGCGTGCTTTGGTTTGCAGACCCTGTGCTGACTCGGGCAGAGTTAGAGTCACCGGCACCTGCCTCCTCCCCTGGCCACCCCCGCCCAGGGGACAGCATCCAGGCCCTCAGCGCCCTGCACTCTCTGCGAGCTCACAGGCTCGGAGCTGGAGGGGACCTTAGAGAGCAGCCATTCTGCAGATGAGTCACCGAGACCCAGGGGGACGGGTTTGCAGACAGTGAGTGGAAGAGCCCCAAACCAGGTCCCCCCTCTCTCCCCTTCCCCGCCACCCCAGAGCCCTCCCCCTGCTCTTAGGTGTCTGCGAGGGGGCAGGCAGGACAGAGGAGCCAACTGGCTGCCTGCTGGCTCCTGCGGCAGCTCTGACAGGGACCTGCGGGATCCCAGTGCCCCAGGCACCCAAATAACCGAAAGCACGCCCCTGAGATGCCACACTCCCTCCAGAACCTGGAAAGCTGGCCCAGAGACGGGAGTGGATGGAGAGGCTGGCCCTGACCTCACTTCTAGGGATGCGGCCCCATCGGTCAGACCGGCAGAGGGGGCTCTGACTTGTTCTCGGGGCCCCCACCCTAGGGAACAGGTTGCCCTGAGCTCCCAAGATCTAGCCAAGACCCCGCTCATCTCCGTGCCAGAGGGAGGCTCCTCCGGGAGCTGCACGGACGCTTTCAGCTCGGGCTTCCTGGCCCATTCGCCCATGTGGCCGGGGCACCGCTTACAAGGCCATATGGCTCCACTGCACAAGACATGAGGACTTACCTGGGGGCACGGGGAGAAGGGGTGCACAGTGAGACCCCTCCACTAGAAGCAAGGCTGGGCCTGAGAGACAGCACAGCTCCCAGGGCGGCTCATTGCCCCCGCCCAGGTAGCCGTGGGGGACAGGGGCAGTGGGCCCCCATTACTAGAGAAACATGTTACTAGTTCCCCAAGTCCGGGCCCGGGCCCTGTTCTCGTCAGAACCCACCCCAAGAGCTATTACAGGTGAGCCGGCAGCTGGCCCTGGCCTCCTGACCCCAGCTGGTCACTGTTTCCCTTCCTGAGGTCCCTGCTGGCCAAGCCCGGGGGAGGGGAGGCGGGGGGGGGGGGGGAGCAGGAGGCAGAGGTAGTGACTGAGCCAGACTCCCAGGGGGCCGTCGGAGACACTCAGCAATGAAAGAGCTCCTTGGTAATAGCCAAGCCCCTTCCCCTGGGCCCTGGGAGGATGAGCGCTTGAGCAGTTCCGGCCTCTCCCAGGCAAGACCCAGACAGCCTGGAGCTGGGAGGGGCGCTCAGCTCAGGGCCCCCACCCTCCTGCCTCCCTAGGTCCTGCTCAGCCTCCTGCCGCACTTTCCTCTCCTCTCCTCCACCTGGGCCTGGACAGCGCCATGGGGACTCTCTCCAGGAGGAAGTCGCAGCTGCTGCTGCTGCTGCTGGCTGTGGCCCTCGTCGCCTCTCCAGGTAAGAGGGCCGCGTGGTCCCTGAAGCCCAGCGGGGTGGTTCTAGGGCTATGTCATTGCTATTATTGGAGCGATGACTACAGAAGTCACTGGCTCTGCAGGGCTGTAGCACTTAACATTTCTGAGGCACTTCCCGGCTAGAATTTCCCCATTTACGGATCTTCCCTCCCTTGAGGTTAGGAGGGGGACTGAGTGTTTGCCCTGTGTAGGTGAAAGAAGCATGATCAGAGGGTGAAGGGCTTGCCCAGGGTCACCCAGCAGGATTAAGGCACAACCAGACCCCACAGCATCAGCCCGCAGTTGAGGCCTCGAAGGCTGCACCGATCAGTAGAGTAGCCAATAGCCACGGGACGATCAAAGTGAAGAGAAATTCCGTTTTAAAATTAGCTCCTCAGTGGTACTAGCACATTTCAAGGGCTGATTGCCACACTGGACCGCAGCACAGATTACAGAACATTCCCGTGGCCGGAGGAAGTCCTACTGGGTGGTGCTGCTCTGGGGTCCCTGCCACGAGCAGGCAGGGATCACACCACGAGGCTGGGAGGGTCCTGGGCACCTGCAGCCTGGCAGACCGCATGGAGCAGGCTGTGGGGAGAGGGGAGGCAGAGCGCCGGGGGCCCAGGCAAAAGGCAAGAGGGACCCAAGCAAAGGCTCTCATGCGGGGGTGCTGCGAAGTGGGGAGAAGGGAGGACGGGCTGATAGGAGGAGGAGGAGGATGGGCTGATGGGAGGAGAAGGAGGAGGAGAGGACAGTGTAGGTTGAGAGGCCAGGGTAGCTGGACTCTGGAGAGGGTCCCGGAGACCCAGCCCGTCTGATAGCAGGAGGATGCTCAGGCTGCCTGCTGCAACTCAAGGGGTTCACTAGCCCCACCACTGGCCTCTCTGCCCTGACCCCCAGCCCGGGTCAATAGACGGTTTTCTCCCTAAGCTCTCCGTGGGAGAAAGAGTCCCCGTGCTCCCCATCCTCCTCTGTCCTCCTGGAGTCCCCGCCAGCTCAGGCTGCACCCACCCCTCCCCCAAGGCTGTAGCCACACATTCTAGGTTCTTGTGGCACCAGGGAAGGACTCGGCTGGCATGCTTCCCACCGTCTCCGTGTGTCCCAACGCCTCTCAGTCCTGCAACCAAGCCAGGGAGGCTGCTGGGAATGACCCAAGGGTGGGAGTCGTCTCCCAGCCCCAGCCCCAGGCCTAGCTGCCTGGGAGGGCCCTCCCGGTCCCCAGGAGCTGCGGGGTTGGGGAGCCCTGGCTGAGGGAGCAGGAGACACCCACCCTGCAGAGAGCAGAGAGGGGCCTGGGCCGCTCAGCATTGCGCCCTCAGGGATAGCTCAGTGCTGAGACCCCCTCATTGGAGGCAAGGGTGTGGGCAGCCTCCGGGGTCCTTAGACCCAGAGATGCAGGGAAGGCCACAGGAGAGGGGACCCGTCTTGCCACGTGGCAGAGCTCCAGAGACTGCAGTGGAGCCTCCTGTGGCTGGTTCCCACCCTCCCAGGAAGGTGCCTGGGCCCCACCTCCTCGCGGCCCTGCCCCAACCGGGGCTGCACCTGCTGCAGGGAAAGGCAGAGGGCTCCCCTCACACTCACACCCCTCGCCCCTCACCTGTGCTTGGGGAGCAGAGTTGCCAGGACAGGGAACCCTGCCTGCGTGTGTGTGCCATGTGGGTGCACATAAGGGAGTGTGTGCGGGTGAGGGGTGTGGGCACCTGCATCTGTAGACATCGGGGTGAGGCTGTGCACACAGCTGCGTGCAAGGAGAAAGCTTTCCCAGGGCGAGAGCCAGTCTGAAAGCATCGGTGCCCCTGGGCCCACTCAGCCGCCCCACCAGGGTTCCTGGAAGACAGAGTTACTGGAAGCTGCTGTTGAACAAGATGGCTCCCAGCAGCCCGGCTGCCTCCGCCCCCCTCCCTCCCCTCCCGGCCCCTCTCTGCAGTCCCAGCTGGGGCAGGGGTCCCCTCCCCTCCACCACCATCATTAACTTGGGATTAAGCCGGGCCCTAGCCGCCATCTCCAAGGCCTGAGGCGGCAGTGAAGGGTGGTGATGGGTGGTGGGGAGCGGGGAGGGGGGTGGAGGATGCATTTCAGGGAGCTCTGCCTCCATCCTCATTCTGAGAGCTGCTTCACAGCTGCCCTCCTCGCTCCCCAGGGTCCAGGCTGGGCCTCAGCTGTAGCATAGGGACCAAGCCCCCATCCCGGGAAGAGGCCTGACAGCTGGATGCGTTGGGCAAGGAGGCACTAATTGGTTCATGGAGACCCCACAGCCCCATGACCCACCCAGGAGGGCCTGGAATCAGCTGCACTGAGGGTGGAGCAATTAGGGGTGGCCTGGCTCCTGCCTGACACCACGAAGGCGCATGAGCCTGGACACAGCAATCGGCACAGGGGCCACTCCCCACCCCCGAGGGAAGGCAGGTGCGACTCGCTCCCCCCTGTGCCCGGTCCCCGCCCTGGTGAGGATGGACACTGGCCCTGAGGTGCCCGTTTGCTCAGCGAGTTCAGGAGACGGAGGTGCAGACCTGTGTGCGCCACAGACTTGCCCCGTGACCCGCACATCATTCCCTCTTCTGCGCCTCTTTCTTTTTTCTTTTTTTCTTTTCTTTCCTTTTTGTTAATCCTCACCCGGGGATACTTTTCCATTGATTTTTAGAGCGAGTGAAAGGGAGGGGGAGAGACACAGAGAGAGAGACATGGATGTGAAAGAGACACATCGATGGGTTGCCTCCTGCAGGCGCCCGGGGCCTGGGATCCAGCCTGCAACCCAGGTGGTAGGTGCCTTTGACCAGAATTGAACCCGGGACCCTTCAGTCCTCGGGCCGACGCTCTATCCCCTGAGCCAAACCAGCCAGGGCTGTGCCTCTCCTCCTTGAGCTGTCACACTGGCATTGTATACAAATGCCCCCAAAGCAACGTGTACACCATCCACCCATCAGAAAGCCTTCCCTCCTCCCAGGTTCCCCCACCCCGCACTTGGGTCCAGCAGATGCCTGCTGAGCACACGCCTGTGCCAGGCTGAAGCCTCCCACAGACCCTGGGAGGGAGTCCACCGTCTCTCCATCGCACAGGTGGAGATGTTGGCTCAGAAGGTTCTAGAACAGCTGGTAAGAAGCTCAGAACCAGGGCCCTTTCTCTCAGGACAACCTGCTCCAGGGACATATATTCCTTCTCCCCCTTTTGACCAGTGACTTCCCACACCTCCCCCGAGGCCGACCTCACAGCCCGAAGACCAGCTTTTCCGAGAGATCCCGACTGCAGGCTCCTTGGGGAACAGGGGCTGTGTCTTACTCATGTTTGCAACACAATGTGTAGCCCAGTGCCAGGTATACAGCAGGTGCTCAATACCCGTGCAGGATGGGTGATCGACTGAACTAACTTGCCCTGATCGGGCCTGTCCACCCTATTTAAATTCCACTTTTAATTAATTGCAATTGAATAAAATGACGAATTCGGTTCCTGGTGGCACTAGCTACATCTTGAGGCTCCATGGTGGCTTATGGTGCCAGACTGGACGGTGCAGAAAACAGAACCCTCCCACCCTGTGAGAGTTCTCCTGGGCGGCACCGCCCCAGAGGCCGGCTCCAGCCCAGTCCCTGAGGCCCTGTGTCCCCATCCACAGCCGGGAGCTCGGCCCGGGGATCCCCGGCCACCTTTGGCCCTGTCTTTGAAGACCAGCCGCTCAGTCTGCTATTCCCAGAGGAGTCCACGGAGGAGAAGGTGACCCTGGCATGCCGTGCCCGCGCCAGCCCTCCGGCCACCTACAGGTGAGACCCCACGGTGGTGAGACCCCATGTGGTGAGACCTCGGGACGCTGTGCGGGCAGGACTCAGGAGGCCCTCCTCCCGCTGCAGGTGGAAGATGAACGGCACCGAGATGAAGCTGGAGCCAGGCTCCCGCCAGCAGCTGGTGGGAGGCAACCTGGTCATCATGAGCCCCACCAAGGCCCAGGACGCTGGCGTCTACCAGTGCCTGGCCTCCAACCCCGTGGGCACCGTGGTCAGCAGGGAGGCCGTCCTGCGCTTCGGCTGTGAGACCAGACCCAGGCGGGAGGGGGGTGCCAGACATTCGGGGGGAGGGGAGGGGGCTGGGAGGAGTGTCCAGAAGAGGCAGGCGGCTGCGTGGGAGAGCCCGGTGGGCGGGAGAACGGTGCCTGAGCACGGCCTGGTCTTCCCTCCAGTCCTGCAGGAATTCTCCAAGGAGGAGCGGGACCCCGTGAAAGCCCATGCGGGCTGGGGAGTGATGCTGCCCTGTAACCCCCCTGCCCACTATCCAGGTGCGTCGGGCCCGGGCCCGTGGTTGGTTAGACAGAGGGCCTAGGAGAGTGCCAGCTGCTCGCAGAGGGTGGATAGAAGGTGGTGAGTGGAGCCTGGAAGCTCACCCTGGGCCCTCAGCCTTAAGTGGTGGTTCCTTCATGGGCCCATCATTTCCTAGCACTGAGCCCTGCCTCCCCCTTCCGGCTGGGAGGTCCCTGCGGGCCGCTCGCTGTCAGGTGCACTGCACTTCCCAGGGGCAGGGATAAAGGGCAATCTTCCCTCTAGGTCTCCCCTCCGCCCAGCTCAGCTCAGAGAACGGGCTCTCAGGAGAGGGTCTGCAGACCCCCACCAGCACGTCGGGGTCCCCCCCAGAGTCGCCTGTTAGCCCAACACCCCCCGGTGTCCTCATACTCCCCCCGTCCTAGGCCTGTCCTACCGCTGGCTCCTCAATGAGTTCCCCAACTTCATCCCGACGGACGGGAGGCACTTCGTGTCCCAGACCACAGGGAACCTGTACATCGCCCGGACCAACGCCTCGGACCTGGGCAACTACTCCTGCCTGGCCACCAGCCACATGGACTTCTCCACCAAGAGCGTCTTCAGCAAGTTTGCTCAGCTCAACCTGGCCGCTGAAGGTCAGGGTCGGCCGGCAGGCCGGGCGGAGAGGGCTGAGGGGCAGGGGGTGTGGGGAAAGGGGTTTCCCTCGGAGGCTGTGAAGCAGCTCACAGGGCACAGGGTCTGGGGCCCAAACCACCGGGTCCTCCTGCTACAAGACCTCAGTCGCTCGGCCCAGGTCCCCACGGGGAAAGGGACTTAGGATGGAGTCGGCGCTGAGCTGGGCTGCGATCCTGGCACGGGAGCACCTGGCCCGGGCCTCTAGCATCCGACCTGCCAAACCCTCTCGCCCCAGATCCCAGGCTCTTCGCGCCCAGCATTAAGGCCCGGTTCCCAGCGGAGACATACGCGCTGCTGGGACAGCAGGTCACCCTGGAGTGCTTTGCCTTCGGGAAGTGAGTGGTGGAGGCGGGAGGGCGGGCAGGACACGGGTGACCCCAGAGAGAAAGGGGGGAGGCGGGGGCAGCACTCAGTCATCTTGGTGCCTCTCTCAGGGTCTAGCAGTGCCAGGCCCACCGTTTGCAGTGAGGCCTAAACACCCGGCCTACCTGGTTCAAATCCCAACTCTGCCACTTGCTGGCTGGGGGGCCTTGGGCAAATTACTTAACCTCTTTGTGCCTCCGTCCCCTTATTTGCACATGGTGATAATAATAGTTCCTGCCTCACAGGGTCATTAGAGGAGGCAGTGAGTTAATATACATGAAGTGCTCAGGACAGAGCCTGGCATTTAGTAAGGCTTCTGTGGATGCTGACAGTTACCTTTCTATTTTATTTTACTTTTTAATATATTTTTATTTCTTTCAGAAAGGAAGGGAGAGGGAGAGAGAGAAACATCAATGATGAGAAAGGATCATTGATCAGCTGCCTCCTGCAGCCCCCTACCGAGGATCGAGCCCACAATCCGGGCATGTGCCCTGACCAGGAATTGAACCCGGGACCTTTCAGTCTGCAGGCCAGCATTCTACTCACTGAGCCAAACTGGCTAGGGCAACAGTTACCTTTTTAAAAACTGTGATAGAAATCATGCTCTCCCAGGAAAAGGATTCACTGGGACAGGCTACGCAAATTGTGGGTGCTCAATACATATCTGTAGAATGACTATCTCCTGCTATTTGAGGAAGCCCAGGCTGTCCCCTGCTTGGTGGAGAGCTATTGGGCTTCCAGATAATCCAGATGTAAAGACTCACTGACACCTCCGTCCATTTTAGTGCACAGGTTACTAACAACAAGAGGCCCTGTGGAAAGTAGAGGTCCAGGCCCTGTTGGAGAGAGGGGGAAAGGGCCCATAAAGACCCAGGTCACAGGCCACTGTTGGCGAGGGCCGGCCCAGGAGAGGCACGGCGGTCAGCACAGGGTGGGGGCAAGAGGGCCAGTCAGCTTCTGGCACAGACCACACAGAAGACCATATTCACGGGTTCCACACTGTTCAGGGGCGTGGAGGGAGGAGGGAGCCCCCTCTCTGTCCCTCCCCTGTCTGTGCTCCAGGCTCACCCGGGAGAGGCCCTTCCCAGGCCCCTGGTGAGTGCCCGCCTCCCCACCCCCACCTGCCCAGCATCTCAGGAGGACCTGAGGGTCTGGGTGTGGGGAGCTGCCCGCACAGGGGCGTCTGACTAGCTCAGTGCACCCCCCTCGCTTTGTCTCCCTGCCAGCCCTGTCCCCAGGATCAAGTGGCGCAAAGTGGATGGCTCCTTGTCCCCCCAGTGGGCCACCGCTGAGCCCACCCTGCAGATCCCCAGCGTCAGCTTCGAGGACGAGGGCACTTACGAGTGTGAGGCGGAGAACTCCAAGGGCCGAGACAGCGTCCAGGGCCGCATCATCGTGCAGGGTACGAGGACCCCTCTCCCCACCTGCATCCTGGTCTCCAACCGAGGCAGTCCATCCCAAAGCCAGGGAGGAGCCTGGGAGGCCCCTTGCTTAAGCCTCGGGCTCCAGGACTGCCCTGGGTGTGGGGACAGAAGAGGCTAGCGCCGTGGCCAGCTCAGCGCTTCAGCTGGTGTTACAGAAAACACGTGGAAGGCGTTAGGAGGGTTTAAGTTGCTAAGACAGCCAGTGGCACGGGCTGCATGTGCCAACTTGCTGGAGCCGCTTCTCACCACATCGCGGGATGCTGACGGCTCCCTCTGCTGTCAGACGCAGGAACTGCAGCGCTGCAATCCCGGCCCATTCCATGAGCTGGAGGCTCCTTCCTGCTCAACTCCAACCTCTCTCTCTCCCTCGCTCCCCACAGCCCAGCCCGAGTGGCTGAAGGTGATCTCGGATATGGAAGCTGACATCGGGTCCAGCTTGCGTTGGGGCTGCGCAGCCGCCGGCAAGCCCCGACCCACGGTGCGCTGGCTGAGGAATGGGGAGCCTCTGGCCTCCCAGGTAGCGGACTTGGGGCTTCCTCCCACGCCCCTGCCCCCCCACCCCACCCCCACCTCTGAGCTAAAGGGTGTTTCTAGGTGCTTCTTTCCATCCCAGAGTCACTTGGCCACAGGCTGGTCAACTGGATAGACTCCCGACTGAGGTCCAGGCACAACTCAGCCACAGAAACACCGTGTGGTCCTGAGTGGGTCACTTCTTCCCTCTGGCCTCGGTGCTGATGTACAGGGAGGCCCAATGAATCAAGTCCTGAATTCCAGGCGACTCTGAGATGGGACCCGGCATCTGAGCCCCTCCTCCAGGGAGCGGGCCCCTCCACCCTGGGCCTCCAGTGGTCCTGATGCCCCTGGCCCACCCTGCGCCCCGCTCTTTTGCACAGACCCGGGTAGAGGTGCTGGCCGGGGACCTGCGGTTCTCCAAGCTGAGCCTGGACGACTCAGGCATGTACCAGTGTGTGGCAGAGAACAAGCATGGCACCATCTACGCCAGCGCTGAGCTGGCCGTGCAAGGTAAAGGGCCCAGGGAGGCTGGGGACACCCCCGGGGGGCACAGGTGGGGCGCTAGGAGCCGACAGGCAGCGTTTCTAAACACACAACACACCTGGCAGTTTTCCTTCGTTTTCCACCAGTTTCTGAGTAGAACTCAGGGATTTAAGAAAGGAGATGAGGTGGCTTGTTCTCTGTCTGGCACAATTTAAATGTTTGTTGCAGTGGGGGGAAAAAAGATGGCAAAGTCATCGGAAACCAGATCAATTAGATTAGCGTTTAGCCTGACCCTTCAGCTCTGTGTCTGTTTACTAATTTGTAAAATGTGGGCAGTAGTCCTGCCCTCACACAGCTGTTGCGGGGATTCAATAAGATGACAGGTAAAGCATGAGGGACCTGCCCAAAGCATAACAGGTGCCCAGTAACTGTTGGCAGCTGCTCATATTCTTATTGTGTGACTCGAGCTCATGAAAGTTTAGTCTTCTCATCTGTAAAATGGGCACAGTGATGCCTACCTCATAAGTTGTAGTGAGGCTTAAGGAAGGCTCATTCATTCATTTGTTCATTCTACTAATATGTATTCAGTGCCTCCTCAGGTAAGGTCTCTGCCTTCAAGTATCTTTCAATTCAGTAGAGAAAGAGGGCAAATAAACACAAAATCAAATCATTAAATAAGATAATTTCAGCCGAGACCGGTTTGGCTCAGTGGATAGAGCGTCGGCCTGCGGACTGAGGGGTCCCAGGTTCGATTCCGGTCGGGGGCATGTGCCTGGGTTGCGGGCACATCCCCGTTGGGGGGTGTGCAGGAGGCGGCTGATCGATGTTTCTCTCTCATGGATGTTTCTGACTCTCTGTCTCTCTCCCTTCCTCTCTGTGGAAAATCAATAAAATATATTTTAAAAAAAAAAAAGATAATTTCAGACAGCCATTAAAAATACAGACTAAAAAAATAGACAAAAAAAAAACAGACTAAAGAAAATCTGATAGTGAGGTAGGAGGAGGGGAGGCGGGGAGGTGGGTGGTCAAAGAAGACCTCTCTGAGGCAGTTGCTTTGAGGATGTGACCCGAGTGTTAAGAAGGAGCCGGCCATGTGAAGATCTGGGGGATTTCCAGTGCAAAGGCCCTGGGGCAGGAAAAAAGGTGGCATTTTCAAAGAACAGAAATGGCCCAGGTGATTGGAGCACACTGAGTGAGGGGCAGAGTGGGGTGAGATGGGATTGGAGAGAGGGACTTAGCTGTGAGTCCCTGTGAGAAGCTGGACTTCATTCTGAGTGCCTAATTCACATTTTAAAAAAGATACCCCTGGCTGCTGGGTGGGAAAGAATTGCAGAAAGAAAATACAGAAACAGGAAGACCGATGTGGGGGCCTTTTCACAGCCCAGCAGGGGGTGTGGGGCTTGTAGCAGCGCGTGGGGGGGGGGGGTAGTGGGTGATAGGAAGGGGTGGATTCCGGGTGTATTTTGGAAGTGGTGTTCTAAGGATCACTCACGGACTGACCACGAAGGTACATAAAGTGCTTAGTACACGCCCCGGGTGACTGTGGGGTGCTCCCCTTTCCTTCCAGCACTGGCCCCCGACTTCAGGCTGAATCCGGTACGGCGCCTGATCCCTGCAGCCCGCGGGGGAGAGGTCATGATCCCCTGCCAGCCCCGGGCAGCCCCGAAGGCCGTGGTGCTCTGGAGCAAAGGCACCGAGATCTTGGTCAACAGCAGCAGGTACCGCCCGCACCCCACCCCAAGCCTCTCCTGCTCCCCCGCAATCTTCCCCGGACCGTGTGCGTCCCCGGGTTGGCCACATCGGCTCTGTCCTGGCTGCAGAGTGACAGTCACTCCGGATGGCACCTTGATCATAAGAAACATCAGTCGGTCAGATGAAGGCAAATACACCTGCTTCGCTGAGAATTTCATGGGCAAAGCCAACAGCACGGGCATCCTGTCTGTGCGAGGTAAGGGTGTGGCGTGGCTGAGGGTGGTGGACTCGGCCACGGGGGCACCATCCCTCCTCACCACCGAGCCCTGGAGTCCCACGTTCCTCCCACTCCAGGACCCGGGTTCATTTGGGACCACCCTCTCGCCCCCATCCAGGATGTAGTCCTGCCTCCTTCCCACACACCCGTGGGGCTGCTGGGAGGTCCGGATACGTTGGCCACGCTGCCCCTCCTCATTCCTGGGACTTAGGACAAACCTCTCCCCTCACCCACCCAGAGGCCTTGTTTTTCTTGGCAGATGCGACCAAGATCACCCTAGCCCCCTCCAGTGCCGACATCAACTTGGGCGACAACCTGACCCTGCAGTGCCACGCCTCCCACGACCCCACCATGGAGCTCACTTTCATCTGGGCTTTGGACGACTTCCCCATCGACCCCGACAAGCCTGGGGGTCACTACCGGAGGGCCAGTGCGGTGAGGGCCAAGGCCGAGAGCCCAGAGCCCCTCCCTCCTTTGGGATAGACAGGGGGCCCGAGATGGCCTTGACCTCCCAAAGCCTTTCCCCTCTCCCTCGGGAACGCCAGCCAGGGCAGACTCGCTCTCGGGTTCGTAACCATCCTCCCTAGAGTGGCAGTTGCCCGTGCGTTTAGGAGAGATGCGGGACAGGCCTGGAGGGCCCTCGGCCACTCACTCCCACTGTTGTGATCCTGCCCCCCAACGCCAATGGCGTCAGTCACTTGGACCCTTGTTGACTGTCTCGTGTCACAGACTGTGTTTGGTCCCCGGGGGGACTAAGTGGGGAGGAGCTGATTCCTCCCACTGAACAGATGGGACCGAGATACAGGGAGGGCCGGACTCAGTGCACTGGCCGGATCTGCACCCCCTGACCTGCCCGCTCCCTGTCCCCCGTGTGCAGAAGGAGACAGTTGGAGACCTGACCATCCTGAACGCCCAGCTGCGCCACGGTGGGAAGTACACCTGCATGGCCCAGACGGTGGTGGACAGTGCATCCAAGGAGGCCACAGTCCTGGTCCGAGGTGACGGGGTTTCCCACTGCCACCCCCACCCCAACTCCCTCAGCTGAGCTATTCTCATCTTTGCTCCCTAATTCCCCGCCTCTCCCTGAGCTGTGGGGAAGTGTTTCTGACAGAAGTTCGCTGAGCCGAACTTATCTGGAGGTTCCTCACAGAGTCATAGACCCTAGATCAGCGGTTCTCAACCTGTGGGTCGCGACCCCTTTGGGGGTCGAACGACCCTTTCACAGGGGTCACCTAAGACCATCGGAAAACACATGTATAATTACATATTGTTTTTGTGATTAATCACTATGCTTTAATTATGTTCCATTTGTAACAATGAAAATACATCCTGCATATCAGATATTTACCTTACGATTCATAACAGTAGCAAAATTACAGTTATGAAGTAGCAACGAAAATCATTTTATGGTTGGGGGGTCACCACAACATGAGGAACTGTATTAAAGGGCCGCGGCATTAGGAAGGTTGAGAACCCCTGCCCTAGGTGAATAGAATCGTCTTCCTCCAAAGCCAACATTTTAGAAAGCGTCCCCAACCACATCCCAAGAGTGGAGGACTTTGCTGAGGCCAGAAGTTTTCAGTGCTGGGAAGTCAGTGCACGTCCCTTTGTGAGGGTCTCTGTGACCCCTCCAGCCTTGGACACATCCCACCCACCACGCAAACCCCATGCCTCACTCTCCCACCAGAGCCTGTGTTTGTGGCGCCCTCTGCTGACCCCACTTGGTACTTCACCAGCCCAAACCAGCCTGGGGGAGGTTGTCTCAAATTGGAAGCTGCCTAATTCTGACCCACAATGCTCTGACCTCTGGTGCAGGTCCCCCGGGCCCCCCAGGAGGCATGGTGGTAAGGGACATCGGCGACACCACTGTCCAGCTCAGCTGGAGCCGTGGCTTCGACAACCACAGCCCCATTGCCAAGTATACCCTGCAAGCTCGCACTCCGCCTGCAGGGAAGTGGAAGCAAGTTCGGACCAGTAAGCATCCTGCACTCTCAGGATGGACAAGGCCTGGCTGTGTGCCAGCAGTGGGGGCAGGGGGCAGAGGGCTGGGGCTGAGCCTGGAGCTTCAAAGAGGGACAAGCTTGGGCCATCTGCCTGCAGAGAGCTCCCAGGCCAGTGGGGAGATGGTGGCACGTGGACAGGGAGAGTTGAAGGAGGAGGCCCTCTGTCTGCTCCCTGAGCACTGGCAGGAATGCTACTGGGGCAATGACTGCATGCACGGGGGTGTGGGGTGCCCACGACACCAGCAGAGGCTCCAGGGCGGGGAGGACTAGTTTTCTGGGCATTTCTGGAAGAGGTATTGAGTGCTCTGTATGTGTCAGGCCCCACCCGAGGGCTGGGCACAAAGAGGTGGGCCAGGCTCCGGCCCTGCCCTCTCCATTCAGACCACCGACTCCTCCGTGCCTTGCAGATCCCGCCAACATCGAGGGCAACGCGGAGACCGCCCAGGTGCTGGGCCTCACACCCTGGATGGACTATGAGTTCCGGGTCATAGCCAGCAACATCCTGGGCACTGGGGAGCCCAGTGGGCCCTCCAGCAAAATCCGGACCAAGGAAGCAGGTCAGTCCTGGTGTCCCAAAGTGCAGTAACTTCAGGCACAGAAACTAGCCCTCCTCCAAGGGAGCCCCAGGCCAAGACCAATTCACAGAGTCCCAGGCCTGCTGACCGGGCTTCAGACTCTAACGCAACATGAAACGACGCAGGCCAGGGCCAGCCACTGCTCTGCACACAGCCCTGTGCACTGACCATGGCCTGACCAAGGCCCTCATTAAAACATGGGGCAACCTTACAGCTCCATGTGAATCTACGATATCTCAAAACAAAAATGGTTTTTTACTGGGGAAATAAAACACAACGAAGTTTGGAGAAGGGAAGGGTCGCACTGGCAGAGCCTGGACTTGAACCCAGGACCCTGGGGTGCTGGGCAGATGTCCTCCCTGGAAGTGCACGAACTGCAGAAATCAGTTATGAGGAAGGTGTGTGTGTGTAAGTGTGAGTGTGAATATATGACTGTGTGTGAGAGTGTGTGTGTGAACCTGTGTGAGCAGGGGTGATTGTATATGAGTGTATGACTCTGCGTGCGTGTGTGTGTGTGTGTGTGTGTGTGAACCTGTGTGAGCATGTGTGAGTGTTTATGAGTGTGTGACTCTGCGTGCGTGTGTGTGTGTGTGTGTGTGTGTGAACCTGTGTGAGCAGGGGTGATTGTATATGAGTGTGTGACTCTGCGTGTGTGTGTG
Source organism: Myotis myotis (assembly GCF_014108235.1). NCBI lineage: Eukaryota > Metazoa > Chordata > Mammalia > Chiroptera > Vespertilionidae > Myotis > Myotis myotis. The sequence goes on from NW_023416322.1 coordinate 8,508,433, forward strand.
TGTGTGTGAGAGTGTGTGTGTGAACATGTGTGAGCATGTGTGAGTGTTTATGAGTGTGTGACTCTGCGTGTGTGTGTGTGTGTGTGTGTGTGTGTGTGAACCTGTGTGAGCAGGGGTGATTGTATATGAGTGTGTGACTCTGCGTGTGTGCGTGTGTGTGTGTGTGTGAACCTGTGTGAGCAGGGGTGATTGTATATGAGTGTGTGACTCTGCGTGTGTGTGTGTGTGTGTGTGTGAGAGTGTGTGTGTGAACATGTGTGAGCATGTGTGAGTGTTTATGAGTGTGTGACTCTGCGTGTGTGTGTGTGTGTGTGTGTGTGTTGTGCAGGGGCCTCGGGAAGCAGCCAGTGTCTCCCAGTCCTCCGGATGGTTCCCTGGGGAGCAGGAGGAATGGCTGTCTGCCCACAGCCCTCCTGAAAGTCAGTGTCCGAATCTGAGTGGGGCAGGAGGGGGAGACGGGCTGGTCAGCATCTGCCGAGAGGCTCCTGCCCGCCCTCTGAGCCTTTCCCAGGCAAAGGCCCAGCACGAGAGCCTGTCTGTCCACCAGCCCCAGGGCAGGGTCCCAGGACTGGAAATCTACCCCAGAAGTGGGGGCAGGGAAAGACCTGAGAAAGAGGCAGGACACTGCCTGGCAGTTAACAGAGTTTAGGAACGGAAACAACATGGGCGGGGTCTTGCGGCTGCAAGATGAAGTGGACATTCCGTGCCGCCTGCCGGCACCAGAAGTAGATGGGTAAACGGGGGAGTCGTCACAGCTACTAACTAGGCTCTACAGGTGCAGGTGCGGGAAATTACTCTCCCTCTTAACCAGGTCAGGACAAGGGCCTAGTCCAGGAACCAGCCGGAAGCAGGAGGAGAGCTGGTTTATGTCAGACTAGGCATCATGCCGTCTCTATGAGGGTTTTGGAAGGACCCTTTGGCTGGAAGGACACGTCCTAGAGCAATCTCTGGTCCACAGAGCCCTGGGGCCCCGGCCGGGCAGCAGGGAACCAGGACCCTGCCTCCCCTTCTCCTGCCCCACAGGCCTGCCCCCTGGAGGTACAGTGGGGTCTGCCTCCTCGTGCCCCTTCCACATAGTTTCCTGGGTGCCCCGGGCTGACTCCGGGCCCTTTCTGAAACCATTCCACAGCTTTGACTGGGACCCTCCTGAGGACGGAATTCCAGGGGCACGTGGACTGGGCTTCCGGCAGGGCCAGGTGGGAGGGCGGCAGTCTCCTCACTCTGCGCCCCAAGAGTTCATGAGCACACAGAGGCCGCTGTGACGCAGAGGAAAGATGAGGGGCTTTGGGATCAGAACTGAGTGCACATTCTAGCTGTGCCATTTCGCTCTGTGACCTCAGGCAAGTCGCTTAACCACACTGGGCCTTAGTCCTTCCGCCCTGAAAGGGGGACAATGACGCCCAGCTCGCAGAACCAGATGGGCACTGCGATTAAGCGCTCCTTGCAGGTGACAAGGCCCCAAGCTATGGTCATCAAACCAAGTCATAAGACTCTAATCGCTGCAGAAATATTTTGATCCTCAGCCAAGTTACCCCCTGTCAAGCTTCATGAGCTGATGAACTATATCCTTGTTTTAATATCAGCCTTGTTGAATGATAGAGACAATTGGGAAATTAATTCTGCCACAAAAGAAAAAAGTAAAACACCCTGCAACCCAAAATAAATGTTTTTGTGTCAACTACATTCTGAATTACTCATTCCCCTGAATTTAAAGCACACGGGAGCTGGTCTCTTATTTAGTTTCAGCGACAGGAGGGAAGGAGGCAATCATCATTGATGGAATACACACACACACACACACACACACAGAAACACACACACAGAGAAACACACACACACAGACACACACACACAGAGAAACACACAAACACACACAGACACAGAGAAACACACAGAGACACACAGAGACACACAGAAACACACAGAGACACACAGAGAAACACACACAGAAACATACACAGACACAGAGAAACACACAGACACACACACACACAGACGCACACAGAGAAACACTCACACACACTCGCCACTGTCATTTTTAATCTTATTCTCTTTACAGCCCTTTGAGAGGAACAGAATCCTCCTCCTACGGAGGCAGAATCAGGCACAGAGAGGTTAAGTAACTTGCTCAGGGAAGCACAGCTAGTAAATGGCAGAGGTGGGATTTGATCTTGGGTCTGCCTGACTCCAGGGCCCACGTCCAGAGGGACTGTTAGAGGACAAAACCAGGGCCCATCTGAAGGGGGGCCCCACCCTAGGTCACTTCACTGGCTCAGGCTCAGGGCTCTTGTTCCCTCGCTGCCCATTCACCAGCCCATTGACATCTGTGTCCCTTGGTCCCCACAGCCCCCTTCGTGGCACCCTCCGGGCTCAGCGGAGGCGGGGGAGCCCCTGGCGAGCTCATTGTCAACTGGACGGTAAGCGCTTGGACAGAGGCGAACCGTGCCTCCAGTTCTCTGGGGGACAAGTCCTTCCCCCTCCTTCTCCCCCAGTCCTGACTCGCCTCTGGGCGGGGCTGCTGCAGGGAGAACCCAGACAGAGCCACTACCCAGTCCCACGCCACCGCCCTCTCCCTCCCCGGCACCCGCGGCTCCCGCAGGAGCGCCTCCTGGTGAAGGTTGGGTAGGGGCGCAGGATGGGCAGGGAACGCACCCACGGCCCTCACCCGTGCCACGCTCTTGCCCCTCAGCCCATGTCACGCGAGTACCAGAACGGAGACGGCTTCGGCTACCTGCTGTCCTTCCGCAGGCAGGGCAGCGCCGGCTGGCAGAGCGCGCGGGTGCCCGGCGCCGACGCCCAGTTCTTCGTCTACAGCAACGAGAGCATCCGGCCCTACACGCCCTTCGAGGTCAAGATCCGCAGCTACAACCGCCGTGGGGACGGGCCGGAGAGCCTCACTGCCCTCGTGTACTCGGCGGAGGAAGGTGGGTGACCCGGGCCCACCCTCTGCCCCCCCTTCACGGCTGCTACTCCCCCCTCCGTCCCGCAGTGGGGTGGAGAGGACGCGGGGTGCCCGCGGGGAACACTCCCCCCTCCGTCCCGCAGTGGGGTGGAGAGGACGCGGGGTGCCCGCGGGGAAGACTCCCCCCTCCGTCCCGCAGTGGGGTGAAGAGGACGCGGGGTGCCCGCGGGGAAGACAGGCCTGGGGCTCTCAGCCGCTGGCCTCCTTTCCAGCCCTTGCCACCTGGGCTCTCCTCAGGCCTGGGAAGGAAACGGAGGCCCTCGGGGACCCCGTGGCCTTGGTCCTGGACCCTGGGACCTAAAGATCTTAGCAAGGGCCGTCGGGGTTGGTGGCTGCTCGGTAGGACGCGAGGAGGCCCTGGGAACCCAAACCCCTTCTGTATCGGTCCCCAGAGCCCAGGGTGGCCCCGACCAAGGTCTGGGCCAAGGGGGTCTCCTCCTCAGAGATGAACGTGACCTGGGAAGCGGTGCCGCAGGACACGAACGGGGTCCTCCTGGGCTACGAGGTGAGCACTGACCTGCGGCCTGGGAGAGGGAGGAGGCTGGGGTTGAAGGTTGGGGGAGGCCGCCCAGCCGGCGGGGCTCAGTGGTTGAGCGTCGACCTGTGAACCAGGGGGTCGCGGTTCGATTCCAGGTCGGGGCACATGCTGGGGTTGTGGGCTTGGTCCCCGGTGTGGGGCGCGCGACGGGAGGCCGATCGGTGGTTCTCTCTCTCCCTCTCCCTCCTTGGAGCACTCATTCACTCACCTGGCAAACAGCACCCAGTCTGTGCAGCACTGTGAATGCAGCTCTAGCTGAGAACCAATGGCTGGTGCCCACGGGGAAGACAGGCCTGTAGACAGCTTTGAGATGCTAGGCCAGCACCTGCACGGGAGCTACGGGAGCCTAGGAGAGGAGGGGCCTAGGAGAGGAGGGGCCTAGGAGAGGCGGGGCCTGGGGCAGGCGGGGCCTAGGGGAGGCGGGGCCTAGGGCAGGCGGGGCCTAGGGGAGGCGGGGCCTAGGAGAGGCGGGGCCTAGGAGAGGCGGGGCCTGGGGCAGGCGGGGCCTGGGGCAGGAGGAGGGTGGAGGGGCCGAGGGTGGAGGGGCCTAGGCCGCAGTGGGCAAACTGTGGCTCGAGAGCCACATGCGGCTCTTTGGCCCCTTGAGTGTGGCTCTTCCTAAGCCTTAGGAGTACCCTAATTAAGTTAATAACAATGTACCTACCTATATAGATTAAGTTTTAAAAATTTGGCTCTCAAAAGAAATTTCAATCGTTGTACTGTTGATATTTGGCTCTGTTGACTAATGAGTTTGCCGACCACTGGGAGGGGCCTAGGAGAGGAGGGACTTGGGGAAGAGGGGCAGGTTCTGGAAGGGGCATGGCCTGCCCCTCTCATACCAGAGTCCAGCTAGCTCAGCATCCTCAGGGCTGCAGGGAACAGCATGGCCCCCTCTGGGTACCAACTGATCATCCTGTCCCTACGGAACTCTGGACCCAGCGGTTTCTGACCTGAGCCCTGGGCCCACCGATGAGCCCACACTATGGGGCGAGGTAGCCAGGAGGAAGGGGTGAAGAAGCAAGGATGTCACTGCCTAAGGAAGCCATCCGCCCGGTCCCCAGGGATGTGGTTCATACCGTTCCATCAGAGTCAGCTGGGTGTTAGCACTACAGGTTAGGCAGGCCCCACTGAGGAGTTACTCCCCACTCAGGGAGCAGGAGAGGAACAGAATGTGGGGGCCAGGTCCGGAGTCGGGGGAGCCCTGCACTGACCGCTGAACCTAGGGTATCCCGGCCCCTTCAGATCCGCTACTGGAAAGCTGGGGACAAAGAAGCAGCCGCTGACCGTGTGAGGACGGCAGGGCTGGACAACACTGCCCGAGTTACTGACCTGCACCCCAACACCAAGTACCATGTGACCGTTCGGGCCTACAACCGGGCGGGTACTGGGCCTGCCAGCCCGTCTGCCAATGCCACAACCATGAAGCCCCGTGAGTCTGCTGGCCTGGGGTGGGAGACAGTGTGTTTGGGGTGGGGGACAGTGTGTTTGGGGTGGGGGACAGTGTATTTGGGGTGGGGGACAGTGTGTTTGGGGTGGGGGACAGTGTGTTTGGGGTGGGAGACTGTGGGGGACAGTGTGTTTGGGGTGGGGGACAGGTGTGTTTGGGGTGGGGGACAGTGTGTTTGGGGTGGGGGACAGGTGTGTTTGGGGTGGGGGACAGTGTGTTTGGGGTGGGGGACAGGTGTGTTTGGGGTGGGGGACAGTGTGTTTGGGGTGGGAGGGGGTGTCTCTAGGATCACTCTTTCCCCCGGTGCAAGACAAATGCTCCAGCCCACAAGCCTGGCTGGACGGAAATGAGGCAGCAGCCTCGTGAGAATGGGACTCGGATTCACAGCCTCTCCCACCTGTGGGTTCTCAGGGGGTTTGTTTCTGAGGCAGCTGTGACGGATGTTCTGGGTGCAGCGGCTAGGCGGACACTCAGGAAAAGGCTGGCCAAAGGCAAGGGGTGGGTGGTGAGGACACACTCACAGGTCAGCCCGCCCAACTTCCTCCCTCCTCCGGCAGCTCCTCGGCGACCTCCCGGCAACATCTCCTGGACGTTCTCGAGCTCCAGTCTGAGTATTAAGTGGGACCCTGTGGTGCCTCTTCGCAATGAGTCTGCGGTCACGGGCTATAAGGTAGGAAGGGATCGGCCAAGCACTGGATGGTGGGAACGGCTCGTCTGCATTCGCAGGGAACACAGAGGGCTGCGCTTTGTAGCAGAAGGGACCTGCGTTAGATGTAAGAGGAGATATACGAATGGGTCTCCAGGTAACTTGTAGTGGCCACTATAAGAAAGGGGGCGAGGTGGTATGGCTGCAGGAAGGCAGGGTTCAGGGGGGCCGTGGTGGCCTGGGGGAGCCTGGGGTCCTTCCAGCCTAAGGGGTCTGCAAAAACAGTGCAGCTGGCTGCAAGCTTTTCTCCACCAATGACGCGCTTGCTGAAGAGCCTGGTCCTGGTCAACAGGAAACAGGAGGGGTGAGGACGCAGGCCCTCCTGGGCCCGGTGCCTCGGGCCGAGGGAGGGGGAAGAATCGGCCCTGGTGTAAGTGACGCCACTGCCCAACCTTCCCACAGATGCTGTACCAGAATGACATACACCCGACGCCCACGCTCCACCTCACCAGCAAGAACTGGATAGAGGTTGCCGTCCCTGAAGACATCGGCTATGCCCTGGTGCAGATTCGGACCACGGGGCCTGGAGGCGACGGAACCCCGGCAGAAGTCCACATCGTGAGGAACGGAGGTGCCGCCTCCCCCCACCCCTTCCCCCCGGGAGTCTCAGGGTCCACTCAGATGCCTGACGAGGGAATCCTTCCTGCCCAAGGCAAACCCAGTCCAGCCAGACCCCAAGGGGAAAGGGGACAGCAGGCAGGAACCAAGTACAAAGTAGTCCTGGAAGTGCCCTTGCCCCCCCACCCCCAACCCTCACCCCTCTGAGAGCTGGGGAGGTGAGCATGCTCTTCTCAGGGGGCCAGGGGGAGGCTGAGGCCCTGAAAAATCCCGTAGGAGTGTGACTCTCAGTCCGGAAGCCTGCCCTCCATGAGCCTCCATAGAAAGGCCTGGGTCCCCTCGCAAGAGTGGGGTGTGGTGGGGGTCGGGGTACCCAGCCAACCCTGCCCCACGTTTCTGCCTGCCCCTTCCAGACACAAGCATGATGGTGGAGAACTCAGCAGTCTGCCCGGCCCTGCGCCCCAGCACCATCCTCTCCCACTCCATGGCCATGCTGGTCCTCATCGGCCACCTGGAGCTCTGACCCTGGCGCCCCGCCCTCCACCGCCGGACACCACCTCCGAGGATGCCGCCAGCTGGCCCGGCCCCTCCCGATGCCAAGACGGCCCAACACTGTGCCTGAGGATGGCTGGTTTTAAATACCTACTGTAGACAGTGCCCCTTTCGTAGGAGGTAGAATATTTCATATTCTGCCACTGGCTAGAACCCATGCGAGGATTTTTTTTTTTTTTTTTAAATCAAGAGGCACCAGGCAGTAATTTCCATGATGATACGGAACCCGTGCCGGGCCCTCTGGGTGCCAGGCCTATGGGAAGAAGGGCATCGGAAACATTCCCTTCACATCCTGGGACTGCAGATGGACTCTGTCCCCTGAGGGCAGCGCCCCAGACCCAGCAGGAGCACTGGATGTGACCCGGCTGAAGTGGAACAAGGCATACACATGAACATCCCTCAGTCTAAGGAGAGAGCCACCCCGGGACCAAGGATCCCCCTACTTTCTCGAGGGGCAGCACGGCTGGACCCTGGCACTGCCCTCGATGACTCCCTGGAGGCTCCTGCCACCTGACCGGGTGGCTGAGCACCAGGGCCCTGATGGCTGAGCCCCTACAGCATTGGGGGTGATACTCCAGACTGTGGGGGCGGGAGAGGGAGCTAACAGGGACTGAGAGGCTGGGACACCTGGTGGGGAGGGGCACCAGACTTGGCCTGACGCTGCCCTCTTAGCCAACACTGCCAACCCGACCTGTCACCCAGAGTGACAGCAGCCACCACAGGTGGCTGGGTGACCTAAGGGCTTGCCTTGGGGAGGCCCCCCACCCACCAAGACCCATTCTGCACAGTCCCTCCAGGGTTGGGCAGGAGGCCAGAGACGGGTGTGTGCCCACCCCCTCTCCAGCGCGGCCTGCAGGCGCAGGACTCCACTCCCCCCGCACGGACCCGCTGGCGCCTGGGAGAGTGAACCGCAGGCTTCTGAGAAGGACAGAGGATAAACAGGGCCCTGCCTGCGCCCAGGAAAACCCGATCACCTGGCCAGACCCGTCCCCCGGGCTGCCTCAGACCGTTCTTTGGCATTTCTCCAGAAGAAAAGGGGTTAATAAACGGGACCTCCTGCCTTGTGCTCTGGGTACCTTACCAGTCACAGAACATGAGGCTGTAGAGCTCACCTTGTCCAAGCGCCTCACTTTACAGAGGAAGACACTGAGCTCGAAAGGCTCAGGGTCACACAGCGAGTCCGCGACGGGGCTCAGATGAGAACTCCGGCCCCCTTGTTACGGTGGTCAGGGACAGTGGGCGTGGAAAATTCTGCTTCTGGAGACTCTGGCGGGTGATCACGGGGTGAGCAGCCTGGCTGGGGCCAACCCAAGGTGTGGGCAGATTCTAGGAGACATCAGGCCCTTGCCTTCGGAGCCTCGCTTCTGCTAAGACCTCACTATGCCGTGCTGGCTTGAAGCCCCCGTGCCCCTTACCCTTGTTCCCAGAGGCCAACGCCAGGACAGGGATTCCCCAAACCCAAGGGGCAGTGGCGGCACAACCCGTGCTGACTGGTGGCCCTTGGCATCCACAAGCATCAGGACAGGTATCTCGTAGGGGACGGGCCCCCATGCCTGGTTTTTGTCGTTTACAGTGAGAGCCCTATTTTGCTATGGTTTTTTAAACTTTTAAGTCCTGCTCTATTTTCCAGGGCAGGTTTATGTTGATGTTTTTACCCACTACAGTTTTTTCAAAAATGTAAGCTCACACCTCTTCTCCCCACCACCTCTGCACCGACACCGCCCCAGCCCAGGACTGCCTCCCTGGAGACCAGGCCACACCCTCCTCGCCTGCTCCCATCCATCCCCCCAGGCAAGGTGCTGGGCTCAGCTCTGTGACCCTTACAGGGACCACAGACTTGGCCTCGCCTCCGTGCTGACCTCCGTGGCGGTGATCAGGCCATGCCTTGCTCTGTCAGAAAGGGGATGCTCACAGGAAGAAACCTTCTTCCAAGGTTTAGCTGATTCTGTCCTCACTGCCAGGGGAGCAGGGGACAGGCGTCTGTGCTGGGCCCTCACTGCCAGGGGAGCCTAGAGCAGTGGTTCTCAACCTTCCTAATGCCGCAACCCTTTAATACAGTTCCTCAGGTTGTGGTGACCCCCAATTTCATTGTTACAAATCGAACATAATTAAAGCATAGTGATTAATCACAAAAACGATATGTAATTATATATGTGTTTTCCGATGGTCTTAGGCGACCCCTGTGAAAGGGTCGTTCGACCCCCAAAGGGTCGCGACCCATAGGTTGAGAACCGCTGGCCTAGAGGGATGAGGGGTTTGGCACGGTGCCTAACCAGCGAAGCTGGAGGCTGCAGTCCTAAGCTTGCCTGAGTCAACAGACACCACCAGTGTCTTAGCTCTGAGGAGGCCCATTAGCAAAAGGGAGGAAGGCAGGTCTCTGGGAGCTGAGGGGGGGTTCTCACTGGGAAAACTCAGTCCCAGGGTAAGTGAACCACTGTGCCGGGAGGACCTGTTCCAGGACGCAGGACTACACTAAAACCACGTCCTGGCGGCTGGAGACTTCAGGGAGCGCTCAGGTTGAATGAGGACACGCAGGCTTGTGAAATAGAACAGCCTCTTGGACAGGAGCTCGCCTGGGGGCGGAGTAGAGGAGATGGTTTCTCGGAGTCTCTTCCTGCCCCAGGGGCCTCCGATTTTCATCTCCTCTGCTGCTCGATTCTGGGTCTCTCCTCTCTCATCCCAGGCCCAAGCAGCAAGTACTGTGTCCCCCCCAGTTTAGTGGCCAGTAAGTGCCTTGAGGACCAGGGACAGAGACGGGGGAGTTTCTCTGCTCAGTGTCCACGGGCTCGGCCCGCAGGCTCCTCACCGTGGCCTTGGCTACCTGGTCTCGTGGCTCTGACAGGCCCAGGGAGGGCAGCTCTCTCAGGATGGGGTCTTGGGGCCCATCAAAGTCAGGTTGTCTACTATCATCAAATGATCCAGATGCTGCCAGGAAATAGAAGGGCCAGGTCAGGGGCGGGGGGAGGGGGAGGAAGGGGGGGCTGGGGAGGCTTTTTCTTTTGATAAAGAGACTAAAGTGAGACAGAAACACCTGCAGCGAGAGCCTGGATAGCAAGAAGCTTCTACCTTCCTAAGAAAGCCTTGAGGAAGGTGGGCATCTAAAGTCTAGTGAGGTGAGGCCTGGAGGGGGGAGATGCTGCGGGGTGTCCCTCCAGGGCTGAGATCCTTAGACCCAAAGGTGCCGGCACAGGAGTCCTGGGGCGCCCATCTGCGGTGGCCCCGCCTCATCACAGAGGGAGGGAGCTCACCCAGGCAGCCCGATGCCCAGCACTGCCTCCTAGCCATCCCGAGAACCACCCAGTCCGTGCTCTGGACAAGAACCCAGGCTGGCTGACGATTTTACTCCTGTATCCCTTCCCAGCCAGAGGACTGTCCTCCTGGTCTCAGAAGGACTGCCACCTGGGCTCCTGTCGCAGGGACAGAAGTGTCCTCAAACCCGGCCTGAGGCCCAGGTGTGGTGCCGATCTCCCTGGGGAGGCCTCACTGGGCTGTGTCCTGGGGATGAATGAGGTTGCCAGAGGCTCCTGGAGTGGTGTGAGGGACTAGCGAGGCATTTTAAAGGGACGCCAATGAGCCCCATGGAAAGAGGTGCCCGGTAGCTGTCTATGTATATGGTCATAGGTTTGGGGAAGGTACCATAGAAGGAAACTGGAGAAGGGAAAAATGGGCCAGGTAGCTTTGCCTAGAGCCCAGGAAGCCTAGCGCCCTTTTGGGCTGGGCCCTGCCTTGGTCCCCGCACTCCAACTTACCCACCTCTCCAGGGCCTGCAAAGCTGAGAAAGGCTCCGGGCCCGCAAGACCTGGGGCTTCCTCGGACCAGGGACCTGACTCTGTGTTTGTACAGATGGAACCACTCCCACTGGCCTGTTGTCTGTCTCTCTCTTGTACTTCTTGTAACAATAGTTATTGACTCTGGTAGCAGGCAGTTCTGAAATAAAGACGGTTTCTCCACCTGTGGAGGCAGCCCGCCAGCTATGAGTGTTTTATCATCAGCCCCAACACACCTCCTCCTCCTCCTGTTCCCTAACCCCGGGCTCCTGTCCATACCTCCCCTTGCCCCCAGACAACTCAAGGCAGTCACACCGTGCAGCCCGTGCTGCTCCATGCAGTCCTGCGGGGGAATCAGCCAGGTTTAGGGCAGCCCAAGCAGCACACGGCGGGCATTCTGCCAGACAACACGATGGGCAGTCAACAGTGCCTGTGTGATGGTGCTCTTTCAAGGTGCCCCGGGTTTTTAAGACATTGGAGGTATTGACTCAACTCTACCCAAGAGACACAGCGACTCCCACCTGGAGAAAAGGTGCCTCCAGTGTCCGCTCACAGCAGCCAAGAGAACTGGAGTTCCTAGTCAGAGCTCCCAGCTGCAACCTCTCTCAGCATCAGCCGACACCAGCCACACTTGCGTTACGTCTGAGTGCGCGCAGGGAGCCATTTGTGCAGCCCTGTGTTCCATTCGTTCCGTGCACAGCAGGCAGGGATCCTCCCTTTTTCAGGGAACAGGGAGGCGAAGGCAGGCAGAGGCCCCTCTACTCGCTACTCAGCCTGTGCCTGGAGCTGTGCAGCAGCAGCAGCAGCGCCAGCTGACAGTGGCCCCTGAGGGGCCAACGTGGATGGCAATGATACCTCAACAGGCTCTTCCCTTTCACTTTGCACCCAAATGGGTGGCTGGGACCATTGGCCACTCTAGACCCCAAATTTTAGTCCAGCCAGCATCTCCTTGCCCCTCAAGGCTGATTGATTACATGCACAGAATTCAATGAACCGAATTGGGTTTGAGTCTTCACTAACACATCGAGGGCCTTTTGTTTTCTTCCCTGTTCAATCACTTCCCACTCTCAAGAGTCAAAATTCAAGAGTGCCATGCAGAGGCTATAAACCTAGCTCTGCACAACATTCCTTCCATGCTTGGCCACCGACGTGCTGCAGAAGTGACAGAAGTGACTCGGCTCCTCTTGGGTCTCAGTGTCTCCATCTGTAAAATGTGGAACCGTACCCCCATCCTCCTCCCTCCTCAGCAATATCATCTCGAGTTACCTACACAGATGTTGTTTCTATGGCCTTTGAAAGTATAGTAAGCTCTCTCCTGACGGCTCCGGCAAACTGTCAGGCAGTGAACTAACAGACATCAGTAATAACTCTGCCCCACTCATGCCCAGTCCTTCAGTCTACCAAGCAGTTTTACTCACAGGCTCTCATTTGATCCTTACAATCAAGTGTTTCAAAGACGAGGACCTCAGAGGGTCAGAGCTTGCTCCATTGCACAGTCAAAAGTAGAAACAGAAGCAGAACCCAGGTCTTCTGAAACCCATCCCCTCTGAGGTAGAGAGAAAGGGAGGGGAGCGTGTATGTGTGTGTAAAATGTAAGATCTCAAAATAAGAGCAGTAGTAAAGACTCCCTGTGCACGGCCTAGGCCAGCGGTCCTCAGTCTTCACTATGAAGCGGAATGTCCTAGGCCCGTGGCCGGCAAACTGCGGCTCGCGAGCCACATGCGGCTCTTTGGCCCCTTCAATGTGGCTCTTCCACAAAATACCGGCTCTTCCACAAAATACCGACTTCTGCGCCTGGGCCACAAAGTTTCAACCGCACGTGGTATTTTGTGGAAGAGCCACACTGAAGGGGCCAAAGAGCCGCATGTGGCTCGCAAGCCATGGTTTGCCGAGCCGCAGTTTGCAGACCACTGTCCTAGGCCACTCCCACAAAACAAACATGCCTTGACTTGTGGTTTCTATGTCTCTAGGACACCGAAAGGACCTAAAAGCGGTGACTCCCCAGTGCAGTAAGCACATCCGGTCCCAGCCCTTGGTGTCTATCCCCACACTCACAGGAGGCAGAGCTCCCTGGAGAAACAGCAGAGTCCGGTTTGGAGAAAGTCCAAATGTGGACCTGAGACTCTTATACGAGGAAGCAAGGACATATTCGAAGTCAAATGAGATCACATCTAAAGGACAAAGAGCTGCCTTGAAGGGACTCCTCCTAGCCAAAATTGGGGACAATTTGAATATCAAAAACATGACAACAGTAATGAATTATATACAATTCGCTGACTAAAAACGAGGATCCATTGAGACCTCAAAAATAAAGAGTAAAGAGAGCAGCTCTTCTTTACAGAAAATTGCAGGCTAATAAACACAGAAATGATGAATGTAAAGAATCAACAGTTTGCAACCCCCACATGCCATCATAAGGATCATGAATGGATTCCAAAATGTTTGTGGACATTTTTTTTAGAAAACCAGATAATCACAAAGTATCATCCCACAGATTAATTACAAAAGGGAAAAATATACTGGGGTGGGCAAAAGTAGGTTTACGGTTATAATACAAATAAATACAAGGATAAACTTTTGAGTACTAGCTGTAAACCTACTTACCTACTTTTGCCTCCCTCCCCTCCCCCACCCCCATATATACCTCTGGAGAGGCCTAGCAACAGCAGTTCAAACTGGCATCATGCACCTACTGAGGTGATGCAGTAAGTACATGTCATCGTTTACATAGGCTCTTGTCAAAATGTTTAAGATTCATTCCTCGGAAGCTTATCATCAGGAAACAATGACAAATCCAGATTTTGGGACACTATTCAAGACAACTGACCTAGCTAAACTCTTCAACCAAATCAATGTCATGAAAAACAACAAAAATAGCAGCCAATCTGTTGTAAAATAAGGTGTAAGAGAAACAACCAAATGTAATATGTTAACTTTCACTTGCTCCTGGATCAAAAATTAAATTAAAAAGCTCTAAGATTTTAGGAAAATTAAAAAACACACACCAATTCTATGTGAGATTAGGGGACAGTTCATTTTCTTAGATGTGATGAAGATATTGCCGTCACACAAGGGAATGCCCTTCTTAGGAGGTGCATACATAATGTAGGACTAAAGGCCAGTGTCTGTGACTAGCTTTCAAGTGGTTCAGGAAAATCAGTATTTAGGAAGATCATTGCAGCAAAATGTTCAAAGTTGATGAATTTAGGTAAAGAGTCTATGGGTGTCACCAAACCTTTCAACTTCTCTATGGGTTTGATGTTTTGTTTTGGGTTTTTTGAAGAGAACCACTGGTCCAAGTCTTGGTTTCTACTACCTCCTCTGTAGCCAGAGAGACGTGAGGTGAAGAAATGCTATAATTTTCTCAGAATTAGCTTAGCTGCAGCCAAGAGCCTTTTCCCTGCTGGTTCTACAAGCCAATTATCTCAGACAGTCTGAATGGCCTCTGAGGGTCTTAGATTGGATTTCCCATGGAGGAAGGTACTAATCCTCCCTTAAGGGGCCTTGGCTGCTGTAAGAAACCAAATACACTTGACCTTTCCAGGAACACATGCTCCAGGGCACAGAGAGAGCTAGGAGAGAAGCAGGGGGCAAGCCAGGGAATTTTTCAGGGGAAACCTGTCAGATGAAGACTCCGTGTTTTGCCAGGAATCAATGTTACACTGAATACAGAGAGTTCACCTGGGAGGATGCACCTGGGAGGGTGGAGAGGGGCTAATAAATTATTAACATTTAGTGAGGGTCTATGATATACTGAGTCAGATGTCATGGCTAACCTTGGCTCTGGTACACAGGGGCCTATGCCCCACTACAAAGCAATTTGTTCAATATCTATTCTAAGAAATTTGAGGAAAACGAAAGCCCAACTGATTATGGGACAATTGAAACAAGCGCAAGTGATTTTTAACTAAAGAGTAGGAAAGATGTATCTCCATTCAGCTACTGTCCATTATTTTTATTGAGGAAAAAAGTGTTTCCACTAGAAAAGCCATTACTAATATATACCCTTCTATGTGATTATGCTGCTCAGAAGGGAGGAGGTGGTGGGGAGGCATTCAAGATGTGAAGGGTAGAAAATAAATGCAAGTTTGGAAGACAGAACTGTCCCCGGCAGAAGGGGAGATGCGTGCAGTAAGGTTATCTGGGTACCTAGTGGGCAGGGAAGTTCAAGAAGAGGTCCATCTGGGACACAGTTGAGATACTGCCCATTGCTACCAGGATGCTGTCCCTTCTCCACATCCCCACTCACTCTTTTGGCTCTGGAAGCCCTCCCTCTGGCTGGTCCACAATCAGGCAGCCAGAATGCTCCCCTGAAAATCGAGCTTGGCTTCCTGAGCAGTCAAGTCCCACTTCCTGGGCAGCCAGCCCTTCAGGAGCAAGGCCTATTAGGTCTAAAGGTTGGCATTGCTATGGCCCACCCTCTGCCCACTCCACAAGGCAATGCCCAACGACACACTGGCAATCACTCCACTAGCAATTCCTATTCCCAAGGCTATAGCCACCTTCTTTCTCCATGGTGGACGGGGAGGCCTGGAATAGTTACCCAGATCCACTTCCAGGCCCTCATCTACTAACTTCTGATCCTCGGTGAGGGACTGCTGAAAATCCAGCTTCACCAACTGAGGAGGAAGGACCCTCACCCCAAAATAGAGCCTCTTGACAAGTCTCAAGTTTTTTAACAGCTGCACATCACACCGGTAGGTCCCAGAGTCCTCCTCGTGAATAGATCTAAACTTCACAAAGTGGGAACTGGCTCGGAAGGGCTTGAAGACTTCATCATCAGTGGAGATGATACCCCGAGCAAGCCTCCAGGTGAACTGGAACGCTTCCTGCCCGATCTCCAGGATGTCTGAACTCAGACAGCTCAGCTCAAATTTCTTGCCTGCGAGAACGGTGAAATGGAGCATCCCACAGACCCAGTTGGTCAGACATTCCAAGCGCTGAGACTTACACTTCCTTCTCACTCCATCGGGGCCCACCTCACAGACGGTCTCCTCCTTATAGCCAAGGCCACAGGTGACCGTACAGGTGGTGGCGTTGACAATGACTTTCCCCACAGCTTCTTGCAGCTTCTCAGGGATGGCCAGTGTTTTAGGCAAAGTCATGACAAAAGGCGGACAGAAGGCCAACACCAGGCTTCCAAGGATAAAACTCATGGCCAACGTCATCATGTCTCAGTAGACATGTCACCGCCCTCGGACAGCACCTCCAGGTGTTCCAGTTGAATCTCCTCCATGATATCATTAACTCAATTCCTTCGACATGAGATATCCTTCAAAGTTGGAAGACAGGATGCATTGTCAATAAAACATTGCCACTTCATAAGCCAACGTCCAGTCCTTAACAACAGGTGAGGCCACAGGCAGGAGTCACAATGTTGCTGCTTTACCACCTCTGCTTGTTAGTGACACCCTTACCAATCCTTTCTTTCCAATCTTTCAATGACTTTAAATCCACCTCTTGGGAAGACAAAGATCTCAGAGGCTGAAGTGAATTTCCAAACCACCTCAACACATGACTTCAAAGAGTGAGTTTCCCTCACTCTTTCCCCTCCCCGCCAAATTGTGGATCTAATTTAAAGGGTTTCAAAACCCCAGTTAAATCTGACCAAATAAGAAATCAAGTCTTAAAAGAGAGGACTAACTTGAACTAAGTTACTGACTCTCAGTGCTCCTAAACCTTCTATAAAAAGGATTAAGAACTCTGGACGAGAAGGCAAGTGACTTATCCTTCCTGAACCGCTGTCTGATTTCTCCTTTGGAAGTTAAAACCTTCATGTCTATTTCAGGAAGGTCATTTTGAGCATCAAATGAAAAAGTGTACACGAAAATACTTTGTAAAGTGAGAGACACTGTTCCTGTGTAAGGAATTTTACATAGAAATGAAAATTCATGAAGACAAGGGCCAAGAGCTCTTTTAAAATCAACTGTTCCCACCAAGGTACCGAGATTAAAGGCAGCGCCTCTCCACCTCCCAGGCACTTTTCCTTCCCAAGGGCACCGAAGGTGTTTTCTGGAGGAGAGGACGCATGACCCTAGGCCTGTGCCCTTCATTCTGGAGGCTAGAGCAGCTCATCTTTCACTTGGGCCAGCGTTGCTATGAAACAGCTATGATGTCAAAGGCAGATTCTGTCACATAACAGAAAAGATTAGCAGGCCAGCACTCAGACGTGATGATTAAAATCAAACACTTAAGTAGCCTTTATGAAACATCTTGCTTAAGAGATGACTCGTATTCAGTGGGTTCTGAAGCTATTTAATGTAGGGGGAAGGGGCCAGTAAAGGGGACCCGAACTGTGCTCATGCGTGCTACGCTCCTTGGAAGGAAGCTCCTCGCATGCGTTTCTATAACCTGCAGAACACCTCCTCGCACTGGTGGTGTTCTGGTTATGGGACAACTGAAACAAACGCTGGCCTCTACTGAGTCGGTACACACACTTATACTGAATTTAAAAATATGAAGAGATCATTCCTAGATGATCTTTTTCACACCTTTTGTTTGAATGGTTTATTTATAATCTTGTCCAGAGGCAGAAACCTGGTTACCTTAGCATCCCTCCCCCTCCCAGCTCTGTATTTTCACAAAGATCCTTTTCTGTCATAAAGCAAAGGGGCAGGTGAGTTTCAGAAGTGGTGAGTGCCTACAACACGCATCTACACCTGTTCTTTAATAAACATCCAATTTTATTTACAAAGCATTAAAGCTTCAGCAAGAAGTACCCAAGGCTAAGTCTCGTCTTGTACAAAACTACAGAACATTAGAAAACAGAAGGAGGGGGATGAAAAAGGGAAGAAGGTAATACGCTTATATTGTACAAATTGAGAAAATCACACTGAAATGGACAGATTTCAGGAGCTGAAAAAAATTCCAAAAGCATAAATAATTATGAGGAGCTGCTGCCAGAACCCTTTGTATCACAGTTGGCACACTATTGCAGTGCATAGCACACAGATTTGGAATGGAATGTCTGCAAATGAAAATATGTCAGCCACCTACTAATCTCAACCACTGGTCTGAGATGAAATATGAAATTCACAAAACATGCATTTGAGGAAAAAGTAGTGGCATCTAAAAATATAGACATATTGCAACTGACTCAAGGACAGATCATCAACCACGGAGTATTTTGGTTCAAAAAGATGGAAGAGGACAGAGGCTCTTACTGATGTGCTCTACTTTGATTTCCATCCCAAAATCCAAAAGGTAACCAACCTGTTTGGCTCCTAGAGGAGCGCCCACCAGCTGATAGAGATTTCACAACAAGCAATGTGCAAACTCCCCTTTGAAAACACTGTGAAAATGATGATGCATGTTAAGCACTCTGGTCAGCTAAAAGCTCTCCTCAGACCAGTGAACTCCCCACTCCCGCCTCCCCACCACCCCCCCACATACACACACCTGGTTTCTTTACTCTGGATTTTCAGAGAATTTCAAACACCTAATGTACACATCCATCCAATATGCTACCTTTTATATAAAAGAACAGCAAAAGCAAGATGTAAAAAAATTTTTAAAAGCTAAGCAACCTTTCATAGAAAGGAAGTGACTGGAACATGTCATAGGAAAAGGAGCTTGGATACAAGGAGGGGAAGATGCGATGACTGACAGAAGGACAGATATTCACAAGCAATGATAAGAAAGTTTTGTTCCTTCATCTGTGATTTGAACTGTGGCTGCTGCTTTGATTTTGGGTGGTTTTACTGTCGTTCTTGCATAGATTCCCCAACCCCAATAAAAAATAAAAAAACTGCTGAGAGACACCTTGGTTTGTTTCCATCTCTGGAAGCCAGCACAAGTGAAGCAATATAAACTACTGATGATTCTTTGCTGGAGACAAATGAAACTAGCTCCCTTAAAAAAAAAAACAACAAAAAAAACTATAGACACACACAAAACATGATTAATGCGAATGAACCAAACTGGAGGGAAACATGCAGTGAAAGGAAAACAAAAACCCCTCTTGAAGCCCAGCTTGAGCAAAATGGGGTCCATTGGGAAGAGGAGCCTTTCTCATCGTTCTCCCCTTTCTACAAATGTCAAATGTTTCAAGCACTCTCTTCTTTGCCCATCCTTTGTACACAATATGGAAATACAGGAGGAATCTGGCGAAAGGGTAAGTTTCAAAATGGAAGAATATGCAACAGAAGTTTTCCAAGGATACTGGCAGCAGAATTTCAGATAAGAACAAGTTACTCAAGGACGTGCACTGAGGATAGAAGGCAGGTAGGAAACAGGTCAAAATGATGCGGGGTACAGTGAGATTAGATGAGCAAAAGAAATATCTTTTCTCCAGCAACATAACTCATATTAAAGTGTAAATGAGTCAAACTCCCATGTGATGTCTTCACAAACCCGCATTCCTGAGAGCCTATTTGGACTTATGCTTGAAAGGGAAGGGACGTATACTCTTCGTTCATAATTCACTTCTTCATTCAAACATAAAATTCACTCCTTCCACCTCCTGGGCGAAGCAGAGGCATTTACTTTAAATTAAAGTCACTTTCAAATGACTGAACAGTGTCCAGAAGCCACATGATGGAAAAGTGGGGAAGACTGAAGCACTTCAAGGATCTTCATAACAGTTCAGAGATTGCTCCCCCTGCTAGAGATCAGACACAAAAAGATTTCTTTTAGTATCAATTTAGACCGGTTACTCACAAAACACTGATGGATGCTGACTGATGCAGGACAAGCACACATGGGCTAAGAATCCCCCCACTTTAAGCTAAAACCAACTCCATCCCCACTTACTCTTCTTCACTGAGGCAATAATCCAAAGCCCAACCTCCACCCCGTACTTGCTCGGTGCGGCCCCAAAGGGCAAGTAAGGCAAAATGATCAGAGTTCTACACACTTTCTAGGCTGTTGTTAACCATTCTCCAAGGTGTTAACAAATATTGCTTTATAACCCAAAAAGTGCAGTCAGTAAAGGAAATTCTAGGGCCCAGCATCTTCAAATCTTTCATATATGAGACTAATTAGACACTAAGTGATTAACAGTGAGCAACAAACCCTTTCCCAAGCACCCCTATTCCTTAAGTGACATTCTCATCATCACCTTAGAATTTCAAGTAGGATGAAATGTTAATGAAAACTACCGTTGGTATTTCTATGTGCCAACAACTGATCAATAAATAAAATCCTCAATAGTAAAATCAAATGAACACTTTCCTGATTGTTCCATAGAAGCTGTTCAAGCTCTGAGGGACATCCTTACATGGGCTGCTGTGAAATATTAACTAGGAAGTGTAAAAAGAGAACAAGGTGAAGAAAATCCTCCCAGGTGTCATTGGGAATGGGAGAGAACATGCCACTTGAGGGAAAATAGTTAAAAAATAATGGCCCAAGTTATGGAAGTACCCATTTATACCCTTCGCTTTAAACCTGATTTTTAAAGTAAAAATTAAAGCACAAATGAAAACTGGCAATAAAAATATATTTCCATTTGCCTGAGAACAGACTGAAATTATAAACTCTTCCTGGATGCTATATTGTCAAAAATCAGATTTAAACTTTATATAGTTCAGTAAAATAAAAGTGTAGTAAGCACCTATTATGCAGATCTCTCTCAACAAAAACATAGTAATTAATCTCTTGAGTCCATTTTTTAAAAGTCTCGAGATAGAAGAATCTATGCCACTTAACACTTTAAGGTTAGTTTTGCTGACTGTCCCCTCGGGTACATACCCTAATCAATCTAGTTTTAACAGTTTAAAATGAACACAACATTGACATTTTAAGCCTAAATCATGACAGGAAAACCAAAATAAACCAAAACCAGAGCAATCATACTATGAGCAAGACAAGGTACACAGAAACAGCAGCACAAGAGAAGACCTCCAGGCATTTAGTCTGCTCAAGGACACACATTATTTAGTTGCAACAGAAAGGCAATCTACAATAACATAAAATTCAGCTGAAGAAGAGCAGCTACTACTAGTACCTTTCAATAGCAGCCCAAGCCAGAGTGGCCTAAGAAAATACTGGAAATGGATTTCTTAAAATAAATGTGTTTTATTGATTTTACAGCAAGATGAAGGGAGAGGGAGAAAGGGAGGGAGGGAGAGAGATAAAGAGAGAAACATAGATGCTCAATCAACTGAGCCACAACTGCCAGGGCTCGATACTGACTTTCAAACATTACCTTAGTCAGCTAATAAAAATCACAAAGAATGAGAAAGAATATCTAAATAGTCATCTGATTTTAGCAGAAATTCATAAATTATTTGATAATTTTTTAAAAAGCAAAGAAGGGAATTAAAACGGTCACTCACTACCAAGCATTCAAAACAATCTCAGATTCGGGAGATGGTTAGGAAGCCCAGGGTGGTAGGCCAGCATTAGGCGGGGTAGTGGGAGGCCAAACTCAGGGAAATCTCCCCGTGCCTGTCCACCCCCAGAAGCAGCGCCTCTGTTCATCTCGGTCACTGCACTCCCATTAGACCCAAGTGCACACCAATCCCTTCATGCCCACCATCTCACGAGCCTTTAGACCACATATGCTGACAGACCACAGCTTTGTCACACTTGCCACTGATGTTTACTGCTAAGGAGCCCTAGTTCTTGGGCAATCCTTGAGCGGCCACAGGGCATTGGGGACACTGGTGGTTCTGCTTGCATCTCACATTTTGATCTGAGGACTGTCCTCTGGAGAGTAACTAATAAGGAAATTATGGGGAGCCTAATAAGTGCCATATTGGTCTGGTCTTTCCAAAAAGTCCCAAGGTCACGGTCACCCTCACCACATTTCACGGATGGGTCTTCCCTCATCACAAAAAGTGTGTCCTCATGGATGTTATCCAATGCCGAGGAGCTGTCTGTTAGGGAAGAATTTTCTGTGGCTCTAAATTCCAGAGAGCAGATTATTTCTATATGACTTATGTGTCTTCCAACCACCCTTTGAAATGCATAACATGCTGTTGCAATAGGAACACACTATAGTAGCTTCATCAGGGCTAATCAGGGCTTACGAAAGGGTTTCTTCAATAACTCCTAAATTGTAGATATTAACAGTTGTTATTTATGTAACTTGAGCAGTAACACAACCTACACCTATAATCCTGCCTTCAAATCATTTAGTTCAAATGCAAAGCTAGGGCATTTTGAGGGAGGCGACCTTGAGTTGACCCTCAGACTGAATTGATTTGGGGGGGATCCTTGCACAGGGGCCATGCTCATCTCTGGAGCATCCCAATTTTAGTGTATGTGCTGCTGAAGCAAACACCTGAACTGATTTCTGAAGACGGTTCAGCCTCAGGCATTCTGGGTCAGATTTCATTTCTGAATACCTCAGGGAAATCTATCTACAGTGATTGTATGCTGCGTTTTACTGAGAATCTCCAAGGTGTGGAAGAACATGAAACTCAAATACCAGAGTTTTTATCTCTATGGCCATGGGGAACTATCTGAAAATTAATAGCATGTGTCAGCCAGCCTGTGCCAGCCACCTGTGCTTGCTCAGGCCCTCCAAGCTGACCATCGTATTGGATGAAGCCCCACTCTTGCCCGAAAAATCCTACACAAAGATATGATGGGTTGTCTTGCAACGGAGGCTTCTACTGGAGTTATCTGTAATCCCCAGTTGCACCACTCTCCCCAGATTTGCAGCCATCACAACGATCCTAACCAAACTGCAGCTGGTCAACAAGCTGGATGCAGCTCTCCGAGAAAGTCTTGGAACCACACCACAAGGCCCCTATGAGGTTTCTTAATGACCCTGCCCCTCAGCAAACTCGAGTTTAATCTGACCATTTCAGTTTTGAGGCTTCCATTCAACAAAAGGTCAGGGCACCAAGGCCAGGGAAGAAAGGAGACAACAGCAGAAGGAAGCCTACACACGGGGAAGTACGCATGCACACATCATGAGAAGTTGGTGAAATGTTTGCAATAACTATGCAGTTGTTTTGTCTGTGTGTTGTCAGAAAATGTGTCATCACCCTGGCTCTGTTAGAAGTCTCTAGTTCTGGTAAAGGGTAAAGCTATTAAAACAGTTGTGTCTACTTATGGTTGACCAACTCAAGTACCTAATAATGTAGAAATAAAAATCCAGCTTGAAGCGTCCAGCTATTCCAAGATAGAGGTTCTAGTCTTTAATGAGGTTGGTGCCTCATTTATCCTGGTCGGCAAAGTGAGTGGAAACAAACTTCCAATAGGCCCCTGATAATGGTTTCTATTCTTTCTAGAAGGAGCTTTGAAATGCTGATTTGTACCAGTACTAAAATATGTAGTCCACATCTAGTTCAAAGTATCCCTGAAAACTACATTCAGTATTTTGAAAAGTTTACTGAATAAAAGGGCCCATTCCTTTAAGGTTGAGGAAACTTGCCAACATTGTGATTCTGACTCTTCCAGACCTTCCTGAAGCCCAGCTGAGAACCCACTGCTGTTACACTCTGCAGACGCCAGCAGCACCTCACCGGGTGCCTGACAGAAACCCAGTTTGGCGAATGTCAGAGATATTTAGCTACTGCTAGTGACCACACCAACTAAACATAAAAGTTGAAATCACTCTATCATAGAGAGAAAACTTAATGGTTTATTTGCCATACATTTATTATCACAAAGCAAATGATTAATTATAGGAGCGAGGAGACTATGTCCTAGAATATTTCAATTAATTCACTATGTTTGGCCAACTTTTAAATCACCCTGAAGCATTTCGGCTCTGTGGGCCAGAAAAATCTACTTACACCTTAAATTGTGTCTTCTGTAGTAGCAAGTGTGCAAGAAGTGGGTGATAAAAGAATCAATTTTATTTAATATGTCAATTACTAATCTGCAATCTTTATTGACGATACCCATATAACTCTTTTAGGCTATTTAAAAATATACAGATTGAGCCTTTGGTGGCTTGAATGTGGAGGTGATAACTATCAGTGAAGCACCATAAATGTTGGGAAAAGTGGGGGTTCTCAGTGGTAAGGTGTTGGGCTGTGAAAAGTGGGGATGTTCAGTGATAAGGTGTTGGGCGGTGAAAAACTAAAGTCTAGCTCATTTGAGGCAGAATACTCAAAATGATGAGTCACTAATCCTGCTTCAGCTTCTCTGCAGAAGAGAAGTCATGTGCACAATGACTTAAGGTATAAGCAAGGAATTCTGTCTCACATCCCAGTGCATCTCATCATCATATATTCATTACAATTGTAAAGCAAGGGGGGAGGGGCTGAATACAGCCAGATATTTTATCATTGGGGCGCTGAGTCTACTGACCTAGCCACCGAAAAACTGAGAGTACTGTATTAACTAAAGTAACGCGTTGTACATAAAACAAAGTTTCTAAAACCCAACAATGTTTGAATAGAATGGATTCTAATTTGATTACTAGTTTCCAAACAAGAGACCAAAGCCTAGAGTCAAAAATATTTGATAGAAAACTGAAATTGTTCTCCCATCCCCTAATAAAAATTCCTCAATCATATAAAAGTAAGAAAACTCAGTAAGTTTCAAAAGGCTTAGGTGTTAAGAAGCTACAAAGATACTGTAGTTCCTGTCTTTTTGGTAATCTCTTGTTTGAAAAACAAAAACAAAAAAAACAACTCATCTTCTTTTTTTATCATGATAGTACTACCAACAACTTAATTATTGCTTCTAGACCACTGGCAGAGAGACAGAGAGAGAATGAAAAAGGGGGAGGAAGGAAGAGGGAGGGAGGGAGGGAGGCCACAGTTAAATAGTCAGGGGCTATATAAAGCAAGCTTATATTCTGGTTATCTGCATGGCTCTTTCATTTGAGACAAAACAAACATCTAAGAGCAAATACAGATGAAGGAATGAATTAAACTAGGGGTTGTTTCCCCTTTTCGGGTCATGAATTCCGATAGGAAATCTAATTATAGGTATGGGCATCTTCCCTACACAAATATTCACACAATATTCTGCATTCACATAGTATCAAGGGAATGCAGACCCTTAAACCTACTTAGGGACCCAAGTTAAGAGCCACGGGATTAAGCCAAATCTGTTTGAGCCTGCCCTTGTTGGAAGCTTAAAACTCAGAGAACACCTGCCACTTGGAAAAAGGAGGAAGGAAGAAAAAGCGCTGCAGGAACATGAAGTCACGGGCCGTACACAGCAAGGCCACAAAGCAAGCCGGACAGCGCTCCCATGTGTCCTTACCTGTCAGGGGCTGGCTGAGTTCCGCCTGCACTTTACCCTTCGCTGATCCTTCCAGAGGCAAACCTCTGTCCCCTTTGTAGAGTTTCGGTTTAAATGGAGAATCTTTCTCTTTACCTTTTGATCCTTTAGGCCGGCCTGCTTGCTTCTTCTTGGATTTGCCATCCCCCTTCACACCCAGTAGTGGATGGACTTCTGTAAAAGGACAGACAGGCATGGAAAGGAATCCAGACACCACCAGCCCCATCACCCCAACTAAGCACATGGCATGCCACCTATCCAGGAGCAAAGGATGTTGCCCTTATGCCCAGATCCACTAATACAAGGAGAAAAATTTGCTTTATTATTTATAAAACTATACAAAGAATGGCCATTGAGAAATAGTTGCTTGGCCAAAGGGCACATATAGCCTATGTGGACTGCACCAAACCACGGCAGCTCTAAATGGAAAAGTAGCTGAAAGACACAATGACACTGTACACACCAAGGCAGAACAGGAATGCACACAACCAGAATGTCATGTGAGAACAGAGAGGAAATGGGCTTTGGAACTAGAGTCCCGGGTAAGAATCCTGACTCAACCACGTGATTATTAAGGCTCCCCAAGTCAGACTGCAAAGAGTATGTAGGAAGAAAGAAGACTGTCCAAGTCTGACTAGTACTTTACCACCTAATAAACTCTTCAGGGGCGGGGTGGGCAGCAGCGATGGAAATGGTGGCACAGTGAAACAAACTCAGAGCCAGATGTCAGAAAACTTAACATGTGTCGTAATCTTAGGCAAAGTACAGAGGGCAGAACCTCCCATTTTGAAAGAGAAGTGAAAGCACATGAAATCATTACAAAGTTGTAGAGACTCATGGGAAAATTCCTTCAAGGTAAAATCACTGAAACAGGAAACCACCAGATTGTGTGAAGAGTAAAAAGTGGTGTCTCTCAGGAGGCAGAGAGGAGGCGGCTCTCACCATCATTTGGAACTCCTTGAAGTTCTATATTGGTTGTTTTGGGCTTCTTCTTAGGTGGCTGGGACCCATCTGCGGAAGACTGCCTCTTCTTCTCTGAACTAGCCCCTTCGTCTATCAAGGAAGTTTGGACGGCATCCGGTGGGGGGCCATAAGGATTTTCTTCTGGGTCTTCTACCTCAGGGGCAATGGGTAAATACAATAGAGCCTTTGAATCTTCCAGCTCTTCATCACTATTTGGAATAAGATCAGACAAGGAATTGGAAAAAAAGAGGAGACAGTTGCTTAAATCAATAACCCTTCCTCTAGGACAGAATCACCTCTATTAACCATTAGCAATTCCAGGTATGGATCTGGAATTCTAAGAAAGCCAGCATGAATGAAAGGAAATCAGACAGCCTGATTAATAAAATCAGTAGTAAAATTAAGTGGCATAAATGAGTTATTCCGGTTTCAGATGTTCTAGCAGGGGAGAAAGGAAGGGACTTCATGTATACAGAAGCAGCTATCTCTTGGGGCTAATAAGCAGATGGGACTGAAGGGCCAGCCACGGGGAACTGCAGAGGAGGAGCGTCCTGAGGCCTAGGCCCGAGGTGGCTCACCTGCTACAGAAAGCAGCAATAGGGTCCACACTGGTGACATCCACTTCTTCATCCTCAGCAGCATCAGCCCCTGCCGGACAGACAGACAGCAGAGGCGTGAAAAGTGCAAAACTGCTTTTCACTTGTGGCTCATGATTTTCATAAATGGAAATTCAGGAGAAACCAAGGAGGAGAAGCAAACGGTTCGTTTATTTAATCATTCAACAAATATGTGCTAATTGCCACCATGTGCTAGACATGGGGACTACAGTGAAACCAAGACACTTGGGAACAGTTCTTCAGTAAAAGCTTCATAGTCTAACTGGGAAGTCAGATGTTAACAGATCATTTCAATTCAACATAGTAAGTGCTACAGTAAAGGTATGTTCAATGTGCTAAGTAGATGAGAACAACTTATGTGAAAGTCTGAAGCTTCACAGAACACAATCCAATCATACCGATAGTCTAGCACATGTTGTGGTCCTGCTAACACACATGAGGCGTGCAAGTTCCCTATTCTTACAAAATAGGGACCTAATTCCAGCACCATCAAGGTGATCTGTGGCATTAACTACTCACTGACAGTGCCAACTGGGCAGAATGAGCATTCACATACTGAAACTCCCACTAGATATAAAGCCCTTTGTTAGAAACCATGGGATAAAAAGTCAAATCTTTATTCTCAAGGAGTTTCCTACCTGGAAGTTCAGAAGATAGAGAAAAATATCAATGATCATGATCATAACGGGATGCCTATCAGAACTGGCACTACACTGAGTGCTTTGGGTGCAGTACCTCATCCATTCCCCACAACCCTAAAAGGCAGGCCCTATTATCCCCACTCTTATACACACGAGGACATTCAGGTTGAAGGAATAAGTTCTGAATACAATGTGACTCCACCTGAGCTCTTCACCGTCACGTTACTGACAAGGAGAGACAACACATGACACAGCTGAGACTCCACATGTGTGGGAGCTTTGCTAAGTGCTGCAGGTAAACCCTCAACTAACCATCTGTAACTGACCAGGAAATGCAAAGTGAAATGTCAAGAGAGCTGGCAAATCCTAGTAATAATGTCCATGTAAGCTCTAGTCAATTAAAAAAGGTGACGTTTTAGACTAAATGATGAAGTAAACTTTCAACACAAATTAAAAATGAATACTAAATAAAGCAATCAGTTTTCCTTTGAGAAATACTGTCTGCAATGGAGAAATGTTACCTGTCTGTTCCGGCTCACTCTTATCTTCATCTTCAATATCAAACTCTGATTCCCTTTCCTCGTACTCTACATTTTCATCCAGCTCTTTGAAGTCTGGTGCAAAGGCACTCCAATTTTCCTACGCCACAAACAGAGTACATAGCCATCTGAGAAAGCAAGTCTGTGCTCTAGACACTAATTACATATGTGAGAGATTTACACATAAAAACAACTTAGAATTCGGAGATCAAATTTGATGGATAATGAAAATCAGGTATCTATAGGTTTTACTATATTAAGGTATTTCCTACCTTAAACATTCCAAGTTATTATTAACTGTAGTTCTTTCATTAAAAAAAAAACCTGCCATCTTTAATCTTTTTAAGATGTAAAACCAACTCCATCCCCACTTACTCTTCTTCACTGAGGCAATAATCCAAAGCCCACCCCGTACTTGCTCGGGACGGCCCCAAAGGGCAAGTAAGGCAAAATGATCAGAGTTCTACACACTTTCTAGGCTGTTGTTAACCATTCTCCAAGGTGTTAACAAATATTGCTTTATAACCCAAAAAGTGCAGTCAGTAAAGGAAATTCTAGGGCCCAGCATCTTCAAATATTTCATATATTAGCCTGATTATGAGTACACTGATTATAAATATAATGAAAGGTGCTTAAAATAAAACCAAGATATAAAACAGAAACTGAGCTGAAAATAAAAGCAAAAGAATACTCTATCTCAGATAAAGAAACAGAAAAATGTAGCAGAAAGTCCACTAGACTTCTCGCTGAAAACAACTAGTAAATTGGCTATTGCCCAAGACCATCCCATCAAAATAAGGCAAATCTAGGTGCACTGAACCTATTTAGGTTACAAGATTCATATGCAAGCCAGCTGGTGTGGCTCAGTGGTTGAGCATCGACCTATGAACCAGGAGGTCAGGGTTCTATTCCCAGTCAGGGTGCATGCCTGGGTTGCTGGCTCGATTCCCAGTAGAGGGTATGCAGGAGGCAGCCGATCAATGACTCTCTCTCACCATTGATGTTTCTATATCTGCCTCTCCCTTCCTCTCTGAAATCAATCAATAAATAAAAAGAATCATACGCAAAAAAAAGTAAATAAGGTAATTTTTAGTGTACTATTTGTAAAATTCTTTGATAAAAAAAAGGGGGGGTTCCTAGTTTCAAAGTAATTAAACCAGAAAAATACTTACTACTTGATTCTGTGCCCAGATGGATACCACTCCACTAGAAATAGATGCTATGATGGGTCGAACAGGATGCCACTAAATTTAACAAAGGAAAGAACAACCAGGTCTAAGAAGGAAGCCACACATCGGTTACAGAAGTAACAGCAGCAACCCCTCATCCCACTCACAGCCACATCCAGCAGGAGCTCCCCTCTCGTCCCGTGGAGGATCTTCACCAGGTTGCCTATGCTCTTCTCCCAAATGTACAGGGCGTGCTGCCGGGCTGACCCGGCCACTATGTACTCCCCGTCCCCAGAGAAGCAGCATTTCTTCCACGGGGTCCTAAAGGACACAGAAAGCACCCAAGGAAAACTGGAACCTGAGCCCAGGTTACGAATCAGCACACACTCTTCTAGGGTCTGCTACCCACCTATTGACCAAGTCCTGTAACTTCTGCATAGGTTCCGGCTCTCCATCTCTCCCACAGGTTAAGATTTCCCTGCCATCATAAACTCTGATTATTCGATCTGCCGTGTTAATTAAAAAGCAACTGCAGAAAGGAGAAAAATCACAAGTCAGGAATCTGTTTCCGTTAACATTTTCTATTACAACCTGTTACTTAGAACAGTGCCATAAAACACCGAATAAACGGGGGAGAAACTGAGTGAAGACCTAAGTAATGTGCTCAAATGCCTATGCATCTCCTGCCACAATCCAAATGAAAATTTAATTTGAAGGAAAATATTTTATATACCTTCTGTGCATCCTTGAACCCTGCCTGTGCAAACTAACAAACCAGTCATCAGTACTGACTGAGATCCAAGACCTGTAAATTGAAACCAGCTTGCTGAATTCCCAGTTAAATGTATATAAATACTTCATTTCTCTGGCCTGTTTCATATATAATATATTCTTCTTAATGAGTTTATAAACTATTTCAATTTAAAACGTTCCTTTGTTTTTTACTGTTAATAACTTTAGAAATTTGTCTAAAATATATTATTACACACGCTTCTTCCAGACTTTACTGACAAACCTTTTCTTAATTGAAGAGAATGTCCCCGAAGCATTAAGGGTTCCTACATGAAATAGGATGAGTGTTACCTCTTTTATTGACAGCCTATTTCTTCTTGTCTCTGTTGATATGTCTACTTCTAGCTGGATAACCAAACTTACCAGAAAAACACTGGAAATTAAAGGGGTAAACAGGCTGGTTTTATGTGAGTAAAGTGTATGTTCAGTTACTCTGTGAATTGTGACATCTATTCTAATTATAATAATAGCTCATCTTTACACAGTGCTAACCACATGCCAAGCATTGGTTCCGCACATATCACTCAGATATTCTTTCTGTAAAGCAACTGCCTGATAACCTCCTGATAAAGAAGATGTACTAGTAAATGCTGGTTCAATGAAGTAAATTTAAGAACCAGATATTGACAGTTTCTAATAACCATTTTTAAAAATATTTTTATTGATTTCAGAGAAGAAGGGAGAGGGAGAGAGAGAGAGAAACATCAATGATGAGAGAGAATCACTGTCCGGCTGCCTCCTGCATGCCCCCCAATGGGGGTCAAACACACAACCCGGGCATGTTGCCTGACCAGGAATCAAACCAGGACCTCTTAGTTCATAGGTCGATGCTCAACCACTGAACCACACTGGCCGGGCTCTAATAACCATGTTTAAAGTAAACTTTTACAAAATTATAAGTAAAATATACACAAAAAGTGTGAACCAATGTATTTTTGCATTCCACTCAATTTTAAAACTGTCCCTAAAAAGACAAGGTCTCACCTCCCCTTCCGGGCAAACTCTATTGACTTAATGGCTGTGGTATTGCTTGTTCCAGTTGTTACTCTGAAGGAAGCAACAAGATCTTGAGAATCTGTTTTTAAGACCAAAATCTAAAGTTTAAAAAAAAAAGTTAAAAGTAAGTAAGTATTCAGGTAACTTACAGTAATTGGATCTGGCTTCTGTTTCTAAAACTGGGAGAGACTAGGTAAAAATATAAACATCTTTATTCCCATGTATTCAACTTGATTAACTGGTATTGCCTTTTACCTCTTCAAATAAAGGACAGTGTCTTAATCTATTCTTAAAAGAGAATGTTTAGTGTTAATCACAATGATCAAAAAGTGAAGCAACCCAAGTATTCATCAACAGATGAATGAATAAAATGTACATACATACAACGGAATATTATTCAGCCTTGAAAAGGATGGACATTCTGGCACATGCTGAGCATGGATAAATCTTAAGGATATTATACTAAATGAAATAAGCCCGTCACGAAAAGACAAATACTGTATGAGTCCATTTATATGAGGTACCTAAAGTAGCCAAATTCATAAAGACTGAATGATAGTTACCAGGGGCTGGAGGGAGGGGTAGGGGTGTAGGAACAGGGAGTAGGGAGTTATTATTTAGTGTTTTGCAAGATGATGAATGGTGGTGATGGGTGCACAACAATGTGAATGTACTTAATACTCATGAATTATACATTTTATGGTTAAGGTGCTAAATTTTATGTTGTATGTACTTGATGGGTTTTTTTACTACAATGTGCCCTAGTTAAAAAAAATTAGGGTGCCTAATGGAACTACAAACTCTAAGCTTAAAAGGTACCTTAGCACTCGTCTAACCTGACTTCTACAAAACTACAGGTTACGCTAGCCTGAATTATACAATATTTACAGAACTAAGTATTTTCACCAGCAGTAATATAATTTAGAAATGACCCTTCCTTAGTACCCAGTAAAGGCCCTTCTATCTTTTTCTAGGCCACATAATCTCTGACCACTCTAAATCCAAAGAACAGAAATTATTAAGCATGAGAGAAAAATAAGCTGTATTTGCAGGAGGCATGCTTAGAGTGGGGGTAAAAGAAATTTCAAAGGAAGTAGCACAAGTACACATGAAGTGAGGCAAAGCACAGGATGACTGAGGGGTATTTTGCTGGCTTCTAAGCTTACCTTGCCTTTTGCGTTTCCTGTATAGATATATTCCCCTCGCCTATCAAAAGATGCAACCACGTTCAAGTCCGAGTCATCGTCTACCGGTAGAACAACATGTTTGGAATCTGAAAGGGTCAACATGACAGGAGCAGATTTCATGGGACACACGAGAACCTTGTTCCTGTTTAAAAATATGAATAGTACATTGGCTGTTGCTTTGGTATCAGAAGGTTGGTACCCTCACTTACTCTTCTAGCCCAAGCAAACTGAATGCAATGAAAGCCTAAAATCTAACTGTCTCATGATAGAGAAATGACTGAATAGTTATGGAGTCCTACCTTGACAAAATAAAATGTAATCACTAAAAATAAAAATGTAGCAAGCTAGTAAAATATGTATGAAATTAAGTAAAATACTTATGAAAACCATGTAAAAAATACATATTTATGAACATGTAACATGGCACATCTGTGCTTTGTGAGCTTTATATAACCACCTTTATATGTAAAAAGAACTTGACCAGAGAAATGCAGACAGTTATGTCTGGGAAACAGAATGATTAGGTAATTCTTTCTTAAATGCAGTTTAATACTGAATAATTTCTTCTACTAAAGAAATCCAAAAATGGGGAGGGAAGAGGGCAGGTCAAGGACTAGTTATTATACTTATTCCTATCTTTGTCCATTTCCAAAGTCCTATTTTTGGCCAGCTTTTCACTATATAACTCACTCCTTAAAATCTATTTAGTAGAGCCAACCTAGACAGGAAGACTTTTTATGTGGAAGGTCTAGGGATGTGTGAATTTGCTTCCCAAAACCTTAAACTGAAATTGTCATGAGCGTGGAGCTAATCCATATAAAATCAGACCCCACCCCAGGAAGAACAGCTCAGATTAAACATACTGATCTCGTGGATGATACTGGACTTTTAAGATGGGTGAAGGGAACCGAAACCTCTGGTCGCAGTCTCCTGAGAGAACATCCCACTGTGACACTATGTTATCAGTGGAAGCACTCACGAGCTTATGACCATCTCGACTCCAGCTGCGAAGGGAAAAAGAGTAACTTAGCACATGTTTTAAAGTAAAGTATATCATACCACTCTTATGGGCAAAACCGCTTGAGTCACATTATTACCCTAATTGTATAGGGTCAATATTTCTTTTTTATTTTTTTTATTTTTATTTTTTATTTTTTTAAAATATATTTTATTGATTTTTTACAGAGAGGAAGGGAGAGAGATAGAGAGTTAGAAACATCGATGAGAGAGAAACATCGATCAGCTGCCTCCTGCACATCTCCTACCGGGGATATGCCCGCAACCCAGGTACATGCCCTTGACCGGAATCGAACCTGGGACCTTTCAGTCCCCAGGCCGACGCTCTATCCACTGAGCCAAACCGGTTTCGGCAATATTTCTTTTTTAAAAACATATCCACAACAGGCTCTCCCAACTAAGCAATAAATAAGCATGCTTTTGTGACATTTTCATATCTAATAACAGAAGGTCTTAACAATTCAAGATAACACTACAAGTGGCTCTGTGAAAGAACATGAGCATATTAGTCTACAATCAGCAAGCACTTAAGTGTTGATTTAACAAAAACAGGTTATTTTCTTAGGGGTGGAGAGGGAGTATCTGAGTTTTCTGATTGCTCCTCCAGTAGTACCTTCAGAGCTTAAACAAATAATAAAGATAAGTATCTGTTATTTAAAACTAGAGGCCTGGTGCATGAAATTTGCGCACGGGTAGGGTCCCTAGACCTGGCCAGTCATCAGGGCCAAACGTGGCCTTCTGGCTGCCGGCTGCTGGCCAGGGCCTTCCTTCATTCCACACCACCCCCTGGGGGTCAGCGCACGTCACAGCAAGCGATCAAACTCCCGAGGAGATAATTTGCATATTAGGCTTTTATATATATATATAAGATAATTAAGAAAGGAATGAAGGAATGAATTCCTCCTGCTAACTATAGCTAAGCACCTAGACATTATATACAAACAAACAGAAAAAGACTCTGAAAGACAGACAGAAGACAACTAGCTAGAGACTGCAGGATAAAGAAATGACTTAACAGTTCACTGGGTGTTCTTTTTGCCTCCCATGTCCTAGACCAGCCGTGGGCAAACTACGGCCCGCCGGCCAGATCCGGCCCGTTTGAAATGAATAAAACTAAAAAAAAAAAAAAAGGCCGTACCCTTTTATGTAATGATGTTTACTTTGAATTTATATTAGTTCACACAAAACTCCATACATGCTTTTGTTCCGGCCCTCCAGTCCAGTTTAAGAACCCATTGTGGCCCTCGAGTCAAAAAGTTTGCCCACCCCTGTCCTAGACCAAGTGATGGAGAAGCCAACAACACAGTAATACCAATGGGCACACGCAAAAAGGCTAGAGAAGAGCCTGTTTTCTTTGACCAAAGAACCAGGAAAGGACAAACCAGTGAGACAGAAAACGTTTAGACAATAGTCACTTCACTCCAGCA
Organism: Myotis myotis; assembly: GCF_014108235.1. Classification (NCBI taxonomy): domain Eukaryota; kingdom Metazoa; phylum Chordata; class Mammalia; order Chiroptera; family Vespertilionidae; genus Myotis; species Myotis myotis. The sequence goes on from NW_023416322.1 coordinate 8,542,444, forward strand.
ACCACCACAGGAAAAACTGCAACCCCCGTCAACAAGGTTTACATAGAGAGTCTAGACTTCCACTGCTGCCCAGTTCACAGCACAGCACTCTTCCCTCCTAGCTGGTGTCTTTCACGCCCACCAGGTGGCAATGAGGATCTCAGCCACAGAATTAGTGTAGACCAGGCGGGGAACAGGAACAAAGCACTTGGAGCCTTCCAGGCAGGACAGTATCAGCCTAGGAGGCCCAGTGGGGAGGCTGAGTTTCCAATCTCACCCAGCATATGGCAGCCAAATGAGAAACGTGGGCTTCTAACCCACCTGGCAATAACAAGATGGTGCCCTCCCTTCCCGTTGGTGCAGTACCAGAGGAGGCCTGCTAAAACACAAGATTTAAATAATAAATAAGCTCTACATTCTTACAAAACAGCACCTAAAATGCCCAAGTTGCAAATGGAAATCACTACCACCCAAGAACAAAGAAAATTTCAACTGAAATGAGAAAAGTCAATCAACAGATACTAACACAGAGATAACATAGATTTAGAATTATCTGACAAGGATTTAAATGCAGCCATCATAAAAATGCTTCAATAAGAAACTGCAAACATGCTTGAAATAAATGGGGATAAAAAACAAACACGAAAAGTCTCAGCAAAGAAACAGAAGATACAAAGAAGAACGGAAATGGGAACTTTATAATTGAAAATTATAACTAAAATTAAAAAACAGCTCAGCTGGCATGGCTCAGTGGTTGAGCATCGACCTATGAACCAGGAGGTCACGGTTCGATCCCCGGGCAGGCCACATACAAGAATCACCCAATGAATGCATAAATAAGTGGAATGACAAAAAAAAAAAAAAACAAAACACTCAAGAGATGGGTTCAGCAGCCAATGAAGAAGAAAGAGGAAAGAATCAATAAATAAAATTTAAAAACTGCAATCTGAATAACAGGAAGAAAACAAATGGAAAAAAATGAACAGAGCCTCACAGACCTGTGGGACTATAATAAAGATCTAAAGCTATATTATCAGAGTCCTGGAAGAAGAGAAAAAAAAGTAGGGAATAAAAGTATTTGAAGATATAATGCTGAAAATTTCCCAAACTTGGCAAAAGATTATATAACCTACAGATTCAAGAAACTGAATAGACCTCAAACAGGGTGAGCTCAAAGAAATTTACTCTAATACCCAGAGACAAACTTCTGAAAACTAAAGACAACGAAAAGAATCTATTTTTTCCTCATTCAGCAAAAAGGGTTTATTGGGTCTGGGGGAAGCCTGAAATCCAGAATGTGCAGCCAAGGCCAGCTGGGTGGAGGTTTCTGCCCAGAGGAAAATGGAGGAAGTTCAAAGAAAAAAAGTCTTAAAAGCATTAAGAGAGAAATGACACCTTACCTACCAGGTATATGGAACAATTCACATGATAGCAGATTTCTCATCAGAAACCATGAAGGTCAGAAGGAAGTGACACATTTTTTAAGTGCTTAAAGAAAAGATCTGGCCGAAACCGGTTTGGCTCAGTGGATAGAGTGTCGGCCTGCAGACTGAAAGGTCCCAGGTTCGATTCCGGTCAAGGGCATGTACCTTGGTTGCGGGCACATCCCCAGTAGGAGATGTGCAGGAGGCAGCTGATTGGTGTTTCTCTCTCATCGATATTTCTGACTCTCTATCTCTCTCCCTTTCTCTCTGTAAAAAATCAATAAAATATATTTAAAAAAAAAAAAAGAAAAGATCTGTCAACCCAAATTCAATATTCAGTGAAAATATTCTTCAGGAACAAAGAGGTAAATCAAGACATTTGTCACCAGCAGACCTACCCTAAAAGAATAGCTGCAGGAAGTTCTCTAAACAAAAAGGAAATGATAAAAGAAGAAATTAGAACATCAGGAAAAAAGAACAATGAAAAGAGTAAAAATATTGGTAAATAAAGACTTTTTTTCCTTCTTGAGTTTTGACATATGAAGCAAAAATCAAAATACAGTGGGGCCTTGACTTAAGAGTGTCCCGACTAATGAGTTTTTTGAGATACCAGCTGTCTCTCCGCTGATTTTTTGCGTTGAGTTGACAGAGTAATTTGAGTTAACGAGCTCCTTAATGAGCTCGGTCTTGGAACGAATTAAACTCGTAAGTCAAGGCCCCACTGTACTGTCTTATGTGGGTCTCAATATATACAGAGGAAATATTTAAGACAATTATAAACAAAAGAGGGTAAAGAGAGGAAAGGTTTCTTACACCTCATTTGAACTGGTAAAATGTCAACGCCAGCTAATGGTGGTAAGTTTTATATATATAATATAATTCCTAGTAGCTACTAAAAAGCTAAAAACATACTACAGGTAAATCAAAATGGAATTCTAAAAAATGTTCAAGAAACCCACAGGAGACAGGAAAAAAGAAAACAGAGAATCAAAAACAGAAGGAAGAAACAAAAAAAGAACCCCAAAACCAGTACTTATCCAAATTTTGCAACAAAGAGGAATCGCTAATGAGGACTTAGCAGGCAATACATCTCCATGGTGAAGAACATGGGCTCAAGAGTCAGACTTATGCCCGGACATTACCACCTTCTGGCTGTTTGATCTTTGGCAAGTTATATACCTTTCTAAACTTCAATCTCCTCACCTATAACACAGGAACAGTAATAATTACTACCCATAGGAGGCTGTTGAATTAAAATCCATATATATAAAAGGCTAAGTGAAGCCAGTAGGTATGACACACACTGACCACCAGAGGGCAGGCGCTCAACGCAGGAGCTGCCAAGTGACAGCACCTTTGCAGAGTGCCCTCTTGCACTCTGGGACACCTCGGGGGATGTCGGACTGCTGGTTTCAGCCCAATCCCCACAGGCCAGGCCAAGGGACCCTGCTCACTCCGCAGATGCCATTTGTGCCCCAGTGCCGCCCCAGGTGCAGCCAGCCTGGGAGGGACCGCAGGAGGTTGGCTCCAGGGCATGTCTGGCCCTTCTCGCCCATTCCCACCCCGCTGGCCACCTTCTAATTAATTTCCTTTCAATGTGCACGAATCCGTGCACCGGGCCTCTAGTATCTTAATAAAACTGTTAAAAATAAATCCTTATGTAAAAACACAACAATAAAAAAGAAATGAAAAGCAATGGAGCTGGAAGGGACGTAAGAGATCACCCAGGCTGGTGCTCTCCCTTTGTATATTAGAGAAAAGTCCTGCCCAAAACCACCAGTTCATTAGTGGCCAAAACTAGACTGGGATTCGGCCTCCCCCCAATCCAGTGCTTTACAATACTTCTGCTGCTTCTACTTAGACAAAAGAAAATATGTTACTGTTTAGTAAATTTAGATTTGATTAGGTGCTTTTTTTGGCCCCAAGTTCATTTAAAAGAAGTGCTGTGCCAAAATAAAATTTTCTAAATAGTCATCTCAGAGAGTAAGAAAGTAATCAATAGGAATTTATATTAAATCAGAGTTCAACTCAAATTATCTGACAGGAAGCCTTAATAACTATACAGTTCAATGAAGAAATGGACATGCTTTGGATAACTAAAATTGCTGGAATCAAGAACCTGGACAAGGCTGGACTAGATAACTTCCAAGCTTCTCTCCTAACCCAAATTTTTTTATTTTAATGAAACATCTTTATCACAAACATTATTACAGGTACAATCAGTAAATATCTCTTTTCAGTACTGAAATATTCTCAGACAGAGCTTTATACAAATCCATATCATTACAAAGGAACTTGAAGGACAACATAAGATCAAGGTCTACACCAGCTATGAGTAATTACATTACTAGTGGCTGGATTAGTAATATTAAATATTAAAATATCTACAGTAAGATTGCCAATTACACAGTCACCATTCATCCCACTACTTTAACTCATATTAAACATAGTAATATTAAAATTCCTTACCATAAAGAACAGACTGGATGGATATGTGCACTAATTATTTTAGCAATGCCTCTTGTCAAAAAATCCCAGATGACAATTCGGCCATCATTACAGCCAACTGCAAGCAGCGTGCCCCACCTGTTAAAGGTGCAAGTCAGGGCCATGCTGATACAATCCAAAGTTCCATCAGCTTCCTAAAATTAAAACGAACACAAGAATACAGACAATAATACCCAGGTGTGCAAATTATTTTGTAAAGGTTCTCTACTATCTATGGACACTTCTGTTGAATTTAAATCATGTTGTACACAATAACCTCTACGTACGTTCTTGTATCAATTAAACTAGTCAAAATGAAGAAATATTTATAAAAGCTAACAGAATATTTGGAAACAGGTGTGATCAATTTCTTACACTACCACTGTAACTTTGTACACACACTCTAGAGGACAGCTAGGCCAAATATAACAAGATTCATTGAAAGAGTCATCCCATTGACCCAGTAATCATATTTTTTTTATTTATCCCAAGAAAAATACTTTAAAACAAGGACCCTAGAACAACCTATATGTGTAACATTAGAAAAGCCAAATAAATTTTTTATATTATTATCAAGCCATTTAAAATAATCATGACTACAGTGAAATATATTCCAATTATTACACAAAATATTTTTACATTTAAAAAATAATGCACACTTATAGCATACATATTGATTTATTACTATGTAAAAGCATTGATCAAAACTAGAAAAAATCTATATACAGGTGATGGTGCTGTTTGTGATCCTTTAATCAAAGTCATTTTTAATTTAAAGGGAAATGAACTATAATATTTACATTATGGTGAGCTTTCAGGCTAACTACCTATCTGCCTCCCCAACTTAAAATTGAACATTTAGGTCCTCATTATAGCAAAAGATATCATCACATTTAATACTTGTCAAAAAAAAAAAAAAGAGATCAAAATGCATTTCCCACTCAAACACAAGAGCTAGTGAGTTATCATGTTCCTAAGACTCACAATACTATACTCTTACCTCTGGATAATTCTGCCCAAAGGACTCTGCAACAAAACAGAGAGAGAAATGTGATGGAACACATGTGGCACACCAGGGACCCTACAGCTCATGAATGGTGCATAGCAGTGACCTGCAAAATGTGGATGGGAACTGAAGCCCTTTTCTATTGTCATTATCATGTCAAGACGGTACTTGCTTTTTTATCCTCATTATCTCATGTTTATAGATGCGTTCTCCTGAAGCTATATGACCTATGATATTGCAACAGAGTGAACGTAGAAGCAGATGTAAGAAAACTGCCAACTTCTATTTAGGCAAACTTTACAGAGATTTGTAAAAATGTAAAACAATGCCACTCTTCTCACTAAATTTTATTTTGTTTTAAAGTACCTATTTTCCATAAAAATGTGTTACTTATTTAAACATGTAATGATGTTATTATGCTTATTTTTAAATAACAAACTTTTAAAAATCAAATCAGTCAAATTATCTTAAGTCCCAACTACTCTCTAAAATCTTTATTAACAACAGCCAACCAGCAGTGATCATTCCCCTTATTAATAGCATTTAGGTTGTAACATAATCTGGCAGTTGGTTAAGCACATTAAGCAAACAACATTTTGGTACAAAAATCCCCGACTGCAATATTAAATTTGGTATTTAAACATTAGAAGTAATAAACATTTCAAGCTATGGCTATGATACCGCCTGCTTGCCAAAAGTTTAATTTCAGCCCTAGCTGGTCTGACCCAGTGGAGTGTCAGCCTGCAGACTGGAGGTCCGGGTTCGATTCCGATCAAGGGCACATGCCTGGGTTGCAGGCTGGATCCCCAGTAGGGGGTGTACAGGGGGCAGTCAATAAATGATTCTCTCTTATCAGTGATGTTTCTATCTCTCTCCCTCTCCCTTCCTCTCTGAAATCAATAAAAATATATTTTTTTAAAAAAGTTTAATTTCAGCAGCAGCACCATCTTTGCCAGTATTTACTTAGATTTTATTACAATGGTTTTTAAACTATACACTGAGAACTACAGGTTCAAGAAAGCTGCTTTACATATAGGGCATCCAAATAAGATATGTTTCTCTCTCTCTCACAATGAAGTTTCTTCTTCTCTTCCGTCTTCCTCCCTCTCTATTTAAAAGAAAAAAAAAAAAGTCTGAAAACCACTTTCATTACATTTTGTTCTTAAAAAAAATTAATAGAAAACATCAAAAAAACCCAGGCTCCATAGTTAAGAAAACCAAAAGAAAGATGAAACTCAAGGTAACTAATTGCCAAAAAGGGTAATTATCTTGATTTATCTAATGTGCGCATGTATTATGTGACTTGCTTCTTTAACAATATATACTATACATTTTTCCAAATCAATAATATAGCTTGATGTTCACATGGTTGAGAAACAAACAAAAATTTATTTAAAAATTAAAACCGGGAGGCAACTAAGATGGCGGCATAGGTAAACACCGGGAAATTGTCGCCTCACACAACAATTGAAAATTACCGCAAAGGACTGAGCAAACATCATCCAGAACAACAGGAAGGCTGGCTGAGTGTAAATTCTACAACTAGAAGGAAAGAGAAGCACGCTGAGAGCCAGAGGCGCTGCGGAGGTGAAGTGCAGAGGTACGGCGGCTCGCGCGCGCGAGGAAAGGGGGTAGCACCTGAGGACGCGGCTGTCTTTTTGAATCACAAGCTCCCTACGGCTCTGAACTCCGGTTCCGGGAAGTCTCTGGGGACCCAGGACTCATACGGGGAGAAGCTGGTCTGTCCGGCAGCGGGCGAACTTGAGGGCGGCTTTCCCTCAGAGGTGCTTGCAGCCGTTACCGGGTCACTGAGACGCGCGACTCCGGAGAATCGGCCATAGCTGCTTTCTCCGCCCTTTGACTCCCTGAGACCCCGCCCCACCCAGGCTGCGGCAGAGGCTTTTGCATGTGAATGTACCTAACTGCAGCCCAGCCAGGCAGACCCGGAACTTCCAAGGGAAGGCCCAAGGCCCCGCAGCGGCTTGCATTGCTTCACAGCTGAGCCTCTTCGTGGCTCCTGCTGTGTGGCCTCAGGCAGAGGCTGAATTAGCACCTCCTTAGATCCAGGAGCCACTGTACCCAGTGGTCAGAGGGGGTCCATCCAGACTGCAACTCCTCAGATCCATAAGGGACACACTCAGGGGGCAGACTCGTGAGCACCAAAGCCCCACTGAAGCAAGTCTTGCCCCAGAAGGGTGTCTTCAGCACAGAAGTTCTCCCACTTTAGACACAGCTGATTCTCACAGCCAATTGGCCTGGAGGTCAATTCCTCCCAGTGATTCTACAACAACCAAGGCACCAAGAGTGCACCAAGAGTGTCCACCCCAGGTAACTGGGGAGGCTGAGCTACTGGGCCCTACAGGACACCTGGCGCACAGGGCCACTCTATCAACACGGGGAAGCTGCCAAAATGCGGAGACAAAGAAACAGGTCACAAATGGCAGAAATGGAGGAAAGCAAACGATTGGATATAGAGTTCAAGGCCACGTTTATAAGGTTTTTCAAGAATTTTATGGAAACCGCCGATAAATTTAATGAATCCCTCAACAAGTATAGTGAGACCATGGAGGACATGAAAAAGGACCAACTAGAAATTAAGCATACACTGACTGAAATAAAGAATAATTTACAGAGATCCAGCAGCAGACAAGAGGATCCCAAGAATCAAGTCAAAGATTTGAAATACAAAGAAACAAAAAATACCCAACCGAAAAAGAAAAAAGAAAAGAGATTCCAAAAATATGAAGATAGTGTAAGGAACCTCTGGGACAACTTCAAGCGTACCAACATCAGAATTATAGGGGTACCAGAAGGAGAGAGAGGGCAAGATATTGAAAACCTTTTTGAAGAAATAATGACAGAAAACTTCCCCTACCTGGTGAAAGAAATGGACTTACAAGTCCAGGAAGCGCAGAGGACCCCAAACAAAAGGAATCCAAGGAGGACCACACCAAGACACATCATAATTAAAATGCCAAGAGCAAAAGATAAAGAGAGAGTCTTAAAAGCAGCAAGAGAACAGTCAGTTACCTACAAGGGAGTACCCATACGACTGTCAGCTGATTTCTCAACAGAAACCATGCAGGCCAGAAGAGACTGGCAAGAAATATTCAAAGTGATGAATAGCAAGAACCTGCAACCAAGATTACTTTATCCAGCAAAGCTATCATTCAGAATAGAAGGTCAGATAAAGAGCTTCACGGATAAGAAAAAGCTAAAGGAGTTCATCACCACCAAACCAGCATTATATGAAATGCTGAAAGGTATTCTTTAAGAAGAGGAAGAAGAAAAAGGAACTCTTACCATTTGCCACAGCATGGATGGAACTGGAGAGTGGATAAATACCACATGATCTCACTCATTTGTGGAATATAATGAACAACATAGGCTGATGAACAAGGACTGATCCAGAGACGGAGAGGCATTGATTGGACTGTCGGGACTTGGAGGGAAGGTAGGGGAGGGTGGGGGTAAGGGGGAAAGATCAACCAAAGGACTTATATGCAAGCATATAGGCCTAATCAATGGACATGGACAACGGGAGGGTGAGGGCATGAGCGGGGGGGGGGAGGGGGGAGTAGAGGGTAACTTGGGGACAAGGACACATATGTAATATCTTAATCAATAAAAAATATATTAAAAAATAAAAAAAATTAAAAAAAAATTAAAACCAACCCTGGGCAGCGTGGTTCAGTGGTTGAGTGTCAACCTATGAACCAGGAGGTCACAGTTCGATTCCCCGTCCGGGCACATGCCCAGGTTATGGGCTCGATCCCCAGTAGGGGGTGTGCAGGAGACAACCAATCAATGATTCTCTCTCGTCATTGATGTTCCTCTCTCTCTCTCCCTCTCCCTTCCTCTCTGAAGTCAATAAAAATAATAGTAATAAAAATAATTTAAAACAAATTAAAAAACAAAACCTAAAAATATACTACACTCAGGAAGGACCAAGTGTGACTTGGGCTGTGTTGGGAGGAGGGAAAGCCACACAAAAGATTCTGAGAGAACCCAGCATCCAGGACCCTTTTAATGCACGATTACCCCTCAACACATGTTACCTCTGATTTTGTATTTTTATATTTTGGGGTGGGTTTCTTTTTTTTTGAGGTTCATCCTGGTTAACAGGGGTACAATAAGGAGTTAAAGGAACACAAAGAGAAAGTGAACACAAAAAAGACTAAGCTGGTTTGGGACACTTTGGTTGAAGAGTCTGAGCGAGAATGCCATCGCGCAGGGTTAGGAGAGCACAAGGCCTCTCCTCGGAATGCTCAAGACCACTTTCGTATTCTCCATCCTCCCACCAGCTACCATTTCCTGTCACAAGTAGACTACTTAGGCTTGGTTAAAGACCATTAAGGGGAAGATATGAATGCCGAAGAGAAATAAACCCCGGTCAAACCCTTTTTTTCTACCAGGATCCTTTCTCCAAACTGCCTTTGAGCTTCACGGGCCTTCCCAGCCTTCTTCCTCCCAGCCTGGTGATATGGGAGAATGTCTATTCTCTAAATCAGGAGTGAGGAACATCGGGCCTGCGGCCATATCAGGCCGGTGAAATCATTTGGTCTGGCCCTGCCAGGCACCAGGGGTGAATTAATTAAATGTTTGACCAAATATAGCAGGCTAATTCTTAAGTGGATAATTCTGTATGACCCAAGAATGATGTTATAAATATCCAAATGGCCCTTGGCAGGAAAAAGGTTTCCCCACCCTCTAAAGTGAACATCCCCTCCTTGACGATTTGATTATCATGACTCTAAAATTTCATGGTCTTTTCTCTCAATGTTCCTATTATTTCCTACTTGCCAACCAATTCCTCCCTTTGTAGCAGTTAGGTCCAGAGTAGCAGTTTCCATTCTGCTCCCTCAATCTAACAAGTGATGACGGAGTTGGTGGCATTTCTTTTAAAGAAATGCAACTGGCAGGTGTCTAGATCACTGAACCCACAACACCCACCCCAATCCAATGCATCACTACCATAATCACTACATTTCCTAGGCTCCAGTCTTGCCTCCCTCAACACTTCTTAAAGTTGCCACAACTTTCTAAGCCCCAAATCTCATCATTTCACTTACTGCTAAAAAATATCCCTTGCTAAACAATATACTGAACTCCTAAGAATAATTTTTTAAAATATATTTTTATTGAGTTTATTTAATTCAGAGAGGAAGGGAGAGAGGGACAGAAACATCAGTGATGAGAGAGAATCCTCCTGCATACCCCACACTGGGGACTGAGCCTGCAACCTGGGCACATGCTCTGACCGGGAATCGAACCGTGATCTCAGGATTCATAGGTAAACGACCAACCACTGAGCCACACTGGCCAGACCTAAGAATAATTTAAAAAAGCAATTTCAATCTGGCCTCAGCAGGGATTTTCCTATTTCTCTTTGGCTAACTCCCCATCAGCACTTAGTATGGAACTTGTATAATCCACCCTAAGCCCCAGCTATAAACAACTCACTGTTTCCTGAATATGCCACACACATTGTACCACCACTGTTCTCTGCGCTGGTAATCACCTCTCCAACTGTCCCTCTGAAAAATCCTACTTCATATTTACTGTCTGGGTTAAAAGGCACTTCCTCTTGTAAAATCATCCCCAAATTTTATTGTCAGCCCCAACAATACAGAATTAACTGTTCTTTCAGCTGGTTCCAGTTATCTCCTCCTAGTTCTATATATTTATCCAGGGCAAAGGTTGTATCTTATTTCAATGTTTTTCAAACAGTAGGGCCCAATCCACCATAAACGGATAAATCGATTTAGTGAGCCACACATTTTTAACATATTAGCAGACACCAGAGGACACAGTGTTAACAAGGATTAAGTGTAATTTTGAGAAACTTAGTTACATATGTTAAGACTAAATAATGGGTTGTGATAGAAAATACATGTTTATTGTGAGTTGTGGGAAAAGTTTGAAAACGCATGTAACTTTGTATCTCCAGTGCATACTGCCAGACACACCTCAAAGGCTCAAAAAGTGGTTGCAGATTTAATATCTTGAGTGTCCACATTAAGAACACACTATCAGCCTTAACTGGTTTGGCTCAGTGGATAGAGCGTCAGCCTGCGGACTGAAGGGTCCAGGGTTTGATTCCTGTCAAGGGCATGTACCTTGGTTGCGGGCACATCCCCAGTAGGAGGTGTGCAGGAGGCAGCTGATCAATGTTTCTCTCTCATCGATGTTTCTGACTCTCTATTCCTCTCCCTTCCTCTCTGTGAAAAATCAATTAAAACAAAACAAAACACATTATCACTCATTTCCTGCCTCTGGCCAGACAGCCCTTAGCACGCTCCCACAGCCACATCATTCCTGCTCCTTTCGCTCTGTAACACTGCCTTTCCTGCTTTAAAACTCAGTCACCCCCATAGAGAGCTGTACCTTTTGGACCTTGCCTTCTTTAATTTTATTTTAATTCTTTTTGTTTGGTTGGTTAATCCTCACCCAAGGATACTTTTTTCCATTGATTTTTAGAGAGAGTGGGAGGAGAGAAAGAGACAGAGAAAGAGAGAAATATCCATGTGAGAGAGAACACAGTGGCCAGTTGCCTTCCACACACTCCAACCACTGAACCACACCAGCCAGGACAGAACCAGCCTTCTTTTAAATTGCATAACCTTCCAATACTCACTATTCCTTCCTAAGTTCCACCCTCACGAATTTTCTGTATTTAAAACACACAACACACAAACAAAAACAGCCACCTTTCCCATGTGCTATCTCTTTGAAGGTACTAGCCTATCATCTTTCCTCTATATTTTTAGTTTTTAAAACTAAGGATCAATTCTTTCCCTCCATTTTGTCTCCCACACCTTCCTAAAATCGTTGTAGGTTGGTTTCTGCTGCTCAGGTTGCTGAGGGGGCCCCAAGCTGCTTACGGACTAAACAGAGCAGCCCTTTTCCAGCTCTCAGCCTCAAACGCTCTGCAACTGGCTTCTATGGCAGACTCCACACCCACCTGTTTGGATAACTATGTGGAAAGCACCTAAAAATATGCCTCGCTCACAGTAAGTACTATGTAGCTGTTAGTTAACTTATTACCATCGATTTCTCTTCCTACCCCTAAAATAGGCAATTGTCCGAGATTCGGTCCTCAGCAGTTTCCTTTTCTGCCCCCCCACTGACTCCCTTGGTCTACCTACTCACAAGGTTTCAAGGAGCCCACCTGTAGGAAGATTACAAATCCCTCCCACAAACGCTACCCTACCTCCTGAACCACAGATCCACACTCCACATGCAAAATGCTGCCCTTTGCCACGCTCCCTAAGTTATCAGCAACGCCGCTGTGGGCTCCCATCCTTCGTCACTCAGTCTCTTCTCCCATCGGCACCGCACTGATCCTCACATTCTGTCCACTCTGCTTCCGGGACATCTCCTCGTCTGTTCCCAGCTCCGGCCTCCCACACCACTCCTCTGCTCCAGCCCTGCAAGCTGGTTTCCACCCTCCAAGACTCCATGAACAACGTCGTCCGGCAAATCTTAAAAAGAAACCCACCGCTTTGTTGGCGCTACTAACCAGGTCAAAACCCTTCCATGGATCTGCCATTCCTTCCTTAAAAAGCACAGACTGTCCAGCTGGGCACTCAGGAGCCTCCCCAGAACAGAGGGCACCAACCCCACCCCCTGACCTTCTCTTTACTCACATGCCCACAACCTGGCCCCGCAGGGACATCCTCCGGGCCTCCTCCCGCCGATGCCTTCAGGCACCCTCCCCGCTCCGTCCCACCACAGTCTGCCAATACTTTACCGATCGCCAATGTCCACGCCAAACCCCAAGGCCTCCACGCGCTTTCTGTTCACGGTACCTTCCTTCCCCTGCCCCAGGGACATTCCTTCCCTCTTCTGAAGGCTCTCGGCGATCCGTAGTGGCTCTTAAAGGCCTCCCTGTGTTCTGCCATACCTTATGGCTATTCACATGGCCTTCTTAACCTTGCTGCCTAACAGAAATCTCCTTAAAGGTAAAGACCATTTAAGAATCTTGCCCTGACCAGTTTGGCTCAGTGGCGCCGCTAGAGCGTCGGCCTGGCCTGCGGACTGAAGGGTCCCAGGTTCGATTCCGGTCAAGGGCAGGTACCTTGGTTGCTGGCACATCCCTAGTGGGGGGCGCGCAGGAGGCAGCTGATCGATGTTTCTCTCTCATCGATGTTTCTGACTCTCTATCCCTCTCCCTTCCTCTTTGTAAAAAAAATCAATAAAATATATATATATTTTTTTTTTAAAAAAAGAATCTTTGTAGCCCCTTTGGACAACCAAAACCACCTTCTGATTACTTTTTTTTTTTTTTTTTAAGAGAAACCTATCCATAAAGACAGCAAATCGTTTAGGAGTTCCGGGAACTCAGGCCTTCCTAGGCCACCGTGCTAAACACACAATGAAAGCCTGAAGGAAGAGCCTACGGTTTTTAAACACGAGGAACTGACTCGGAGAGAGGGGGGGCAGAAGGCAGCCTCCTCGACAGTTCGCGCCCGTGTCGGACACACCGTCCCTGGCGGCTGCGGGGCTTCTTCCATAGCAAATGGGGATACCTGGGTGCCAGGGCCAACTGTGCCATTTGCTTGTTTAGTGCCTTCAAGTCGCGCCCCGCGGAGCCCTTTTTTCATCTGTTCAACGAGGGGCTTCCACTAGTGGTTCTCAACCTTCTGGCCCTTTAAATACAGTTCCTCATGTTGTGACCCAACCATAAAATTATTTTCGTTGCTACTTCATAACTGTAATGTTGCTACTGTTATGAATCGTCATGTAAATATCTGATAGGCAGGATGGTCTTAGGCGACCCCTGTGAAAGGGTCGTTCGACCGCCAAAGGGGTCGCGACCCACAGGCTGAGAACCGCTGCAAGATCTCCACGTTCCCCTCCTTGGGCCTCCCGCGTTTCTACAAAAAGGCTTCACCTGCCCGGACACCCAGATGCCCCCCGACAAGTCTTCAGAGCTTCGCCCCGAGCCTCGCTCCCTCCGACTCCTCCTTCTCCAGGAGCTCAGGTCCCGCCTGTTGTGCGGCACTTGGGCACCTGTGTCCCTGTCAGCACAACTAAGTCACAAACTGCCCCTAGCTCTCCGACACGAACGAGAAAGTGGCCTCGGGAACGGCGATGCATCCCGCGGGAGCAGAAGCTGGCTTCCTCCTGCTGCTGCTGCTGCTGCTGCACATCGGGAGCGCCCCGGGACCCGCAGCACAACTAGGTACCTCAGGCTGCAGCCTGAATGCCCTCCCGCCCGGCTCCCTCTCTTCCAGGACCAAAGGCTTCTTCTCTACGCCGCAGCCACAGACTTCCTTACCGAGCAACTCGAGGTTCATCCCTGAGAACTCTGGACGCCTGGTCTCAGCTCCAGCGACGACGCCTTCCCCGCGCCGGCTTCTAAGACTGCGTCTCAAAGGGGGGGCGCTGCGAATAGCCCGGCGCTAGCTCCGGAGACTTTCTGGTGTAGAAGACCCTTCGGCTTCCGCTTTCTTCCCCCGCCTTCTCTGTTCGTTTCAAGTGGGCTGTCCAAATATATGCCTAACCAAAAAGGAAAACAGGCTCTGTGGAAATCGTTTGATTATGATATTTATTAAGGAATAAAAGTGTTTTCGTCACTTTGTACTTTAAAAAGCGAGGCGCATGCACTTGAGGATGTTTCTTCCCGGGTTATGTACGTGAGCTAGAAATTTCAGGCATATAGTTAGACGACTAGAACTGCTCTGTTATGTGTTCAGCGGTGTTGTCCCGGGCGGCAGCCTCGGCCTCCGCAGGAAAGGTTCCGGGCAAACACGACTGACAGGAAAGCTGGAAAGGTCAGCCCCAGCGATCCAGTGTGGAGCCGAGGCGCGTACTCACCTGTATGTAGCTAGTTATTGTGTATCCGCCTTTACATTTGTAAAGCTATGCCATTGATCCCCTAGAAATGCGCGACAGTGTTTGTTAGGCCTTTACCTCAGGCTTTCCCAGGGTTGACCAGGGCACTGAAAAGGAAGTGGAATGAGAGGTGGGCTGAGTACCCCGGAGCTCAGGCTGTGATGAGATACACAAAGCAATTAGAGACAGCCAGCTGATGGTAACTAACGAGGAGGCAAACTCTGTACGAACAAGTTTCAACTATGGATGCTGTGGGCTATCACAAAACAACAACTGCGTTGTAGGTCGCTGCAAAAAGCCAGATCACCTGTGTGGGTTTAACGCCAGGAATCCCAGCTCCACCCTTTGGGCAATATTTTATTCTCTGTGCCTCAGTTTTCTTAGATGTAAAATGGAGGTGATAGTAGTACTTACAGAATTACTGTGACGATTACATGAGGTGGCATGTGAAGTACGTAGAACAACAAGTGCCCCGTGAATATCAGCTACTATTATTTACAAACTAGTGGCCCGGTGCACGAATCGAAAGGAAATTAATTAGAAGAAATATTTTTAATATCGCTGTCCGCCCTTTCTCTATAATAGAAGTGTAGACCAAATATGTGATCGACAATGACAGATCGAAACACACGCGTGTGATTGGCGCCAGCGAGAGCTTTATATGTATCGCGCATGCACAAGTCAACAGCCTTTCGTGTATATAGAATAAACTTGCTGAATTAGACCTGCTTTCTGATTTAGCTAGACTTTTCCCAGCCCAGTGAAGCACCCCAACTTCTCTTTCAGGTAATTGTCAGAACACAGAAGTAAATATCAACCCGACGCAGATTATTATTGTAGATCACGCAGGGAGAACAAAGGGTAAAATATTTAACTGCAGCAGTGTTTGACTCTATTCTGTGCGGTGTGAAAACCTGAAGTCATTTTCAAGGTCCACCATTTATTACTTCTTTTCAGTCGGGTCAAGTTTCTAAGCTTTCTAAATCTCCATTTTCGGGCTAATGAAAAGATAATAGGATTCCACGGAGCCTCCTGTCTATCTACTGCAGGACTTCTGTGAGGATCCAATGAGATGAGGCACGGGAAAACGCTTCACAGACATTTGCTTAAAGTGTAAATGTTTCCACCCGACTATAAAGCAAGTCGTGTTTCTGGGCTGAAGAAACTCCAAGGAGGCTAGTCGCTAGGGAGAGGAAGCCAGGCGTTGCTACATGACAGCATTACTGGGCACCCACAACGACCGTTTCCGGCTGGCCACGGGTCTTGGCAGCGTCGGCTGTGATTTCGTGGGGTGTTGCTGGGGGGTGGGGGTGGTGGTGGCGGGGCCTGTGTCCTACTTGGGGGAAGCCAAGTGTTGCTTTGTGGGCGCCAGGTCGGCGCTGCCCTTTCTCTATAAATGGCCAGTGCACATCACGGCAGCTCCTGCGTTGAGTGTCTGCCCCCTGGTGGTCACTGAACATGTCAGCTGGGCAAAGGGACACTTAGTATATTGGCCTTTTATATAGATCACTTTCCCCTAAGTTATCTCACTTCTTTCAGGCCGTTAGGGTAGATATCAGTCCAATTTGACCAAATGCAGTCACTGAGGCTCAGAGATAATAGACAGTTTGCATTCTGTGACATATCCAAAACATTGCCAAAAAGTCATCCAAAAATATGGTACTCCGGCAATGACATATAGGAGTATTTCTCAGCACTCTTGTAATCAGTTCATTATCATCAGTTCTCACACACTGACAATTGAATAAATGAATAATGTCATTGTTACATTTATTTTCATAATGAAGATGAACAACACTTCACATGTGTAAATGTGTGTTTTTCTCTTCTGTGAAGTGGCCTCTTCATGTCCTTTGCCTATTTGGGGGGTAGAGTCTTCATGTTGTAGGATTTTAAAAGCAAGGAATAAGATCAGACTGCTGCTTAAGAAAGAAAACAAGGACAGAGTAGAGTAGGGATTCATTAGAGGAATGGAGAGCAATTAAGAGATTACTGCTGTAATCCTGTGGAGAGCCGAGGAAGACCTGACTCAAAGCCACGATAAAGGGAAGAGAGAAGGCAATGCCTTCAAGAGAGATGTAAGAGACAGAACTGATAGAGCAGCGGTTCTCAACCTGTGGGTCTTGACCCCTTTCACAGGGGTCGCGTAAGACCATCGGAAAACACATATATAATTATATATATTGTTTTTGTGATGAATCACTATGCTTTCATTATGTTCAATTTGTAACAATGAAATTGGGGGTCACCACATGAGGAACTGTTTTAAAGGGTCACGGCATTAGGAAGGTTGAGAACTACTGTGATAGAGGGTTAGCATGACTAAGATGTTTCTAGTTGGGGCGACTCCATTTGCCATAACAGGGAATGCAAGGAAAGGAACAGCTCTGGCAAGGCAGATGGAGAGTCCAGATTGGTACATGTTGGGTTTGAGGAGCCTGTCGGAAATTCAAGTGACCATACAGACTTGGAATTCAACGAAGAGATCCAAGCTACTGTATTTTATCAATTCTAATATGGACACTTTACCACACTTTAACATCCCTTGGCTATGAATTGCCCAAACTGTATTCAGAATTGAGCCGCATCTCACTCCCCACTGGAACATTCCACTGCAGTGGTCCCAGTATTTATCGCGATGGTCCATTTTTAACAACTGTCACTCAGTTTTCTTTAATAATCCCACCATCACAGTGGCTTCTGCTTCTTGGAGCCAACCCCTCCTTGGGTGTAGTCATTGAAATGCAGCAAATTATCAAAGTTACACCTCAGGGAAAACTTGGGCCCAGCTGGTCTTCACTCCCCCTCCCCCCAACCCCACATCTTGTGAGCACTTGGCAGCATCCTCGGGCAGCCTGTCCCTTCACCTGCCCTGGCCTGCACCCCTCGCCCCAGCTTCTGGTTCAGCAAGCTCCTCCAAAGCTATTCTTGCAACCCAGGGCAATTTGGAGGATGACACCAGCTGCCACAGACTCCTCCTTTTGCCTGAATTGGATGGAGAGTCCTACACATGAGGCTGTGCCAGACCCCATGGCTGGAATAGAGATGAAGAAGCTCATTTGCCAGCCTCCTCTTCAACTCAGAGGGCCAGTGGGGAGTGTAATTAAGAAAGGAAAACTGGCCTTGGAATGAGGGGACATGGGAGTTAGTCTTGTCCTTGCCTCCAACTAGCTGTAAACATACACTACAATATACAGATGTTGTATTATAGTTGTACACTTGAAACCTATATAATTAACTAATGTCACCCAATAAACTCAATTAAAAATACATTAACTTTGAAAATAATTTAATTAGCTGCGTTAATACATTTAAAGTGTTTATATTAAGTACTGACAAATTGGTCTTTTGTGGCTATATTCACCTCCCAACAATATAGGAAAGTAGTGCTCGTAACCCACACTTATAAAGAGATTTCTAATATTTATCTTCAGGAATCTGATAGATGGAAATATCTTTTTGGTTTTCATATGCATTCCCCCTGGTTACTAGGTAGGATAAATATATTTTTCAAATTTTTAATTAGGCAATTTGTTTTTATTTTTGATTTGTTTCTTCATATATTAGGGATATGAATGTATTTATCAGTTATATAATTATTCTCTCCAAATTAATGATCTGTCTTAATTTTGCTTTTGGTGTCTTTGGATGTATATATGTTCTTTATAATTTCTATCATTTTTTTCTTTATGGCTTTTGGGTTTCTGATCACACCCAAAAAAGTTCTCTCTTCCTCCAAACAATAAATGAACATACTTACACACATTTTTTCCTGGAAGCAGAAAGCATAGTAGTTAGTTGTAGAATGAGAGGTTCTGGAACTGGACTTCTTAGGTTCAAATCCCAGCTCTGGCATTTATCAATTGCATGACTGTGGTACTTAATATTCTCATCAGTAAAGTGGGGTTCTGGTGAAGGTTAAGTGAATATATCTATGTATCTATATATGTAAATATATAGATAAGATATAATTTAGAATAGTGCCTAGTATATAATAAATATTCAACGTGTATACCATTATCAAGTTCCTTTATAGTTCTTTTTAATATTTAGATCTTTAGTATGCTTTTTTGTGTGCATGATTTGAGTCTATTTTTTTCCCAGGTGAATAGCTAGTTTTATAACGTCTATTTTTCCAGATCTGAAATACCACCTTTAGAATATACTAAGGAACAGGCCATCCCTAAGAGACCTCAACCAGTTCAGTGGCCACCCATGATAACTGCACTTCACGGACACCTTGGGGTTCTACTAAAGGTAGAAATTTCTAAGTTAAATTGAACGGTGTTCAGAAACGTGGTGGACTCTCCCCTTGGAACCCCACCCAGTCACAGGACCAGGGAGGCCACCCTGTTGCCTTACTCAAGTAACAAGCGTGCTGAGCGATGCGTTCTTGGAGAAGCATACACAACCTAAACATGTATACTTATACTATAGGCTATTTTTTCCAAAGTAGTAATGGTTAGAGAGGAAGTTAAGAGAACTCACATGAACTCTATACAGCACAGGGCACAGCATGTGAGATGGGGTGTATTTGGCTGTGAAGGGCGGGCTGGGATTAGTGAGAGTTTCACAAGTGTAAGAAGCTCATGTGCATTACATGCCTTTTGTGTGGGGGAAGGCAGAGAACCACTGAGATTCAACGTTAGCTTTTCCTTTAAGACAAAAACAAAACAAAACACATAAGCTGTTTAAGTTGTGCTGCCATCTCCTGGCTGAACTTGTGTTGCAGTCAAATCACAAGCAGTTACAGCACAAAGTGATGCAGCCATATAAGCATGAGATAGTAACCCAGACAAGTGCACCCTGCAGAAGGTGGCATGCAGCCTGCTGACACTTCCTGGTGACCCCTGCTGGTGCCCCTCTGCTGGCAGTGGCCAATGCTGGTGCCTGCCAAGCACTGCCTAACAAGCGCATCAGAAGGCGGGGTGAGCCTAAATAGAAAATTCAAACATTCCAAATGCAGATGGTCCGGTATGTAGATTCCAGCCCCAGAGCCCCTCACAGTGTGATAAAGAAGAGCTAGGCTTGTGCATGAGCTCAGAATGCTGCAAGTTTGTGCTGGAGAGAAGCTGGAGAAACGTGTGTGAACCTAGGAAAGGCTCTGAAAACTAGATTGCTATCGCCACGCCTTGCCCTCTCTTCTCCACTGTCCCACCTCCCATTTCCTTGCCCCACTTTCTGGTCGTGCTAATGTCAAGTACCTGGGAATCAAGAGTGATCTATGGGGGGGCAGCATGTTCTACCGTATCCACCTCTAAGACAAACTGAAAGACATCTGACTGCAGAGGTCCCCGTGGAAAAGGGACAGAACAGGGAGTGTCCTGGTGACACGGGGGAAACAAAAGCCAAACACACATGAACTTAAAACGTTAATGCGGTCTTTATTATACAGCACATCTGCTATTTGTACATCCAAACAAGTATACAGAATACTCTATAAAACCAAACCCAACCCTTTAGAATTACACGAAGCGAAGGCTTATCCCTTTAATTGTGTCTCTTAAAAATACGCACAATTAACAGGGTCCTGCTGTAACAATGTGGAAATGTAACAGTGTGGAAAGAGACGGGGAGCACAAGAAAGGAGAGCGGGTAAGGACTGAAGTTTGTGCCAAAGTAATTTCTCTTGTTATTGCACTTTTATCTACACACTTAGTATGTTACACTTTTATTTAACACTGTAATAAACATTAGTGCTTTACAACAAACAAAAATATTACATAAAGACAAAAGACAACAAGCTGTCCAGACCGATTTCTTTTTAACCCTCTGGGGAAGAAGGCCTACCCAGTGCCAGGTGTTCAGTCTCTGCCATCCTCTCAGCTGGACTGGATGTTAACACAGCAGGTGAAGTTAAAAATAAAACCCTTGTAAGAACAGTAGTGCTACTTGAAACCCCCAAGGGAGTTTGCAATGTAAGTTTCTCAAGGTTATTCCCTCCTTATCTATTAACCTCCACTAGCCCTAACCACCCCACCTCCGTATTTAGAAGGATAAACCCTCTCTTTTTTTTCCTCTCTTAAAGAGAAAGTGGGTTATTTGAGCCAGCAAATCCCAAAATCAAGCTTTGAAATCTCAAAGAAGCTCCTCTATTGGCAATGGACTCTGGGAGGGCCGTTGAGACCGCTCTGATGCACTGTGGAGTTTGAAGGTCCCTGATTGGGCAGATAGAACACCAAGCATGCCTTCTTGCCAAAGCAAGGCCAGAGGGCGTCTCTATTCCCCCAAGTGCTACTGTGACCACCAATCCCCCCTGGTTTGTCAGTGCTGACCAATCCCCCGTGGCTTGTCAGTGCTGAATAAAAACCAAAAAATAAAGTGTCATTCAGTGCATGTATCATGTTGCAGCCCAAACCACTTCTCCGGTAACAAAAAAATGTTTCCAACACCTTTGACAGCTCAAGCAAAGGTGAAAAAAAAAATGCATTGAAGAGCTGACTGGTACTAGTTGAGAGGTCTACCAAGCCCCTATATCTGTGGTAGTAATATATCCTTTCTTCACTGTTTCCTTGACTTTTAGTGTTAAAAATTAGGAGAAGCTGCTGCCTATGCTCTGTCCCCCTGCAACTGATGTAGTCACAAGTGATTCTTTGGTCTGGGAAGAACCAGCACGTTCCAGAGCTACTCTCTGCAGAGGATCAAGGGGCTAGGGCATGCCTGTGGAAACCTCACCCAAGCGAGCATTCCTCCACCCATGACTGACCTTGCTTTGCTGCTGGCTCCTTAGGCACAGGTCAGCCACTCCTGGCTCCAGACTCCATTCTTCCAACTGCTCTGCAGAAAGGTCCCCCACTCAGTTCTGAAGCAACATAAGTGATCAGACTGCAAGGGCATTAAAAATGGCCAGGTGATCCTTTTCGGGCTGGGGGAAACTGCCATAATTAAACTGACTAGAAGAATAGAACACAGGGTAATTATTTCATCTCATCCTTCTCTGTGCCACCCTCCCGCCCCCCACCCTCACCACTAGCCCAAAGCTAGGAGGTAAAATCTTCAGACTTTGGTCTTGCTGAGCCCTTAACAGCCCAATTGCCACCAAACTTCTTTAATACCTAGTATCTTCCCAAGTAATATACAATACAGTACATTTCACGGCATTCCATTACTTTAATAATAATGGGTGCCAAGGAAAAAGGAGTCTGAAATTTGCTAACAATGTTGTAAAACAAAAGCACAGTATACACGTGTTACACATATGTACTCCTGCACTCAGCCTGCTGAGTGTTTAAATAACACCTCCAAGTGTCTACATGGGGCTTTGATAGCCTGAAGACTTTCAGGAATATTCTGCACCTTTTGTCAGAATGCCTTTTTAAAAAAAACTTAATGAACTGTAACACAATTACACGTCCATTAGCCCTTTCCTCCCCACTCAGGCAAAAAATATGGGGAATCTGTTAGAAAACTGATGTTGGAGAGTTTTTCAGTTTCTCCCTAAGCCACAGGGAGAAATTGAAAAGGGACTCGGGGTGGAGGCAAACCTAACCTCCCATGTCTGAATGGGGGTATGAACTAAGGCTTCCGAAGAATGTTAGGAATGTGGTCTCCATAATGGGAGCACAGACTCCTGAGTATAGTCAGAGTTAAAATGACTAGAAAAGGGAACTATATAAAACTTTCTTGAAATTTCTAGAAAAAGGAACTACTATATAAAGCTTTCTTGAAATGTCATACAGAACAAGACTTATACAGATTTTCCATCAAGTAGAGACTACTCGCCTCTACTTTTTAAACTTGAAACATGGCTTCCTGGAAGGCCCATCATAGTCCCCAGAAGGGCAACGAGTTAATGCTGACAAGAATAGAGTTATTTGAAGTAAATAAGTGTTAAAAATTCTAAGAGATACACTGAACATTCCACCAAACAAGGCTGGAGCCTATAGAACCCAAAGACCAGGTCAGTCAACCTGTCATTTGCAAGTCAAAAGGACTCTATATGGGTTTCTAAAGGGCTACAAGTGCTCAAGGGGCTACTATACTCATACATGTCATAATCAGAGCCCAGGAGAGGCAGAGTTAAAAACTGAACTTTAAAAGTTATATGAGCCCGGCCGGTGTTGCTCAGTGGTTGAGCGTCAACCTATGAACCAGGAGGTCACAGTTCGATTCCTGGTCAGGGCACATGCTCAGTCCGTGGGCTTGATCCCTAGTGTGGGGCATGCAGGAGGCAGCTGCTCAATGATTCTCTCTCATTATTGATGTTTCTATCTCTCTCTCCCTCTCCTTTCCTCTGAAATCAATAAAAAAATATTTTTTAAAGTTATATGAAAAAATTTTTGTAGACCCATGTATACCGTTAATGTTTGAGAGATGGACACTCTGTGACAACCCTGGAAAATTCCAGCAACGAACCTGCCCATTATCTTACACACCTACTCAGGGACCTGTTTCCCAGTTTGGGACTAGGCACAGGGTCAGACCACAGTGCTTGGGGCTGAGGCAGATGGAGAAGTTACTCACTCCACTGTCTATTCCCTCACCTACCTCTTTCTCTAAATTGAATGGACTATTTGGTTGAGGGAGGCTTGAAATGGAGATCTGAGATGCACCAATGTTTAAATTGTTCCCCTTCCTTTGACTGGCATAAGAATTTCTCTTCTGATGCACACTTCATGGCAAACTCTCTCAAAGACCACCACCCACCTTCTGAATGCAAGGGAGGGGCCCTCCCCAGGCACTAACACCCAGGGGTAAGGGGCACACACGGAACTACAAAAAGTGTTCTTCTCTTCCAACTGCTTCTTTTCTGCTAACATTTAAAATAAGGAAAAAAGAAGGGACAAGTGGCAGAAGAAACCTTGGTTAAAAAGCTCAACGATCAAATTTAAAAACATCAGTGTGTTAGATTCAAACTCAAAAGGAAGAGTTTCTGTTTGTTTGTTTTTAAGTTTTAAAAAACAAGCTGGTATCCGTCTAGTGGGTTTGTATGGAGACCCATGGCCTCCAGATCACTGTCCACTTCTCAGGCTCACTAAATACTTCACACTGAGTCAGTTTTACTCAGACACTCACCCCTAAGTATCTTGTTAACTGGTGCTTCCTCATCTTGAGGATGAAAAGAGAGAAAAAAATGAAGACCCAAGGGTAGAAGAGATTCTGTTTTAGGAGTAGCGGTAACTCAAAATCCAATAGCACGCACACACTTTTGTCTTTGTGGCCTCTTGGTGATGTAACTGTGAAGTACTCTCCCAGAAGTCAGGGCTATGTGGTCCTATAAGTGTAAACACACTGGCATTGGAAGGAACAGGAGCTTTGTTTCTAGCATTATCGCTGGGGCCTCTGGCTATTGCAACCAGAGATCTCTGGGTCTCAGTATCCACACGTTAAGTTTTTGCGCTTATGTTTTCACAATTCCAGAACTGAGCTTACATGTTCTAATGGTTCTGACAACTGGATAGAACCAAACTATCCCTAGCTAATGCCAAAACTACGAAAATTATAGTTTTTAATACTATTGCCAATGCAGTGTCCCACTTGTCTTAAAACCATACAGTGAAACAGACAATGGTAACATTTACCTCCTTTTCAGTTCTGAGGCCAGAACATTGCTTTCTTCAGCCTTTTACCCATGTCCTAGACAATCTTTTGCTAAAGAAATAGCTTGAAGCATCAGTGAACTGCTGAATATGCTCAGCCATTCGGACAGCACTATCCAGGAGTCACCTCTGCCTGGGGAGGTCTCAAGCTGCCCAGCAAACATCAGTTCCCCCTGGGAGCTCTCTTAAAAAACTGTCAAATTCTTTCCATGGCCAAAAAGTGGGGGAAGGAAAGAATAAAGAGTAAAAGAGAAAGGTCTTTGCTTTCAAGTAGAATCATCTAGCCCTCTGTTTGGCTGCTCAGAATTGGACTTGCATAGCCGGTCCATGATGCCCTGCAGCATGGGCTGGACAATGCCCAAGAGAGGTCTCTGAGAGGGGTCGCCGTCCCAACACGCTTCCATCAGCTGCCAGCACTCCTCATCAAACACAGGAAGGCGCTCGGGGCGGGCCCCTAGAGAAAGGAGCATGGAAACAAGACCAGAGTTAGTGAGAGGGCGACCAATACAACAAACAGGCATGCTCAGCTCTCAGGCTGATGACCCAGCTGGGGCTCGGGATGCTCAAGAATGTAATAAGCTTTGACTTCAACTGCAAATACCTAGGTTGGAACCTAATAGTAACAGTGACGGTAAACTGGAACACACTGGCATAGCAAGTTGAAGAGTTGGAAATTTTAAAGAAAAGCCTTTTTGAGATAGTTCCATAATGTGTTGCCGGATGGGAGGCGCTGCTGCAGTGCCTGGTCTCAGTCTGCTCTTAACGGGGGAGTTTGGATAAAGTAGGGCTTGTGGCTCTTACCTCTCCGCACATTGTTCCAGAGATGGTCTTTGCTGGCACACCTCTCAAATGCCTCAGGGAGCTTGACAGAGCCTGAGCAGATATACCAGAAAAGAATGCCAAACGCGTAGACATCCACGGAATTATCATACTTCCCTACAGCAAGAAGGGGTGACAAGCAGTGAGCCAGGGAGAGACAGCCATACCATCACCACTAACTTGCACCTGCAGAGGTCTTTACACACTTTTATCTAAGGCTTTTATCATCCATTTTCTCTCATAACAACCCTGTTAGGCAGGACACATTCATAATGCCCATTTTACTAGTATAATAAAAAGAACTATGGCAGTGAAGGCTAAAGCTAGATATTAAGAGCCCCAAGACTAGAACTTGACAAAGGAGAAAGAAAACATGCCTTTTATTTTAATGGGACAGTCGAAAAGATTAATTTCATATTAGGTCATATTAGGGAAATAAAGTTAGAAATACTGGTGGGTGGGCAAGTTGGAACCAGAGTATAAAGATTTTTATAGGCAGACAGAAGAGTCGGGAGTCAGTGGACAGCAGAAGTCATTTATGCTTTAGAGCAGTAGATGACATGAAGAAGAGTATTTTAGAAAGATTATTCTGACAGCAACAGAATGGACTGCAGTAGAAACAATCAAAAGAATTTAAATATGAAGTAACCACAACACATGATAGCAGGGGAAACAGAAATTTAATTTTTTTTCTTTAGTTTTGAACTTTATTTATATGGAACCATATCATATGTGCGGTGTTGTATTTGGTTTCTTTGCGTTATTGTTTTGTGAAATTAATCCATGTTTTACTAGATGCATTTCATTTTCATTGAGATTCAGTATTCCAATGATTCTCTCAGAATTTAGGTATTATATTAATAGACATCTAAATAGTTTAGATGTCTAGTTTAGCTTAGAGCTTCTATTACTTGGTTCTGCAGAAATTTAATTTTAAAGAAGTAGTCTAGAGAAAGAAAAAGGATGACTGTGTCCTTTGTTCGATGTGGGCAGGACTATCGCCCTCCAGCTAAGTCCTCATCCTTATGTAGATCACTCAGTGACGGGCTGGGGGAGGACCTGTGCATGAGGCCGGTGAGAGGAATTCAGACAGATTGCTAATTTAACTACTACCATGCCACCTTCCATCTTCCCCAACAATCATACAACCCCTCCTCATCCACTCAGACAGGATCAAATCTTGGAGTGATTGTTTAGTCATTCTTTTCTGTTCATCACTCATATCAACTTTTAAAAAAACTTGCCCATTCCTCCTCTGAATTATTTCAAATCTGTCACTGTTTTTTGTTTTAGCATGACCTAATCATGAAGACAGCCTCCATTTCCCTATGTTGGTTCTTGCCACTCAAGTTCCCTCTACCTACTCCTGCTAAGCTAATCTTCCATAAACATTTTTCATTCCTTACCTGCTCAAGAGTGCAATAGCACCTTACTTCTTCAACATTAATTCTTCACTCCTCTGTGTGAATTTCAAGCTCATTGCATTTTCCCTCCAACCTGGTTTGCTAGTATTCCCCAAATGGATTTATTTCCTGTCATGCTTATTTCTATTCCGCATTTTTTCTCATATTTTCCATTCCTCAGCTTCCAGAATTTTCTTTCTTTTATGATACATGGTTAGACGCTAGAGACAGAAAGACCTCGATTCCATTCCTAGCTCCATGACTTCTAGCTCAGTGTCCTGGATGGATTCTTCAGCAATCTGGCCTTGACTTAACTTTATCCATAATATAGACACAAAAATGCATCAATATCACTGCAGAATTCTAGTGAGGATTAAATGGAATAAAATATATGAAAAAATATATGCTGCCTAGCTCAAAGAATATACTTAATAAATATGAATTCCTTTCCCACTTACCAATTTTTCCAGATCAGACTCAAGCTCTAACTAAAATATTACCTCTACCACAAAACTATCAGACATTTCAACCTTCATTTATCCCTTTTCTGAATACCAACATTACATCATGTAGCATTTAACTTAGCACTTTATCACATGTTGTCTTATACTGCCCTCTTAAATTATTTTACCTGTTAGTATATCTCTGCTATCTATAAGTTCTTTAATAATAAGCAACAACTCCTAACATAGTATAGGAGTTATCAATAAATTCTTTATGATTAAATAATTGGCTGATTACGGCAGTTATGGCCCAGAGAGACATCCAAAAGAATAGTTGGCGACTCCTATTTGCACTTTGCCTCTTTTCCTCTTTACTTTCCCCTACTTGTCTTAGTTTTTCCTGCTCTCTTTTCTCCCTTGCCTGTGCTGGATCTGCCAGGACTACTTGTGTACACTGCCCGTAGCTCAAAGGGTAGCACTCAGGTTAGAGTACAGAGCCCCATCCAAACCCACTCCCTGCCCTCCAGCTTACCTGTGAAAAGTTCAGGGGCCATATGGATTGGCGTCCCCACAATGCTGCCTGACATCATGGCCTCTGGCTTGCAGAATCCTAAGTCAGTGATCTTGGCTCGGTTCTGCTTGTCCAACTGCCAACAAAGCAGGTAAGAGTCACCCTGTGTCTGATCCTGCACAGAGCATTCAGCTCAGCTGCATCCCCAAACTCGCAAGTAGGTGTCTACCTCATAGCAGCACTTAACCAATCCTGCCTCTGCCTCCCTGTCTCCAGATTCATTCCCAATAGTATCTTCTCCCCAGACTGTAATCAACCTGATGGGGGGACTGCCTTTTTCATCTTGGGGTTCCCAGCACTTAGCATAGTGCCCGGCACTTTCAGGAGCTTGAAAGAATCAGGAAGAATGAATAAGTGAAGAACACTGTGGAAAGTATTTCAGTTCCTGATTTTTATCCTCTGACCTCCAGGCACCAGGGAACAAAGCTTCTAAGTAAGAACACTGAGGTCCTCTGGCCATCTGAAGGAAGTTTCTGGAATTCTCTGTAGTTTCCTTTCCTAAAGGTCCAAGAGAATAAACCTGTGTCTGATTTGGAAATTGAGAAGCCTCTTAGATTTCAGCCTATAATTTTAGGAAGATCTTTCCTTTCCCCCAAATTGCTGTCTTTACACATCATTTAAGTGATGCCAGAGACAACCCAAGAATAATCCAATCTGTTCTTGAGAGGAGTACGTCAAAAGATTCTTTGTAATTTAGATAAGAGTCTCATGACATTTTAAGGAGCATTTACCCATCTCGGTCCAGTATTTCTGATCAAACCCTAAGCAATAACAAGACTTGGAATCCTTAAAAATATCACTGTCACAAAGCGAAAATGGCGGAAGAACTATTCTAGATTAAAGGAGGCTAAAGAAATATGACAACAAAATGCACTGTATGATCCTTGGCTTGGATCTTGGATCAAATAAATAGACTGTATGTGAGATAATGGGACATACTTGGGACAACTGGAAAATGTTAATACAGACAGTATATTAACTAATAGTATTGTATCGATGTTAAATTTCTTGGGTGTGATAATGGCATTTTAAAAAATATATTTTTATTGATTTCTGAGAAGAAGAGAGAGGGAAAGATAGAACACCAATGATGAGAGAGAATCATTGAATCTGCCTCCTGCACAACCCACACTGGGGATCAAGCCTGCAACCAATCATGTGCCCTGACTGGGATTCGAACAGTGACCTCCTGGTTCATAGGTCAATGCTCAACCACTGAGCCATGCCAGTGGGCATGATATGACATTTTAATTACATAGAAGATACCCCCCCCCCTTTTTTTAGGAGATACAAGCTGAAGTACCGGCATACCTCAGAGAGATTGCAGGTACGGTTCCAGAACACTTCTATAAAGCCAATATAATATTGCAATAAAGCAAGTCACATGAAGTTTTTGGTTTCCCAGTGCACATCAAAGTTATTTTTATATTATACTGTAAGTCTGTTAAGTGTGCAATAGCAATATATCTTTTAAAAAACAAGGTACATATATTAATTAAAAAATACTTTATTGGTAAAAAATGCTAACCATCAGGATGGGAGCTTTGGCCTCAGACTGATGGTGGCAGTAGTGCAGATGGGCTGGGCAGGGACCATGGCAGTAGCGGCAGAGGTGGCAGGGGCAGGGTGGCTGGTGGTAGAGGAGGCTGCAGTCTTTAGGGAACTGTAGGTGGAGGCATGGTTCGGGCCAGGATCGAGGAGGCCTGAGGGGCACTTCGGATGTCACATGACAGCTTTGAGAGCTTTGCATAGGAGTGAACAACCAGCCCTACTTCTGTGAGAGTGGTCGCTGCTACAGGCAGCCTGGCTGCTGCACCTACTACTACAAGCTCTGGTGGTTCTGGCCGCTCTGGACTGTCCTCATCCCCTTTAACTACTGTTGCACATTCCATCATCCACGAGCTAGACTCTGGCTGCAGCCACAGCAGCGGCAGCATGAGATTAACTTGTTGGCCCACCACGGAGCATGCCACAGAGCATGACATGGAGCGGGCCCTGTTCCTACCAGCTCACTGCTTGACCTTCGCCTCCTCAGTGCCTTCAAGCCCCCCAGCCTATGAGGATGTGGTTCACCTCCCAGTCACACCACCTCCTTACACTGCCATCCAGGTGCCCCTTGACTGTTCCCAGGGAATGACTGCGGCTCCTCTACTACTAGCTGTCCTGCCCACTGCAAAGGAGCAAACACGAAAGGTATTTCTTCCTCCCCCGAGTGCCCCCCTCATCAGCAGAGGGAGCCTGGGGCATGGGTTGAGCCCTGTCCCCATATCCTGACGCTATTACGAGCTGCCTGGTGACTTGGGTATGGAGCTCTGCCCTTATTCCGACTCCCGCACGGGTGAGTCAGTCAAGGAGGCTAGGGCTAGATCTGGGGACCACGCCCCTTGTACATTGCCCCTAGATCCCATACCCCAAGTTTCTTCTGTGGGGCTGGTCCCAACTCCCTGAGTTCTCCTCGGGCTCTCCCTGCCCTCCCAGAATCTGTCTGAAAGGGCTGGAGTCCTGAGGAGAGGGGCTGTGCTGGAAGGACTGTGCTAGCTCTACCTCCAATGACATGCACAGGAGCCTATGATCTCACTGAAGAGATATGAACAACAGCAAAAAATGCTAACCATCGTCTGAGACTTCAGTGAGTTGTAATCTTTTTGCTGGTGCAGGGTCTTGCCTCAATGTTGATAGCTGCTGATTGAGCAGGGTAGTGCCGGCAACAATTTCTTAGAACAACAATGACGTTTGCTGCATCAATTGATTCTTCTTTTCACTAACAATTTCTCTGTAGCATATGATGCTGTTTGATAGCATTTACCCACCGTGGAACTATTTTCAAAATTCAAGTCAGTTCTCTCAAACCCTGCTGCTGTTTTAACAACTACGTTTATGTAACATTCTAAATCCTTTGTTGTCATTTCAACAATCCACTTTCTTTGCTCATCCATGGGAAGAAATTCCTCATTCATTAACGTCTTATGAGATTGTAGCAATTCTGTCACATCTTTGGGCTCCATTTCTAATGCCTCCACTGAAACTTTGACCCCCTTTGAAGACATCCACGAGAGCTGGAATCAGATTCTTTCAAACGCCCTGTTAATGTTGATATTCTGACCTCTTCCCATGAATCACAAATGTTCTCAATGGCATCTATAATAGTGAATCCTTTCTAGAAGGTTTTCAATTTACTTTGCCCAGATCCACCAGAGGAATCACTATCTATGGCAGCTGTAGTCTCACAAAATGTATCCCTTAAATAATAAGACTTGAAAGTCAAAATTATTCCTTGTTCCATCGGTTACAGAATGGATGTTTTGTTAGCAGGTATGAAAACAACATTAATCTCCTTATATATCTCCATCAGAGCTCTTGGATAACCAGGAACATGTCACTGAGCAGTAATATTTTAAAAGGAATCTTTTTTTCTGAGCAGTAGGTCTCAACAGTGGGCTTAAAATATTCAGCCAACATGTTGTAAACAGATGTGCTGTCATCCAGGCTTTGTGGTTCCACTTATAGAGCACAGGCAGAATAGATTTAGTGTGATTCTTAAGGGCTCTAGGATTTCCAGAATGGTAAATGATCAGTGGCTTCAACTTGAAGTCACCAGCTGCATTAGCCCCTAACAAGAGAGTCAGCCTGTCCTTTGAACCTCTGAAGCCAGCCATGGTCTTCTCTAGCTGAGAACCTCATAGAAGGCCTCATCTTCCAATAGAAGGCTGTTTCATGTACACTGAAAAGCTGTTGTCCAGTGTAGCCACCTTCATTAATTATCTTAGCTAGATCTTCTGGACAACGTGCTGCAGCGGCTACATCAGCACGTGCTGCTTCATAGTTTTTCCTTAAACCCTGTGAACCTACCTGTGCTAGCTTCAAACTTTTTGTCTGCAGCTTCCTCACCTCTCTCAGCCTTGAAAAGAACTGGAAAGAACTAGGGCCTTGCTCTGGATTAGGCTTTGACTTAAGGAAATGTGGCTGGTTTAATCTTCCATCCAGACCTCTAGGCCATTCTCCTCATCAGCAATAGGCTGTTTTGCTTTCTTAGCATATGTGTGTTCACTGGGCCGCACTTTTCCTTTCCTTTGAGAACTTTTCCTTTGCATTCACAACTTGACTAACCAGTACAAGAGGCCCAGCTTTTGGCCTCTTGACTTCCGACGTGTCTTCCTCACTGAGCTTAATTATTTCTAGCTTTTAATTTAAAGTGAGAGATGGGTGATGTTTCCTTTCACCTGAACACTTGGAGGTCATTGTGAGGTTATTAATTGGCCTAATTTCAACATTGTTGTGTGTCAGGGAATCAGTAGAGCAGTCAAAACACACACATTTAATAATTGTCACCATATATGGGTATGGCTTGTGGTGCCCTAAGACGATTTCAATAGTAACATCCAAGGTCATTAATCACAGATCACCATAACAAATATAACAACAAAAATTACCAAAATGTGACACAGCGACATGAAGTGAGCAAATGCTATTGGAAAAAAGGCACCAGTACACCTGTTTAAGGCAAAGTTGTCACAAACCTTCGATTTATAAGAAACACAGTATCTGTGAAGTGTGTTGAGCAAAGCACAATAAAACAAGGTATGTCTATATTTAGGAATGACAGGTTATCTGCAATTTATTTTCATAAGTGTGTGTGTGTGTGTGTGTATAGAGACCACTAGGAAAAATAAAGAATATGAATCTGGGTGAACAGTATATAGGCTTTCATTGTACTGTTCTTTTAATTTTTCTATAAGTTTAAATGTTTTCAAGTGTTGGGAGAAAAAACCTAAAGCAATATGAACTGGGTCTCTGATGCAAGTCCCCCCTCAACTTTAAGTTCAAAATAACCACCCAACTACTCTGCTATTAACTCTACTACTTTCCCTCCAGTCTTCTCCTAGAAAGACCACTTAACCCAGCGGCAGCACGTTCTGCTGGAGAAGCAGCTCTTCCTTACCAGCACATTCTTCAGTTTGATATCACGGTGGACGAGTCCCTGGCTGTGCAGGAAGCGGATTCCTTCCACCACGTCTAGTGCTATCTGCAAACGTGTCTTCAAGGTCAGCCCAGCCTTGGGGAAACAAAAGCTTATTTGTCACTAGCAAGACAACTTGTCAATCCAATCTGCTTACACCAACGAAGAGTTCCTTATATGGGGTCTGAAAGACTGGCTGCACTAGGGTATACAAGGACAGAAAAGTGGATGGAAAAAAGGGGGAAGAGGAAATCAGTTAGGAGAGGGAAATAAAGAAAAAGCAAAGAAGAGCAAGCTATGCAGGCCAGATAGAATCCCTTGGAGGTTGTATTTTAGCTGGATAATCCCCACATGTGACTAGGAGAGGTGCACCCAAACGACTAGAGGCATGAGCTCATTCTAACCCCTAAGCACCATACTGACTTCTCATGGTTCCTGCAAGTATTTCTAAGGATTCTTCTGTCCTACTTCTGGAAGCTTCCAAACAAACTGGTACAGGAGAAATCTATGGGAAGGGGCCTACCCAGATATTCTGGGGTTAGCTTTCCCCCCATTCTTCTAAGCTCTGGTCCATAGACAAAAGAAACCTCTAGTCCTTTTGGTGGTTATTTTATTTTATTTTTTATTTTTTAAAATATATTTTATTGATTTTTCACAGAGAGGAGGGGAGAGGGATAGAGTTAGAAACATCGATGAGAGAGAAACATCGATGAGAGAGAAACATCGATCAGCTGTCTCCTGCACACCCCCCTACTGGGGATTTGCCCGCAACCAAGGTACATGCCCTTGACTGGAATCGAACCTGGGACCCTTGAGTCCGCAGGCCAACGCTCTATCCACTGAGCCAAACCAGTCAGGGCAAAAAATATATATATATATATTTTTTTTTACAGAGAGGAAGGGAAAGGGATAGAGAGCTAGAAACATCGATCAGCTGCCTCCTGCACACCCCCTACTGGGGATGTGCCCGCAACCAAGGTACATGCCCTTGACAGGAATGGAACCTGGGACCCTTCAGTCCCCAGGCCGACGCTCTATCCACTGAGCCAAATGGGTTAGGGCTTTGGTAGTTATTTTAGATGAGGGAAACGCAGCATCCAACTGAGGGTCTTTCACTCGAATAAAATCTTTTGATAGCTTCTTGCTATCTATTAACAGAATTTGAATTCTATGGAAACTCTGAACATTTTCAGTCCTCTATAACTTGCTCCAAACATTGCTTGACACATTACCCCCTCACCCCTCAACAATTCCAAAATGAACCAGCTCTTCCAATGTTGATGAGTGTCCTTACTGGCCTTCCAATGCTCTTGGCATTGCACTATTTCCTCCCCCTGGTATGGCCTCTTCTTCCTAACTGTCCAAATGTTAGCCATCAGTGTGTACTTGTTACACTCAAGTGCCCCATCTTCACAGAATATTCACTGACTATAATTCTCTTAAAAGTCCTGGTAATTATACTTTTTGACTCTATGGTGCTTAATAAAGGGCCTTGTACAAAGTAGTCACTACTACACATATGTGTTGACTAAACAACAAAAACTGGTTTATACACTGACAGCAAAAAGGGAGAGAACAGCAGCGTTACAGGAAGTTTGTCTGTGCTTCTGAGTCGTCTAGATATCCCACCATAGGACGGAAAAGTGGTTACGTTACAGTATTCTGGATATGAACTGGGCCAAAAAACAGATTCTGAAAATTTTTAAAGATTTTTTGGAAATAAGGGTAATAAAGCTTGATTATTCCAACAATGTCTTATAAAAGGTTGAAGCTCTAAACAAACAAGAAAGGATGAAAGGCCAGGCAGGAACCTGCGGATCTGGCTGTCAGCTGGACCTCACTCTCCCTGCCTCGCCTCACCTTCAGCCCAGTGTAGAGGTCCCGGTGGAGCCGCTCCATAATGAGCAGCACGGCAATGCTGGAGCCACCACCATAGTTGTAGTCGATGACAGAACCATGGAGGTCCACCAACCGCTCATGCTTCGGCAGAGACCTGGCAGGAAGGAGAGAGGTCTGGGCTATAATGCACAGCATGCCACATGTGGGAGGAACACCCTGAAGACAGGCTTAGTCTAGGCCCATAGGTAATGGCCCTCAGTACAGAGAGAGGGCACGGAGAACGGCTTCTCAAACAAGGACAAAGAATTATGGAATCTAAAAATTGATAGGTATTAAGAACTAAGGAAGAAAGTCAAATGAAAGGATGAGTCTGAGAAGTCAGGATGTTGGGAAAGGGCAGCCAAACACAGTAAAGACCTTGAAGAGAGCAGTTTCAGACCAGACATAGAAATACTGGTCCACACATTCTTAGACCTGGGTGTGGAGGGACCCGGCATGCTGTAGCTCTTGGTACAAAATTTATGCCAGGCTTCTGGCTTCTTCTCTGGACCTTTTTCCCACAGAGGTGAACGAGAGCCTACCCACCTCATGTAGTGAAACTCCAGGGCCAGGTCATTCCAGTGCTTCTCATCGGGAGGAACCACCGACTTGAGGGCGCAAGGGAAGTGTCCCCCCCAGTTGTCACAGAGGTACACCACACCATACTGGCCTCGGCCCAGTTCCTGTCCCAGTTTAGGTTTATCTACAAGGTACAGAGACAGAGATAAGGCAGGAGGGATGGGAACTTGCTGGGCAACCTCCCCAAAATTCTTAGCCATGGACCTGCCTAGAGGCAGGAAGTCATAAGTATGCTTGGGAGAGATTCTAATGTCATTCGAAGCCAGCAGAAAGTAACCGAACTGGTGTGACAGAAATAGACCTCGGTCCTGTTCTTTGGAGTACATAAATAGCAGAACCACACACACTTCAGGAATGCAACAACACATCAGGGAGTGCTAGGCAGCTTCGCAAGGACGCAGCTTTGGACACTCGGATTCTCCAAGGCTGAACAGGAGCACCCTCCTCCAATTTACTGTGGAAGAAAGGACTCACGATGCAGCAAGACATCCTGTAAAGAACGGCTCTCCAGAGAAAGGCGCGCCAGGCGGGGGGCATGATCTTTCCGAACCTTCAGCCACAGATCCTCAGTTTTCTCCAATCGGCCTGAGTGGCCAGCTTCCAGCTGGGAGGACACACACACAAAAAAAACATGACCTAGTTAAGTCCCTAGCTCTGGCTTCCTCCCCTGTTGTATAAGAATAATATCTGCCTCATAAGAATAACTGTGAGAATTAAATAAGATGTATGTAAGATATTTAGCTCAGAGATTAGTCATAATGGGCTCTCAACAAGTAGCAATTTTTCCTCCTGGAGGCATATCACATCTACCCACCCTCACCCAGCACACACATATAACACATATTCTCTCACACACATACACCAAAGGGACAAGCAGATGTCATATAATTACAAATTAGTATTGAACTTGGATAGTCATCCCTTTCTGTCATCAATCCTAAAATTCTACATAAACTTACACAAAATTCCTGCCCCTTGATTTTTATTCCTTATTCAATGAAACGGGGAGAAATTAACTGATTCCCTGCATTCTCCCTAGAGTTAAAATAGAAAAATATCCACATGAAAAACTTATTAACAAAACTTCCTTAACGTAGAGGGTGGGAAACCTTTTTCCTGCCAAGGGCCATTTGGATATTTATAACATCAATCACAGGCCATACAAAATTATCAACTTGAAAATTAGCCTATGTTTTCTACATTTGGTCAAACATTTAATTAATTCACTCCTAATGCCTTGGCAGGGCCAGACCAAATGATTTCATGGGCCTTATATGGCCTGTGGGCCAGACACCCTTTAACAGAATAAATATATATATGACTTCTTAAAAATTATGTGAACAGGAGCAAAATATTCTCCAATGCATGAGGTTCTTCTCTGCTTGACCCAGCTGTATCTCCCTCCCTACATACCCACCTGCCTCAAGGAGGCTGCAAAAGCCTCATGAGAACTATTGAGCCGGGTCCGGAACTGGCTGCAAATGCTTTTGGCCAACTTGGAGGCACTGAGGCTCTCAATGGCTTCCTGGGCCACCTTCCTCTTCCACTCTATTGTGACGGCAGGTGGGCTCACCCACGTGATGCGCTGGATGATCTGCCAGGACAAGAACAGTAAGAACACGGAGGGATGGGAGACAGAAACCACTAAAAAACACCAGACCCTCTCCATTCCTTTTAAAATATTTTTAATTGATTTTTTTAGAGGAAGGAAGAGGGTGAGAGGGAAACATCAATGAAGAGTAAAGCACAGATCAGCTGCCTCCTACACTCCCCCTTCTGGGAATCAAGCCTGCAACCTGGGCATGTGCCCTGACTGGGAATCAAACCAGCAACCTTTAGGTATATGGGACGATGCCCAACCAACTGAACCTCACCATCCAGGGCGGGCTCGCTCGCTCCCTCCCTCCCTCCCTCCCTCCCTCCCTCCCTCCCTTCCTTCCTTCCTTCCTTCCATTGATTTAGAGAGGAAGGGGGAGAGGGAAGGAGGGAAGGAGAGAGGAAGAGAGAGGTGGAGAGGGGAAAGAGAGGGAGAGAGAGAGAAACACTGATTTGTTGTCCCACTTATTTGTGCGTTCCTTGGTAGATTCTTGTATGTGCCCTGATGGAAGATTAAACGAACCCACAACCTTGAAGGGTCAGGATGATGTTCTAACCAACTGAGCTAGCCCGCCATGGCTGGTTTATCCATCCTTAAGACAGAAGCCCTATGAAGTCTAGGACTCCACTCTAATTCTATCTACTTCAAAATCAGGGCTCAGCCCAAAGGAAAGCATTAAAGAACAGGAGGCCTAGTCTACGTGCTTACAAACTCTCAATACATTATATCCAGTACCAGGAAGTACCTGATAAATCCCTCAGTGAAGTTAGTAAATAATTCCATTTAAAAGGAACCACATACGGCCTCAGGCAATAAAGCCTGGTTCTGAGAAAACATTTAGGTTTGGACAAAGAAACATGAAAAAGCTAGTGAAGCAGTCTTACGGCTCCATAAAATAGAACTTAAACACACCACGTTTAGGAGTTCAAGGTAGCAATGTTAACAATTACATTAGAATAAGCAAGAACCAGAATCCTCCCAGGAAGGCAAACTAGGGAAAATGGCCACCTCACACTAACAGATCCTAGATATTGTGACTAAGATTCATTCGAGTCAACTAAAGGCTGACCATTTTTTCTCTAAGCAACCTCTACCTGTTTGATTTGCTCCCACAGCATCCTTGTCACCGAGGAACCTGAGTGAAACGTGACTTCCACATGATAGGCAGCATTTAAGATCTGGAAGAGAACACACAGAAGAAAATCAGTATGCCCTAAGTGGTTTTTTACAAAAGGCAATAAATGATACTTACTTCAAGAATATAGCCTGGTCTCAAGGTTCTCAAACTTATCCCTCAATATAAGCGCAGAGTCAATGCAAGTTGATCATCTATGTTGGGACTATTTGGGCCCCTTTCCTTCACCTTCCCGCTCATTGCCTTAACTGCAATTGTACAGTTCACGAGCACCCCCCACAGGCAGTGGTCATGACAAGAAAACAAAACAAAATTCTAACTGGATCAGCAAAATGTTGAAAGGGAAATTGCTGGCTACCTTGAAGTTGGGCTTGTGTGTGGATTCTGTTTCATGTGTTATCTGTAACATGGTGTCTTAAACACTCTTTGAGTACCTGTTTGAGATTATTACTGGTGATGTGAACTGAGATATCCTGAGACTTCTCTAGGCTCTGCAGACACCGTTCCAGGGTTCCAACGAAGCTCTCACGTAGGTAATCCACCGAGCTGATCAGCTTATTAGCCACCGCCTGATTCAGCCGGGAGATGATGAGTTCCTGGATCTGTCGGATGCAGCATTTGATCTCTCTGGTGCCCACTGGTTCCCCATTCTCAGGAACAATGACATCTGCAGAGGCAGAGAAATGAGCTCGGTGGCAGGGAAGGGCGGGCACACTGAATAAAGGCATCTCCCAAGCCAAGGAGCTACCATGACAGTGGCTATAAAACAAATGGTCAACTGATGAATTCTGACCCTCAGGATGATCAGGGGCCATGTAATCCTCAAGTACTTAAAGGAGCTAAGAATCCTAAGAAGGAACAATTGTATATAGAATAAGCCTACTGATTTTGTTAGCTTTTTGGTCACATTTATAAGATGGGAAGAACATTTATTGAGTGCAGACTCTTTGAGAGCACTATAGTAAGTATTTTACATATGTAGTCTAATTTAATCCTCACAATAACTTTGTCAGGTGGGTATTATTGGTTATATTTTATAGATCAGAAAACAGCCTCACAGAAAGGACAAACTGGGCATTGGAAATGTCCAGTCAGGAAGTACTACAGCCAGCATTTGAACCCAAAGCTCATGAATTCCAAAGTCATATTTCCCACCACCTAGCATATTGAGAAAAATCCCAGAGTTAGGCATTCAATTCTAATCAATTACTAGGTAAATATAAAAAAATTATATAGCCGAAACCGGTTTGGCTCAGTGGATGGAGCGTTGGCCTGCGGACTGAAGGGTCCCAGGTTCGATTCCGGTCAAGGGCATGTGCCTGGCTTGTGGGCATATCCCCAGTGGGAGATGTGCAGGAGGCAGCTGATCGATGTTTCTCTCTCATCGATGTTTCTGACTCTCTATCTCTCTCCCTTCCTCTCTGTAAAAAATCAATAAAAATATTTTTAAAAAATTATATAAATATAAAAATTGGAGCATTGGTTATCCCCACTAATGGCTGTTTTGCAAGCCAGAGGACAGAAGAAGTTAAGAGGAGATAAATTACCTACAAAAACTCCACTCCTAAAAAGGCATTCTTGTGTCTACTGGTGAAAATTTAATGTCACCTCTTTGGAGGAAATCTGGCAACATCTACCAAAATTCTAAGCTCACCAACTAACAACAAGAACAAAAAAAAAAACCCCTATATACCCTTTGACCTAACTACTGTGCTTCTAGAAATTATTTTTCTAGAAATACACCCTTACAAGTCCCAAAGATATATATGGACAACAATGATCAATGCAGAGCAGTTTGTAATAGTAAAAAAGAAAAGAAAAGAAAAAGAAATAGACTAAATGTCCATCAGTAGGGGAGTAGTCAAATGAATTTAGGTATAGATGCATTAGAAGAAGACAAACTTGTATGCACATTTATGGAAAGATCTCTAAGACATGAAGTAAATGTAAAAACAAGGGGCAGAAGATATGGAAGAAAACTGGGGGACAGTATCTTTGACACCTTTGAGTTAAGTACCATGTATACAGGTATTATCTTTTCAAGCAACAAATATTTTACAAAGTATGTATGTCTTGATACTAAGTGTATATGCATTATCTTTATTAAAAACAACAACAACAAAACAGTAATAAGAATCTGGCTTCATAGAACATGTGGTAGATATCTCCTAAATCTATTTATTGTTGTCTCAAGAATACCCAGAAAAGACTTAGAACAACGTAAGAAGTAGGCACATGGCCAACCAGGTAAGAAGATCCACAAAAACACAATGCAGTTAACAAAGCCAGACATGATCTATTTGTTTCCAGTTACTCCTACGTCTGTTGAACTAACCATTGTATCCTAGACACCAAACATGATATGCCTGGCACATAATAGGCAATCAAATATTTCAATGCCCAACCTAGCTGCCCTATGTGCTCTATGGTACCAGCACTGCCACTCCAGTCTCTCTAATTATTCAGGAGACTTCCTAGGATTTCCACTGCAAGTGAGCATTTCTCAGCAATTCCTCCCCACTGTAGGAAGTCAACAAAGAGGTATTTTTGTTCATCTTTAGAAATACAGGTAAGAAATGAGGCATCCTCTGTATCTGTAAGTTTAGCAGCCATATACCATCATTCAATACTCATTCATTCTCCAAAGATGTACTATAACAGACTGTGCTATTTGCTGCAGGGGATATAAGATCCAGATCCTATTCTACTTCACCTTTAGGATTTTAGAAAATAGAACAACATAATTATTAATAACTATAATAAAATAGCTAAGAAAAGTAAAGAAACTTCATGAAAAATGTTACTTGGAAGAGGCTTGAAGGGTAAGTAGCATTCACAGACAATATAAGACATTTCCGGTTTAGAACAGGGCATGAGCAAAGGAAAAGGAAAAGGAACATATAGAGGACAGCAAGCAGTTGAGAGCAACCCAAGCAGAAATTACAGAAGGTGCATAGTGGGAAATTAGACTGGGAAAGTTGGTAAGGGCCAGGCTTGGGAAAACCTTTAATACTAGGCAAAGGAGTCTAAACGTAATCTGTAGGAACAGGGAGCCAATAATGATGAACTGGCGAAGCAGAGAAAGATGTCACTGAGATCAATCAGGTAACAACAGTTTCATTAGACTAAAGAGGAGGAATAGGAAAGCAAAGGGAGATGTACAACATGGAAGAAGACACATCAGGAATTGGCAACCAACTGGATGTGTGGATGAGAGAAAGAAAACAGTTAAAGACTATGCCGAGGTTTTGAAGCTGGTTACCAGGAAGACAGTGGCATCCAGCACCTAAGAAGTAAAGCATATGAAACAGAGTATTGGCTCAGGAATCAGACTATATCGATTTAAATTCTGCCTCTACTACTTAGGAGTTGTGTGACCTTGAGCAAATTAACCTGAGCTTCAGTTCCCTCATCAAGGAAATGGCAATAAATAGAATTCACCTAGGGAGGCTGTTTTTGAAACACACACACACACACACACACACACACACACACACACCAGATGCTAGGTCCCATGTCAGAAATTCTGATGAATTAGTAGTCTCGAGCATCTCTATTTTCAAAAAGCCTCCCAGGTGTAACTTGCAAACCATGTCATGGTAATGGGTAGTAGAGCTAATGTTTATGCAGCTGTCAGTATACAAAGTCAACAGCATCTAAAACCAAAAGATCTGACTAACCACTTTGGCCCAACTTTATTCATAGCCATTTGTAAGAAAGGGACCACCAGAGAAGCTAAAAACACTACTTTGTGAAATCCTTCTAAGTTGGGTTTTAAGAGCAACCTGAAAAGAAAATGGACACCATGGCTCACACGCAAAAGGACCAATAAAGTATGGGGCTCTGCCAAAGGAGCCAAGCTGAAAGCATGACTTAGTATCATTCGTCAAGCAACTCTTCTCCAGCTCCATTAAGGTCAAGGGACCCAGACATAGACTGGAGATTACAGAGCACTATTAGGATGGATTCACCGGCAGGTGGCCTGAGAGTCCTGAGAAGGAATGACAGGGGCAT
Source organism: Myotis myotis (assembly GCF_014108235.1). Taxonomy (NCBI): domain Eukaryota; kingdom Metazoa; phylum Chordata; class Mammalia; order Chiroptera; family Vespertilionidae; genus Myotis; species Myotis myotis. The sequence goes on from NW_023416322.1 coordinate 8,584,115, forward strand.
CTTCTAGGAAGGTCTCTGAGAACAAGGGGCCACCTAGGCTGAATGTTTACAGTGGCTCCTGCTGATGGCAGCGGTGTACATGAGACAAGCCTGAGTTTCTCCATTTCCAGCTGGAAAGTGCAGAGGCTCCTGTAGTTCCGGCACCCCACCAAGCGAGCTCTCAGGGACCTACCTTTAAACTCCATGTTGGCAGCTTCATCCAGAAGTTCCTCCTTCATGGTGTTAAGCGTCTCAACAATCATGTCCTTCATTTCCTCCTGCTTTCGGTTGGCAATACTCATCAATGATTCATACAACTCATTTTCCATTTTTCGCGTATATTCCAGACGTTTGGGAGTAATCTGCAGGTCCCGCTGCATGTCAAAGGCCTGGTTAATAAAGATGTCAAGGCAGCAGCAGTGCACCAGGTTCAGGGCCTTGGCTGCGTCGACCAGGCGAGCCTGTAGCATCTGGTGAGAAAATGTGCTTAAGTGCCTCAGCTTCTCACTTTGTTCCACCAACATGCTCTGAGCTTTAGTGTCCTGGCCAGCGGCCCCCCAGTTACAGTGACTGATGCTCAGATAGCCCAGGTCAATGAGCTGGCGATGAAGTGGTGATCGTTCATTCTCCATTCTTTTAGTCGGGGAGTCGATTATCTCTGAGCCCAGCTTCGGTACTTTGAAAAAGAATATGGGAAAAGAGAAATACTTTCGGATTTCCTGAAGCTCTTGCTCATCCCTCTCGGAGAGTTCATCTTTGTGGAATGCATAGGTTATCACAGGCAAAAAATCATTCACCAAGTCACCCAGAACATCCACTGTGGGCCGGAGGCCTTGGCACGGTGCTACCACAATGTCCACTTCCTGGAAGGGTAACGGGGTCATATCAGCACTTCAGAGTCAACCAATCCTTGCCTCCCCAAAGTCCCACACTGAGAGCAAAGTCCAGCTCTATAATGAGGCAATCGGGCTTTGGCATGCCCTAATCATCTGTCTGCCTCCTACCCCCCTCCCTGGTGTAGCCCATGCAGGCAGGCACTCGTCTAGAGAGAGTGAAAAAACAAGTAAGTAGAAAGGATGGCAGACCTTCAGCCATTTCAGATGAAGAGAATACTACTTAGTCCCTGCCTTCCTCTGTTGCTTGGAAACTCTCACTCATTCTCTCTGATGAAGAAATGAGGCAAATAATGGAAGAAAGAACTACTATGGAAATTATCAGACTGAGAGTGAGTCTGCCTGGATGGAACATGCCTGCCCCTCTTGCACTCCTCTCACACCCCCACCCCCACATCTCTAACCTGGCTAACTCCCAAGCATCCTTTAAATCTTGATGTGTATGTCCTGTCGTACCCTTACATTCTTTCCTATTACATAATCCCAAGCACTCTTTACCTCTCCTTTTCTTAATGTTCGACACATTTAGAATTTATTTATTTAAAACACATTTTTCCCATTAGCCAATAAACTCTTTAAGGGCAGCGACCATGTCCATCTTGTTCATGATTATAACTCCAGTGTCTAGCACACAGTAAGCCCTCAATATTGTTGAACCAATCAAGCAATAGCAACCTAAAAGCCAGGTTTGCCCAACATTATTACTGTTCTATTCTGAGAGTCTACAGGTATCCCAAAATCTTAGCCACCTGAGTCTTGAGAATACCTTTTTTCTCATGATTTGGAAAGGCAATGTCCTCTACAGACAGGGGTGGCCAATTAAGTATGCGGGGCTTCCAGGAAAGCTCTTCAGAGGGGATATGATTCTATGATCCTACCAAGAAGTATGCCCTTTGGCCTTGCCCTTCTTGCCTGGCAGCACAGCGATGGTCATAGGCAGCTGTAAGGCAAACCTCTGTGCAAGCCAGAGTTAAGGATGACGAAACGAAAAGAAATAGGCCGCCTGGAAACCTGATGACCACAGAGCTGCCACACAAGCCCTGAACTGCCTAGCTCCAGACTTCTTTTATGTAAAAAAAAAAAAAACTTAACCTGTGTCTTATGTAAACTAGCTCCTGCTTTTCTGATTGTCTTTTACCTGTGACTCAACCCAAGCATAACTGATATACCCACGTTCCTAAAGTGAGTTTGGTTTAGGAACAAACCTTCTACAGGTTCTTTTCCTAGCCAACAGTTTCTGCTTTGTGTTTTACCTCTTTCCTGAGGATCTTGAGGCACTTTGGAGCATATATTTCCATCCACTGCATTGCTGCTCCTCTATAGCTCTGAAATTGTCTACTGTGCCTGGCATTCCAGACCTAAGGGTTGACCAGGAGACTCACGCCTGTATCACCATTTAGGCACAACAACTCCTGATGTCTTCAGGGGGGTCCACAAGCTCAAAAATCAATCCTCCACTGAATTCTAGCACATTTTACAGTTATAAAAGAACTCAACAACAAATCTGCCCAAGTCTGTCTCCTTAACAATTGTCAGATGCTGAAATTGTACTTTATTTGAAATCTAAAAGATACACAATTTGTTTATTTTCTTTCAGATTAATGTTCTGTTTTCATTCCTTACCTTATTTCAGCAACATGTATTTCTGATTAAATATTTTTAAAAATCAAAACCTAGGCCCTCTTCCTTTTTGGTCTCCTTCTTTAGATAAGTAAGAAAGGACTAAGAAATGCCAGCTTATTGTTTCTCATGCTGTGTGTGTGTGTGTGTGTGTGAGTGAGAGAGAGAGAGAGAGAGAGAGAGAGAGAGAGAGAGAGAGAGAGAGAGAGAGAGAGAGAGGGAGGGAGAGAGGGAGGGAGAGAAAGAGAAGTCTCCCATTCCCAGCAAAGCACAAAGGTCTCACTTCCCCAACAAAGTGCTAGTAAATTTTACCCTAAGGTGGGTCACATAAGTGTCACTTGGCTGGCCACTTTGAGCCCCCTAAAGCGAAAAGTGCTTTTAGCATCTCACCATTTGTATTTGAGCAAACACATCATAAATCCATCTGTTTGCCATCCAAGCCTAGGCCAAGAAAAAATCTGCTGATTCATCTGTGCCTCGAATTGCACGGAATGTTTTCTGATTGGAAGGTTAGTCTGACATTCACACTCATGTTCAAAACAAACCCTCCTTGCCCCAGCCGGTTTGGCTAAGTGAATAGAGCATCGGCCTGCGGACTGAAGGGTCCCAGGTTTGATTCCAGTCAAGGGCACATGCCCAGATTGTGGGCTCAATCCCCAGTAGGGGGCGTGCACAAAACAGTTGATCAATGATTCTCTCATCATTGATGTTTCAATCTCTCTCTCTCTCTCCCCCTCTCCCTTACTCTCTGAAATCAATAAAAATATATTAAAACAAACAAACAAAAACAATCAAACCCTCCTTCAGTTCCGAGTCCCTGCCACACTTCCTGAGGCATATTCATAAAAAAGGTAAGAGCTTCTAAGTTTAGAGTTGAACATACAGCTACCTAAATGCCAACATTATAATTGCATATAATAATTAGAAAAAGACTAGATGAAAATCCCAAGAAATGAAAGTTATAGTATGGTAGAGAATTATAAGTGAAAATGCTCTAAAAATATTTATTTTCAAATTTCAAAGCTGTCTTAAATATACATATTTTAAAGATATAAGTCAGTCAAACTTATTACGGGAGTATTACAGAAGAAAGCCTAAATAGTCAAACCAAATAAGTGTTCTTTAGAAAAATTTCAGGAAGATTTTTGTTTGCTTGTTTATTTGATGGATTTTCTTAAAATTCTAAAATAAATTTCCAGGTTTTCCTCATAGGGCCACTTCGTGTGCAACAGAACCATGAGCCAAAGCTCAAGTCCATTTGTAGAAGCAATACCCTTTCTAAGACATAGCTGACTTTATTTGCTCAGAGCTGCAAATTCATTTTTTAAAATGGATTCAAGGTTTTCTAAGGGTAGGTACTGCCTGATACAATGGCACCTAGAAAGAAATTTTCCACTCCTAAGCATTTCTTGTACTAAAAAAAAAAAAAAAAAAAAAAAAAAAAAAAAAAAAAAAAAGGATAGAAAACAAGTACCATACTCTCTCTTCCCCATTCCTCAGTTAATAAACTCCTGCGGTGATCTCACTATTCTGACTAGCCTAACTTCTAGAGGACGGGCAAGAGCTGCTGGCTGAGCTCCTATACAAATGAGACTGGAATGCGATGTGATTCTGCAATACCGACGGTGAAGGGATGACTCATGCCTGACAGTTATAAACAAAAAGGAAGCCAGCACTGTCTCCTGGAGACAGGGAGGAAAAAAAAAAAGGATGAACCAGAGCCTGACCTCCAACTATCTTCTCCTTCCCAGCACCTAGAACAGTGCCTGGCCTTCATAAGTATACAATAAATAAATGTGAAGTAGATGGGTAAATAAATGATGCCTTTCCTACTTGTTCAAATCACTTTCAATACCAGGAGAAAAACTTTCTATCTTTCAATCCACATCCTATATATTTACCTGGAATTGCTGTTTGCCTCTCCTCCAAGGATGAAGCAGTAAGCATTTTGCTCCTAACTCAATGAAGGAATAAGAATCTCAGGGAAGCATGAGAATATCCCATAATTCCATTTTAAGTCACAGTAAATTCCTAAAGAAGCTTCTTTTGTGGAATGCATTCCGTACAAATCTATGGAATCTATAGAAGTTGATGTTACCATCAATTTTCTTGGCAAGATTAAGAGAAGGTAATAGAGAGGAGATTGCTACCCTGCAGACACCAGAACTCACCTCTTGGGTTTTGTTTTTGATATAAATGACACAATCTTAAATGCCAAGAAGAAATCAGCCACCAAAGAAGCCTGGCCGCTCCCTGAGAATGCTGGCTCTCTCACTGACAAGAACTCCTTACCTGTTCCGGGCACAGTGCCAGCACTCCGTTATAGCTAAGGAGGACTATGCTAACTGATGGTTCAGACAGAAGACAGGAAGGATAAAGCTGTCTCTGCTTTTGCTACAGTCCTGAAAGCTCAGGTTTACATCACAAGAAGAGAAGTACACAAAGATATAACTGTCCTGCCCTCGCTCAACAATGGACACAGCTCGACCTCCTCCCTGCCTCCATATTCTCCCTATTTTTACTGCCAATTCTTCTCCCAGGCCAGTCTCACAGGGCGGTTGAAAGGTTCTTCCTGTTTGTTTTTACACAGGGTTGATTCTTCTACATTTTCATATAGCTCCCTGAACTCACTATCACTCTTAAATTTATTTACATATTAAGAAAAATACCTATTCCTGTTATATTGTAGAAAATACCTTGACTCTTATTGGTACAAATACTCTCCAAGGGGAGCTGTAACTGCAGTTTCTGGGCTATAACATGCCTGCCCCATAAGCAACTGGGACTAGTCTGAAGCTAACCCAGAGCCTTATCCAGCAGCCAACATGGAATGGATACAAGTTCATCTCCTACCTAGTAAAAGTATCAGTGTGGTTAACTCAGATGCCAAAAAACACAACCCCAACCAAAGCCCTAAACTAGCCACAGAAAGCATCATGCCAACAGTGGAAATATATTTACAATCCCGAACACCCCAAAACAGGGGCTCTGCATCTCAGCTGATAAGCACGAAGCCCTAAGGACCAGAACTTCTCTATGTTGCATACTTGTATGAATCAGGTAAACAGACAAGGTGACAAGAATGTACTAAACAGACACTATGCATTCTACCACAGACACACATAAAGCAGGAATCTGAAGCTTTGGTGTCTTACCACTTACTAGACTCGAGGGGATGGGGGAGAAAGAAGGAGAGGGAGAGAGAGAGAGAAAGGAAACAGGACAGTGGAGAAGAAAGAAGGAGGAAGGGAAGACTTTACCTTTTAACTTTATGACTTAAACTGTTGTATTATTAACCTTTTTATAACATTTCTCTTATTTCATTTTATTACAAAAGAACTTCATAGTGAGTTATGAAGAACTTTGTCTCTAATTAGAGCAGGATAATAACCATAAGTACATGGGGACCAGGAGGGCTTAGGTTTGACAAAATGAAGGAGTCCCAGTGTGGATGGTTCTCAGGTGGGTGACAGAGAGGCAGGAATCTTCTTCTCAAGGACACAGATTCATTCATACAAAGGGAGGAGGGAACTGGCTTACTATGTGCCAGACCCTGTGCTGGGTGCTTTACAAACACTCTCTTATTTAAGCCTCACCCCAGTCCTAAAAGATATGGATAACTACCCCATCTTACAAATGAGGGGACAGTCAGTTAAGTAACGAAGCCAGGATGTAAACCCAGGTCCATTCAACTATAAAGACCATGGTTAAATAGTAACTGAAGGTCCACCGTATGTCAGGAACTATCTGTTAGGGACGTTCTGAAAGAACAAAGATTGGACAAGATGATGTCAGGGTTCCTGACAATCCTTGTGTTCTATGTTAAGTATATGTTTGCTGCAAAGTAAAGGCCCAGCTATGAAACAACCCTCCAAGGACTGGGTGAGAAATCACCAAAGAAAATAAGTTTCATAGTCCCAACAACAGTTTTGCATGTTGACAGTACTTTCAACCTCTGTCTCTGAATTAGGGAAGACCCCCTACCCCATCATCCTCTACTCAAAGGGATCGGAGACAGCAGAGCTGAGACAGTGAAAACAGAGAGGGAAGTCATTTGATGCAGGAAAGAGGCAGGATCCTAGAAAAGGGAGAAGACAAAAGAGGAAGGTTACGATTATAATCGCAGCCAGATTTCCTCCCCAAGAGCTAACCTTGGAAGGCTAAAAATTAATCACTGGTGGTGAATTGAGAAAATGCAGCCTCAACTTCAAGCTGTTCCTAAGAGATATCAAGTCTTCTCTCATGCGCATAAGGATTTTTTTAAACTTGCCTTTAAACCGCACATATCCTTAAAAGGTAAGTTAACCTGTAAGTATTCCCAGGTTTCTTGGCAAAAAAAACATGTACAGAGGATGGTTACATTCCACCATGTATGTTAGTGTGTGTTAGGGGAAAGGCAAGAGAGATGTTAAATTCGAAAAATACAGGGTTATTGTCAGAAGGAATTTATAATTAATGACTTGCCTGAACTTCCCATATCCTTTATTAACATATATTTTAGTTCCCCTTTCTTATTGCCCCACAAAAATCATGGTTTCTTTATTTTAATATCTCTTGAATATCATTATTTTTCTCTTATATCTGTTATCCTAACTTCATTATCTAACTAAAATTAAGCAACACACAACAAATTTAGTTCTAAAAGGTGCCATATTAAATGACAATAACTAGACAAAAATTGAGAGAAGCTAACTTTCTAGCAACAAATACTTTTCTGTAAATTTTGGAATTAAAACTGTACATAAACGTTTATTATTTTAAGTAAGACCCTTTATAATAAATTGGGGTTGTGAAAGTGTTAACTGAGAAATTAAAAATATCAATGTCTATAAAATTTTGAAAAGAACATTTCCATTGAAATCTATTGATTGAGGGTTATAGAAAACTTTACTACTCCAACTGGTTCGAGTTAAAAATAAGTTTTTAAAAAAAGTTATTTGCAAGTTATACCTTTTCTGGAAACGTCAACCTACTTCAGTTCCCTATCAGACATCACTATGAGCCAAAAACCATGGCAGCGTGCGGCAGCCTGGCTGCCAGGTGACACGTCCATTTTTCCCAAGGGCCAGAAAACACCTGGTGGGGACAAACAGGCTACTGATAAGCACAGAACAACCGAGAGCTACGGGCCCGCCACGGTAAAGAAAACAACGCTGCTGGAAAGCAGGATCTCAGTTAAGCTCAGTAAATTTAATCTTCTCTGCTTCTTTTTATTCCTTTCTTACAGATGTTCATAGGAAAGAAATACACAGACACCCCCACATCAGACTGAGACAACGCTGAGGCAGACAACTGTGTTCCACTGGACTTACAAGAGGAAGAACAGAGGAAAGGCGGTGGGTAGATGGATGTACGCAAAGAAAGGGGTGAGGGTGCAGAAGGGGAAGTATGTCCACAAAGACAGAACTAGTGCATATGGAGAATGGTGAAATGTGTTGCCAATTGGAAAATGCTGCTTTAAATTGAACACTAAACAAGGTTTTAGAAACTAATGGCTTGACTACTGAATTATGAACCAAGAATCTCCGGGGACCAGAAGTAACAAGCTGGGAACACACAGCACTATGGGTTCATGTGAGTTGGCCTATTTCTAGAAAAACTGAAAATGACTAATTTATGAAGACTTTAAAGTAACAGATCAGAAGAATGACCATTGTATAAGAGGGCAGGGGAAATTCTGCCTTGACAATCTGACAGTTGCAAATGAACATCCATTTCCCCTAATTCAATCTTGGTTTCCTTCAGCTAAATGTTTCTTTTCTTCACCACCCCTTTCATACACCAAATGGAAGGGCTGTTTAGAGCTAACTCGCTGGTCCTAAATAAAAAGAGAGCTAAACAAAAAGATCTTTCTCACTGGCATGAAACATCTTCAAGGTGGCTGTGAAATGCTCCCAGCAGTGAGCTGAGCATGGCTGATGGGCTTCATGGAGACAGGAGCCTGACTGTAGAGACAGGGCAGGGCCTGCGCTCCACAAAGGCTGCCCCTGTGAGGCTCAGCATCAAAGGGATCAAACTTGGAACCGTTGGGGTCCGTTGCTATTTCTACATCAAAACCATTAGTGAATAAAGCAGATCCGGAGAAACATTGGCTAAGGAAGCCTCAGAAACCACATGAAACAGAAACACAGGCTTGTGAATTCCTCAAAAAAAAGAAGAATATTCCTCAAGAAAGAATATATATTTCAACTGTGTGAAGAGACAGCTGGTTTGGTATCTCAACTCCCCAACTAGGTAGCCTCCTCAGGTGTCATCTCAGTCTGAGTGCTTAGCAAGATCAGGAGCAAGCACCACTCTCAGCAGTAAGCGAGGCGCTCAGCCAGGCTCCTGGGGGAAGGCTCTCACTTTCCCTCCTTGCATCCCCTCAATTCATAGGACAAAAGTGAAATGAGCGTTAAAAATGAAAACCAATAAAAGAAATAAATATTTAAAAATTGAAACCAATAAAATGATGGGGTACAAAGAAATAAAATCATTTGCCTCTCCTGCGATGGCTTTGCTCACATTCCAAGACTGTTTTTAAAAGGCAATAACAGGAAAAATCACTACCCAACCCAGAGCAGGCAGTCATTTCACCCATTTACCCTGTTCTTAAGCTGCAGGTCACAATGTATGAGGTCATAGCAACCATTTAGTGGTTGCTATCATCATTTTTCAAAATGAAGTCAAATAGAATAGAAAGAAAAATATCAGTGTGTTTTGCAAGAAGTAAAAGTATTGGTTCGTGAAACTTTATTTCAAAGTATATGTGTATGTATGTACTGGGTCCTGTTATAAAATGTTATTTCTTACAGTGAATTAAAATCTAAAAAAGTATAAAAACCACTGAGCTGCTGAAAACTGCAAGGAACCAGACCAGGGCAGTATACTATAGACAGATTATGTATGGATCAAATATTTATGCCTGTGAAGAAGCTCATGGGTCAACTGAGGAGCCTCAGTCAATATACAAAAATTACTCGCAGAGTTATCTAAGAACTCTCACAGTGTCCCTGAGCTGAGAAATGCAAGCTCAAGGTGTGAAAACAGGAAAGTCGCCACTGAAACTGACCTGAGAGAAAATGCTGCCCTATATACATAGTCCCCTCTAGCTTTTATCAAGATAAAATAGACCTGGACTCTGGAAGGAAATGAATTTCTATTTCTAGAATGTCACTGACCATGGCTACAACCAAAGGACTCATTCATTGACTGGGAGATCAAGCCTTATAGAACAAGAGTAGGTGAAGACGTTATAAGAAGAAAGAAACCGCCCTAGCTGGTTTGGCTCAGTGTTTAGAGCAGTGATGGCGAACCTATGACACGCATGTCAGAGGTGATACACGAACTCATTTTTTTGGTTGATTTTTCTTTGTTAAATGGCATTTAAATATATAAAATAAATATAAAAGATATGTCTTTGTTTTACTATGGTTACAAATATCAAAAAATTTCTATATGTGACACAGCACCAGAGTAAAGTTAGGGTTTTTCAAAATGCTGACACGCCATCACTGGTTTAGAGCTTTGGCCTGCAGACTGAAGGGTCCCAGGTTTGATTCCGGTCAAGGGCACATGCCCAGGTTGCAGGCTCCATCCCCCATGTTGGGTGTGCAGGACCCAGCCAATGATTCTCATCATTGATGTTTCTATCTCTCTCTCCCTTCATCTCTGAAATCAATAAAAATGTATTAGAAGAAAAAAACCACTCTCCTAGTCCTGCCAAGCTAGCCCGTCCTTCCTAGCACAACTAACCAAGGTGATGGACCCTCTATGCTGAGAGTATCTGCATCCTCGTATTCCTACCCACTCCTGACCCCTGGCATAGTCACACGCTTTGTCCATCCCCATTCAGTCTACTCAAATAGCCCAATCCCAGCTATACAGGAGGAAAGGAAGCCTAGCACAAGAGACAAGTCCTTCCTAAGTGGAGACAGCAACACCAGACAGGCAATATGATCTCTTAGGATACGCCATACGACCTGTGCTCTCTTTGCGAGTTTACTTGAAAAGAGAAGCAAATGATATTCTCCAGATCTCATAACATCGAGCCAGACCTGTCTTCACATTCCCAAAATTCCTTAGAAAGTAGGAAACATGCCTGGCCAGTGTTGCTCAGTGGTTGAGCATCTACCCATGAACCAAGAGGTCGCTGGTTCAATTCCCAGCCAGGGACAAGCCTGGGTTGTGGGCTCGATCCCCAGTGGGGAGTGTACAGAAAGCAGCTGATCGATGATGTTTTTCTCTCATCATTGATGTTTCTATCTCTCTCCCCCTTTCCCTTCCTCTCTCTCTAAAAATCAATAAAAACATATTTTTTTTTAAAAAGTAAGAAACATGATCTGTCCCACTTAGCAAATAATGGCTAAGCCTAAGGAAATACAAAATTCTTCACTTGTCTCAACTCTAATAAGTGCATGCCCTAGCCAGTGTGGCTCAGTTGGATGGATGCCATCCCAGGCACCAAAAGATTGCCAGTCAGGGCACATGCTCTAGTTGCCGGCTTATTCCCCAGTGGGGGGTGTGCAGGAGGCAGCCAATCAATGGTTCACTCTCACATCAATGCTTCTCCTCTCCTCTCTGTCTCTCTCTCTCTCTTTCTCTTAAAAAAATCAATTAAGAGATACATATATTTTAAAAAACAACAACATTAATTATCCATCATCTTATTGTTCCTTTTAGAAAGGAATGGCTAGAGATAATCCTAGAACACGTTACTGCTAAGAAAGAAAAAAGGATTTCTACCCTTGAACATAATCATTCTGTAAAAGCATGGCGAGATGCAAGTATCACATTCCTTCTATTTTATTTTATTTAAATATATTTTTATTGATTTCAGAGAGGAAGGAAGAGGGAGAGAGCGATGGAAACATCAATGATGAGAGAGAATCATTGATCGGCTGCCTCCTGCACACCCCACACTGGAGATCAAGCCCACAACCCAAGCATGTGCCCTTGACTGGAATCAAACCCCGACCCTTCAGTCTGCAGGCCAACACTCTATCCACTGAGTCAAACCAGCCAGGGCACATTCCTTCTATTTCAGAAAGGGAGACAGGAGGCAAGGAGACAAGCCAGTTGCTTAGGGCCTTGCAGCACAGCAGCAGAGGCAGGGATGGGCACTGCTACAACCTTGTGTGTTTTCAACTTCCTATACTATGTTCCTTTAACTCCATTAGCTGATGTTCAGAGCCAAGGGTATATACTGCCTCTGAGAAAGTTCAAATACAAGAAAAGTTGGTATACAGTTGTATAAGTATGAGATTGGTACCTGTAAGAGAGCATGCTGCATCGTCACCTCCAGTTCGGCTAACACATGGGCAGCATCCTCACTGTCCTCTTGGACCTCCAGGTCCTCCTCAGGGATGGTCTCCCAGGCACCCTGGTGAGCAACGGGAGTGTGGCTGACCCGAGTCTGAGTCCCGTAGGTGAAGCGGAGGCGCCGGAGCTTACAGCTCTCCTCACTGCCCAGCTTGGTGGTAGGAAGCACCTGCACCCCCAGTAGCAGGTTCAATAGCTGGCACTTGACATTACAATCCTGGCCGAGGATCAAGATGCAGGGGAGGCAGTCCACAATCTGCTGGAGGTACTTCTCTTCCTTAGGTGGGAAGGAAATGCAGCTCAGCTGGCCTGGTTGGGGAAGGGGAGGGTGGAGAAGGAGAAAGGAGGACAGAGAGAAGAGTGAGGAGGGGTAGAGAGAGATTCACACAGAGACCCCATTGGGATGCCAGGGTCCTAGAGAAAAAATTCCTAGGAAGCTCTTGGTTGAAGGAGACATCAGGAAAACATCCCAGTCAGAAAAGGCTCCTTATATATCAAACAGAATTCCCCTCCCTGGCTCGTCCCCAAAGCAGTTGTTTCTATCCAGAAAGGTAGCAGTGACCTGATCTACCCTGCCCCGTCCTTCTCCATCCAGGGAAGGGACAGCCTAAGGCAGTGGTCAGCAAACTCATTAGTCAACAGAGCCAAATATCAACAGTACAACGATTGAAATTTCTTTTGAGAGCCAAATTTTTAAAACTTAAACTATATAGGTAGGTACACTGTTATTAACTTAATTAGGGTACTCCTAAGGCTTAGGAAGAGCCACACTCAAGGGGTCAAAGAACCGCATGTGGCTCGCGAGCCGCAGTTTGCCGACCACTCGCCTAAGGAGTTTACAAGGACTCAGATCATTAAATTGACAAAGCCATTAACCGGGATGTGAGTCCAAGGAGAAACCACACCTGAATATGTTAAAATGAAAACCTTCCTTAGGACAGAAGATCTAATACTTGAACATATTCGACCTTTTTAAATGTCGCTACCATGTGAAGTTTTAGCTTGTTATTTTCCTCCTTGATGACATATTTTATAACTAAATGTATGGGACTCTCTAAGTACACACATATTGAAATAAAAAGTTACTTAAGTTTACATAAGCTCTAGGATCTTTTCTGGCTCATCTCTCTGAGAGCTGGAGATAGCAACCCAGTTGCCAAGTCATCTGTTTTCTGAAAGCATCAGATACTCAATTAAGATCAATATCTCCTAATCAAATCACATTCCCGTGTACGGACAGGGAAAGAACTGCCTGTTAGGATCCAGGCAAATCTAGGAAGAGATGTGATTTATTTAAAAAACATTCTTTCAAGACAACCACACTTCCACAAACAAGTCCAATAGTGTTCAAGACAGAACAAAAGACTTCCTAAAGCATGAAGACCCGTTTGAGGAAAGGAACCAGAAGTCAGTTGACTGAAACTCAGATTCTGAACTCCATCGTTCCCCCACTTGTCCAGTGCCAGTGCCTGCCTATCTCTATGATTCAGGCAACCCTTGAGTTTGTTCAGAGGGCACAGACACATGGTTCTTAGGCTGTAAGAAGGCTGATCTGACATACATCTTAATTGAAATGTGGGGTGGCACCAACAAACAGTATTCCCTTTAGTCACTTAACCACGAGCTGCAAACCTTCCATACATTGTTTATTTTGTTCCTATACATGAAGCAAGAGAGCCCAGACTCACTGAAGAGGTTGGTCTACTTTAGGGTGTACCTATCCTGCCACATCATTAAACCTTAAACCTCCTTCTCTTCCACAAATGGCACCACCAAACAGTTTACAGGGGTCCACTTTCACCCGGATCCCTGTGTGCATTTCAGGGAGCCCTTCCTTTCAGGTCTGTCTGCAAGCACGCCACCTGGCTGCACATGCACATCAGCAAAGCTGAAGCAAGGAAGTCTATGCTTCAAGGGAAGAGACGGGTCCTTTGAAAAAGCAAAGAGCGTAAATGAGGGCCTAATTCTGTGTGAGGATTTCCTAAACGCAAGAGTAAAACACCAGACCACTGGTCTAACTTTGAACTACCATCAGAAGCAATGGGACACAGCCAATTTCTTGTATGACCACTTAGCACGCAGCAATGGGCTTGTTCTGAGTGCCTGCGTATCTTGTTCACAGCTAAACACTTGTCACAGTCTACTCTAGTTATCTTGTTTATAATTAGCGGAACACCCAACACAACGACAAAAACATAGTAAGTACTTTATGTTACACCTTTGTTCGCTCTGTGCAAGAACCCATTTATTGTGGAGAATTGTTTATAGAAAGCTGTAAGTATTGTGCTAAAGACTCAGGAAAGTCCAGTGCCATGATGAATCACTAAGGAGCGACTAACATTCCTAAAAACTTCCTTCATCTCCCCAATCACCTTGCAGAATTCATTTAACTACCGAACTCTCCGCCTCAGCAGTGAGAAGTCCAACTAGATTCACTCTCATCTACACTTCCTATCTTTCCTCTCTTCTCAGTTCTCCTCACATCCTCAGATAGGTGCCAATTCATTCTGACAAACTTCATAACTCCTAAAACAAAAATTGGTACATAATAAAAACCTGAATGAGATTTGTTATTGCTGCAGCTAGGAGAGCGGGTAATCTACACTAATAAAAGAGAAACATGGTAATTGGCGTACGACCGCTACCCTTTACATTGGCTAATCAGGGCGATATGCAAATTAACTGCCAACTAAGATGGCGGTTAATTTGCATATGTAGGCACAATGCAGGGAAGGGAAAGGGAAAGCAGGAAGAAGCCCCCTGCCACTGACAGTGATCTGAAACCCAGGGGGGAGCTAAGAGGGGAGGTCAGGGCAAAGGCGGCCCTGGGGGCCGCCTTTGCCCTGCCCCCCAGCCATGATCGGAGAATCAGGCGCCTTTGCCACCCTGGCCAGTGATAGCAGGAAGTAGGGGTGGAGCCAGCGATGGGAGCTGGGCACGGTCGAAGCTGACAGTCCCGGGAGCTAGGGGTCCCTTGCCTGGGCCTAAAGCGGAGCCCGCGATCACAGGGCTGCTGCAGCTGAGGGTCCCTGCTGCCCGGGCCGGACGCCTCTGGACGCCTCGGCCAGAGGCGTTAGGCCTGGGCAGGGGTGGAGCCTGCAACTGCGGGGAGCTGGGGGTCCCCTGCCCAGGCCTAATGCCTCGGCCAGAGGCGTTAGGCCTGGGCAGGGGCAGAGCAGGAGATCGCGGCGCTGCTGCCGCTGCGGGTGCCCACTGCCCGGGCCCGATGCCTCGGCCAGAGGCGTTAGGCCTGGGCAGGGGCGGAGCCTGCAACCACGGGGAGCTGGGGGTCCCCTGCCCAGGCCTAATGCCTCGGCCAGGGGCATTAGGCCTGGGCAGGGGCAGAGCGGGAGATCGCGGGGAGCTGGGAGTCCCCTGTCCAGGCCTAATGCCTTGGCCAGAGGTGTTAGGCCTGGGCAGGGGCGGAGCCTGCAACCGCGGGGAGCTGGGGGTCCCCTGCCCAGGCCTGACACCTCTGCCAGAGGCCTCAGGCCTGGGCAAGGGGCCGATCCGGTAATCAGCGATCGTAGGGTAATGAGGGTCAACTCCTCTGGCCTAGGCATCAGGCCTGGGCGGGGGGCGGAGCCAGCATTCGGAGGGGGCTGGGGGTCCCCTGCCCAGGCCTGATGCCTGGGCCAGAGGCATCAGGCCTGGGTGGGGGGCGGAGCCGGGGATTGGGGGGATATGATGGTCCCCTTTCCCAGGCCTGAAGCCTGGGTCAGAGGCGTCAGGCTTGGGTGGGGGGGGGGGGGGGGGGGTGGAGCAAGCGATCAGAGGGAGATGGGGGTTCCCTGCCCAGGCATGATTCCTGGGCCAGAGGCATCAGGCCTGGGCGGGGGTCAGAGCCAGTGATGGGGGGAGATGGGGGTCCCCTGTCCAAGCCTGACACCTCTGGCGGAGGCGTCAGGCCTGGGCAAGGGGCCGATCAGGCGATCGGAGGGTGATGGGGGTCTACGCCTCTGGCCGAGGCATCAGGCCTGGGCAAGGGCGGAGCCGGTGATGGGGCGGAGAGGGGGGTCCCCTGCCCAGGCCTGAATCCTGGGCCAGAGGCATCAGGCCTGGGCCAGGGGCAGAGCCAGCAATTGGAGGGGTCTGGGGGTTCCCTGCCCAGGCCTGACACCTGGGCCAGAGGCATCAGGCCTGGGCTGGGGGCAGAACCAGTGATGGGGGGAAATGAGGGTCCCCTGACCAGGCCTGACGCCTCTGGCAGAGGCGTCAGGCCTGGGCAAGGAGCCAATCCTGCGATTGGAGGGTGATGGGGGTCAACGCCTGAGGGCTCCCAGTATGTGAGAGGGGGCAGGCTGGGCTGAGGGACACTCCCCTCCCCCACCCAGTGCACTAATTCGTGCACCGGGCCCCTAGTCTTATATAATAAAAGGTTAATATGCAAATTAACCAAACAGTGGAATGACTGGTCGCTATGACACACACTGACCACCAGGGGGCAGGCACTCAATGCAAGAGCTCCCCCTAGTGGTCAGTGCACTCCCACAGGGGGAACACAGCTCAGCCAGAAGCGGGGCCCTCAGCGGGCGAGCGTAGCAGCGGTGGCGGGAGCACTAAGTACCCCTCAGGGGGGCGGGCTAAGCCAGCAGTCGGACATCCCCCAAGGGGTCCCGGACTGCGATAGGGCACAGGTTCAGCTGAGGGACTCCTCCCCACCCTCAACTGCAAGAATGTTGTGCACCAGGCCTCTAGTAGATAATGAAAATCAACTAAGCATTTTCAGAACCAGAGGGAGAGATCTCAACATCTCTGAGACACTGTCAAATATAGGAAAGCCAGTAAAACATGCTCTACATGAGCCAAAAACCACAGCACACACCCCATTATTCATCTGACCCAAATCACCATGCACACACACACACACCTCTGTAGTGACAAAAACAGTCACTACAAATAGTACCACTAGTGTCAAATAGCCATAGACCAGTGCAATGGGCCAGGGGCCGACACTGAAACCAGTTTTAATTTTTGTTTCCATGCACAACTAGGGTTCTATGTGCAATCATTTTCACTGAAGAAAGCTCTTATATGGATATTACAATTGATTTTTCAATATCTCATTATCCAAGCCCTTTGCTTCTCCTACAAATATTTATCTTTTTTTGTTTGTATTTTTTTATTGTTTTCAGAGAGGAAGGGAGGGGAGAGAGAGAGAAACATCAATGATGAGAGAGAATCATTGATCAGCTGCCCCCTGCACGACCACCCCACCCCCCTCACCGGGGATCGAGACCACAACCTGGACATGTACCCTTGACCAGAATCGAACCCGAGACCCTTCAGTCCACAGACCGATGCTCCATCCACTGAGCTAGAGCAATCTTTACCTTTTTTTTATTGATCTCCAACGTGTCTACAAGATTTGAACAAGGGCATGGAGAGAAGTGAAGGTGAAACTAGACCAGTGATGGCGAACCTTTTGAGCTCGGCGTGTCAGCACTTTGAAAAACCCTAACTTAACTCTGGTGCCGTGTCACATATAGAAATTTTTTGATATGTGCAACCATAATAAAACAAAGATGTATATTTTTGATATTTATTTTATATATTTAAATACATTTAACAAAGAAAAATCAACCAAAAAAATGAGTAAGTGTGTCACCTCTGACACACGTGTCATAGATTCGCCATCACTGAACTAGACTGTCTCACTCCTTGATTCTCTCAGCAAATGGTTCATGGTTCTGTGAGGAGGAGTGCAGCATCGAATTGGAAACAGCACTAGAGAAGGGAGATATCCTGGTCTCCAGCTTCACCGCTGATTAGCTCTGCGACCTTGACAACTCACTTGCTTTGTCTCAGCCTTGGATTTCTCATCTCTGAACTAAGGGATTTCAGTGGTTCTCAACCTTCTGGCCCTTTAAAACAGTTCCTCATGTTGTGATCCCCAACCATAAAATTATTTTCGTTGCTTCTTCATAACTGTAATTTTGCTACTGTTATGAATCATAATGTAAATATCTGATATGCAGGATGGTCTTAGGCGACCCCTGTGAAAGGGTCGTTCGACAGCCAAAGGGGTCTTAACCCACAGGTTGAGAACCGCTGGATTAGATCATCTTTAACATCCTTTCCAGTCCTAAAATTCCAGGATTCCATCAGGTTTTAACTGTTGAAGGAAACATAACTGAGGGGATGGGTGGTTGGTCTGGTTGTTTTTACTCTAAGTTATATGTGAATTTAATTATGCACGCTCCGCCTGGGCTACTACTGAAACTGCAGATCAAAAAACATGACTGAACTAGCCAGGGGCTCTGAGGACCTACAGTGCAGTGCTAGCAGTTCGCTAAAGAAGATGAGAAACTGCAGGCTGACAGGAGGAGGAAGGAAGGAACCTGCTTCAGAGGTGGAGCAGCTGCCCCACTGACAGTTAAAGGACTTCAGAGTTAATCGGGTTTTCTTTGTAATTAATATAACAGCATCTGCAGATGGGCTGCCAGAAGGCAACGGTAGGGCTTCCCAGCTGGAGCACATTAACCCTGCCAACTCTGCTGCAGGAAAAGTCAACTCAAATTCAAGTGCAAGCTAAGGCTTACTTTTCTCTCGGTAGTTCCTAAATACAGATTTTCTTGATTGCGATTAGAGCTGGCCCTTGAACAATGTCAACAACAAAAATATAGGGGCTCCAACAACCTGCCAGTTGACCCTTGAACAACGCGGGTTTGAACTGACCCACTCAGTTTGATTGGAAAAGGCACGTATAAGTGGACCCAAGCAGTTCACACCGACGTTGTTCAAGGGTCACCTGTACTTCTGAACAAAGCTTTCAAACCAGAAGAAGAGCAACTAAAATAGCAACCCATTTTGTTCATTTATTTTAGATAATGAAGGGGAGCAAAATATACCACTCCAAAATGCCTCTGGCATGTTGATTGATTTTAAGCTGGTTATTTTTAAGAAACAGCAGACCCAGGTGAAGCTCTGAAAACTGAGAAGTTACCCTTTTGTAAGAAACATTTATAAGGGAAATCTCCTGCGTAAGGGTATCTTCCTCTCAGTAGCAGGAAAAAGATGACTCTAAATCTCTAGACACTCTTATCAATGAAGAAGGGAAAGCTTAGATCTGCATTAACAACCTTACCTGTGTGTGCCATGCTTTTCCTGGTGACCTCCCATAACTACCCACCCCCAACAACATCTGTCTCTAGCTGAAGATGATATTTAAAGTAGTAACTTGGACCATTTCAGAATTACTCACTTTTCCTGAGCTTCTCCCATGTATACAGGAGGTATGCATATTATCAAATTTCTGTTTGTTCTTCTCCTGTTAATGTCTAAAAGGGAAGAGAAATTATTTTTCCTACCACAGTAACATTTACTGACCCTTTCTAAGTACATAACTTGAATTCCCTCATGTCATTTAATGTTCCTGATTCTACCAGAGAATGAATATTACCCCCATCTATACTAATAAAAGGGTAATATGCTAATTAGACCGGGTCAACCGGCCATCTTCTGGGCGTCCGACTTCCTTCCAGACAAAGCCATGGTGTTGGGGGCTGAGGCAGAGGCAGTTAGGGGTGATCAGGCCAGCAGGGGAGGGCAGTTGGGGCCGGCAGGGGTTTAGGGGCAATCAGGCTGGCAGGGGAGAGCAGTTAGGGGTGAGGTCAGGCCAGCAGGGGAGGGCAGTTGGGGGCGAGATCAGGCTGGCAGGGGAGGGCAGTTAGGGGTGAGATCAGGCCAGCAGGGGAGGGCAGTTAGGGGCAATCAGGCTGGCAGGGGAGAGCAGTTAGGGGTGAGATCAGGCCAGCAGGGGAGGGCAGTTGGGGGCGAGATCAGGCTGGCAGGGGAGGGCAGTTAGGGGTGAGATCAGGCCAGCAGGGAGGGCAGTTAGGGGCAATCAGGCTGGCAGGGGAGAGCAGTTAGGGGTGAGATCAGGCCAGCAGGGGAGGGCAGTTAGGGGCAATCAGGCAGGCAGGCAGAGGGGTTAGGGGCAACCAGGCAGGCAGAGGGAATTAGGGGCAATCAGGCAGGCAGGCAGGTGAGCGGTTAGGAGCCAGTGGTCCCAGACTGTGAGAGGGATGTCCGACTGCCAGTTTAGGACATCCCCCAAGGGGTCCCTGATTGGAGGGGATGAAAGCTGGGCTGAGGGAATTTTGTGCACCAGGCCACTAGTTTATAGATAACCGTCAACATTTATAGGAAACAGCTTTAAAAAAAGAGCCCAGCCCTAACCGGTTTGGCTCAGTGGATAGAGCGTCGGCCTGTGGACTGAAGGGTCCCAGGTTCGATTCCAGTCAAGGGCAAGTACCTTGGATTGCGGGCACATACCCAGTAGGGAGTGTGCAGGAGTCAGCTGATCGATGTTTCTCTCTCATTGATGTTTCTAACTCTCTATCCCTCTCCCTTCCTCTCTGTAAAAAATCAATAATAAATACACACACACACACACACACACACACACACTAGAGGCCCGGTGCACAAAAATTTGTGCACTGGCAGGGGTGTGTGTCCCTCAGCCCAACCTGTGCCCTCCCACAGTCTAGGATCCCTCGGGAGATAACCACCTGCTGGCTTAGGCCCGCTCCCCAGGTGGCAGATGGCAGGCCCGATCCCACGGTGCCTGCCCCGCCTCCCCAGGTTGCAGATGGCAGGCCCAGATCCCGCGCTGGGTCGCAGACAGCAGGCCCGGATGGCGGCTGGGCAGGCGGCGGATTGCACTGTCCTGCCCCGCCTGCAATATGCAAATTTAATGGCCATCTTTGTTGGGTTAATTTGCATACTCTTCTGATTGGCTGATGGGCATAGCGAAGGTATGGTCAATTAGCATCTTTGTCTTTTATTAGTGTAGATAAAAAAGAGCCCATGTTTCTCTATGTATCTCTAGGCAAATAAAAGGTGGAACACAGGGCAGTACAGGAGCTATACCTACGTCTCAGGGGACCAGTGTAGGGGAGGAAAACTTTTCCTTCTACCCTTCTAGATTCTTTGGCTGGTCTAACAATCTAATTAGTGTAAGACACATTAACAGGAGTAATTGCCTATGAGTACAGGACCCCCATAAGAATATGAGACTCACAGGCAGTCAGCAATTGAGATTTATTTGCCTTACTGAGATAAGGTCTGGGACTGCAAAGGTCAGGAAGGCATTTTTAGGAGGATGGAAAGAGCAAAAGTTTGGTAAACAAATGTTTGCCAGGCCATTCAGAGATAATGGAACTCAGAGAGGACTTCAATCTCCAGTCCCTGCCAAGCTTCCCCAGACCACTACACCTACCCATGCTCTTTGTGGCTAACAGTATGATAGTTCTCTTCATAGACCAGGACCTCTATTTAAATTCTTCTAGACAGTTAAGGGGTAGGTTAAAAAAAGCTCTATGTCATTGGACCTTCATTGTCTTCAGCTCAAAATAGTTCATTTGCCGAAGTGCCACATTCTGGGAGACTGGTTCTGAACCACTTTACCAGGTTATTACTTAGTAGTAGACAATAACCCTGAAGGGTGGCAGAATATGCCATCCCAAAATATGCTACTTTGGCATAAGGATTATTTTGAACTGAAGGTACTTGGCACACAGCAGGTTTAAGAAGAGCGCTCTGACCTCCCCTTTTTCTTCCTGAAAGCAGGAGATAAAAACCCCTGGCAGATGTTCTTATACCAGAAGGAAAGCAACATCGTTATCACCAGGGACCAGGAGTCAAGGCCATGAAAAATCTGTACAAATAAGCCTTGTTAAACCACCCTTTGTCTTCCTACTTTTCCACCATTAACTGCCCTAGCTCAAGCCCCTGTGTCTTGTCATGTTTTCAAATTTACTTCTGTTTATCCAATTCAGTAAATGTTCAACTCCGTTTCTTTGGGTCTTCATTCTCTTGTGAGGACCCCCAAATACAAGGAATATTTAATAAGATGAATATGCTTTTCTCCTGTTAATCTATCCTACATCAATTTAGGTCTCAGGCCCAGCTTCGAGACCCTAACAGAATAGATATTTCCTCCCCTACCCCCCTACCACATTTTCCCAATCTGCATAAAACACAACTTAGTAACTGCAGAACCCCAATGTAAGCAGACTGACAGAGCCACCATGAAAACTGCCCCGAGCCCAATTTAAAGCAGACGGACAGTCACTACGAAAATTGCCCAAAACCAGAAATAAAACTTGGGGGGAAAACACAGTATTACTATTAGCTGGTGTATATTTTTTTAAAATTATTGTTATCCTAAGGTCACTAGAGTCTTTTTCCTATAAGAGTCTGTAGGTGCTTTTCAGAAAAATTTTAATGCTCCTCTTACCAGTTGGTGTGTATTATCCTTTGGGTTTGAGGGTAAGACTATTCTAAAAAGAAAGAACTGGAGAGAAGGAATACTGCCGGGAGCCGGTCCATCCTTGCTGTTTCAAGGGACCTGGCATATATGGCATACTGTTCTTAATATGTTTGCTCACCTTCTTGGCACTATGTTTTAACCAAGGTCACCTCTCTGAGAAAGGTTGTTTCCCCAGGTAGGGATTTTCCCCTGAAGTTAGGGAGGGAATAAAACCCCTTAACTAAGTGCCAGGCGGGTAATTAATCACTTTAACTATGAACAATCATGCTTAAGCTACATAATCTTTACTCCCTGGAATGGAGATAAGAAACGCCCTAACCTTTGGAATAGAGATTGATAGGATTGGAATCAACTGGTATAAATACAGATGTAACAAGACAACAGGACACAGAACCTAGACACAGAACCTACACAGAACCTAGAGACAGAACCTAGCGAGAGAACATGGCAAAAGATCTTGGACAGAACCTGGCTACAGAACCTGGATAGAACATGGCAAGAGAACCTGACTAGAACCTGGTGACTGAACCTGGCTGGAGAACCTGGACAGAACCTGGCTGGAGAACCTAGCGAGGGAACATGGCTACAGAACCTGGCTGGAGAACCTAGCAAGAGAACATGGACACAGAACCTGGCTGGAGATCCTAACCAGAACTTCGCTGGAGATCCTGAACAGAACTTGGCTGGAGATCCAGACCAGAACTTGGCTGGAGATCCTGGCTAGAGATCCTGGCTAGGCTGCTGATCAACTGAACGCTGTCTCCGTGTCATTCCTTTTTCGCCGACTCCGTCCACACCTTTGGGACCCCTGGACCTGCTGGGGTCCCTACTAATGGCCTTTTATGTCTCCACTGCCCATTAGAATAGGTACTTTAAAGTGTTTTGGAGTAAGGGCAATGGAGTTTACCACTCTCCTTGCCAGTTTTCCATCCTAATCAGTATTACATTCAAGAGGTGAGTGAAGGCCAGGGTAAGTTGTAGTCTATGGCCAAGCTAGGAAGGCATTCAATGAAGTGAATGAAATGGGACTCTGCCTTTGCCCCATACTATTGAACTCATGGGCCTTCAGAGTTCATTCAGATCTCAACAGTTCCTACTGCGATCTTTGTTCCTGGTCCACAAGGATTTCCTCCTTCAGTCAAGTTTTTCTTTTTAACCTCACTTTTAACATTAAACGTACAGTGCTCTCTGAAAGTGAATGAAAATATAAAGGATTTTATAATTCACTAAAGTAATCAGTAACACAAATATACATTTCCACAAATAATTAGTGATGTTTTATTTCTTAATTACATGTGCCAAGAGTAAAGTATAAATCCTAAGTTGAGAAATGAAGCTTACAGTCTTTCTACTACAACTAATTCTCCTACAAGTTTCAAAGTATTGAGCTACAAAAATCCCAGGAGCTGAGAGAAAAATAATTCTGCTAAGAAACATTTATCATTCCCAAACAAGCTCTCTGACCTTCAGCTAAATTTAAAGAATTCTGAATTAGAGTAAGCACCCCCTTTAAGGAAAACACATGCGTAGGTAGTCTGGGTTTCAGAAACTTCAGGACCAAACAGTACAAGATATTTTGGTTGAAAGGGATGGTTTTTAGAGATTAGAGATTGAAATGTACTCAAGAATTCAAGCTTGTATGGAAAACTGAAAAGTCAAGCTGGTAGAAATGTCACTGAAGTCCTCCTACCTGATGGGCATCTCTGATAGTTTTAAAGAAACAGGCTGTCCTGGCACCAGGGAGGAGAACGCGCCTCTGCCCCCAGCTCGATAGCCTCTGGAAGTTATGAGAAATGAAGAGACGCACTCAGCAGCCTGCTGACAAGCTCCTTTCTGGGTGAAACTGCTCCTGAGGCTGGGCATGCTGCAGAGGGAGCACAAAGGCAGCTGGCAGCTGAGGCTGGATTTACAAGATGCAGAGATGGAAGTGGCTCCTCGAAGAAGGACCCCATGCTTCACCAAGGGCTTAGTTTCTGTCATTTGGAAGGCAGCATCTTATAACTAGTAACCAGTAAGAATGATCACAGGAGCAAGCTCAAACTGGGCTCACAGAGAACATAAGCTTAAAAAAAATTTAACTGATAACAGATTAAAATCCATTGAAAAAACTCTCAAGTGCAGACTGATATAAATAGATAAACAAAGGAAAAGGAGAGCTCTTCCTCAACACTGAATACGTACTAAGAGATACAGAAGGCATGATAACTAAGAGATACAGAAGGCATGATAACTAAGAGATACAGAAGGCATGATAACTAAGAGATACAGAAGGCATGATAAGTATAATAACCACCACTGAGGCAGATGGCAGTTGTCAAGTAGACCAAGTAGATGCTACATCTGGTGGTATAACAGGAACAGGATTATCAGTGAAATCTTAGAACACCTCCCCACAAAAAATTAATCGACTGGATGGAAATTTTCATTTGGAGTATGGGATGGGGACAGATATTGGGAAGTGTCAAGAATGGAGAAGAGCCGAAACCAGTTTGGCTCAGTGGATAGAGCGTCGGCCTGCGGACTGAAAGGTCCTAGGTTCAATTCCGGTCAAGGGCATGTACCCGGGTTGAGGGCACATCCCCAGTAGGAGATGTGCAGGAGGCGGCTGATCGATGTTTCTCTCTCATCGATGTTTCTAACTCTCTATCTCTCTCCCTTCCTCTCTGTAAAAAATCAATGAAATATATTTAAAAAAAAAAAAAGAATGGAGAAGAATTAGGCTAATTTGGGTAAATTTGAAGGAAAGGTACAGATTTACTAGTAACAAACTTCATACTTTAAATATGGTTTCTGAATCCAAAACAATGTATCCAGCTCCCCTTTTTATTATTTAAGTCTTTTCTTTAAGAAACCAAAAACCAAATTAGAGCTTTAATACTGTGGTAAAAGAACTGGAGTCTTAGATGAGTCGCTGGCATTGGGAGATTCAGTGCCATCTATCTATCTATCTATCTATCTATCTATAATCCTATCTAATAAACGACAAAAAGGGTAATTGACCGTACCTTCGCTACACTTCCCATGGGCTAATCAGGGCGATATGCAAATTAACTGCCAAAAAAGATGGTGGTTAACCGCCAACAAAGATGGCGGTTAATTTGCATATGTAGGTGCCAAGCAACGGAGCGAAGCCGGCTGGCCCCCGGGCAGGAGCAGCGAGTGAAGGCCAGCGTGGTGAGCGAAGAGCAAAGAGGGAAGCCTGCCGCGCCAGCCTCCGCCACGCTCCGGGGCCCACGCGTGGCGAGTGAGGAGCTAAGCCCCTCACGCCAAGCCAGCCCCTCCCGGCGAAGAATGAAGGCCTTGGTTCCAGGTGCCGGAGAAAAACTGGTGCCAGCAGCCAGAGGAAGGGGCCCCCAAGGGGCCCCAAACAGCAAGAGGGCACAGGCTGGGCTGAGGGACCCATCCGAGTGCACAAATTTTTGTGCACCAGGCCTCTAGTCTATATATATAAAGAGCCAGGGGCCGTCACATCCGAAACAACCAAACAGATGACCGAACAGGCTGAGTGGGGCAACAAGGCCGGCGGGGGGTTAGTGAGGGACAACCAAACGACTGAGCAGCAGGCTGCATAGGGCAACCAGGCTGGCAGGGGGAGCAGTGAGGGGCAACCAGACCAGCAGAGGGGGGCAGTGAGGGGCGACCAGGCCAGCAGGGGGGGCCGTGAGGGGTGACCAAGCTGGCGAGGGGAGGGGCAGTTGGGGGCAACCAGGCCAGCAGGGGGGGCAGTTGGGGACAACCAGGCTGGTGTGGCAGCGGGGGGGGGGGGGGGGGGGGTGGGGGGGGGGGTTTGGGGCAACCAGGTTGGCAGGGGGACCAGTTAGGGGCAATCAGGCAGGCAGGCAGGTGAGCAGTTAGGAGCCAGTGGTCCTGGACTGTGAGAGGATGTCCGGTTGCCAGGATCAGGCCTAAACCAGCATCCGGACATCCCCTAAGGGGTCCTGGCTTGGAGGGTGCAGGCTGGGCTGAGGTGACCCCCTCCTCCCCCAGCACAAATTTCATGCACTGGGCCTCTAGTTTATAAAATAATAGGGTGGGTAAGATATCAGCCCCTAAAGTAATTCATTAACTTAATACTTATCCCATTCTGTGTGTCTGTCTGTCCTCTCTAACTTGGCACCATCACTGGCAGTTGTGAAATGTACCCAGGATTTGTTGTAATCAGGTATAGTAAGACATGCAGACAGCGGAATGACTGTTGTGAAGGCAGAAGTTCTTACAGATCCCAAGAGACAGGCGCACAGGATATCATGCAGGGCCACATGGGAGGCACCAGGGTCTGCTTGGGGTGGCTGGGAGGCAGAAAGAGGGGAGGAAAGCTTGGGCAAAATCCTTTGTTGTAGTTTTTATGGGACAGAATACATGAGGCAAGGTGTGAAAGCTGAGCAGGTTTAGGATTGGATAGTTTCAATAAATTCAGCAAGGTGTGGTCTCGGGGATGGTTCCTAGTTGTCCAAAGCCTGGGTGATTAGGGCAAAGAAATTTTTTTAAAAAATTTAATTGACCGCAAAGGGGAAAATGGTGACTTTAAGGTGAAAACCTAGAGGACAGTAACATGACCAAGGATCAAGCTTAATGTCTCCAGGAGTCAGGTGGGCTGACACCATGCACACCACATCATGTCTGTGCCTAATCCTGCTAAGAGCTCATGACCCAAGTCTGATCATGAGGTAACAACAGATAGATCCATGCGGAGGGTCATCCTACACAAAGTAAAACCAACTCTTTAAACCTATCACAGATATAATAAAGGCCTGGGGAAGGAGAAGGAGAGACATGACAACTAATGCAACATATACTCCTGGACAGGACCCTGGATCAAAAAGAAAAACAGACATTATTGGAACAGTTGGCAACATCTGAATGGGATCTCTGGACTGGATAGTAGCAGTGAGTCAATATTAACATCCTGATTTGTGGGATTGTATGCTGGTATGTACACTGGAGTATTTACAGGGGATAAGACAACCTACTTAGAGCTTGCTTTCAAACTGCCCAGAAAAGGAGTAGACACCATTGGGTGATGGAGCCAATGCAATAAAATGTTAACAACTGGGGAATCTGCATGAAGTAGTAGGAGAGCTCTTTGTATTGATCTGGCAAGATTTGTGTCAGTTTGAAATTGTTTCAAAATAATATTTTAAAAATGAGCCAAAAGGATGCCTAGCAAAGTGACCCAGTTCTGGATCTCAGAGGAGAAAGACATCAAGAGATAGAATTTTACTTGACAAAACAAACCAAACCCAGCAGGTTAAAAAAAATGCATTAAATACGGCAATAATAGAATTTAAACAATAAGTTTCTTTGTTGTCTGCACTTTTGCCCTTCACGTTACTTTCTGCCTCCTCAGTCTTCCTGTGAAGGTTTGCTGCTGCCAGATCAGAGTCAGGGGAGTTCAAGGCACTAATCTAAGTAGTTCAGGATCACATTTAGAATCCAAATCCTCAAGGCTAAGCAGTAGAGACAAACATCATGCTCCAGGTCAGGCACTTGGATAAAAGTTCCTACAACTATCCAGTTCACAGAACAAGAACCCACCAGAAGAAGCTGGACCTTGGACTGCCTACAGTGGTGCCTCTGATTACTCAGAAGTGGGGAATATATCTCCACCTCTTCTGGTCTCAGACCTCCTTCTTACCAGATGCTAGCAACTCACTTCTATACCAACAATCCACGTTCCCAAAGGGGAGCAGTGGAACGCCTCCATTACCACCTGGAATGAGAGCCAGCAGAGCAGGAAATGGTTCAATCCGGAGAAACTGAAATGGGTTTTGACAGTGGGGCACTTGTATGCCGGAAGAATACTGTTTCCCCTACATTCTTTCCTTGCACCTAGATATCTCCATAATGTTAAAAGTTAAGGCTAGATTATGTTGTGCAGCATATTACTAAAAAGTAAACTCCATTTTGGTTCAGTCACTGTCTCTCTAATTTAAATAAAGTTTTTATTCAAATAAATCTTATAATCTAGCTATATTTATGACAGGGCCTTAGTCTGCTCTGAAAAGTTTGTCTTGATTAAAAAAAAAAAAAAAAAATCTTGGGAGCCCTGGCTGGTGTGGCTCAGTTAATTGGAGTGTTGTCCTCTACACCAAAAGGTGGCAGGTTTTAATTCAGTGGTTCTCAACCTTCTGGCTCTTTAAATACAGTTCCTCATGTTGTGGTGACCCCCAACCATAAAATTATTTTCGTTGCTACTTCATAACTGTAATGTTGCTACTGTTATGAATCGTAATGTAAATATCTGATATGCAGGATGGTCTTCGGTGACCCCTGTGAAAGGGTCGTTTGACCACCAACGGGGTCTCGACCACAAGTTGAGAACCGCTGTTCTAATTGGTCAGAGCACATACCTAGGTTGTGGGTTTGATTCTCAGTCTAGGCACACAAACAGAAGGCAGCCGATCGATGTTTCTCACATCGAAGTTTCTCTCTCTTCCTCTCCTCCTCCTTCTCCACCTCCTCCCTCCCTCTTTTCCTCTCTCTCTTTAAGAAAAAAAAAAAAATCAATTAAAAAGAATTCTCTCCCCATTATATAGACTGAAAAAGTTAAATACGCTAAGATAAAATCTTGTCCAGCATAAATAAGGCATTAAAACTCTTAATCTGGCCCTAACCGGTTTGGCTCAGTGGATAGAGCGTCAGCCTGCAGACTGAAAGGTCCCAGGTTCGATTCCAGTCAGGGGCATGTGCCTTGGTTACGGGCACATCCCCAGTGGGAGGTGTGCAGGAGGCAGCTGATTGATGTTTCTCTCTCATCAATGTTTCTAACTCTCTACCCCTCTCCCTTCCTCTCTCTAAAAAATCAATAAAAATATATTTTTTAAAAAAACTCTTAATCTGATGAAGCTACAATTAGACCTACTTTACATCTGAGTTAAAGAAAAGGAATAAAGTATTTTTTAAAAGAAATGTGAGGTTTTCATTTTAAAATCAAAGGCTTTTATGACTACATGACCTATCATAATTCTTTGGGATAGTTTTTGATGCATTATTAGTTAAACAAGTGAAAAGAAAAACAACCTTCAAGTCCTACTTCCCATGTTCCTGCCCGGAAACCACCCCCGCAAGGAACGGAAACACATTATAGAGGCCCAACTCCAAAGAGAATTGCAGTCGTAGGTTCCCACAGCCACAGGGCACCAGGCTGGGCATGCGTCCAACCACCACACTGCCCACTAAAGGGACAGAAACAGGCACCACTGCGCCCCATGCGGCAGGCACTGCAGCTGTGGGCCATCGGGGACACCAGTGGGCCGCACCCCCCCACCCCACCCCCCGCCGCATTGGCCAACTTTTCTTCGGTTTGATTTGGACTTTGGAGGAATATTATATATGGCTGGTTTGTAGCTCTAAGCAAGGGGGCACATATCTCAGCCACTGCTACACCTGGTTCTCTCTGTTAAGGTGGCAAGTTCCAGGATACCCAAGATTACCAGACTCCCCATTTGGCAAAGAATAAAGTTTCAAACATGAGGTGGACTAAACTTAAGACTGGAAATCCCACAGGGACTCCAGTCAGACCTTGGAAGGTCAAAAACGAAAAATCGGCCCAGCCAGAGTGGCTCAGTGGTTGAGCATCGACCTTTGAACCAGGAGGTCAGGGTTCAATTCTTGGTCGGGCCATATGTCCACGTTGCGGGCTCGATCCCCAGTTGGGGCGTGCAGGAGGCAGCCAATTGATGATTCGCTCTCATCACTGGTGTTTCTATCTCTCTCTCTCCCTCTCTGAAATCAATTTTTAAAAATATTTTTTAAAAAGGAACGAAAAACTACATCTTCCACATGGATTCACCCTCTGTGCTCTTATGAATGACAGCATTCAGATTCCCATATAGGAAGCAAAACCTACCATTCCTAGAGGTGAGCTATTTTCCTACAAGAAGTAAGGAACAAATTTTACCTTAGGTCTTAAGACTGTTAGGAAAGTCCTGGTTGGGTAGCTCAGTTGGTTAGAGTGTCATCCCGATATGCAAAATCCATGCTTTCTTTAAAACTACATATGTGGGTTCAATCCTAGTCATGACACATACAAGAGTCAACCAATGAATGCATAAATAAGTGGAACAACAAATCGATGTTTCTCTCTCTCCTCTCAAATCAGTATTTTTTTAATTTTAATAAAAAATAAACAAACAGTTAAGAAAAAAAACACATGCGCCCACACACCTCATACTCTTCATACTGGCTTCCTTGTGAGTAACCTCTGAGAAAGATATGAAGATGACAAACACTCTAACAATAATATCACAAGCCCTGGCCAGTGTGGGCTGGTTGGTTGAAGCATGTCCCATACACTGAAAGGTCATGGGTTTGGTTCCGGTCAACATGCCTAGGTTGCAGGTGCAGTCCCGGGGTGAGACTGCTTTTAAATCATACAAACAAGATAATTATAATTACTCCATAAAAGAGTTTGGGTCCTGGCCAGTTTGGCTCAGTGGATGGAGCAACGGCCTGCGGACTGAAGGGTTCCAGGTCCAATTCCAGTCAAGGGCATGTACCTCGGCTGCAGGCTCTTCCTCAGCCTAAGACCTGGTCAGGGCACGTGCAGGAGGCAACCAGTCAATGTGTCTCTCTCACATCGGTGTTTCTCTCTCTGTGTCTCTCCCCCTCCCACTCTCTCTAAATATCAGTAGAAAAATATCCCCGGGTAAGGATTAAAAAAAAGACAGTTTGGGCTAATTTTCCTGTATTCTTTCAGAAAGTTAATAAAGCATGTCAACTCCTGTTTTATCAATGCCATTTAATCTTACAACTTCCCATATGCCTTATCCCTACTTCCTCTAAGGCAGCTAATGGTTAATTAAATAGGTAACCAATTTGTAGAAAACCAGTAGAAGGAACATGATGAAACACTAATCCTTCTTTTTTTTTTTTTTTTTTTTTTAAATATATTTTATTGATTTTTCACAGAGAAGAAGGGAGAGGGATAGAGAGTTAGAAACATTAATGAGAGAGAAACATCGATCAGCTGCCTCCTGCACACCCCCCAGTGAGGATGTGCCCGCAACCAAGGTACATGCCCTTGACCGGAATCGAACCTGGGACCCTTGAGTCCGCAGGCCGACGCTCTATCCACTGAGCCAAACCGGTTCGGCACTAATCCTTCTTTCATAACATCAACTTGGAATGAATAATATAATTACTTGGACAGTGGTTCACCATTCATTATGTGTCCTGCGCCCAGTACAATGAGGCATTAATAAAGGTTTGTTGAGTGAATGAGTATTAGGAATTTACTTCCCATATCATGGCAAAGCTCTGATACTGGATATCTGCATGCAACTCATTCTGTGGGACATGAAAATCGTTCTCTGGGATACTAGCAAAGAATGCCACTCCAGCCTAGTCAATCATCTATCAAATGCACATTATTTTTTTAGGGGCCCAAAGAGCAAAATGGGGCAAATCTATAAAAAGTATTTTCTTTTAGGGGGAAAAACCTTTCTGAAGTAGAAACATTATTCCAGAGTCTACTAGCCATGGAAGTAATTGAAAAGATATGTCTGTTATGCACAAAGCACTATGGTAGAAATTGTAGGATACAAAGATGAGTAAAAATAATCTTTACCCTGAGGGGTTCACAATCTAGTCAGAAGGATAAGATAAATACATCCATAGCTATCATGCAAAGAAGTAAATAATTAAAAGCATAATCGGTATGTGCTGAGCCTATAGGAATTGAGCAGCAGATATAAGGGGAAATTCATATTTGCCTTTACTTCAATAACATGTTTTTAAGGTTTTATTTTAAAAAGATTGTTTTTGAAAAGTACATTTACTGCAGGAAGATTGTTTTTTTCCCTTAACCTAGTGAGTCAGATAACAGAAGTATGAAGAAATAAAAAGCATGCTGGCAAAGCGGACAAAGCAGAACAAAATGTAAAGACCAGAATGAGTTTTTATTTAAATCTATGCTTTCTTTGAAACTACTTGCAAGGCTGAAGAATTAATCACACTGAAATCAGTAAACATTGAAAATGATAATAATCTTAAGGTAATAATGTCTTTTAGGAGCAGGCAGAACTATCCCAACCTTTTCAGTTGTGGGCTGCCCTATGCCATGGGAAAGGCAGATTAGAAAGCGGAAAGATGGTAAAGGGAAAGGGTGCAAAAAGCCCTTGTGTTTGGGGAGGCCATATCCTCCCAGAGGCAAGGAGGTAGCAAGATCAGCAAATGTTAGGGACTGGACATGGGACGAAGGGGCTTGGATATGTAGTGTCGCTTTATGTTCACTCAATCAGATAATAATGTCTCAACTGAGGTAAATTAGGGTTCCATGACAAGCTATGGAGCCTGGGTTATGACTCATTTGCAATAAGATCTCTCCCCTGCCAGGGTGCACTTTATATTCCCATGGCCAGGTCAGAAAGAACAGGGAGGAGTCACAGAAACAGAACTGGAGCTTAGAGACCTGCGCCTAAATCTGGTTCTGGTTCAAAATTGCTCTGTCCCACATTCTACTTTTTGCTTCTCTTATTCTTCCCCTGACCCATCATATTCCAACTTCTTAAGCTACTGTTCACCAACTACACACACACACACACAAACACACACTAATAAACTTAGCACTAATTATATGCCTGTACTGAGTGCTTTGATGTATATCTTTAAAGGTCATGATGACTTTGTGAGGCAGACATTATCACTCCCATTTATTTATTTAGATAATTCACATATCACTGAATTGTGCAACCAACACTACTATCTAATTCCAGAACATTTTCATTCCCCACAAAGAAATCAATATTCATTAGCAGTCACTTCTCATTTTTCTCTCCCCATCCCCTGGCAATCACTGGTCTACTCTTTTTATGAATTGGCCTATTCTGGGCATTCCATATAGATGGAATAATAAAGTAAGTGGCATTCTTACCACTCCCATTTTACACATGAAGAAACCAAGACTCAAACAGGTTAAGTAACTTGCCCCAGGCCACACCGTTAATAAGAGGCTGAACTAGAAGAGGAACCCAAGTCTGATGCAAATGCTTGGGCTTGCTTCTGATCACTACATGCTGCTTCCATCCAGGAAGAAAACTGAAAGAGAAAATGCAAGTTTTAGATGTACTTGGAGAAAGAGGGTTTTTCACCTAAGGTAATATAAGGTAATATAATATTGTTTAGCTAATAATGCATCAATTACACCATCTCTGCTTATATTGAAATGCTGAGGCAGCTCCTCTACACAGACATGGCAAACTACTAGGAATCACACCAACCCACCTCTTTCTGTTCCATCCCACAACCCCAACTTCTCCCACCCCCAACCCATGCAGGGGGCAGTTCTATAAATCCAGGCTGGAGAGAATCTCCTCTCTCCTGACTTTCTGTCCCTTTCCCAGATGTCACTCTGCCACTTAAACTCCATTATCCACACCAATGTCTGTCTAAGGAGTTCAAGAAAAATGTCTGCTTAAATAAGTGCACTAGTGTTTTTCCTCTTCTTTTTAATTCTGGCAACCAGTTTATACTAGTTGTGACAACCAGAGGGTGAAGAATGTAGGAGAAGTCAGGCTGTTGGCTAACCAAAGGCAAAGAGCTCTAAAAAGAATCATAACTCACATAAAACACCTACAATGCCTCCGCTTTCTGCCATTTTTCTGCTTTACGCATTAAGTGTGCATATGGTTGAGATCAGATTATACTTTTCTGGAGGACCAAGTTCAGGTCTTCCTTTTCATCTCTCATCCAACATACACAAATAGGTACACGATAACACTGATTATTATATATATGTATTTTTTTCCTTGGGAGAAAAGTATAAAAGGGAAAATGATTTCCACTAATCCAAGGCCAAGGCCAATGTCTTTGACTCTTTATCCCCTAAACCAGGCACTCAAAAGTTTATTGAATAATAGCAAGTACTTAGCAGTACCAGACACTGCTCTAAATACATATAACTCCCCACAACCCTGAGCGCTATTACCATAATAATCCCCATTTCCTGAGGAGGAAACTGGCCCAGCAGAGCTGTGATCTGCCCAAGATCATTCAGTCAATAGGAGTGGGAGTCAGGATTGAGGGAATGCAGGACACTGGAGCATTCCAATTAATAGACACATTTGAGTCATCCTGGTTTCTTAAAACTGAGAGACTTATGATCCATTGCAATAGCTAGGAACTCCAAAGGATCTAAAAACAAGAAAAGCAGTTTTCCCTTTGCTACTTTGTAATAGTCCATCTGCCTTTTTCAGAAGTGCTCAAAGCCTTTCTCTCATTACTTCTGAACCTTCTGACAGCGGAAAATTGACGGATAGGGGAGCTCTCCTACCCTATATAGTTAGGTGAAAAGAAGGCCACAGAGGAACTCAATTAGGAAATTTCACTTATAATTCAGTTTTCTTTGTTACAGTCCAAGCTACTCTCATTTTAGAGTTCTATGTCATCTATTTTTTTAACTTCTAAAACATCATGTGCATTATATACAGGGTGGGGCAAAAGCAAGCTTACAGTTGTGAGTACGTGAAACAGTTTATCCTTGTATTATTATTTATTAATTACTGTATTATTTTCCGTATGAGCAACTGTAAACCTATGTTTGTACCACCCGTATGTATACTGCCTCCAGTGAATGCAAAGCTGTCAAAAGTAAGAAGGAAGCATAATTTTGGGGTCCTTCCCATCTAATTTGTGGTTAAAAGTGAAATAATAAAAACAGAGTGAATCCATGATCTTCAGTTGCTCAAAGACCATACTACATCCAACACTTAGAAGCACGCCCCATCCTGATATGATCTTAAGACCTTCTAGAGCAGTGGTTCTCAACCTTCCTAATGACGCGACCCTTTAATACAGTTCCTCATGCTGTGGTGACCCCCACCATAAAATTATTGTCGTTGCTACTTCATAACTGTAATTTTGCTACTGTGATGAATCGTCATGTAAATATCTGATATGCAGGATGTATTTTCATTGTTACAAATGGAACATAATTAAAGCATAGTGATTAACCACAAAAACAATATGTAATTATAGATGTGTTTTCTGATGGTCTTAGGCGACCCCTGTGAAAGGGTCGTTTGACCCCCAAAGGGGTTGCGACCCACAGGTTGAGAACCGCTGTTCTAGAGATTGACAGGACGAAAAACTGAGTGTCCCGCCCTGACCAGCGTGGCTCAGTTGGTTGAGTGTCATCTGTGCACTGAAAAGTCGCTGGTTGGATTCCTGGTCAGGGCACAGGCCCAAGTTGCGGGCTCAGTCCTGGTCAGGGTGAGTGCTGGAGGCAGCCAATCCATGTTTCTCTTTCACATCAATGCCTGTCCGTCCCCCCCCCGCCCCCTTCTCTTTTTCTAGAAAAACTTTTTTTTTTAATCAAGTGACCCTTCTCTTAACATTCCAAGTCCCTACGAATTAGAAACCCACACTCACAAAAGAAAGCTGAGATGGTCTCTGAATGAACTTGACCCTGCGAAGAGAGCCTGTAGAAAGGAGAGAACAAGGGCTACTCGTCTCGTAAGGAGCGGCTCCTCCTTTAACACAATTACCTACGCAGCTGGGGAAGTGGCGTCCCCAAAATATACATAGAAGGGCTACCTCACTAATTTCCCCCCCAAAGATAAAACCCCTCACGCTGACAGGAACCGAAGCATTTTATGGAACAAAATCAAATTGCTCCCAGCGCTGTCATCTGTACCCTCTCTTCGCTTTCATTTCGGGTGGACAGAGGCTGAAGGGAGTTAAAAAACGCTGAGATTGGCTCGCCATGCAGTCAACCAGAAAAGCCAATGAGGCAACATGCAAAAGGTGCCTTTGTATTCCTAAGCTGACTTTTCAAGGATAAAAACTAGAGCCAACCAGGGTACCCTGAAAACCTCCATTCCTCCGAGGTGGATCTACTCCCGTGGTGTGTTTCTCAATAGTAATTCAAGAATAAATAGTTGTTACAAAACAGCAGCAGTAGAGGGTCCTTTGTTTTGCGCTGTTTTATTAGATAAGCTCCAAGAAAACCCGAGCAGGGAAAGCCAGGGGAAAGCACTGCTAAGGGAGGGCCAAAGTGCGCACTCCGGGGTCATCGCTAAAGTCATGAGCCCTCCCCACCAGCGGCTTTCTGAGGGCCTCACAGAAGTCAGTCCCCTCCATCGCTCCACTTTCAGAACATCTCTGGGCGTAAGATGTCAACACCACAATTCCAGCACAGCTAGTGTCAGGGCCCTGGGCAGGCCAATCCAAGACAGCCCAGGATGGCAGATTAAGTATTGTGAATCAAAGTTACTTAAGGAACGGCCTGTACAAGAAGAAAACCCTAACCTCTTTGTCCCCATGTGATAGGCACCCTCCTAGCTCCACAGGGCTGAGACAATCTATCACAAGAGTTTAAAAAAATCCAGTCAAGATCTAACCGGTTTGGCTCAGTGGGTAGAGCGTCGGCCTGCGGACTCAAGGGTCCCGGGTTCGATTCCGGTCAAGGGCATGTGCCTTGGTTGCGGGCACATCCCCAGTAGGGGGTGTGCAGGAGGCAGCTGATCGATGTTTCTCTCTCATCGATGTTTCTAACTCTCTATCCCTCTCCCTTCCTCTCTGTAAAAAGTCAATAAAATATATTTAGGAAAAAAAAAATCCAGTCAAAAGCTTGTATTAACAGACCTTGTATTGCCTTCACTAACTTACTACTCAATTTCAAACTTTGCTTAGATTCCTTTCTAATAAGCACTAACTTGCTTTGTTCTGTCAATGTGTCACATTTGTTTCTTTGGCTACAAGGTATAAAAAGGTGCCCGGTTGGTCCTGGCTGGGTGGCTCAGTTGAAAAAGGTTTCGGGTTCGATTCCTGGTCAGGGTACATACCTAGGTTTCGGGTTCAATCTCCAATCGGAGCGTATGGGAGGCAACCGATTCATGTTTCGCTCTCTAAAAACCAATAAAACACATTCTCTGGTGAGAACTTTTTTTTTAAAGGTGCCCGATTGGATAACTTCGAGCCTCATTTTATGATCTGATCGTATTGTTATTCTCCTATGTGTACCTATTAAATTGTTTTTTTCTCCTGTTAATTTAGTCTTGTGTCAATTTTATTATTTTATTATGAGTCCAGCCCTGGAACTAAAGAAGGGGGGGGGGGGGTTATAATACAAGTCATCCTCCTCCTCCCATTTATCCCAGGAAGTAAAATAAAAACCTTTTTATTTACATCTAGGCTAATTAAATGTAATAGTAGAGTATCATTAAGGGCCTTATCACAATCTTACTATCTTATTTTTATTACTGTTTCTGGAGTCTCAGACAAATTTAGGATAATAAACATGCAACTTCGGAAATATAGGGCCCAGTGCACAAACCCTGATGAGTTTAACAATTCGTTCCATTCTGAGCCTCATGTTCAAATCTGCTATCAGCCTCTAATTTGTGTTTTCTTAAAGTGTATTTGCAGACACTTGTATCAGATCCCCAGAGATGTTTTTATGTTTAGATTCTTAGGACCCACCCACTAGACCTACTCATTCAATCTGTGGAATAGAGCCGGAGACATATTTTATTTCAATTTGATGTTCATACATACTTCAGTGTGAATCACTAAATTAACCCCACTGACTTCTTTGCTATGTTGTCCCCAAGGTATCTGTCTTTATGGGATCCCTTGCAACCTAGGTTATTTTCCTAATTAGATACAGTCATTAACAAACCAAACCCTCTAGTTCCCCACCAATAACGAGCAGTTTAAGAGGAAACAAGAACCTAAGAAAGATCGAAGACGCTGCACAATTTTAAGTGCTTATAAAGCCTCTAACGCATCCCAGAGAGAATCGTGTCTCAGGGCCAAAAACAATCCCTTCCCTAACTTCACCATAAGCACCAGCAACATCTGTCAAGTCGCTGCCACCCAGCAACTATCACTTATTTCCCTTAGCGACCCCAGGGCCATGAGTCCATTCCTTACTTCAAAGCTGCCTCCCAACTGGTGCAAAAGCATTTCACACACACACTCAAACATGCCTATCACACACACACTCAAACACGCCTATCACACACATACCCAAACACGCCTAACACACGCTCAAACACGCCTACCACACACATACCCAAACACGCCTAACACACATACTCAAACATGCCTAACACACACTCAAACATGCCTATCACACGCATACTCAAACACGCCTATCACACACTCAAACACGCCTATCACACACGTACTCAAACACGCCTAAGACACGCTCAATCCACCATAGCTCGCCGGCTTCCTCGGGCCCCGGGGGCACCCTGCCTCCAGCCCCTCCTCCAGCCCTGCATCCCAAAGCTGGGACTCGGAGCCACAGGGGCTTGGCCCCCAACACGGAGCAACTTCCCGCCCTCCTCGGGGTACCCCCGCCCTCCCCGACACCCGGCCTCCGCGCCCGCCCGCGCACAGCCCGGTCCCCTGGCTCCAGCTCCGGGAACTCCAGCCTGCGGGCGCCTCCCGCCCCCAGAACCCCAGCCGAGCCCGCGCCGCCCCTTCGCTTCTCCCCACCGCCCGGAGGGATGCCCGCCCCGGGCATGTGGGATGCGGCCGGCGCAGGCACGCGGGCCCGGCCGCACGGCCCGTGTCCCGGCCACCTCTCCCCGGAGTTGTTTTGCAGGGCAGGGGTGCGGTCCACGTCCCGCTGGCCGCTCGGCCCTCTCTCCTAGCGGCTGCCCTCCTTACCGGCCTGCAGCCCGGCCTCGGTGGGGGAGGAGGGGCAACTGTGACTGTGGGAGCCCTGGAGGTCGCGGAAGAACTTCTGGGTTTCTCGCAGGTTCTGCCGCAGCCGGCCCAGGTAGCGGCGGTAGCGGCTGAAGCTGCGGCACAGGTCCCGGATCATTCCGCCGCCGCCCGGGCCGGGACCCGACGGCGGCTCGCTCCCCCACCGCACCCCGTCGCCCTCCATCGCTTCAGCCCGCTGTCTTCGGGGCTCCGTCCCCAGCCCGCTGGCCCGGCTTCCCTCCTCCCCGCCCCCCAGTGCTGGAGGGAGGAGGAATCCGCCTCCTAACGCCCCCGCCTGCAACCGTCCGGGCTCCGCACTCCGTCACCGCGGTTAAAAACAGACCATACTGCAGTGCGCCGCGGACGGAACCTTTATCTCCACGATCCAGAAGAGTGAGGGAAGAAGGATCGTTGGAACGCGCCGTGGCTGCGGTGTCTCCTGGGACTTGTAGTCCACACCCGCTGATTGTGAATGGTACTCATCCCCTTTTGGTGTGAACCTTACTGGTTCTTCTGCTTACACGCTCTCCTCGCTTAAAAAAGTGTTCCTACTCCCGGCGTAAGTGTCTCTGAGCAGAGAGAAGAGCTGCAGGACCCGGACGCCAGCAGAAGCGGGGTGCCTTATAGAAAGATTCTAATAGCAAAGAAAAGGAAGGAAACAGGACGGAAGCCAGTAATATCTCCATGGTTACCCTAATGACTGAATTTCTGGATACAGTAGATACTGGGGAACTGGGTAAAAATACCCTCGAAGTAGGGAAATCCCTCATGTTTGTGTTTCCTCCTTTTCTTTTCTTCCTTTTTAAATATATTTTTATGTATTTTAGAGAGGAAGGGAGAGAGAGAGAAACAATTATGAGAGAGAAGCACTGATCAGCTGCCTCTGGCATGCCTTCCACTGGGGATCAAGCCCGCAACCCAGGCATGTGCTCCCGGAATCTAACCGGGATCCTTCAGTCCGCAGGCCAACGCTCTGTCCACTGAGCAAACCGGCTAGGGCTCCTGCTCCTTTTCTGACTTTCCTTCTCCGAGTGTGGGAAAGGGGTGTGTGAAAGGTTCGATAAAGAGCTTTAAACTGGAGCTCATTTGGTTTCTTGAAGTAGACAGCTGGTTAAAGGGAAGTTGAGGTTTGTAGCCTTCCAAACAGGTTCTAATAATCTTAATTTGGCTTCTGCTAATATAGAACACTTTCATTCACACAGACTGTCAAGGAGCCCAGAACACGAATGCAGAGAAGACAAAACTTGACAACCACCTCTTTTTCACCTCCTGCTTTCTCTCCCCTCTTCTCTAGGCACAGAACCCTCCTGTCTTTCTTGATGTGAAAAGACCCCCCATATTTCACCCAAGCCAGACTTCTCTGACAGCCTGAATAATGCAGTTCCTCAACTGAATTTAAAGAGACTGTAGTTTGAGTCTGAACTCCCCCAGTGCCTGCCTTGGGACCTATGAAGTAAGGGTTTTGACTAGTTGATCTTCAAGCCCTTTGGGCTCTAAAATTTTAAGTCTTGCTTTAAAATCCTTGCGTCTGTCCCCCAACATCTCATCCCTTGGGTGCAGGTACTCTAGCTAAGTCCTGTATGATAATTGGATTAGTGCCATGTAAAATGTGAAGGCTTTATCTTTTTAGCATGTTACAAAAAGGGGTCTCTGTTTCACATGATCTCTATTTGGTAAATGCCTTTGAAGGGTCCTGGTAAAGAGGGGGCCTCAAGCTCCTTCTCATGGACTCCCTTCTACTTGCTCCCATACTCTTCCCTGGCCACGCCTCCTCTTTGCAAGACCCCACAGACAACCCATAAAAAGGCTCAGGGAAACCAAAAGGAAGATACAAAATGGAAAGTTTAATACCAGAGGGTTGATATTATTCTTAAAAATGAAGCAGCAGCACTGTAACAAAGCAATGTATGCTGACTTGCTACACAAAATAATTTCTAGCGAAGATCAGATGAGCGAGTACTTGGGCTGGAATTGCCCAGAAAAGGAATAGGGCATGAATATCTACTGAAGACAGGAAAATGTGGATAGGCAGAATTAACCAGTTAACTGCCATGTGTCCAGAACGGAAACCATCCGCACACGCCACGATATTTTGAATTTAATTTTAAAAATCAATTTGCAATGAATATTATAAAAACAAATGTATTACTCACAATTCGGGTGTTCTTGAATATTTTCAGTTGAAAATTCTCACCAAAAAATGATTTTTTAAAGCCTCTATAGACACGGCATACAAAGGGCTAATCAGGGAGGGCACTGTGTTAGGTAAAGGTCATGGAGCTCATTCTTTTAAAAACAATTCATTAGTACTTGATATTTATTTTTTAAATGAATAAGACTGTGGTATGAAATTCAAATAGTACACAAGGGAAAAGCAAGTCTTCCTTTTTCTTGCTGTCTTCCCGTCACCGAGTTCCCTCCCAGGAAATAACCACTGTTACAGACATAGATACTATATAAATATGTACTTTTAAACACAAATGATAGCCTACTATACTAACTCTACACTGCCCTCGTAGACTTTCCCACACCAGGACATAGAGACCTGCCTTATTGTTTTTAACTGTATAATATACTACCATATGGATTGGAATGTTTACTTAAGAAGTCCCCTGTCGATGGACCATTAGATATTTTGCAGTCTTTTAGTGTTACAATGCTGCAATAACTAACCTGCATACATAACTTTTAATATGCATGAGTATGTCTCATCCCCCTTTCTATTTTAAAGAGAGGAAGGAAGAAAGAGAAAAAAAACGT
The DNA here is from genome assembly GCF_014108235.1 of Myotis myotis. NCBI lineage: Eukaryota > Metazoa > Chordata > Mammalia > Chiroptera > Vespertilionidae > Myotis > Myotis myotis. Next base: position 8,625,599 of record NW_023416322.1, read on the forward strand.
CGATGTGAGAGAGAAACATCAATTGGTCCTGCACACGCCCCAACTGGGCGTCAAACCCGAAACCTGGGGATGTGCCCTCACGGGCAATTGAGCCCACCACCTTTTGGTGTACAGGACGACGCTCCAGCCAACTGAGCCACACTGCCAGGGCGCATTCCCATTTTCGATCTGCTGAGGAAAAGTGATCATTTGTTTTGTGTTGTTTAAAATCTTAATGCTCGTGAAGCATTAAGATAGACGCTTTCTAACTCACAATCACCTAAAGTGAAAATACATATTTTATTCAGATATCCAATTCTAAGGACAAATAAATGAGCAGCAGGTTTTGAATGATAACAAGAGAGGATTTATGTCAGTATAGGAGAGTGTTTCCAGAAAGCGACGACAGTTCAGCAGTTAATGAAGATGGTCTACTTTTTTCTCTTCTAGACCACTGAAATGACAGTAACTAGATTTTTATTTTGTTAATCCTCACTTAAGAATATTTTTTTCCATTGATTTTTTAGAGAGGGTGAAAGAGAGGGGGAGGGACAGGGAGAGAGAGAGAGAGAGAGAGAGAGAGAGAGAGAGAGAGATTGGTTGCCTCCCATACCCACCCTGACCAGGGTAGGGGATGGAGCCTGCGACCGAGGTACATACCCTTGACCGGGATTGGAATTGAACCCACAACCCTTCACACTTCAGTCTCAGGCTGACATGCTAACCACTGAGCAACCGGCTAGGGTCAGTAACTGGATTTTTAAAAGCATAAACCCACAACAATGAGAAGAACCGGTACTAAAACAAAAACAACAACAAAATAGAAGCTGAAGAGCAAATGGACAAGTATTAACTAAGTGAACCAACCCGGAGAAACCTAAATTCTAAACCCAAAGCGGAAAAAAACTGAGAGTCCATGTGTCTTCCTTCTGCTTGTGAAAATGTTTTTAAAAATATGTAAAGAAAAAAAAAAAGGCTGAGGCCCAATTTAGTTAATACTGCAGAATCCCTCAAGTCCCAGTAATTAGTTGCAGGAGGTACAAGGATTTTAGAAGCTGTTTAAGATCAGTTAGATCTCCAGGTCACCTCTCCCTTCTTTAACTGCCCTACTCCTCTTAAAAGAAGACTGTTTTCTTTATTCTCCAGAGAGGATTAAATAGGAGGTCTCCTTACATACAGGGGGATTAAGTTGAATGTATGGATATTAGATGCTAAAATTCTCAGCCCTCTTCCTCCACTGAGTTCCTAGGTCTCTGGCTACCAGATGTTTGCCCTTCAGAGAGGAAGCTTGAAGGTCTTCTTCAAGGTGTCTGGCCAGCCCAAGAGGGAAAGCGCAAAGATCCTGACATCAGAGCAAGAGGTGTTTGTCCGGCTTGTTCACTGCTGTGTCTCCAGCCCCTGAACAGTGCCTGTCCCTTAGTGGGTGCTCATTAGATGTTTGTTGAATGAATGAATGTCCACGGTAGCATTTTTGAATATTCAAGAAAGCACAGGGGAGAAAATAAAGACCACTGATGTTTCTATCCAGAAAGAATCAGTAGGTTTCCATTTGTATAAGTTAATGTGGTCCACATTGGAGGAAGAGGAATGGGTAAGAAATATAACTTTCTAACTTTACTGTTCTATGACAAGTTCCTCTTGGTTAGATGATTTCTAGAAAGATTCTGAAGCCTTGGACCTCGCGTTCATGTAGGTGGGATTCGAGTGTTTTCTTATGGAACACCAAAAGACATTAACATTGACTTCTGCCAAGTGAATTAGAGACAAGCTTACTAATAGAAAGTATTACTATTCTCCATCATGAAACATAAAATCACAATCAGAAATCCAATAATTAAGAAACCCACAAATTAGCCCCAGTCGGTTTAGCTCAGTGAATAGAGTGTCGGCCTGTGGACTGAAGGGTCCCAGGTTCAATTGTGGTCGAGGGCACAGGCCTGGGTTTCGGGCTCGATCCCCAGTAGGCGGCGTACAGGAGGCAGCCGATCAATGATTCTCTCTCACCATTGGTGTTTCAATCTCTCTCCCTCTCCCTTCCTCTCTGAAATCAATAAAAATATATTTGGAACAAAAAAGAAAGAAATCCACAAATTAAAGAGAGAAATACAATTAAACACTTCTGAGTTTCCCATAGGTGTTTTACTTCTGCCCAATTGTTGTCATCTTCTGAAGTTATCACTAACAGGCAAGTGAAACTCGGCTCCAAAGAAGAGAGGAAAAAAATAGGAAAATAAAATGAGATAATAAGATTTGTTAACCATTTCTTTTCTATGAATTGGGAAAAGATCACCATTATCAAGTTTAGCCACAGAAGCGTACCTTCTTCCAGCTCAAAACGGATTTCCAAGGGAACATGTTTGAGAATCCCTGTTTTATTTTTTTGTTTGTTTCTGTTTTGTTTTAAAAATCCTATTCTAGCCCTAACCGGTTTGGCTCAGTGGATAGAGCGTCGGCCTGCAGACTGAAGGGTCCCGGGTTCGATTCCGGTCAAGGGCATGTACCTTGATTGCGGGCACATCCCCAGTAGGAGGTGTGCAGGAGGCAGCTGATCGATGTTTCTAGCTCTCTTTCTTTCTCCCTTTCTCTCTGTAAAAAATCAATAAAATACATTAAAAAAAAAGAAGAAGAATCCTATTCTAGACTATCTTGCTCTCTTCTCTGCTTATTCTGTATATTGCTGATGGTGTTGCAATTCAGTGCCTCTCAAACTTTAATGTGCACAAGAATTGTGTGGACATCTTGCTAAAATACACTCCTGATTCAGTAGGTCTGGGGCAGGACTTGGATTCCACATTATTACAAGCTCCCAGGTGATGCCAGTGCTGCGGTCTGTGGACCACACTTTGGGAGGCCTGGGTGTGCAAAGACAGAACAGGAGTTAGCAAAGCCACAGGGTTAAGCAAATTGTCTTGGAGTCAAAGAGACCTGCATTCAGATCCTAGCTCTATCCCTTCCCGTCTGTATGCCCTGGGAGACATTCCTTACTTTCTCTGAGTCTTAGTACCTTCTTCAGAGAGTTACCGTGAGCATTAAAAGAACAACGCCAATTGTAAATCTCAAATTATGTTCAAGTTTTTAAAAAGCAGTATCTGACACATAATAAGCACTCAATCAATGGCTGCTGCTTTTATCAATTATATTATCAATATGACAAACCTGAGTTCTAGCCCTGACTTGCAACTTTACCATCTTGGGCAAATTGTTGGCCCCTCTGAGTCTTCATTTTCTCATCCATCAAATGAGATAATAGGTTATTATGAGGATTAAGATGAGGGGGAAAGTACTTTTAAAAATGCTCAACACAGAGCCTAGCACATAAAAGACACTCAATAAAAGATAACTGTGAGATGATGGTGCTTGCTATAAACCCAAGTTCTAAAAGCTGGCTTCTGGTAAAAGGGAGAATCCTATGATTGTGCTCAACATCAGTCTTTGGTTGGGATGAGCCACAGTAAATGGAAATTAAATTTTGTAAAAATTTAGGGAAAAGCATGAGTCAGAATCTGACCCGAGTTCCAGGGCTGGTTGTGTTGCTACTTACTTTGTGATCTTAAGCAAATAATTTAGCTTCTTGGAGCCTCAGTTATTTCATCTGTGTAGTAGAGTTAATAATACCTAACTCATGGGGTTGTACAGATTGAATGGCATAATGTGCAAAGCAGTTAGTACGCTGCCTGGCACATAGGAGTGCTTAATAAATGTTTTCTTCCCTGGAGACCAAAGGTCTATAAAACTGAACTAAATGCATTCTATTTAATTATACATCAAGTATCATTCCAATGCTGAATATTTCATCAGTGGCATCCCTGGCTGTTAGGATGCACAGCATGAAGGGGAAAAACAATTAAAAGGAATTTGGTGCAACCCCAAACAGTGATAATCTTGTTTTACTGCCAAGTAGAGGAACAAAGTTTCTAGAACTTTTTCTTTTTTATTGATTTTAGGGAGAGAGAGAGAGAGAGAGAGAGAGAGAGAGAGAGAGAGAGAGAGGAGGGAGAGAGAGAGAGAAAAATCGATTTGTTGTCCCACTTTTTTACGCATCCATTGGTTGATTCTTGTATGTGCCCTGACCGGGGAACGGATCCACAACCCTTGGTGGGTGTATTGGGACGATACACTAAACCAACAGAGCTACGTGGTCCAGGTTAGAAATTTTTTAGAGTAACTGACCCAAAGCTTTCCAGAAGTCCTAAACATGGTTTTGCCACAATTCATTTCTCATCAGCAAGATAATATTGCTTTTCCCAGTCTAAGTGGTTTGGATTCTTTCTCCACGATGTTGTCTGACACTTTAGTGGAATTCATTGTTGGTTCATGTTTTTGCCTGCCCAGCGTAAAACATAGCAACAGGTTGTATTTTTAAATCTCTGGGCCAATCCTGGATGGAGGAAGATGGATAGATGAAAACCTGTCAATACCCTTTTCTGTGTCCACGCTCTCTTGGTAGAGGTTTTCTGAAAGATTCTGAAGCCCAAGTTCTAAAACATATTCCAACTGGCTTAGTATGTATCTATCCATACGTGCCCAACATCATGCCCGAAACAGCTCAACCTATTTCAGCTGAAAGAAAATATCTCTCTCATATCATCCTCTGGCCTACCCGCTTTCTCATGAATCCGGCTCTGAAGGGAGGTGATTTAAAGGAAGTGAGGCTTAGGATTCCGAAGCAAAAGTGGATGGAAGGCATCCTGGTCACGAGAACATTCCCCAACCCCAAATGGTAGAGGAGAGAGGGAGTTCCACGTAGCAAGCTGCACATACATCTCTAAGTGCATGGAAAACAGTCCTGGGACCCAGCAGAGCCACCTTCCTACGTTCTAGGGCAGCCGTGGGCAAACTACGGCCCGCGGGCCGGAACCGGCCCGTTTGAAATGAATAAAACTATTGAAAAAAAAGACCGTACCCTTTTATGTAATGATGTTTACTTTGAATTTATATTAGTTCACACAAACACTCCATCCATGCTTTTGTTCCGGCCCTCCGGTCCAGTTTAAGAACCCATTGTGGCCCTTGAGTCAAAAAGTTTGCCCACCCCTGTTAGGGTCTGGGGCTCCTATCGTTCTCCTGCTCTCCAGTTCTTCTTAAAGGGCTAGTGACCCATTTGGGCAAGTTTCCAGATGACATGAGCATCCATCTCTGGCCTAAGGAGGATGAAATGTTTTAAGGATGTGGAGCAGGGGTGGGCAAACTTTTTGACTCGAGGGCCACAATGGGTCCTTAAACTGGACCGGAGGGCCGGAACAAAAGCATGGATGGAGTGTTTGTGTGAACTAATATAAATTCAAAGTAAACATCATTACATAAAAGGGTACGGTCTTTTTTTTTTTTTAGTTTTATTCATTTCAAACGGGCCGGATCCGGCCCGCGGGCCGTAGTTTGCACACGGCTGATGTGGAGGAATAACGGGGGAAAGTAGTATTACATTTAAGACATCATAAAAATAAATACATGTCAAATAAAATTTTCAACAGCACTCCCATCCCATCATGGTTTCTACAAATTTTACCCATAGAGTTTATATCACCTTTAATTCTTATAACAACCCTGGAAAGATAGATATGTTTACCCCCTAATTTATAGACAACAATTGAGACGCAGGTTAAGTGATGTGTCTCCGTCCAAATAGCTAATAACACACATTCATCCTACTCCAAAGCCCTTATTCTAGCTCAAGGCAAACTCTGTATTCTAATGTTTCCATTTTACATCACTTAAAGAAGGCTTTTTGTGTTTCTATATGCTTATATGTATTTTGCTTAAGAGCAACATAACATTCCATTGTATCGTTATGCCATTGTTTCTCATTCACTCCCTATTCTTGGGCATGAGGGTTGTTTCAGGCTTTTCATGGTACTAAACATTTTTGTTGTTGTTGTGCCATTACTTGCTTTCTTTATAATTATTTCCCAGGATAGTGGGAATTGAGTACAGACATTTATATGACTTGGTCTATACACCGCTGAATTGCACTGTCATTCTGTCTTGACTGGAGTACTAACTCCTTTCATCAGCACCCTGTGAGAGTACAAGGCAAGCCTGGGTGGGTGGATTCACCAGTGAAAACAGGCCTTTGTCTCTCTGTCTGTGTGAGTATGCCCCAGGCTGGGTGAGACTGGAAATTGTTTATAAGTATGCATACTTCAGAATGAGATCTCACATGGGATGGTGTGATTCCCCTTCCCAGAAGAGGCTCCCTTGATTGAGTTGTCTTTTTCTTTGTAGTCACAAGATCAGCAGCAAGTTTTTCAAGCAACTGACATTTTCCTCTTGATTCAGACGGTGGCTCTCGTTCCTGTTCAGAAAAGGTGTGGTAGCTGTTAGAAAAGGAAACCAAGATTTCAGCTCATGATTGGCCATTCCAAACTAGGTGCCAAAGGGTTGGGATAATTTATACCAAGAAAGGAAGCCCTGGCAGCTAGAGCGGGAAAAAAGTATGAAAATTACTCAGGAGGAAGTAACAGTGAGGAAAAGCCATCCTAGAAAGAAAAAAAAAAAAAAAGGAAGCTCTGTTCTCACTGGTGGAAGGTAATTTTGAGATTATAAATTAATATCTCTGAATCTTAGTTATCTTACATGGCAAGAGTACCATTTGAGGGCATTGAAAGATTTAGGTTGAAATTATATGGCACATAATAGGCACTCAATCCCTAGGCAACACTGTGGTAGGCATTGTGGGAAAAGTACACACACTGAAGGCAAGCAGAACTGGTTTGGCTAGCTCTCTCGAACCAGGTGAACTCAGGCAAGTTTTAGTTCTCTTTGAGCCTCAGTTTCTTCAACTGTAAAATGGAGGTTACAATACTGAGCTACTAAGTTTGTTTTACAGACTAAAGTGAGTGTGTGCTAGGCATACAGGAAGTGCTCAATGAATAGGAGATGGTATTAGCTCGCAAATCTATCACTCTATGCGATTAGCCAAGTCTTCTACTACATCAGTGTTTCTCAAACTTCAGTGTGTATAAGAATCACCTAGGGGCCTGGCCGGGTAGCTCAGTTGCTAAGAGCATTGTCCAAATATGCAAGGTTGTGGGTTCAATCCCCAGTCAGGGCACATATAAGAACCAACCAATGAATGCATAAATAAGTGGAATAACAAATTGATGATTCTCTCTTCTCTCTCCTTTCCTCTCTCTCTCTCTCTAAAAATCAATAAATAAAAATTTAATCCCTAGCTATTTTGGTTCAGTGGCTAGACCATCATCCTGCGGACCATCATCCATGGAGTGGAAACTTCGGACACTGGCTTTGCTGCTATCTCTGCTGAAGTCCCGGCTGCACATCCTCCAGGACTAGTTTAAGGGAAATGGGACTTTACCAACCAAGGGACATAACTCTATGCAAATAAAAATCACTCATTCTCCCGTGTGAGTCTTAGTAAATTCTTTTTCTCACGATATCATAACGGCCCCACTCCCATTAGCAAGGGAGAAACCCCACCCTTGCAACTCTGATAACACAGGAACCATACTTTGAGAAGCACTGCTCTGTGGTCTCAGAGAATAAAAACAAAAGGTGTTTTTCCCATTACTAATATGCCATAAAAATTCTGTAATAGGCAGGTGTTAAAGAGATCCAAATACTGAATGAGTACATATTCAAGATGACGTATAGTTCTTGCTTACTTAAAGGCTTTCGAATCATTCTAAAGCAACATTTTATCCTTTTAACATGAATGATATGGATGAATGTGTGTAACACTTCTTCCTTAGTCTCCTTAATCCATCCCAGAGAGCTCTCTCTCTCCTCTGGGCTGTGGTAGGTAATGACTGCTCCCCCCCTCACCCGACTCTGAGTGTTGACAGACATTACTTCTTCAATCCTGTGCTGCTGTTTTATGTTTCATGTGTGTCTCATATCCCCAACCAGACCTCTTTTTAAAAATATATATATTTTATTGATTTTTTACAGAGAGGAAGGGAGAGGGATAGAGAGTTAGAAACATCAATGAGAGAGAAACATCGATTAGCTGCCTCCTGCACACCCCTCACTGGGGATGTGCCCGCAACCAAGGTACATGCCCTTGACCGGAATCGAACCTGGGACCCTCCAGTCCGCAGACCGATGCTCTATCCACTGAGCCAAACCAGTTAGGGCCCAAACAGGCCTCTTTAAGTGCAAAGGCAAGGACCAATGACTTTTTTTGTTCTCTACCTTCCACAGGCATCTTGTAAAGCATTTGTACATATGTGTTTCATAAATATATTTGAATGCATGTCGGTATATTTAACTATAGACTAATACTCATTGATAACTTCTTTACCACAAGAGTGGTTCAGAATTAATCGTGAAAAGGTGAGCTACAGGCTTTTAGGGTTCGAGTCAGGCAGATCTCAGGCCTATGAAAGGGCTATGATCTCTCCAAGCCTGTTTCCTCTTTCATAGTGTGAGAGTAACACCTGCCTTTGCAGAGCTGCTGCGGGGATTAAGGGAGCGAGAGTTCACAAGGTTCCCAGCGAAATGCTTCACACCTAGGTTTCTCTGTAAATGGTAGCTGCTTGCTCTTATTATATCTAAAAGTACCGCATAGAATAGCAGATGAAACTGCCGTAGGTATTTACCTTCAGTAGTAAAATAATAAACAACGGATTTTCTCTGAGTCAAGCTGACATTTTCTCTCTTTCCTTCTTCCTTGTTTTTTTAAGGTCTAGCATTTTCAGCTTTAACTAACAGATTGTCCGGAGGTTTGTATGGTTCCCCTATAGAGACGGGGAAGGACACAAAGCAGCCATTTTACCAGTCCCAGGCTTCCACACAGAGCAGTATAATCAGGGTTTAAGTTTATGCCTCACAAACCTCCTCTGTTCATGGCCATGATTATTGTGACTTTTCTCCCATCACTGAGCAGCAACAAGCACCCAGAATGAGGAATATGCATCCTCCCCGAGAGGAGAAACAGAAACTTCCAGCTTTTTGTACTCCAGATAGGAGAGCCACCGCTCCAGGGACCAGCCAGACCCTGGAGCCTCCCATACAGGTCTAGGGCTGCTGGGAGCGCAAAGGTCACAAGAGGGGCAAATCTGTTCAGTTTGTTCAGTCCTTTAAAACATCGTCTGGTATCAGAGGTTCTGTGCTATGGAGGAATAATATATAGCATTTCTGAATAAAAAGAGTAATTATAGTTTATTTCTGAAGGTGAAAAATTGAAATAATTATCTAAGAATAAGGTGGTTAAACCATGATACATTCACTTGGTAGAATGGTAAGCTGTCATTTTAGATGTTTACTTAGCATATGTCTAATTGCATATGCAGTAACATGGAAAATGCAATAACATATGGAAAATGCTCCTGAGTACATTTTAAATTAAAAAAAACACCACAGGATAAAATTTGTTTAGACACAGAGCCTTCTCCAACTCACGAGTGAAGCAGAGCCTTCCCGGTCCAGCCTGCCTTTTACAATAGCCAATAAAAACCGTGTATTGCGGTGGTGGGATGGTGATGTCATCAACACTCTAGCCAATCTCCCTGAGGATGATTTGCATAGTTTCCTCCTCCCAATTCCACAGAACCCAATTTGTTTTTAAGGGGAAATGGCTATCTCCAAAAGAAAGGGAAGAAAGTTACGTTAACAAGGGAATATTTGTAATGATGCTGGTATCAAAACACAGTGATCAAAATTATTATACCTAGTCTTTCTAAAGAATGCTTTCACCTTCTAAGAAAAGCAGTCTACTCAGTATGTTTAAAATAGCTCTCAAGCCCTAACTGTGGTTTGGCTCACTGGATAGAGCATTGGCCTGTGGACTGAAGGGTCCCAGGTTTGATTCCGGTCAAGGGCATGTACCTTGTGGGCACATCCCCAGTAGGCGGTGTGCAGGAGGCAGCTGATCAATGTTTCTCTCTCATTGATCTTTCTAACTACCCCTCTCCTTTCCTCTCTGTAAAAAATCAATAAAGATATATTTAAAAAAATAAAAATAAAGATACATAGTCTTTAAATAAATAAAATAAAATAAAATAAAATAGCTCTCAAAAACTACCTACCCATTTGATACATAAGATGTTTTCTTTAATTAAAATAAAACTTTTTAAAATAAAATAATCTCAATAAAAAAATTTTTAAAGAATTTCTACAGAATAGGAAACAATTTTTTTGGATAATCTACAAGCCTCTTGCTATTGGCAAAAAGAAGTCTTTTATTTCTCAGACTTAGTTGATTTTACACACACACACACACACACACACACACACACACCCTACTCTATGCTTACTTGGTCTCAGCAACTTATCCTCTATAATTAAAACTTTATCAGTTTATCAGGCTAAATGAACTGGCTGTGGACAAAGGAACAGGATTCCACAGCCCTTATCTTTATCCTTGTTTATCCAACTTACTGGTCTAACAAATCTGATACCACCAGAAAAGCCCCCCTTCAAACAGGGATTTCCTTTCACAAAAATCATTCATCCTGGTGAGACAATTCCGCCTTTCTCATGTGGCAGACAGGGGCGTGGACAAGTTGATTATTTTTGTGTCCTTCAGGTTTACTGAGCACATCAAGCCTCTTCACATACACTGTCTAGTTAATCCTTACAATAACCATCTAGGATAGATATGATCAGCCCCTGTGTATAGATGAGAAAAACAAGGGTGAAAGAAGTTGAGTGATTTGGTTGCCCAAGAACACACAGGGAGTAACAGAACCATAATTCATACATGGGTTTTCTAACACCAAGACCAATGTTCTTCCCACGAACTACCCATGTTATTCATTTGTAATGAACTAGTGATGCCAAAGCAGAAAGGGGGAATGCTACTCTTAGCTACCAACTATAATTTCTTGCTTTGTAAATCGCAATTTTTTTTGTCTTATCTTGAACATCGAAACATAGTATGTGCCTGTATTTTCCCAAAGAAGCCTAGAAAAATAGAATGATCCAATCCTTCAAGTAGAATTTCAATCAAAATACTTCCAGGTTCTATTTGTCTCAGGTACCCAAGAATTTACTATGGCTAATGATAATGTGCTACCAGCTTCCAACTGGCTGTTGCAGGTCACGCAGCTCACTACACAGACTTCCCACTCAAACTTCCTTGGCAGTAGCATATTTGTTCTACAATATGACACTCAGTGGAAGTCAGAAGTGGGTGAGACACATTTAAATGAACCTCCAAGGATAGAACCGTTGGAGTGGAATGTACAACACTTTTGAAACCAGATGACATCTCTGATGATAGGTATCGCCCTCATTCTGTGCCAGGCAGTATCTAAGTGCCTTACGACAGAGGTGGCAAAAGTAGGTTTACAGCTGTGAGTGTATATGAAATATACATCCTTCTGAGTTAATAAAACTATTGTAATAATCATAACCTGCATGTCTGTTTCCATCCGAACTCCTGTAAACCTACTTTCACCCACCCTATCACCCAGTACCCACTAAGGTAGATATAGTCAGTATCCTCCCCTTCCAAATGAGGAACCTTGGAATAAAGAAGCTAGAGAACTGGCCTCCAATCACATACTCGGTGGAGAGCAGAGCCAGGATTTGTCCCCAGGAAGTCTGGTCACAGAGTCTGAAGTCTTAACTACCATGCTATCCTGCCTCTCCAAAATGGAATGTAAAGTATTTGTTGATTTCATGAAACACACCACAGACTTTTTGTTGATCTGCATCACACCTTGTTAAATATGGCCACAAACAGGAAATTTGGCTATGTGTACGATAATATAAAAACCAAGGCCCTGGCCGGGTAGCTCAGTTGGTTAGAGTGTTGTTCCGATATGCCACGATTGCAGGTTTGATCCCTGGTCAGGGCATTCACAAGAATCAACCAATGAATGCATAAATAAGTGGAACATCAATGTCTCTCTCTCTAATCAACAAATAATTTTTTTGACCATATATATTTCTTTATTGCTTAAAGTATTACAAAGAGTATTACATATGTCTCCTTCCCCCCGCCCTTGACAACCTCCCAGTCTCCCCTCCCCCCAGTGTCTTTAATTTTTTTATTTTTATTGATTTCAGAGAGGAAAGGAGAGGGAGAGATAGAAACATCAATGATGAGAGAATCATTGATCGGCTGCCTCTTGCACGCCCCCTACTGGGGATTGAGCCGGCAACCTGGGCATGTGCCCTTGACTGCAGTGGAACCTGGAACCTTTCAGTCCACAGGCTGACACTCTATCCACTGAGCAAAACCAGCTAGGGCAACAAATAAAATTAAAAAAAAAAATCAAACTTAGGATCACTTCAACCTAGTACAGAAATGAGGCGTAAGTCAAAATGATAATGGTCTCTGCTTCCTTAAAGCTTCACACCATCTCTCCACGTTTCTTCAGCTTAGAGTCAGGTCATGAACATGTGTCCATGTAGGTTCACCATTTGCTGGTCACTGCTTGCCCCCCCCCAAGACTGGCCCAGGGTCTGTGGGGCCCCTGCACTTCTCTGGGGCCAAACGGGGGGCAGTAGACTCCTCTGCTTGACATCTTGCACCCTGGGAATCTGCCCACTGGTTCTGTCTAGATCTGCCTGGGTCTTCATGGCATTCCGCCTTTCCCTCACCATTAGAAATGCTATAGGCTTGCATTGTGTTTCTTCTACATTGTGTCTGATACTGTGTAGTGGATGTGGGGGGTGGTTTTACATTCCCAACCCATCCTAAGTTCCCATCTTCTAAAAAATGGAGCTGCCTAGTTTAGAAAGTAAACTCTTAACACCTTAGGCTCTTCTAGGATGTACATTAAGGTGAGTGATTAGAATGGGAAGCAGATGGAAGAGAGTCAAGAAACTCACAGGCTAGTAGGACTGACATGAGGCTAGAACAGAATGATGGGTGTAAAAAGGGTTGTTACACTGTGAAACAGTGGAGATTGTCACTGTGACTCACAGAGTCAGTGTCCCTTTCACTAACAGTCTGGGCCAGGGGTTCTCAAATGTGAGCTTGCATCAGAAATACCTGGAGAGCTTGTTAAAACAGATGTCTGATTAGGTAGATCTGGCTGGTGTCCAATAATTTGCATTCTATCAAGATTCCATGTGCTGCTGCTGCTGGTCCCAGAACCATTCTTTGAGAACTGCTGTTCTAGGCTGCTGGACGGGCAAAAAGTAAGCACACAGTAGGCATGCGGATGGCTTTGCTATTACTAGGGTCTGTATATTGGTTACCCCAATATTTGCTCTCTTCTGCCTTCAGATTACTTGGTGCAGTTTGGCTGAGATTTATGGGAAAAAGAGATTGCATTCCTCTCCTTCTCTTCCATACGTCCCACTCTCCTGTCATTAATATCCTTTCTTATTTAAAAAGCTCTTTACAGTTTACAAAGCATGCTCACACTCATTATTGGGTTCAAATATGAAAGACTTTGTCATTCCTGAGCATAAAGCTAAGACTCATGAGAGTTAAAGTGGGGGAAGGGGCAATGGGACAGAAGAAGCACCCTTCCCTTTGCGTTTGCAGCACTGAATGTAGCTATGAGTTTCTGTTTCAGACCAAGTTTCCTAGGGACCAAGGTCTTCCACATTGAAGGGATAGCTATATATCTACAACAATAAAATCGTAATATGCTAATTAGACCAGAAGTTCTTCCGGACGACCTTCTGGATGAAGCTGGGGCTGTGAGGGAAACCCTGGTCCCAGGTGCCTGCTGGCGGCCAGAGGGAGGCCCGGGTCCTAGGTACCAGAGGGAAGCTGGTGCCGGCAGCCGGGGGAAGGAAGGCCTACTCTTGCATGAATTTCATACATTGGGCCTCTAGTCTATATGTATAAAAGGCTAATATGCTAAGTGTCCAACTGTCCGACCATTCAACTGTTGACCAGTAGCTATGACGTGCAGTGACCACCAGGGGGCAGACACTCAAAGCACAGGCACGGAAACATGGAACAGACTGATGAATCTCAGAGGGAAGCAGGGAAGGGGGGAGGGTGAGAAGAGATTAACCAAAGATCTTATATGCATACTAGAGACCTGGTGCATGGATTCGCACACCAGTGGAATCCCGCAGCCTGGCCTGCACCCTCTCGCAATCTGGGACCCCTTGGGAGATGTTAGACTGCGGGTTTCAGCCTGATCCCGCAGGCCAGACCAAGGGATCCCACCGGTGCACAAATCCGTGTACCAGTACTCTAGTATGCATATAATGTGCAAAGTTAGAGTGAAAAAAAGCGGTGATGATAAGCATACCTACTGCGCCCCTCCCCACCAAATAAAACTGGGTGGGTGGGGGGTAATCCCGAGAGTCTTTCCTGGGAGGTTCCCTGCAGCATCTGTCAGCCAGGTCCGGGGTGGCCCGCTGTCCCCGCCCCTACTCCGCAGCCCTCTCCGCAATGCCAGGACGCCCCAGCAGAGCCCTCCAGACTTCTGGGGGCGCCCACCGTGCAACCAACCCTAAAACGTGGCCGCGCGACGCCCCCTCGGCCCTGCAGGCTTCCCATTGGCTCGTTGCCCTTGTCACTCCTTCCTTGCCTCGCCTTCCCCTGCCAGGCGGAGGCGCCGGGCCGGGTAGGTTGCGTTCGCCGTTGGCTTTGGCTGCGGTCGCGGCTTTGCAGCAGGCGGCGCGCCGGCGGGGAGCGGGCCGCGGGCGGGGAGCGAGGAGGCCCGGCGCGCCGCGCGCCGCAGGCTCCGCGACCGGTCCATGCGGGGCGAGGGCCGGGGGCAGGGCCGGGGGCCCCAGCCGGCGCCGAGGGCGGCCGCCGAGGTCCTGCCCGGCCGGCTGCCCCCTGCCCTGCCTCGCCCAGAGCCCGGCCAACCCAGGGGGATGCGCTGCGCTGCTCAGCTCCCCTGCCCGGCCCGCGCCCTGAAGCAGAAAGTTCGGGGCCCGGGGGCCACCCTCCTCCCCCTCCCGCTGCCATGACCGCCCAAGGACTCCCGCCGGCCAGCCTCCACTGTGCTCTGCCTCCGCGCTCCAGGTCGTCGGGAACTATTCCAAGCTGTAACCAAGGCTCCCCTCCTCGTTCCTCCCTCCCTCTCCTTTAAAGATTGATTTCTCGATCCAAGAAATTGTATTCTGTCGACTCCTTCCCTCGTTGGTCACTTAGACCCTGGGCCTCGTTTCTGAGTGTAAGAGGGGGTGCGGTCTCCCCCCAAGACGGCTCCCCGGAAGGACAGATTCCCCGGGCCGACCCACATACAGCATGAAGAGGTGCAAATCGGACGAGCTGCAGCAACAGCAGGGAGAGGAGGATGGAGCGGGGCTGGAAGATGCCGTTTGCCACCTGCCCGGCGCGGACCCCCGGCCCGGGCTGGCCATGGGTGCTAACTCTGCCGGCGGGCCAACTTCAGACGCGGGCGCTGCGCCCAACCCGGGACCCCGAAGCAAGCCTCCCGACTTAAAGGTGAGCGCAGACCCTCCCCTGGCCCGGCCAGCCGGCGACTTAGCTCTCCCTGCCCCGCGCCCTAGTGCTTTAACGGGATGCAAGTGCTGGGAAAGCCAGGCAAAGGTCAGAGAGGATGTTGGGCCAGAACCCGGGGCCGGACTTCAGGTACCATTTGTGCCTCTTGTCTTTCGGCTCCATTTCAGGCTTCTGTGTTTGTTCCTCATTATTCAGCAGACCTTCTAGTGACTCACCCATAAAGATTGTTTGAAAGATATGTGTGAAGTGCTTAGTCTCAGACAAAGGGCTGGAGAAATCCAAGATGCTAACCAAAATGTTGACACCCACTTTCCGTCCTGTGAGATGGCAGGGGGAGGAAATGACAGCCGGGAAGGCCAAACAGGACCGACCCTTCGTCTTCTTTGCTGAATTAGTTTCCTCCTTTGGAGACCTTTCTGGATGAAGCTCAGTTTGCCCATCTGTGAAAGGGGAGTGTGGATCTCTTGCCGTTAGGTGGAGCCAGAGGTTAAGCTAGTGCTTGGCGATCCCTTCCGTGCCTGCTTGTGGAACCAACCCCTGGGTGGAGAACTGACAGGTGGCCCAGCACTTGGGCTGGTTTGGGGCCTCGGTTCAAGTTGCACACATGCTGAGCCGGCAGTTTGAACCAGAATCCGAGAGAGAGCTGATCACACGCAGCGGGGAGGAGTGGTTTATTTTCCAGCCTGAGGGTGCTGAGGAAATTACCGAGCTGTATTGTGTATGTCTCTGTATTAATGAAAACAGCAGCTGCGATAAATAAATGCACCTTTGCTGTAGCGGGGACTGCAGGCTCATGCTTCTGAAGCCAGCTCACCTCCAGACTGAGCGAGATGTCAGCCCCAGGGAGGAACTTAGATGCCTTGGAGGTTGATGCCTCGAGGAGATTTTCTCCAGACGGGGTGCGAGGTCTTGACTAGGGGAGTGAACGGACTCGCTATGTTCAGGAAAGCCTGTATCCTATAGCAGCAGACACCGAGGAGCTCAGCAGAATAAGCCAATGACATTCCTCGTTTGGCCTGAGCGGCTCAGAGTCAGGAAGTCAGAGCGCAGGTGAGTGTGCTCTTACCTGTGTGTTACCTGTCTGTGTTCCTTGGGGGAGGGATGAGGTGGGGGTCCGCTAGCTCCTTGTGTGTAATTTAAAAAAAAATGGTAGTAGTTACTCGAATGTGACCTCTGGTTCTGCTGCCCGTCTGGGGCTAGCCTCATGTCTGAAATGAGCTCTGCTGGCTAGGCTGTGCACAGGACGCTGGGGCCTGGCCCCGCTGTCACCCTTGAGCCCACCCTGTGTGCTCAGGAGGTGTCGGTCCTATGTTAAAGGAGATGGGGAAGGGACAGGGATGCCCGGAATGCTGTCGTGGGGAGGGGCCAGCCTTCTGCTGCAGGCTTCAGCTTCAGCTTCATTCCGTGCCGCTGTAGATGAGTTTGGCCGGCGAACTCTGATTCCTTAGTCAGGTAGACCCTCAGCCTGAGTCCAGAAAGAGCAGCTCGGAAGCCCCCCACACCCTAGCTTAGGCCAGCAGTGGAAACTGGGCTCCGTTCATCCTCCATCCCCGCCCCCCCACGCCAAGATGGGCTGTTTGTGGTGTGAGGGCTGCAGTGTCTGCCTCTGTAGATAAAGCTACTTTAAGAAGCTGGTTCACCTCACTCTATAACCCTTCTCTCTCTCTCTCTCTCTCTCTCTCCACCTTCATTCTGGTTGCGGTAAAAATAGCAACACCTCTACATTTGATATTGAATGCTGAACCCCCCTGAACCAAAATTAACACCAGGTGTGACAAAAGGAGTTGGATCCTCCCCCTCCCACCCCCAAGAAAACATACCACTGAGGCGGACCCAGCCCTGTGGACCCAGCTTGGCAGCAAGGAGTAGAAAACGAGCCGCTGCCTGCTGGTGGGAGCGCAGGGAGGCGGGCAGGGTGTTTATCTCTGTCTGCTTTCACACATGTTTACAGGGAAGGGACCTCAGAGCCAGACATGAACTTGGGGGCTGTTGCAGTTTGCTTTGCTGTGTGATCTCGGGCAAGTCACTCAACTTTTCTGAGCCCCTTTTCTGGAGAAAGGGGCTGGAAATACTAAATGTGTCCAGACTTGTTTTCCCATGCTGGCACAGTTTCCCAGCGATGGAAAAATTCCACCATTGGCTCTGTCTAGCACGGGGTCGAAGCTGGGTTGTTTTCGACTTGATGGCAGTACCAGAAAGGGGCAAGTTTAATTTTTAACACCCCCTGCTTCACACCTGTGTTTGGCCCAGGGAGACCAGCAGTTCCTGTTTGCTTTTGTTTTCATCTTAAACTTTGGAGAAAGGGCACTTTTGGTCCCTCAGTCCCACTTCTGTATTCTGTGACAGCTGCAGGCATGGTGATGGGTTGAGTGCATTGGAGGAAGTCATCTTGAGAAAGGGGCAAAGAAAGTAAGAGGCCTTCTGTGAAGCACCTCCGCTGAGGTGAGGGGGTGGGGAGAAGAGAGCATTTTAGTCTTTGCCAGAGAGATCTGAACGATGCCCTGACCAGTGGCGGCCTGAGGCCTCCCTCCCCGTCCTTCCATCCTTCAGCCCTTCGGTCCTTGGGCGTTGTGGAGCATCTCGCTCTGCACTGTAAACTTCTGCTCCCGTGGCCTGCATCTGTGGTTATGGGGTGAGGCGGGCCAGTGAAAAGAAGGGGAAATAGTTAAGCAACAGTCTTAACGAGTTTAAGAGCCATCCTAAAGCCGTAACTGACAACCTGAAAATGAACATTGCCCTACAGGAGGCTTATGCAGCTAGTGTGGGGGCCGTCTGAGCAACTCCTCACGCCACAATCCAGAAGTCACATCCCTCCCCTCTGTGGCTTGGGTTCCTGTCGAACCCCTCGAGCTTATGTCTTGATTCCACGGTCATCCTTATCCAGTCCTTTGCTGCTCCCAGAAGCCCTGCTAGGAGATGCCAGGATTGCTGGCCACGGAGAGTGCTGGCTGACCAAAAGTACACTGGAATTCTCCAGCGAGGAGCCCAGCTCCAGGGAGAATGGGAGTGGGGATGAGCTCGGGAAAATGGCAGAAAAGGGACGTGCAGCACACATTCCTGTTACAAATACAGCAGGTGATAGATGTTGCTGAGGTCGGGGGTGGGGTGGGGTGGGGTGGAAGAGGTGGGGGGGGCGGTGGAGGGGGAGTGGCTAAGCACAGGTCCCTGGTCGTGTCCTGATGCAGTTCAGAAGCTGAAGTCAGGGGAGGAAACCCCCAATCTTCTCTCCTCTCCCCTCTTTCTCCTTTCCCCCCTCCCCCCTCCCCTGGCCCCCACTCCTCCCCACCCCTCACCCCCTCCTTCTGGTGTAGCAGGAGGAATTTCCGGAAAGGAAGGGTCTGGATGTGCCGGCCAGAAGCCTTTCCCTGGAGGTTCTCTTTTCCCTCACAAAAGCCCCTGCGAATAATTTCCCCAGGGATTTCTGGGCAGTATTTATATTTTTCCAGGAAGAAACAGGGGGTGGCTCCAAATTCCATTATTCGAAGTGCTTTTGACCCAAGACCCATTTGGGTTCCTGCTCATGTGCTTTCATTCCCACCATACACTGGTCCCACGCAGGAAGACCAGGAAAAGCAATTAGAAGCCGAGGGCAGGTCACAGCCGCTCCCCCGCCTTTGCTGGTGAGCTCTGCGCTCCAGCCCGCACCCCACGGCGGCCCTGTTCTCTCAGCTCTCCGGCCGAGGGCCCACTGGAGAAGGGAGCATGGTCCACGGGTACTGAACGCCTTCAGGGGGAAAGGCACTGTTTTAAACTGTGAAATACGACATGCATATACACAAGTGTCTGAAAAGATAGGTATGCTTTAAGTAACAATCGCAAAACAAACACCCCATCTCCCTGCTACCCAAGTCAAGAAAGAGAACGTTGGCATTCCCAAGAAACTCCGCTTCTTGTTCTGTTCTTTTGTTTGTTGTACTTTTCTTTCTTTTTTTTTTTTTTTTAAGGCCTAGGGTTTTGATAAAATTAACGGGTCTGGGTTTCTCCACTTTTTCAGTGGAGGAGACAAGCTATTATTCATAGGAATGTGGGCGGGATGAAGGAGTGTGCGCTCTGGGACTCAACGGGAGGTTACCCTGGCAAGCGTGTGGCTCTGTATGGCCTGGCTGCACCTTGAGGCTCCTGGTTCTCCTTTAGAAGTGAGGTGCTGAGGTGTGGAGACCCCTGCAATCTCAGGTGGGAGCTGGGCCCTTGGGGGAGGCAGGATTGAGGTAGACCTCAGAGCAAGGTCATGGAAGATGAGTTCTTCGGCAACAGGCACTGCTTCTGCCTCTAGGTGAGCTCCAAGTCAAACAGGATGGGGTACTTGCAAGAAAAAGTCACCCATCGAAGGACATGTGAGTTTCAAGGTGCTTCAAGCATCATACGATGGAGTCAGAAGCACATGGAAAAGATGTTCTGGGGGAGGTGGACAGAGAGCAAGATGTTAAAGTAAGGGTAGGATGTTAATTATCAAACAAGAAGACCGGGGCTTTCTGGATGGGGAGTGAAATGGCAGGTGCCAGGTGCCTCTAGGGACAGCATCCTTTTTGGCGGGGATGGTGCTTGTTTTCCCAGCCCTGTAAGTAGTCAGGGCCAGTGGAGGATGTCGAAGAATGGTGAGGTCACCTGTTTGTTTTGTTGTTTGTTAATCCTCACCCGCGGATATTTTTCCATGGTTTATTTTTAGAGAGAGTGGAAGGCAGGGGGAGAGACACAGAGAGAGAAACATCGATGTGAAAGAGACACAGGGATTAGTTACCTCTGTCACACGCCTGGGCTGGGGATCGAGCCTGCAACTGAGGTACATGCCTTTGACCAGAATCGAACACGGGTCCCTTCAGCCTGTGGATCTGTGGTCTGCTGCTCTACCCACAGAACCAAACCGGCTAGGGCAGTGGTTGGCAAACTGCGGCTTGTGAGCCACATGCAGCTCTTTGGCCCCTTGAGTGTGGCTCTTCCACAAAATACCACGTGCGGGCGCGCATGTACAGTGCGATTGAAACTTCATGGCCCATGCGCAGAAGTCGGTATTTTGTGGAAGAGCCACACTCAAGGGGCCAAAGAGCCGCATGTGGCTCGCGAGCCGCAGTTTGCTGACCACTGGGCTAGGGCGAGATCACCTGTTCTTATCCCACCTGCACTTAATGTGAGGAGGGCAGGGCTCCTGAGGCCTGGGATTGCCCCACTGCCATCCCCTCTGTCTGCAGTAATATTCAGAGCAGCCCTGTACGTAGGCTCAGGAGGAACCAGTGCCCGATGGGAAAGCATGTGGCAAAGAATCTCTCTGTTCTCCTGCCACGTGTGTTCTAGATCAATTCCCAGCTGCCTGGTTCTAGTGGGAACTGTCCTGCAGGCCCAGTATTTACCGAATGTCCTTTCAGTGCATCTACTTGTGTCTTAACTGCCAATCCCATTACCAAGAATCTCTCCCTCAAGGAATGGAAACATCTGCTGGGATCTGAATTTGGGGTTGAAGTTTTTTAAAAAAATGTGAGTGTTGGGGCTGGGAAAAAAGCTCAGCTGGCTTCTCAGTGATGGTCTTGGAGGCCAACTTAAAACCCATCTCCACTTCCATTGCTCCTGTAGGAAATGGCATCTCCTTTTGACATCCTCATAGACGAGGAGGGCCCTTCTTAGAACGGGGTCTTGACTGGTCCACCTCAGCCAGCCAAACGCGTCAGCCTCTCTCCTTATTAAGAAGTCAGAGCAAAGCTGTTGAGGGATAGCAGGTACGTTTCGTGATTATGTGAGAAAGACAGCCCTTGACTTTCCAAACCAAATGGCGAAAGGCTTCCTTATTTCAGCCAAGTTAACTGAGGGACGCCCGCCCTGGAAAACAAAGCCGGCAGTGGGGACCCGAGCCCCACCTGAGCCCTGGGTGGAGACAGTGAACACTTGGGGTTCCTGGGTCTGCCATGTGCCTCCACGCCAGCTGGATCTTGTCAGCTACTCAGACAAGGGTTTAAAATGCAGCAGGAGGGATCTGGGTTAGACACCAGAAAAAGCGGCCTGACTAAGGATGAAATGACCTTTTAAAGATACTTTTTGAAGACTTGGATAGCTCCACTCAGAAAATAAACATAATTAAGAAGCACTCGCCATGTTTGTGTTGAGGTCTCTGCCAGGTAATATCAGGGACACAAAGATACAGATGATATAGGTCCTGTCCTCCATCCACGCATATTCTCATTGTGAATTTCGTCCAAAAGCCAGTGAAAAGTTGGGTGACTTTGAGAAAGCAGGGGAAGCCATAGCATGAGGCAGGACATGATTAATTGCAGATCATGTGCTCTCTAGAGCAGCGGTTCTCAACCTGTGGGTCGCGACCCCTTTGGCGGTCGAACGACCCTTTCACAGGGGTCGCCTAAGACCATCCTGCATATCAGCTATTTACATGACGATTCATAACAGTAGCAACAGTACAGTTATGAAGTAGCAACGAAAATAATGTTATGGTTGGGTCACATGAGGAACTGTATTTAAAGGGCCAGAAGGTTAAGAACCACTGCGTCTAGAACAGTGATGGCGAACCTTTTGAGCTCGGTGTGTCAGCATTTTGAAAAACCCTAACTTAACTCTGGTGCCGTGTCACATATAGAAATTTTTTGATATTTGCAACCATAGTAAAACAAAGACTTATATTTTGATATTTATTTTATATGTTTAAATGCCATTTAACAAAGAAAAATCAACCACAAAAATGAGTTCGTGTGTCACCTCTGGCACGCGTGTCATAGGTTCGCCATCACTGGTCTAGAGTCTAGAGTTCAGAGCAGGGGTGGGGGGCGGTGAGCTCACTGCAGATGGTGTGGTCAGAGAGGGCTTTACGGAGGGGGAGGCAGGGAGAGGGTACACCATGCAGGTAATTTGAATCACAGTCTTCTATGCTGGTGGATGTTGAGTCTGTTCTGCCTAATGACCCGATTGGTGAGGTCACTGTCCCACCTTGTGTTGGCTCTAGACCAGCCGTGGGCAAACTACGGCCTGCGGGCCGGATCCAGCCCGTTTGAAATGAATAAAACTAAAAAAAAAAAGACCGTACCCTTTTATGTAATGATGTTTACTTTGAATTTATATTAGTTCACGCAAACACTCCATCCATGCTTTTGTTCCGGCCCTCCGGTCCAGTTTAAGAACCCATTGTGACCCTCGAGTCAAAAAGTTTGCCCACCCCTGCTCTAGACAGAATTCTGTAAGCCACTAAGGCAGTGGTTCTCAACCTTCCTAATGCCACAACCCTTTAATACAGTTCCTCATGTTGTGGTGACCCCCAACCATAAAATTATTTTCGTTGCTACTTCATAACTGTAATGTTGCTACTGTTATGAATCGTAATGTAAATATCTGATATGCAGGATGTATTTTCATTGTTACAAATTGAACATAATTAAAGCATAGTGATTAATCACAAAAACAATATGTCATTATATATGTGTTTTCCGATGGTCTTAGGCGACCCCTGAGAAAGGGTCGTTCGACCCCCAAAGGGGTCGCGACCCACAGGTTGAGAACCGCTGCACTAAGGAAACGAGGAACTAGAATAAAATTGGGAGTGGGGAAATCATTTGCCTGAGTTGAGGTCTGTTTTTTAATGTCAGCTCTGACGCTGGAGAAGAAATGATTCACAAAGTCTTTCATCACTGTGCTTCTAATAGAAACTCTTCCTTGTGCTCTTTGATGCCAGACCTGGGGTGGCAGCTCCTGCCCCCCTCCAGTCCCGGGGTCCCCGCCCGAAGCTTCTGAAGAGCAGTTGGAGACTTCTGCAATTCACTTTGCATCCCAGATAGGAGAACTCTGTGGGTTTTTACAGCGATTAGCTCTCTAATGCTGGCCCTGTTTCCATAGAGACCCTATAAATAGAGAAACGTTGGCGACTTAGGCTCACTGAGGCTCACTGTGACCCAGTCACCCCCCTGAACCCTCACAGCCAAACCTTTGTGGGGGACAGAGGGAGTTTCTGACCCAAGCGTGAGGAAGGGACATGCAGTCAGCTGCCAGGTGGGATACGTGAGCTGTAGATTAGTGTGACTTTGCAAGATGCTTTCAGCTTTTCTGGGAGTTGTTAGGAGCACAGGGACCTGTAGGAATTAGAAGCCACTTCGGCTGCTTTTCATCAGATGGTGGCAGGGACTCTGTACCTCGAAGCATTTTCCTTTTGGCCTCATGCAGCTGTGTTTGCAGATTTTGGAGCGAACTTCCTCTTGGGGGACCCACACCCAGGGAGGACAACAGATGGAGCCTGGCTGTTCAGAGACCACAGGCGTTTCAGGAAGGATCGAGTCCTCCCTTTCTTCCGGAGAGGATGATGTCACCAAAGAAGATGGGGTCCTTCCTGCCCTTAGAGAGAGTTCCAGGGAAGGAGGCAGCACCCTCCCCTCGTTCTTTCCCCATGCATAGGCAGCTGACGCCGGAAGCTCTCTTTCTGCTCACTTCCAGCCTCTAGGCTGTTTGGGGGTAGATCTTGATTTTTCTTCTGAGTCCGGAAACCTCTGTTTGTGCCCACCTCTGACTCTGAACCATCTCTGCTCTTTTCCTACTACATGGCTTCATTTGGCCCCCAAAACTGAAGTCTGGCCGCTGGGGAAAAAGCAAAAGTCCTTGTGGAAAAGCAAGTGACATTTAGTAGCTGGAACCTGTTAGTTAGAGCAGGTGGTGCCTTCTGCTGCGTTGGTGGCTAAGTTCTCCCCAGCTAGTCACCATGGTTTTCCTCATTCCCCAAACTTAAGACTGGTTTGTGGACGTGCTGAGTTGTTATTGTTGTTGTTTTTTAACACACCATGTTATATCAAAACTCCTTCACCACCTCCTCCCTGGCACCCACGTGCAGAAGCAGCCCGGCCCGCCATCCTGCACCTTGTGAGGAAAAGCCTTTGGGTGTGGAGCTCACCTGCCCCCACTATCTTTGGACTTTTTCTTTTCTTTTTTTCTTTTTTAATATATTTTATTGATTTTTTACAGAGAGGAAGGGAGAGAGACAGAGAGTTAGAAACATCGATGAGAGAGAAACATTGATCAGCTGCCTCCTGCACAACTCCTACTGGGGATGTGCCCGCAACCCAGGTACATACCCCTGACCGGAATCGAACCTGGGACCCTTCAGTCCGCAGACCGACGCTCCATCCACTGAGCCAAACCGGTTTCGGCTATCCTTGGACTTTTTCGTTCCCTTCCTTCGCGCCTACCACAGGCTTGAGCAGACTCCTCCACGCTGCTGGGCCAGAGGTCCTGCGTCCCTTCACCTGCCACACAGGTGGGGAGGTGTGACACGAAGCCACAGCGTCGAAGGTCTTGCCCAGGTCCGACAGGTGACACGGATGGAGTTACCACTCAGTCCCGGGAGCCGTGCGCCTCCTGGCCCAGGCGTTTGTTTTGTTCTGAACCCGCCTTTGCCACTGTCCCGGGAGACAGATAGCCACCGTGTCCGCTCTAGGGTGGGGGTCGGTGTGTGAGCAGGGGAGTCCCTCAGAAGCTGGGGGTTTGTCTGTGTGATTTGGATGAGCCCCGTAGCGGTGCTGGCCTCAGTGCCTTCCCCTGCGAAACGGAGACACTGCTGCTGTATCCGTCACTCCTCCTTCCTGAGGGTAGGCTGGCCTCAGGCTGCAATGACAGCATCAGTTGGACAGCACTTTGAAAAATGCTGTTGTGTAATATTAAAAATAAGCGGACCAAGGATGTTAGGATGCAAGGCCGTGTGGCAGACAGCGCTGGCTGCTGTCCATGGCACCTCCGCCCATTTCCTGGGGCTGAGTGGGGGCAGGGAGAGGAAATGCTGCCAGGCGCTGGGACCTTTGGAAGGGACTTTTTTTGTTTGTTTGTTTTTTTTGCCTGAGTGGATATGGAAGGTTGACCTCACTGTGGGAGAAGCCAGGTTAGGAGTGGTGGGGAGAGGAGAAAGACCCGGAATAGGATGCTAGAAAGGCAGTTGGTCATATGTGATGTGACCCTTTGGCAGAAGCAGCTGGACAAAGGCCAGAGCCAGCTGGCCCATCCACGGCGCTGGAGGGAGGTCTGGTATCAGCCTGGGCATAAGGAGGAGGGAGGTGTCCTGGCTCATGCCTGGTCTGGAGACGGCGAATCTGGCCCTTTCTAGCCCAGAGCCGCTTGTGCTCCCCAGTCCAGGCTGCCTTGGACGCATTGGTTCTACCCAGAGTGGATTCAGGTGGTCCTGCCTCGTCGGGCCCGGAGGGATGGTGACTCCCGTGGGAAACCTGGCATTGTGTAGCCTGAACTCAGGGGCAGTCCCGGAGTTACATTCTTGAGAGGGAATGGTGGTAGCTTTAATTTACTCGTCTAAAAATGGAAATGTTACTGCTGTCACTGTTGTTAGTTTCTGGGAAAATCAGATGAGATGATGCAGGAGGAAAAGCACATTGAAACTGCAAAAGGTTAGTTTACAGTGAGTTCTGATGATGTAATTTATCTGGTCGGTAGGAAGGGTGAGGCCAGGGCCCCGCCCACTTGGGGGATTGTGGTGAGACAGGGAGGTGAAAATGAGAATGCTAGCCTTTTACACAGCTTCGGGTCGTGTGGTCACAGACCGCTGTCTGTGCAGCGGTCTACACAGACAACGCGGGGGATAGAGTCACAGCGAGCGTGGGGCAGCTGATGCAGAGCTACAGGCGGCGTCTTTTGGTTTCTACACAGTCTAAGTTTTCTGCTCTGGAAGTTTTGTTTCCAGAAAAAAAAAAAGAAAATCCAAGAAGTGTAATCCTTTGGAATGTTTTTAAAATGACGGAGGCTGCCTCATGCGATGAAGGGCTGCTCCTCCAGATGTGGCTCATGGGGCCCCAAATGGCTGGGTTCAGAGTTCCCGCCCAGGAGTTACAGACTGTGGGTTCTCACCTGGTCCTCCCGGTCCCGGCCCTCCTCCCATTGGCTCTGGAGCTCTGCTGAGGGCTCATCCTGGCCAGAGAAACCAGCCCCCGACAGAACAGCTGTCTGGGATGACAGCACACATTGTCTCGCCTGGCCCGGTGGTCCAGCTGCCTCTCTGAGCAGCCCTGCCTGGGAGCAGGTGGGGAATCTCAGCGGCAGAGCTGCAAGGGCAGGCTCAGCATCAGCAGAGCTGCCAGGGCCTCACTGGGCCCCTGGGCCTCTTGGGATTGTTCCAGTCTGAGGGGAAAGGTTCTCATTTGGACAGCAGGTTTTGATACATATGCTAAAGAAGTGGTCACATTACTGACGACACTAAAGGTATGTCCATAAGAGTTTATTTGTTGATTAAAAATATTTTTTATTGATTTTAGAGAAGAAGGGAGAGGGACAGGGAGAGAGAGATAAAAACACCAATGATGAGAGAGAATCACAGATCGGCTGACTCCCGCATGCCCCCCATGGGGGATTGAACCTGCAACCCAGGCATATGCCCTGACCAGGAATCGAACTGTGGTCTCCTGGTTCATAGGTCAATGCTCAACCACTGAGCAACACCGGCTGGACATACTTATTTTATTTTTTTACGTTTACCAGTTGGTTATAAGGGACGTGGAAGAACAGCCAGAGGAAGAGGTACATAGGGTGAGGTCTGGAGGGGTCCCAAGTGTGGGAGTTTCTGTCCTGAAGGAACTGGGGGGTGTCCCACCCTCCTGGCATGTGGATGTACTCACTGACCTGGAATCTCCAGTGAAGTTTATTTTATTGTCAACAATACCAGGAACGAGATTGGTTCCAAATAATAGAAAATCATACTAGTGTTGTATAGACAAAGCGAGGTTTATTTATTTCATGCAGCAGGAATCCCAGGATAGGCACTCACAACTGGTTTGGTGGTTCTGTAGGGCCCTCAAGTTCTCAGGCTCTACTGTGTGCAAACAGACCTTCATATCATACCAGTTACCTCGCGGCAAGATGACTGCTGCATCTCCAGCCATTACCTCCACATTCCAGTCGGGAAGAAGTAGGAAGGCCAGGACCTTTATTAGGGAAGCAAGTCTTTCTAGAGAGTCTCACCTTGTTTTTGTTGTTGTTGTTTGTTTTTTGTTTTTTTGGCTAAAACTGTGTCATGTGGCTACTCTTAGCTGCAAGGGAGTCTGCTGAAGCAAGAATTTTTAGCAGGGTGCATGAAAGCTATGCAGTTTGGTTGATAAGAAAGAAAGGGGGAAAGATACTGAGTGGGCAGTGAGCAGTGTCTGCTACGACAGCATAGCCTGATTGTATGACTCTGATTTCCCCAGAGTGTCACACTGAGGCCTCTTTGGAAATGGATGCCTGGTGGTCTAGAGGAGCCCGTGCAGCTTGAAGGAGGACCTACCTTAGAATGAGGCAGGGGCTGGGGGCGGGGGAGAATCAGACCAGAGGGAAACCACCTCCGAGCTGCCTGCGTGTGCCCCTGCGCATGCCCCTGTGCCCCAGACTAGCCACGAGGATCTCACCAGTAACCCTGAGCCCACGTGTGGGTTGGGAATGTCCTGTGGGGAGCCATGGAGGTGCAGTTCTTTGGAAGGAAAGGAGCAGGTCTGGGCTGCCACCTTTCTGCAAGGCGTGACCTTTAGGTGTGATGGGCCCTTTAGAAGGTCTTTCAGGTTCAGACAGCTGTAGGGGCTACGCTACACTGATCTCCCAAGAGCAGACGCCTCACTTCTGCCCACCAACTGGGCATTCGGGAGCTTTCCACTCACCAGGGCCCTTTGTCTCTCCCTCTTAAGAAAACCCAGCAGCTCTCGGAGGGCTCCATGTTCAGCCACGGCCTGAAGCACCTGTTCCACAGCCGCCGCCGGTCACGAGAGAGGGAGCACCAGACGTCTCAGGATTGCCAGCCGCAGCCGCCGCAGCAGCAGCAGGGCGTGTCTGACCATGACTCCCCGGATGAGAAGGAGCGTTCCCCCGAGATGCATCGGGTCTCCTATGCCATGTCCCTGCACGACCTGCCCGCCCGGCCCACCGCCTTCAACCGTGTGCTCCAGCAGATCCGCTCCCGGCCCTCCATCAAGCGGGGCGCCAGCTTGCACAGCAGCAGCGGGGGCAGCAGCGGGGGCGGCAGCCGGCGTACCAAGAGCAGCTCCCTGGAGCCCCAGCGTGGCAGCCCCCACCTGCTGCGCAAGGCCCCCCAGGACAGCAGCCTGGCCGCCATCCTGCACCAGCACCAGTGCCGGCCCCGTTCCTCTTCCACCACTGACACGGCCTTGCTGCTGGCGGATGGTGGCAATGTGTACCTCTTGGCCGAGGAGGCCGAGGGCATCGGGGACAAGGTAAGGTGGGACAAGGTGAGGGCCTTTCAGGTGGGGGGCTACTCAGAGGCAAGTGCTATTTCGGGGCGCAGGGGGTGGTTCTGCACCTGGGGCTGAGCTGGGGGCCCCGCACAGTGGGCTTGGACACCTGTTGCCTGCGGATCAGTCTACCTGCCTGAAGGAGGCAGAGGTAGACTGAGCCAAAGCCAGAGATGATCCCAAAGGCTCAGGCTGATATTAATTTTGGTGTGTTTTCCTCAAACATGCTATTGAGAGGAATCACGTGCGGTGGTTAAGAGCACAACCCTGCTTCTGCCACTCACCAGCTCCATCAGTCACTTAACCTCTTTGTACCTCAGTCTCCCCAGTTGAAAGTGGGGATAATAATAGAGTTGTAGGAGTAAATGGCTTCATATGTGTAACATACTTGGAATGGAGCCTGGTACAGTGGCGTTTTTATTATTATTACCAACCAAAGAAGATAGAGGCGGGATCCGTGAAGTGCTGTTCAGCAAGGAGACAGTCTAGTTTGGTACTTCCTGAACTTATTCATGTAACAGGTATTTATCGAATGCTTGTTCTGTGCTATAAGAATGAACAAGCTAGAGGTATGTCCTCAGGGAGCTCGCTGAGTAGCGGGGAGACAGGGGGGAGAGTGGACCGATGGGGTGATGAGGCTGTGCTAGAGGCCGTGGGAGCTTCAGGAGAGGGAGGCTGGAGGGGAAGGAGGAGTTGGCAAAGACCTTGTGGAGGAAGCCATCAAGCTAAATCTTGAAGAAGGAATATAATTTAGGCAGCAAAGAACTGGGTGGAGGGGACCAGAGAGGGAAGGTGCAGTGTGTACAAAAGCTGGTGCCAGAGGCTCCTAGGGCAGCGGTTCTCAACCTGTGGGTTGCGACCCCTTGGCGGTCGAATGACCCTTTCACAGGGGTCACCTGAGACCATCCTGCATATCAGATATGTACATGACGATTCATAACAGTAGCAACATCACAGTTATGAAGTAGCAACGAAAATAATTTTATGGTTGGGTCACAACATGAGGAACTATATTTAAAGGGCCAGAAGGTTGAGAACCACTGTCCTAGGGGCTCATTGTGGTTGGAGAGACCAGCACTTTGGGAGACTGACAGGTAGACTGAGGCCAGTGAGACATGGAGAGGAAACAAAGTCAGAAAGCACTTGGCATTAGAATCAATATTGCAAGTGGAGAAGTGGATATGGAAGATGAAGAAGGGAAGGCTGAGAGGCTGGCTCCAGGGTTTAGGGACGGGCCTTTCCTTGGTTAGGAAACACGGGCGGAAGGAGCATGTTTGGGAGGAAAGTAGTAAATTCAATTTTGCTGTTTAACTACAGAGCACCATGGCAGCCGGGCTCATGGGGCGAGGTCTGGGCTGGGTCTAGCGCCCCGGAAGTCAGCACTGAGCTTGAAGTCGGTGTAGATGAGACTCCGGGAGGGCATGTGTTGAGTGAGAAGGAGACCAAGGGCGGATCTGGCATACAGGGACAGAGCAGCCAGGTATGTAGGCGAGAGGAAGCCAAAGCCAGAGGAGAAAGGCATTTGGAGGAGGAGGAAGTAGTCCACAGAGTGAGTGTGGCCGGGGTGCAGGTCAGATCTGGGTTTGGGAATGTAGATGGGTAGTAAGTATCAAGGTGGGGCTGTGGGGGTCACTGGTAACCAGCAAGAAACCACTTCCAGGCCATTGAGGGAGATGGTGGGAGGGGTGGCAGCATGTGTAGTCTCGGGGAGGAGACAGGCCAGTGATGTGGGGTTGGGACAATTTTATTTTGAGTGATTTTTATTTTTATTTCATTTTATTTTTTTGAGTGTTTTTTAAAAGATGGTCAGGGAGGATTGCAGATCACATAGGGCCCAGTAGGCCAGGAAAAAGGCTTTTGACTTTTTTTTCTCTCAAGTGAGATGGGAAGTCATTAGAAGGTTTTTATACAGATGAGAGACACCTTTCAAGAAGATCACTCTGGCTGCTGGGTGGAGAACGTGCTATGAGCCAGGGCATGAGCCTGGAGCCAGCTAGAAAGTGCTGGAAGCCTCTAACGGGGAGGTGATGCCTTGCAGCCAGGTGGGGGTAAGAAGTGTGGGTTCTGGATTTGCTTCAGAGATCAAGCTACATCCATTTCCGACAGATGTGGGGCACAACAGGGAGCAGGCAAAGATGGCTTGCGTGGTTTTGGCCTGGCAGCTGGAAAGAAGAAATTGTCCTCAACTGAGTTGGGGGAAAGAGGCAAGTAGAACAGATATTTGGCAAGGGCTGTGGGGGTAGAAATGGAGCAGGTTTTAGACATGCTACATGTGAGATGTCTATTAAACGCCCATGAGGAAATGCTAGCAATCAGACGAATAAATCTGGAGTCTCGGGGAGAGGTCCAGGCTGGAGGCATACACTGGGGAGTTGTCAGTGTGTAGACAGTGTTTAAAACGGTGGCGCTGGACCATTCGCAAGCAAAGTTTCAACTGTGAAGAAGTCTGTTCCAAGAGTGAGATCTGGATGTATCTCCAGGAGGGTAGCATGGCCTTGTGTGTATGTGTGTGTATGTGTGTGTGTGGGGGGGAGGGCAGGGGCTCCGAGGGGCCCAGCACAACCGTCAGCCCTGCATGTGAGGCAGCCAGGCCCACGGCTCACTGCTGAGTCAGCGAATACATTTTAAAAATCAAATTAGAACAGCTCTGTTAAGTGAAGGTCGCTGGTGCTAACAGCGACTGTACTCTAACAAGAGAGAACATGGACCGCGTAGTCTCTGCCCCTGGGGCAGATGGAGCGGGTGGGCGGTGGGCCCCGGGGGACGCTGGGAAGGGTTGTAGATGTTTGCTGGCGGGGGAGCTTCTCCCAGGGTTTTCCGTGTGGCTCGTATTTGGCCTTCACAGAGCCCTGGAGATACCCAGAGGGCAGGCAGGGTTCTCTTCTTGCTGCCGGCCGAGGCCAGGCCCAGAGACTCTTGGATGAGCTGACTGGGGTCAGGGTGGTGATGGGGGAAATGGTTGTTCCTGTGATTGTTTTCTATCCCTATTGAAAGCTTTCAGCTCCCCAAAGCTTTGTCACGTGCACTGCCTGGTTAATCTTACTAACATCCCTGTGAAGCAGGCATTATGATCTGCGTTTTACAGCTGGATAGACTGAGGCTTAGAGGGAGGAATCAAGGGGCTGCTTGTCTGAGGGTACCCGGCTCGTTCATGGCAGGGAGGAGACTAGATCCGATGTTTTTATGCAAGATCTCCCGTGAGCAGGTTTGCCTCGGCCCAGGGAGGGTGGCTTGATCTCCTTGTTGACATTTCCCTCGGTTACACAGCTGCCGAACCTGGAGCTGTCCCTCCAGGGACTGGTGTGGCCCTGGGGGGATCCTTCTAGGTCGGGGGGAGGGGGGGGGGCTGCTCTGTCAGCTGACTTGCCCAGACCCAGAGGCCATTGGTTGGTGTGAGAAGCTGTGGTGGTTCCCCCTGGTCTCTGGCATGAATAGGAGGTATTCTTCTCTCTCGAGTAAACACAGCCCCACATGCTCTCTGCAAGCTCCCTGGTGATTACTAGCATCTATTTTTAATTCATAAGCCTCCCTCACTACAACACCCCTTGCCATTGTTTAGAATGCACCAGCTGGCTTTCGGACCAGAGCCCCGTCCAGAGTCCTCTCGGGGGTTGAGTTATCAAAACACCCCGGAGGCAGCCGAAGTTCCTGGGCTGCCCTGGAGAGGCTCACCCGACCCCAACCTAAGAAAGTAGGGGCCCTGGAGCCCCGAGGAGAGCTTGGGCTCCGCAGAGGGACAGGATGGGGCCCCCAGCCCCAGCCGCAGTTCTGCCCTGGTGATATGGTCTGGCTGTCATTTGTTCTCTTCAAACCCAGTTAGCTGTCTTTGAGGTTGTGCCTTAAATGAGTCCCTTTAAAACAACAACAAAGTTGTCATCTCAGCCTCACCATTCTGCTTTCTATTATTTGTGTGACACTGAGCAAGGTAACTACTCTGTCTTATATCTATAAAGTGGAGAAACATTGTCAGCATCTGCTGGCACACTGGGGCATTGGCAGGTGAACAGAGAAGGCAGGTGACACGACGTCTGGGTCCCCATCGGAGTGTGGCCTGCTCCTGGGAATTCCCGCGGCTGCAGCAGGAGCCACTGGTCATAGGTGAAGTGACAGTGGATATGGGCTGCCTCAGCGGATGAGTTCCTACCCTCTGTTTTAATGTTTTCT
Source organism: Myotis myotis (assembly GCF_014108235.1). Lineage (NCBI taxonomy): Eukaryota > Metazoa > Chordata > Mammalia > Chiroptera > Vespertilionidae > Myotis > Myotis myotis. The sequence continues at coordinate 8,658,224 of NW_023416322.1, forward strand.
TTGCTGAGCAGCAGTTTCTAGAAAATGTGTACTCAGGAAAATTGAGTAACTCTTTCCTCCTGCCTTCATTACCTGGGAGCGGATTGGCAGGGGTTAGCGGCCCGTGTCCCTTTTCTCCTGTTCCTTCCTGTCTGGATCGTTCATTGCTTCCCTTCCAGCCTTGTTTACAACCTCTCCCCTGCCCTGGCTGGCGTGGCTAAGTGGGTAGAGCATTGGCCTGTGCACCAAAGGGTTCAAGTCCCAGTTAAGGGCACACACCTGGGTTGCAGGTTTGCTCCCTGTCCCCAGTCGGGGTGTGTGCAAGAGGCAGCCGATTGATGTGTCTCTCACATCGATGTTTCTTTCTCCTTCCCTCTTTTCCTCCCTCTCTCCCTCCCTCCCTCCCTCCCTCCCCCTCTCTCTGAAAAGCAATGGAAAAAATATCCTCAGGTGAGGATTAAAACAAATTTTAAAAAAACCACAAAAACCTCTCCCCAGCTGTCACCACATTCCTCCCGCCCCTCTGGGCTGTGCATGGTGTCCCCGGGAGGCTCCGTGGCGCAGGAGTGTGGGTTACAGCCAGCTCTGCCCAGCAGCCCCTGACCTTGCCCTCCTCGCCCTTTCCCCTCTGTGCAGTGTGCTCCATCCCCTCTGAGCACAGGGAGCAGCATGGCGGGTGGGGAGCTGGGAGCTCACAGAGGGTGTCTGGGCAGCCTTCAGAGACCAGCAAGGAGGGCCCAGTGGCAGGAGGGCTTTTACGGACAGGCCAGCCTGCTGCCCCCCGCCCCCCCTCCGGCTTCGAGGGCAGGCAGGGTGGGGAGAGGACCAGGTGCTGAGGAGTGAGGAGGAGGAGATGATGTCATGACTGGACAGTTCCCTGCGCCTGTGGAGGTGTTATCTCCAGGCCCAGCTGGGGAAACCAGTGGCTCATCAGCTAAAGCAGGGCCGGCTCCGGACACTCCTCCACCAGATTCAGCCTCAGGGGGACTTCCCCTCCGCCTGGCGTAAATAAGCACCCCTCTGTGCTGGGGGTGGGGGGTGGGGGTGAGGGGCCGCCCTCTGCCTGAGGCTCTTGCCAAGAAGACAGAGCTTGGCAGGCACAAGGGCTCTGGTTTATTTATGTCTGGGAGCCTGCTGGTTCAAGGTGGGTGGGGTCGGCTCTGCTGAGAGAGGTTTCCAAACATGTCCCCTCGGCAGCTGGGGAGGCCAGGCCATTCATCTGTGCGGCCTGCCGATGGGTCTGAACTTGTAGGCAAGTTACACGGGAGGCCGAAGGGGTCCCTCGGCCTGTCCGCGCAGATGCATGCGCTTTGGAGCCTGTGGCGCTGCTCCCGGTCACAGTCACTCTGTACCTGCTCGAGTCTGTGCCAGTTGCTGGGGAGGACAGCTGCTGTCTCTCTTCCCTCCTCCAGATTTCATCCTATTTCCCTTCTCTCTCCCCCCACCTCCTGCCTGGAGAGGCTCCTTAGGCGGCGCAGGGCCAGAGGCAGCCAGCCCCGTGGCCTCAGAAGAGCCTCCACGGCCAAGGCAGGCAGCTCTGTGATTTGCCACAAACTCTTGCTTCCAATCCCAGTGATTAAAAGCCCGGATTTCCCAGGGGCCTCCAGGCCCCACCACAGCAGTCTGCCTTACGGTATCTGGCAAGCCAAGTTGTGCACAGCACAGGGAATAATCAATAGTGTCGTCATAACTTTGCATGGTGTCCGAGGGTCACACGTATTGCGGGGGTCATTTTGTAAGTTACATAAATGTTATTGCGGGGGTCACTTTGTAAGTTACATAAATGTTATTGCGGGGGACACTTTGTAAGGCATAGAAATGCTGCATCGCTGTTATGCACCTGAAACTAATATAATATTGTCTGTCAGTTGCACTTTCATTTTAAAGAAAGTTCTCTCTTTAGTCTGATTTGAATTCCAGTTTCAGGGGAATCCCCTTTCCTTTTAGGGTCTTGCCAGTCAGGGGAGGGGCCAAACATGAGGACTCTGCCCCTTACCTAAAGCTCTGGCCCCAGAGGGCATGAGCAGCAGCTTCCTCTCGACTTTTAGAACCGACCGTGGGCTCAGGCAGTGTCCCCACAGGCACCTGGCCCTGGAATTAGGCTTTCTTCATCCTTTCCCCACTGACATCCATGACTTTCTTTCTAGATAGAAAGTTCCCAGTGCTCCCAGATTAGCTCTGGCTTCTGAGAGTACAGAGTCCCCGGGTGCAGTTAGGTAACATCACATTACCTCGCCCAGACCTGATGTCATGTGCTCGCCACCTGCTTGTCTCCAAGCTCAGGCTCAGCCCCTGAGGGCTGAGATGATGCCGGCCCAGACACAGGTGGGCGACACCAGTCAGGCCCCCAGCCTGCTCCCTCAGGGTCGTCGGCCTCAGCCTGGGCCTCGGCACCCTCTGACACGCACGCCCCAGCACTGCCAAGGGAAGTTGCGCAGAAGGGTCTGGTGTCAGCCCCCATGCCAGCGCGATAACCGTCTGCAGCAAGAGGAGCCCTGTCATCTGGCTCCAGACAGCGAGGAGCCGGCGCTGGTGATGTGGGCATGGGGCATGGGAGCTGGCACAGGTCTCCCAGACATAGGCACATTCCTCCCTGATCCAGCACATCCCTGAGATGTGAAACATGACCCTCGCCCCCTCTGGTGCCAGATGAGGCAATGGAAATACAGTATCACGAACCTGATCCCCGCCTCTGCCTCTTCTTTCTTTTCATAGGCACAGTTTGGGCTTTCTCTATTTATACCCTCTGAGGCAGAGGGCACTGACATAGGAGCAGAGAGGAGTGCACACCACCTATTGCCTTCCTTCTGGGCTCCCAGGGGCTCCCCGGTTTTGCAGTAGGGGGGCTGGAGGCAATGAGTGAAGTTTCTAAGAACAGTCGCCTTCTCTCCTCTCTCCAGCAACAGGCGTTGGGGTGTTGCAAGCAGCTTGTCTGACTGTTCTTGGTGCCCCCGGCCCACTTCCCACCTCCTGCAGAGACGGATCGGATGCCCCTGACTCCTTTGTCCTTTTCGACCTTCACCCAAGTCTGGATTTGGAGGATTCTCCCTGCATCCTTTTCCATCTCTCCAGATACCCCACCCCCGGGACCCCAGAGCGAGGCCAGTATCCATAGCTAGTGAATAATTCAACAGGCTCACAACAGCGAGCTCGGATCCAAGGTGATACCGCGCCCAGGAGGCCTCCTCGGGGCGGCTGGAAAGGCGAAGCCTGCCCTGGAAAGACCAGAGCCTGTAACACTAACTTCCTGATATAAGGTTTCTTCCCTGACTGCAGAGGCAGCTCCACACCCTAATACTAGCTGGGTCGCACGACTCCTCGGGGGCTCAGCGCCATCGTGGGCCAGCCCCTGGGGCATGCTGGGCACGTCCCTCTGCGCCTCCCCGGGCAGCACAGCACGCTGCAGGTGCAGAGCGCCTTCGGTCACTCACGGCGGCTCCCGGGAAGCTCTGAGCCCTTGAGGCAGCAGGAGGCCTGAGAGTTCTGTGTTCAACCCTCCCTCCGCTTTTGGTGGAAAGGAGCCCTTGGAAATTATTCTTGGCAAATAGGGTGGAGTGGAGGGTGCTTTGTTTCCTAAAAATTGCCCCCAAATAGTGCTTTCCTCGGGGTCACCTTCTCTTAGCCCTGTCAGGATCCCCTCCGCCAGGAGAATAGAGTGGCCAGGAAACCCTTGGCATCGTCCCTCTCTTTACCTGCCTGGCACCAGTTTTGATTTTTTTAAGAAGCAGCCTAGGTGCGTGGTTCTCTCCACTGCCCAGCATCTGGCTCATGACGTTGCCCCAGGAGGGCTCCGGAAACAGGAGTGTCTCTGGCATCAGACGGACAAAGGACCAGCGGGTAGCAGAGATGGCCTCCTCCCTCCCTGGAAGCCGCTGAAAGGTGGCGTGGCGTGTGCATGCGATGTCGCCCCATGGCTTTCTGGGTGGTGGCCTTGCTGCCTGCTTCTTCAGCCCCTTCGGCCAGGCCTGCCCACCTGCCCCTGGGAAACACTCCCGCCCCACCCACCCTGGTTCCTCTGGTTCATCCTGAGGAATGTGAACCTCCTCCCGCATTTCCCCAGAGGGAGGCCAGGCTCCTTGCTAACTGGGGTTCCCGAGAAAGTGCACTTTCCGGCTGCAGCTAAAAGTGAGTGTTAGGTGAGAGACCTCTGCATACTGACCATTTCCCAAGCCCCGAAGTCCAAGAGGTGAGCCTTAGAGACCGGAGCCCTTCACGGAGCAGTGCTAACAGAGATGTGACAACTCATCTGGAGCCTGAGATACTTTTTTAAGGCCTCACCTTGTATTCCGAGCCACTAAATTTAGCTGCTTTTCAGCGTTAGACTTTGCTCCTACAGACTGACTTCTCAGGTTCCCCATCTTTCAGAATGTGTGGTTCACGCTTTCTTTTTTTTTCTCCCAAGACAAAAAAGTAAGTAGGAAGATTTAAAAAAGGAAGGGACTGAAGAATGATCACAAGGGCAAAGGGAGAGACAAGAAAAATTTAATACTTAGAGTGTTAAAGAAAGAAGGGGCTTGGCATGGAAATGAAGGGAGCCCAGTGGGAGAGGGCTGGGACCCGCCGGGTGCGCAGAGCGGAGAGCCTGCGAGCAGGACCTGGCTTCCGTCCAGGGTCCCCTTCCAGGGTGCCGTGAGCCCACCTGTCGCCCCCGGACTCAGGCTAACTTGCAGAAGTGGCGAGAGTGAGGCCTGCCACCTGCCACCGCTCAGCTGCCTGGGCCTGCGCATCCCCAGTGACTTGGCGAGGTGGGGCCTGCGTCTGTGCCAGGCCCCGGAGCAGGTGGCAGGGCAGCCAGCGGACGGCCAGGACTTACCAGGAAGGACGCGTAATGGCACTTACCGAGCTCTGTGGCGCCTGTGCTTTCAGAGCCTGTGGCTTTAGCACCCACTGCAGCTCTTCCTGTGTCCTTCGGCCACTCTCAGCTGTGTCCTTACAGCAGCCACTTTCCTGGCTTTTTCTGTCCCAGGCAAAGTCTTCCAGGGGCCTTCTATACTGACCATGGCATGTGTGTGCGTGTGCGTGTGTGTGCACACGTGTATGTGCATGTGTGTGTGTGTGTGTGCGTGCGTGCGTGCGTGTGTGTACATACACAGGTGGTGACCAGTCATCTATTAAGTAAAACCTATGACGTGTTATGCTCCCATTTTACCTTCACTGCAGCCTGGGAGCAGCTAGAATACCAAGGCTGGGCTTCAGAAGAAGTCTCCAGGGCTCAGCTCATCCCCCTCTTCCCGCCGATGCCCTGGTCTCATTCCCTAAGGCCTCTTCCTCCAGGCAGCGGCTTTGTAGGTGCTGCTGCCTCGTGCAATTGTGAAGTGAGTCCGAGGCCACACAGCCTGAGCGAGGCCACACAGCCTGAGCGGCAGGGCGAGGACTGACAGCAGCCTCTGGCTCCACACCCTCCGTGTGCCACTGAGTCCCAGCCAGCACCGGGGACCGCCGTGCCTTCCTGCCGTATGCCCACTCTCAGCCAGGGGCCTCCCCAGCCCCCCCGCTCCTCTCAGGCCCTCCCACTGCTGTTGTGGACACTGAGTATCAGAGCCTCTGGTGACTCGAACAGGGTCCCTTAGCAGGTCTGGACCCGAGACCCAGGCCCTCGCCGTCCATCCGGAGGCCTTGGGCGCCTGCTTCCCCACCCAGAGCAGGAGGCAGATTTGAGAACAGTCCTCACATGCAGACAGAAACTGACTGGAGGATCGGGGATCGCCCCTGCGGGCTTGCCCAGCAGGCACCGCTGCTTCCTGTTTGCTGCTTTCCTCTTAGCAGACTGTTGCTTCACCCCTGAGCTCCACCGGCCGTTTCCTGCGTTTGTTAGTGTGCTGCTGGGTAGGTGTGTCTGGAGGGGAGCTGGATCCTCTCATTAGGGGATGCCAGCGGCCGTGTTGGGGTGACTCTCCTTAGGGTCATCTTGGTGGTTCCGTGTGGCCTGGTAGAAAGCTCTTCCGGGTGCTTCTGAGCCTTCATGATCCTTGGCAGCCTGGGGAGCGGGACCTGTGAGGGGTCCTGAGAGAACCCCAGGGCTCAGCTCATTCAGCCCCTCCCACCTCGGGGCTCCTGGAGGAGAGGTTAGGAATCCTAGCTTGGGGGAGCATAGAGAGGAGGGGCTGGGGAGGGTCGTCTTGAGTGTGAGGACCAGGCCATCTCCATTGCTGCTGCAGTAGATGACTGTCTCCCGTGGCAGCCGAGTGAGATGACACAATCACTTTACAGACATAAATACTGAGGGAGGGTCGGTCTCATGCTGGGCGCAGCACAGGGCCTGGCGTATTTGCCATCTGACCCCTGCCTTCCTAGGGACAGCAGGCCTATTTATACATAGACATTATGCAAGAGGACAAGTGCTCAGTGCCAAGGCGTCAAGTGAAAATTGAGAGAGCTTATCCTTTATAGACAGGAGGCTGCCGAAGTGGTCCCTGACCCCTGACCTCAGGCCAGAGCTGGCCCCAGAAATGAGAATCTGTGTTTTTGTTTTTGTTGGGCTCCTGTCCTCACAAACCCCAAGTCATCGGCCACCACAAATATTTGTAAGGTTTTCACAAGCCCCGGGTGGGGATTCCTGCCCCTGGTGTTTTGGCTGCAGGACCTGGCCCTGGGCCCCAGAGATAACACTGGGCCCTTCTTATCTCCTCACACCTTCTTGAACTTGGAACCACCCCATCAGCACGATCCATGTTGACCCTCAGTATTTAAGCTTTGAGTCCCTCACCAGACTCAAGTGGGTGCAGAATCCATGTCTTCTCTGACTGGTGACTCTGCCATGGGAAGCTGCCCTTAGAGAGACGCAGCAGACCCCAGAACTCTGTGGCCTCCCCACTACCCTCCTCACAGCTTGCTCTCCTCAACTGTGAACCTCTGGCCCCCTCTGCTGGCCATTCCCAGGATTTCCTGCCGATACTGTCAAGATGAAGGTCAAGGAGGAAGAGGCTGCTGTGAGTTTACCATTAAGTTTTATCTTAGATGTTTTTGCCTGGGCAGTGCTGCTGGGGGTGAGGGTAGGGGTGGGCCGGGGGGAGAGGGGGAGCAGAAGCTAGTGGAGCAATAGCTGCAGGGGTGTCCAGAGCACAGGGTGGATTTCTAGGAGAGGACCTCAGGGCAGAGGAATTCCCCGGTGAGGCTGGCTGCAGTCTGGGTATTGGAGGAAGGAGGGTGCATTGAGAGGGTGGTGCCTTAAGCCAGGGGGCAGGGCAGCAGGGAGAGGCAGAGGACTTGGCTAAGCTGGCTGCGCAGGGATCCAGCAAGGAGCCCTTTTGGGCTCCAGCCCTGTTGGCTTTGGAGAGCTTTCGATCCTGGAAGCCTGGCTAGGAGACCCACTCCCATTGGGAGGCTGAAGAAGGGTGGACTGTACCTTTTTTTGTGAGAGGGGCTGTGATGGTGGAGGGGCTGTGATGGTCCAGGCATGCACGACGGCAAGAAATGATGCAGGTGCACACGTTAGAGTTGCTTCCTGTCACCCCTGGGTCTTCCGTGCTCACTGAACTCACATGGCAACAGCTGGACTTGGGGACAGGCAGGGTGGGTTGGGCAACAGCTCATCAGAGCTTGGTCTACCGCCCGGTGAACGCTTTTGTCTCCTTCCAGATGGGAAGGAGCAGTGCGAGAGCCCCAGGGGCGGGGGAAATCTCTCAGAGCAATCCGCCACTAATCCTTGGGCTGGGCCTCAGGCGAGATGGCGGCTGCAGAGCCTGGGAGCGCCGGCACCCCTGCTCGCAGGCCCCGGCTTCCCTCGGCAAGCCCAGTGCTGCCCAGGGACTGTGACCTCGGGGGTCCTGCACGGCCTGCAGAAAGCTGGGGCCCTAGAGCCCCCGGCACCCCGGCACCAGCACAGCTTCAGGAAATGGTACCCACACGGGTGAGGCCCCTGGTGGGTGGGAGGAGAGTAGCTGATGGGTGGGGCAGGGTGATGGAGAAAGCCACTTGGGCAGTTTGTCAGGCGGGCTGTGCTCTGGGCTCAGGGTGCGGCTCCCCTTCTCTCCCTTATAGAGAACTCTTTGTGGAGGGAGAAGGAAGGAGGGGTGAGCACTGGGCCTCCAGGCGCAGGCTGCCCAGTGCTGGGGGGGCCTGTGAGGGGACCTTGTGCAGGAGGCGAGTGAACCCCGGCACTGATGCTTCCAGAAACCAGTAGCCACATGTCCCTCCACCCGGGGCTGGAGGAGCTGATGTGAAGTTACGTAGAAGGGCGTTCCTGGTGTGGCTGTTTATGTCCATGGAGACACAGTGACAGGCAGAGGGGAGTGTGACTGTCCATGAGCACTGACCCAGGGGGCCAGTGGGAGAGTCTAGAGGGAGCAACATGTTGGGCGCTGGGAGCTTTGGGAGAACTCAGAGGAGCCCCCAGGTGGGAGGGCAGCTCGGGGCCTCATCGGGTCTGTGGGAGTGAGGAGAGAGGGTACTATGGGACTTTTGTGTGGACAAAAGGGCATTGTCAGCAGGGTAGGGAAGGAGGCCATGGAGTGGAGGGTGTGGTTTTGACCAGAACCCAGGGGGGGACCTAGGGAAAAGGCCTGGCAGCTGAGGGCTAATGAGGGGTGTCCCCTAGGGACAGGGTGGGGGGAGTGTCGCTGGCTGCAGGAGGAGGCTGATCAAAGCCTCAGCCCGTGGCGCTGCCTTGAGATCGTGGGTGCAGCATGAAAGGATGAGTGGTCTTTTTCGTCTGTGTGTACCCTGCACTTCGGAATCCTTGTAGCAGCGTGAGGTTGCTTGTAAACCACAGAGGCCGGGAGAGCCTGCGCATCTGCCCTGCCCCTCGAGGCCCCCGTGTGGAGGTGGGGATGTTACTGCAGTTTTTCACTCCACTTTACCCCAGTGAACAGGCCTAGTGTACAGACCTGCTGCCCCCTGTGTACCCCGTTATCTAAGCATTTGCCTCCCAGCCCTCTGGAGAAAAGCTCAGGCTCTCAGGCACCGGTGGGACCACTGGGCGGGCTAATGTGCTCCCCTCTGCTCTCCCATTCCTGTCTCCACCTGAGGGTGCTCGTGTCAGCTGTGATGCCGCATGTCTCAGGAAGAGAGAGAGCCAGCAGCCCAGCAGCTGTGCCCGCTGACTTGGTGAAAGGGGGGCAGCCCCTGATGCCAGGACCGAGAGCTGGGGTAATGATCCTGCCTGCCATGGCTGGAGTGCCAGGTTGGAATGGGAGATGTCCGGTTCCCTCCCTCCCAGCTGCCTCTTCGCGCTGAAGGACTGTAGTCGGCCATGGATTTTCCTCTCCGCCTGGCCTGGCGTACCTCCCTCCCTCGCCCTCTGGGAGCTCATAGGAAAAGGGAATCTGGGGGTTCTCCATCCTGGGAGGGGTGCTCCGATCAGTCACGGGGCCAGAAGTGAGCAGATGGAGGCATCTTGCTGAGTCGCCTGGGACAGGCAGCTCCTGACTCACTCGCCTGCTGGGCCTTTAGCCACTGGAAGCCCAGGCCCTGCTCTGGGCCGTGTCCTGAGAGGACCTTGACCCGCTTGGCCAGGCCCACAGCCAGGGCAGTTCCGACCCCCTTTCCCGACCCTGGGAGGGAACCTCAGGGCAGCTCTTCCCGAGTGACCGGCTGCCGTGTCCTCTTAAAGGGAAGCACAGGAACCCGAGAGCTCTTTTCGTGTAAGAGCGACCTACCTTAGTGCTGGCTTCCCGCCCCTGGGCAGGACTGGACGCCCATCTCTGTGTCAGCGGCTCTGGGGACCCCCCAGGAGCTCTCTGTACATCTAGGAAGGCACTGCCTGTCCCTGGGGGTGGGGGTCAGTCTAGGCCCCTCTGCAGTCTCCTGGGAACTGGGAGCTCAGGTGTGGAGCACACACCATCGTTAGGACCCGTTCCCTCCCACACAGAGCTCCACGTGGGCTGGGGTGCTTTCTGGTCCACAATGTCTCCTGTGTGCTCCCGGCCTCGGGGCCAGGCTGCTGGGCTAGTGTGCGGAGGAAGGGCCGCTGTCCCGTGCCTGGGCCGGCTTAACACGAGGACATGAGCTCAGGCCTGGGAGGAGGGAGGAGGCCAGGGAGCCAGGGCTGGGGAGCTCCTATAATCTGGCCCAGTGCCTAATCTGGTTTTGCTTAGAGTGGCTGGGGGCGGGGGGCAGGGAGGGGAGGCCAGGCCCTGTGAGCCATGTGCAGGGCTGCTTCCAGGGTCTCACAGGGGCAGGGAGAGGGAAAGGGCAGGTAGGGCCCTGGACCCTAAAGACAGCGTCCCGGTTCTGGCTCCTCCAGGACGTTCATCCGCACTTCCCGGAGCCCAGTCTCTGTGAAGAGTCAGGGCTTTGACGCGGGCCCTGGCTGGCGGGCACCCTGCACAGGGAGCGTGCCGTGGCCTCCCGAATGGCCTGGCGTAGAAGGGGCTCACGGAAGAGGCATGGCCTCGCTCCACAATCTCCTCTCAGACCTTGCCCAGCCTGTGCGCAGGGGTTAATGCGGGGTCAGGTACCTGTGGAGTGTCCAGCCCCTCTCAGGCCGGAGAGGGGGGGAGGGGCCCTGGGCCAGGTGAGCCCCTGACAGTGTTGAGAGAGGAACAGTGATGCCTCTGTAGCCAACGCCGTTTGTGCCCTGGGCTGGGGGACCCTGGAGTTCCACCCGCTAGTGACCGGGATTGAGTGACCAGTGTTGCTCTTCTTTTTACTCACCCAGCCCCAGGAAGGGGGTTGGCAGTGAGTTAGCAACAACCTCTGCTCTCCTGCAAATGGGGCTATAAGATGAAGGACCCACATACCCTCCACAATAGGACATTGGTTGGACCTGCAGCCCAGGCTAGCAGGTGGGAGGACCCTGGCCTTGCACACTTCCAGGTGTGCAACCATCACCTCTAGTTCCAGAACATTGTCCTCACTCCCAAAGGAAGCCTGTATCCATCAAGCAGCCACTCCCCATTTCTGCCTCCCAGCCCTGGCCACCACTAAGCTGCCTTCTGTCTCTATGGATTTAACTGTTCTGGATGTTTCATATAAATGGGATCATTTAATAATGACCCTTTGTATCTAGTTTCTTTCACTTAGTGTAATGTTCTGAGGTTTGCAGTGTTGTAGCACGTGTCAGTACTTCATTCCTTTTATGGCCAAAAACATAATATTCCATTGTATAGATTGACCAACTTTGTTTGCCATTTACTATTTGATGGGCATTTGAGTTGTGTCCACCCTCTGGCTATTGTGAATAGTACTGCGATGAACATTATGCACAAGTATTTATTTGAATACCCATTTTCAATTGTTTTGGGTATATACCTAGGAGCAGAATTGCTGGGTCATTTCATTTGGTAATTCCATGTTTAACTTTGAGGAACCACTAAATTGTTTTCCACAGTGGCTGCACCATTTTACATTCCCACCAGCAAGCTGTGAGGGTTCTAATTTCTCCACATCCTTGCCAACGGTTGTTATTTTCCTTTTTAAAATTACAGTCATTCCAGTCGGTGTGAAATGTTGCTTAATTTATCCTTACTTGTTTTTGAGCGCCTTCTGTATGCCCTGAGGTTGTACTGCCACTCTTGACTTACTCAGAGTGACTTGTTTCATCTTCCTGATAACCCTTTGGTGTAGGTAGAATTACACCCCTTTTCTAGATGTGAAAACTGAGTCTCAGAAAAGTTAATGACAGATCCAAGGGTGCACAGCTGCTAAGTGAAAGCTGGGATTCTAAACTGGTGTCTGACCGCAAGTTTAGTGCCCTTTCTGTTCCCAGCATGGGTCCTATCGCCTGTCTCTTTGCTTTTGCTGTTTTTTTCAAATCTTTCTCCTTTCCTCATTCTCTGCTTGTAACATCCCTCTTAACAGCTTTCTCCTTCTGTGCTCTCTTTTTCCTTCCTTAGTTGAAGCACCCTCCCTCCTTGTCCCTCTGCCCGTCTTCTGCCACCTCCTTGGCTCTCATTTGCTCAGCCACCCCCTCTCCCTTCAGTCCTTAAAGGACACCGCTGCTGTAGGGGGTGCCTGGGGAGGCCAGGGCGTGGAGAGCGCCCCCTTACTCCTGCGTGCTCCCTTCCTCCATGGTGACGAGGGCGAAGGGGATGTTCTGTGACTGGAGACGACCAGCAGGACCCAGGCATGGCAGACCTCAGTGAGTGGGGAGTGGAGGAGCCGCGAGGAGGCTGGTGTCCTGCTGCAGGACCCCAGGGCAGAGAAGGGGGTGGGCGAGGGGGCCAGGGTCCCAGCCCCAGGTCACTGCAGCCCACCATCAGACTCCAACTGGTTTCACCAGTGTTGTTCTCCTCTCGATCCTGGGGTTTCACAGCCAGCTTCAACTCTGCTCTCCATGTGTAAGCTAGCTGGCCTCCAACGGGGGCCAGACTCCAGGCTGCCAGAGCAGAGCTGCGTACACTCCCTCGCAGTCCCGAAGCACCTCCACTTTTCACAGCTTCTCCGAACGCGTCTCATTAGTGCCTCCCACGCTCCTCCAAGACGCTGGGACCGCGGCCACCCTCCTCGTTATAAGGATGAGCGAACGGCAGTGCTGAGCCTCAGGCAGCGACGCAGCCAGATGCAAGCTCGTTCTCTGGGAATTCTCTCTCCAGGAAGAGCGTGGAGAAGAGGGAAGGAGTTGAGTTTCTTTGGAAAACACAGGGGCCTTATGAGAGGGTCAGGTTCCTTCATTGTAAAGCTACGCGTTGCAGATAGAATTTTGTATCGTTCACTTCCTATATTGCCGCGTCAACACTGAGTAAACTTGTTGGTATAATCTCTTAAATACATGTCATTCCTGCCCTGAAAAAGAACGGTGCTGCGTAGACCCCACAGCATTTTGAGTGCCTTCTGTGTGCCCTGCAGAAGAGCAGTGCTGATCACTCAACTCCCGGTCCTATGTGACCCTCACCACAGGCCTGAGAGTAGATCTGGTCACCCCTGTGTCGCCGGTGGGGACACCGAGGGGCAGGACAGTTGAGATGGGCTGTTGGCCGTCACTGCAGGGAGCAGCGTAGGAGGAAGGGTCTAACTGCAGGCTCGGTTTTAGGTCAGACGGGTGGGGCCATTAGACCTGGGGACAGACCACGTGAGGGGCTGTGGCCTGGGCGCCTCTGCTGTTCCAGGCCAGCAAGTCAGAGGAGCAGCGTCCTGCCGGGATGAGCGTGTGGCAGGAGGGCCAGGGGACACGAGGGGAGACCCAAGCGAATGTAAGAGGGAAGTCCTGACTGCAGGAGAGGTGGGGAAGGGACCTCGGTGTCCCCAGCGTTCCCAGTGGAACCCCGACCTGAAAAGGCCCCAGAGGAAGGCCAGGAGGAGCCGCCCTCCCCTGGCTCCCGAGGACGGCGGGGCCATTGTTTTCAGTCGTGTTTTCACTACTTGGTATCTCGGCGGACCTTGAGTTGGGTGACTTCTGCCTGTAATTGGCATGGGCTGTTTCCAGTTCTGGAGCATGTGACTGGGCCACTTGCTTTGTGTTTGACCCCTTCCCCCACATAGACCTCACCCCGCCCCTGCCCCCAGACATATAAAAAGCGATGATGTGACCCAGCCGAGTTGGGGTGTGTAAAAATACATGGGGTTGAGCCATTTCCTGCTGCTTCCGCTGTTGCGTGGCGATAAGACACTGAGACTCGGTTGTGGAGAGAGATCTTCCAACAGGCTGGGGGGAGCCGGCCCTGGAGGACAAAGCTCCAGGCCCACCCGCCCTCATCTGACCTGCGTTTCCCATCTTTCCTGTCTTCTGTGACCTTCCCTTCCTCCCTGCTCTCCCCCCACCCCCTTATCAGTCTCTCTTTCCTTTGTGCTAACCCTGACTCACTGAGGGTCAGGGGCCTGCTTGCCTGCTGGCGAGGAAGGGCTGTCATCTCTTTCCTGCACATCCAGCCCCTTCCCAGCAGGGCAGCTGGTACCTCTGGGCCCCAGACCGCTGCCTGCTTCCCTCAGCCTGTGGGTTACTTCTGGGACAGAGGCTTCGGGGAGCTGGCCAGCAGGGTGGCAGGGGGCGCTCCCCCCCCCCAGTTCTGGGAGCCTGGGCAGGGTCGGGCGCTCCCACCATCATGAAGCGGAAGAGGTTGCCGACAATCCCAGTGACCTGGAAGGTAACGGGCCGGGAGGGTGCAGCAGAAGTGGGGTGACCCGCTGAACTGCATTAGAGAAGCCGGGGTGGGGAGGGCGGGGAGCTTCCTGTGCCAGCGCTGGGGCCAAAGTGTGGGCTCCGGTCAGGTCTGAGCGAGAGGCCGCTCAAGGCAGGAGCCGGTGGGGAGGTTGGGTCCGGAGGGACAGCTTGTCTCATCCCTGAGAATTCAACCCTGTGGCTCCAGTGAAGCCTCAGCCCGCGTGGTCCATGTGGGCAGGAGGCCTGACTGCTCATAGTCACGTGAACTCTGCCCCGAGGAGGCACCCCTCTGCCTGGACTGCACTCAGGGCCATTGTGGGATCAGGTGGATAGCAGGTGGCAGGTGAGTGAGGGTGGCTGAAAGGGATTCTGTTGTCATGCTGAACCTCTTCCTGAGGTTCCCCGTCACCTGCCTCCACTTTGTAGGTAGAGAAGCCAGGTCCGCAGGTGTCAGGGGCTCCCTCCCGTGGTTTCCTGGTGGACCCAGGCTTCCTCTGCTTGCCTCCTCCCCTAGGTTGACAAGGGGGACCTCGTGGGCCTGAGCCTCTCCAGCGGCCCCGGCCATGGGGACACCGACGGCCCCATCAGCCTGGACGTGCCGGACGGGGCCCCCGACCCTCATCGGACCAAGGCCGCCATCGAGCACCTGCACCAGAAGATCCTGAAGATCACGGAGCAGATCAAGATCGAGCAGGAGGCGCGGGACGACAACGTGGCGGAGTACCTCAAGCTGGCCAACAACGCGGACAAGCAGCAGGTGTCGCGCATCAAGCAGGTGTTCGAGAAGAAGAACCAGAAGTCCGCCCAGACCATCGCACAGCTGCACAAGAAGCTGGAGCACTACCGCCGGCGCCTGCGGGAGATCGAGCAGAACGGGCCCTCGCGGCAGCCCAAGGACGTGCTGCGGGACATGCAGCAGGGGCTGAAGGACGTGGGCGCCAACGTGCGCGCCGGCATCAGCGGCTTCGGCGGCGGCGTGGTGGAGGGCGTCAGGGGCAGCCTCTCGGGCCTCTCGCAGGCCACCCACACTGCCGTGGTGTCCAAGCCCCGGGAGTTCGCCAGCCTGATCCGCAACAAGTTTGGCAGCGCCGACAACATCGCCCACCTGAAGGACCCCCTGGAGGACGGGCCTCCCGAGGAGGCGGCCCGGACCCTGAGTGGCAGCGCCACGCTCGTGTCCAGCCCCAAGTACGGCAGCGACGACGAGTGTTCCAGCGCCAGCGCCAGCTCCGCCGGGGTTGGCAGCAACTCCGGGGCCGGGCCCACCGGGGTGCTGGGGAGCCCCAAGTCGAACACACTGTACGGGGCGCCCGGAAACCTGGATGCTCTGGTGGATGAGCTGCGGGAGATCAAGGAGGGACAGTCGCACCTGGAGGACTCGATGGAGGACCTGAAGTCTCAGCTGCAGAGGGACTACACCTACATGACCCAGTGCCTGCAGGAGGAGCGCTACAGGTGGGTGCTCCTCCACCCTCGCCTCCGCCCAGCCACCCCTGGCCTGAGGTGCGGGGCCCAGGGCTCAGGCGCAGGGCTGTGGAGCAAGTGGAAGAGCATCCACAGGGCCCTGCGCTGCTGGAAGCCTCCTCTGGTCTGGGCAGGGAGACGGGAGTACAGGCCTATGGGAGGGAGGCTCTGCCTGTCTCAGGAGCTGTGAGCATCCCCACTTGATTGTATGTGCTCTGTGTACAGAAGGGGAAACCGAGGCAGGGACCAGCTACATGGCCTCTCCTCTGGTGAGGAGCACTGACTCTGGAGTCAGGTGACCCGGGTTCAAATCCCAGCTCTACTCTTTACTGTTTACTGTTTACTATTGACAAAGCCCTTACTGTACTCAGCACCTGGTTCCCTTGTCTGTGTGAGGGAAGAACGTGAATCCCTGCTTGAAATGTCCGTGAGGATTGAATGAAACCAAACCTGTGAAGTTAAAGGGTGTCAGTCTCCGGCACGTCAGTGTGCATTGAGCTACAGCCCTCCTCCCCTCTGCCCACCTGCTCTTCTGCTCTGTGCCTCTCATGTGGCATTGGCACTCGCTCCCTGGGATTCTTGGGGATTTTATCCTTAGCACTTTTTCTTTTTAAAAAAATTATTTAGCCCTAGCTGGTTTGGCTCAGTGGATAGACCATCGGCCTGTGGACTGAAGGGTCCCAGGTTCGATTCCAGTCAAGGGCACATGCCCGGGTTGCAAGCTTGATCCCCAGGAGGGGGCATGCAGGAGGCAGCTGATCAATGATTCTCTCCCATCATTGATGTTTCTATCTCTCTCTCCCTCTCCTTTCCTCTCTGAAGTCAATAAAAATATATTTTAAAAACATATTTATTGTTTTGAGAGAGAGAGGAAGAGAGAGTGAGAGACATCGATTTGTTCTTCCACTCACTTATGCAGTAATTGGTTGATTCTTGTATGTTCCCAACTGGGGATCAAATCAGCAACATTGTACTGGGGGCGCTCTAACCAACTGAGCTGCCTGGCCTTTTTCTTGTTCGTTTATATGAAGGAGGTTTGGAATCCTGCCTGGAAACTAACCACCCCCACCTAAGAGTCATCTTTCAATATTCGTGCCTTCAGAGCAGGGATTGTTACTCTATATTCCGGTGTGCCCGGTACCCAGGAGAGCATCTTAGCTCAGGGCAAATTCCTTAACCTTCTGTGCCTCAGTCTTTTTATCTGCAAAATGGGGGTGACTAGTACTTGGCTTGTGGGTTGTGATGATGATCCTATGAGGTAATCTGGGTGAAGTGCTTAGCACAACACCTGCTCCTGAGAAGTGCTGTGTAAGTAGTACCTTTCATTGGTGTCGCTGAACACATGGGGCGGGTTGAGTGACGGTTGAGAATGAATGGAATTGATCCCGGGGAGAGAAGGGAGGCTCGAGAGCCAGGCCTGGTGTCACACATCCTCCCTCTGCCAGGTACGAGCGGCTGGAGGAGCAACTCAATGACCTGACCGAGCTTCACCAGAATGAGATGAGCAACCTGAAGCAGGAGCTGGCCAGCATGGAGGAGAAGGTGGCCTACCAGTCCTATGAGAGGGCTCGGGACATCCAGGTACAACCAGGGACCCTTCTGAGGAGGCCCCAGGTGTGCTGACAGCTGGCAGCAGCCAGAGGGTGAGGCTTTACCAAGTGGGGGGTGGCGGGCACAGGCTATTGCATCAGCTGGGGCAGACGGACACATGGGTGAAGCGGGTAGTGTGGGGTGAGGTGAGATAAGAGCGGAGCGGCCTGGGCAGGGTATGCACTGTGCAAAGGCAAGCTGACGGGCGAGGGCCGCCGGTGCCCCCGGCTCTGTGATCGCAGCCCTGCCCATGAATGATGGGAGTTCCCAGTGCCTCAAGAGGAAGCTGGGATTGGGCCAGCTCCGCCCCTTCCCACATTAATCAAGACTCCAGTTTGCTACCAGCCTGCCCAGAAAGTCATAAGTAAAGGGCTCTGCCCACAGCTGCAGCTGCTCAGCCTATAACTGCCTGGCCTGTGGAGGGGGAGCCTGTGCACTGTCCCTCTCTCATGGGCCCACCCTCTGTCCCCACAGGAGGCCGTGGAGTCCTGCCTGACCCGGGTCACCAAGCTAGAGCTGCAGCAGCAGCAGCAGCAGGTGGTGCAGCTGGAGGGCGTGGAGAACGCCAACGCAAGGGCGCTGCTGGGCAAGTTCATCAACGTGATCCTGGCGCTCATGGCCGTGCTTCTGGTGTTCGTGTCCACCATCGCCAACTTCATCACGCCCCTCATGAAGACGCGCCTGCGCATCACCAGCACTGCCCTCCTGGTCCTCATGCTCTTCCTCCTCTGGAAGCACTGGGACTCCCTCACCTACCTCCTGGAGCACGTGCTGCTGCCCAGCTGAGTGGCCAGCTGGTCCCTACCCCGTGCTCCCCTGGCCCCCATCTGGCCCTGGCTCTCCAGGAGGGATCTTGGGACTCCCCACTCCCTTGGACTTTTTCATGTGTCTGGTTTGGCCTCTTGACCAAACTGTTCATTCCAGCAGCTCCTGCCCCTTCTCTGTTGTTGCTTCTGTCTGTCACCTTCTCCCTGTTGGCTAGAGGGGGACCTCCAGAGCAGCCCTGGCTGGAGGTGGTGGGGACATCTGTGGCCAGATGGAGCAGAGGAGGACACCGGCAGGGACTGTTTTGATTGCTTACATTTGCACAAGGATGTCTCCCAGCTGACTGGGATGCAGCCAGGCAGGAAGGCCCGTGAGCACAGGAGCAGGAGAGGGCCGTGCCTCAGCTTCCCCAGGAGCCCACCTGGTGGCCCTCGCTGCTCCCTCTGAGGCTTTGCTGGCCCCAGAGAGAGGGAGGGCCTTCCCAGCCTTGGGCACCTGCTGGGCTGGGCCAGAGAGAAGGTTTGAGGCTAGGTTCTGGGCTGGCCCTTTTGGGAGCTGGAGGATGCAGGCCCTGGAGGCCTGCTGGGTGTGACTTTGGACTGGAGTTTTCCCTGTTCTTCTTTCTGCCTGTCACTGGATCTGCTTTTTCAGGGAAACAGGCCCCAGGGGCCCTGAGCCTCAGCCTAAGCCCTTAGGCCCCTGGGGGCGCGCTGGGCTCTATTTATTTATTTATTTGTTCATCTGTCCCTGATGCCTACAGAGCTGAAGCCAGGGCTTATTCTTGGCTGTCAGGCACTTCCATACCATTTAGCCTCTGGATCATCCTGGCCGGGAGAAGCGGGCAGCGCCACCCAGCCCCTCTCCCAAGCAGCCTTTCGAGCCAGGACAGGAGGAGCGAAGCTTCTCTTTTATGTGTCTATTTATTTTGTGTGTGTGTACTTGTGTGGAGGAGGTTGTTTGTGGCTTTATTTTTTTAAGGCTCCGGAGTGTTGTGTATGGTTTCTCTTCACATCCCAGCCTCCCCGTGAGCACTTCCAGGAAGAGAGGGGATTTCTCAGAAAAGGAGAGAGAAATCCCCTAGAACGGGAGGGCAGTGGCTGCCAGCTGTGGACCTTAGGAGAAATAAATAGCCTCTAAATTTTCAGCCTTCCTGTCTTGTGTTGATTGATTAGGCTGTCTCCGTGGAAACCGGGAGTCTCCCGGCTCTCCAGCATTGTGGTGGGTAACACACACCGGGCCTCACCTATTGGCCTCAAGTCTTCTTCCTCTAGGTCCTACATTGAACAAGGGATCAGCTGCTTTGCTCAGCCTATGTGAGAGGGCACCTACCTCCTCCTGCCCTCCTGGAGTGCTGTCCAACAGGCGGGGAAGGAGATTTTCTTAGCTCGGAGAAGATCAGCAGCTGGAGGCCTGGACAACAGCAGTCTTGCCCAGAGGTGGCCAGGAGAGGGCAGCATACTCCTTAATTCTTAGGTTCAGTCCCTAGGGGCCTCTGTTGGCCTTAGTGTGGCCTTATCTGCTCTGTAGCCAGAGCTGGAGCAGGGCCTTAGCATAGAGGCCAGGCCCTCTGGCTGCGTCTCCCACTCCTGGCAAGTTAAGGGCACCCGCAGAAGGCACCGGGTTCCTGGCAAGAACACTGTGGGAGCTTGAGTCTCCCTAAAAGGAGAAAGATGCTGGCTGCCAGCATTTTAGAAGCAAGAGGGTGGGGAGAGCACCTACCCCAAAGTCCTGGCCTGTAGTGAGTGTACCTGTGGCCAACTCCCATCCTTCCCGCCCCCTCCCAGGGCACCCGTTTCCATATCTGTAATACGGGATGGGTGCAGTAGCTGCTAATTTCAAAGGGCTCTGACATTCTGTGGTTCTGTAGGTCTGAGAAGTCAAAAGTTTAGCTGCCTCCATGAGGGGACTCCAGGAGCAGGGCCAGGCCCTAACGAGCCCAGAAAGGGCACTATGCTGGTACCAGGAGCAGGGCAACATTTTTGTTGTTGCTAATCCCACTGGAGGATATTTTTTCGTTCCTTTTTCAGAGAGGGAGGGAGGGAGAGCAAGAAACAACGTGAGAGAGTCATATCCACTGGTTGTCTCCTGCACTCCCCCCGACCAGGGCTAGGGATCAAACCCGCACCCCAGGTACATGCTGTTGATCAGGTGCGTAGGCCAAGGCTCTAACCACTAAGCAACGCCAGCCAGGGCAGGAGTTTCACCAGGTGACCTCACGGGGCCTCCAACAGTGTCATTCCTGGACCCTGCACCCCCCCCCCTTTCCTCCCAAGCACATGCACATCTCCCTGGGGGGGACTGGAAGGGAGGCTGCCTGGCTGGGAGCCCACATTCCTGGGCCCTAGGTGGGGGCTTTCCGCTCCAAACTGCAGACGTTTTCCACATTCCTCCCCAAGGTCAGGCGCCTTCTCTGTGCTGGCTTTTAATGCCACTGCAGCCACAGTCCGCCCTGAAAGGGAGGGGGGGCAGAGGGGCAGGCTGCATTCTCAGCCCGTCCTGAGGCTGCAGGCCCGGCAGTGCAGGAAGAGGGGGAGGTCAGCCTCAGCTCTGGTCACCTGCAGAAAGGACCACTACGCCCCTTTGCCTTTTCGTGATAACGGGGTGCCCAGGAAAGCCCCGCCCCAACTGGGAGCTGGGTTTTGCTACTCTGATGATCACAGATGCTTCCTTGTTTGGTCAGACCCTCCACCCTCTGTAAAGAGGGGGTGAGCGGCCCCCATTCTGGACCTGCCTCCCTCTCCTGCCAGAGGTTCGCAGGGTGGCCTCCTCTGCGGGGGACCATCCTCCCTCAGCCGCAGGACCCACAGGCAGGCTCCTCCCCCGAGCACCTGTGTGCTGGTCCTGGCCCCACACCTGGGGGCTCGGAGGGCTCAGTCAGGCCTGTACATCCTGCAGCCTTGCCTGCCCGGGGCGGGGGCTGCCCGGGCTTGGTGTTTCCTGTTCCAGCAGCACCTGGGCAGGTGGCTGGCCTAGAGCCGCACGCTTCCGGGGCCCACACAAAACTTGCGCTTCCGCCAGCCGTGTGGAACCCGTGGGGCTGTGGCAGGTGCAGGCTGAGCAAACACCACAGTCAGCGCAGCACCGGCCGAGGGCGTGACTTCCCCTGCTTGCAGGTTATTCTGGGGATCCCAGGAGAGGAGGGATGGAGGGGAGGAGAACAGACCCGGGCCACAAGGTGGGAGAGGAGAGGCGCTGTCTCTGGGGCACCTGCAGGGATCCTCATGGCTTCATTTCCCGGTGTGGTGGGGCCCCCAAGTGAATTCCAGACCCCAGTGTTAGAGCATGGGCTTTGGGGCCCGCAGACCTGGGCTCGAATCCCAGCGCTGCCCTTGCCTTAGACAAGGCTCCAGCTGCTCTCACACCAGCCTCCTCATCTGCCAGTAGGAAAGCGAATGACGGGCATCGCGGGTTTAGGGGGCAGGAGAGAGGGCATTCGCGGGACTTGAGCTTGTCACCTAAAACCTAGTGGGACTAACCCAAGGCAGTTCTGGCTACTCCTGCTTCCTGGGTCCAGGCCCCGTCCGAGTGCTGAAGAACCGCTCACAGGAGCCCAAGGCAGACCCTGCAGGGCCGCGAGGGCTGAGGGGGACTGAAGGTCTTGGCCTCCGATGCCTTCCCTGCGAGCTTGCTTATTCCAGAGCCGTTCCCTCAGTCTCAGAAACAAGGCGGCCCAGTCCCCAGAGGCCAGCCCCAGCCTGAGAGGACGCAGGAGGCCTGCCTGGCCCAGGCCGCGGCCTGTGTGCTGGCGCTGGAGTGGGTCAGTGCACAGCACCGAGGGGCCTGGGTTTGCGTGTCGACCTATGAACCAGGAGGTCACGGTTCGATACCCCATCAGGGCACATGCCCAGGTTGTAGGCTCGATCCCCAGTAGGGGTGTGCAGGAGGCAGCCGATCAAAGATTGTCTCTCATTGATGTTTCTATCTCTCTCTCCCTCTCCCTTCCTTTGTCTGAAATATATATATCTGTATATATGTATTAATATATATATTAGTATATATATCTATATATACTAGTATGTATATACTAATATATATATATATATATATATATATATATATATATATATATATATAATTTTTTTTTTTTTTAAGAGGCCTAGGCTTGAGTGACTGAGACTCAGCCACTTGCTGGCTGTGAGGTCCTGGGCCTCCGTTTCCTCATCTGAAACGATAATGATTCCAGTGCGACCTGAGTGTCAGGCTGTAACTGAGGCTGAGGAATCTCGGACACTTGGCTATGGTGCCTGCCTCCACCCCGCCCAGAGCTCTCAGAGGGGAGATACCGGTCGGGAGGCCGCTGGACCATCTGAGCCCCTGGGAGGGATCCCACTTGCTCTCGGCCTGAGAGGTTGCAGCCAATCTCCAGATGGAGAGGGAGGGGGAGGTATGGCCCCGCCAAGCATGCCGGGACAGCTGTGGGGAGGGCGGGAAGGCCGGGACTGACCTCAGCACATCTGGACCTGCTGGCTGGGAGATTATAGGGAGGTGGCTTCTGCCTGGCAGGTGTGGCTCAGTGGTTGAGCATCGGACCAGGAACCAGGAGTCACGGTTTGATCCCCCGTTCAGGACACATACTCTGGTGGTGGGCTCGATCCCAGTAGGGGGCATGTAAGAGGCAGCTGATCAATGATTCTCTCTCATCAGTGTTTCTGTCTCTCCACACCTCTCCTTCCCTCTCTCTAAAATCAATAAAAATATAAAATAAAATTTAAAAAATTACCTTAAAAAAGAGAAAGGAGGTGGCTTCTATGCACAGCCATCGTCTACTCAGGCGTGATTGAAGGGTGTGGGAAGGCCCAGCCCAGACCAAAGTTATGGCAACATCAAACCCTCTTTCGGTCCAGAACCTTACAGCTAACACATGCTTTGTGCGAACACGGATCCACTTTCTCTTCACTACAGCACTAGGGGATGGCTAAAGAGATGCCAGTAAATCCCATTTTTACAGACAATCAAACTGAGTCTCAGAGAGATGAGGGAAACCTACTCATGGACACAGTGGTGAGCGGCAGGCCCAGCACAAACCCAGCCTTGCTGGCAATGTCACTGCCCTAATAAAGCCCGACACCCACGGTGAGGTGAATGTTGCTTCTTCATGGACAAATGCAAGTGCTCTCAGGAGGGTAAACCTTAGCGTGTGGTTAGCCCACACCGCCAGGGAAGGAGGAGGTTAGGGCTTGTGGGGTGAGGAGAAAGCACTTTCACAGAGGCGGAAAGGTGCTCGCTTTGGCAGCACATATACCACTAAAATTGGAACTTTGCAAAGAAGATCAGCATGGCCTCTGCGCAAGGATGACACACAAATTCGTGAAGCGTTCCATATAAAAAAGAGAGAGAGAGAGAGAGAGAGGCAAAAAGGGAAGACAAGCCCTGACCGGTTTAGCTCAGTGGATAGAGCGTCGGCCTGTGGACTAAAGGGTCCCAGGTTCGATTCCGGTCAAGGGCATGTACCTTGGTTTCAGGCACATCCCCAGTGCGGGGTGTGCAGGAGGCAGCTGATTGGATGCTTATCAATGTTTTTAACTCTCTATCCCTCTCCCTTCCTCTCTGTAAAAAAATCAATAAAATATATATATAAAAAAAGAAAAGGGAAGACAACACTTCTACAAATTCCACTGACTTTCTAATTTTCCCCAGAACTGGGTCCTTTAAACCTTGAAACCTCAGGCCAATCCCAGAGGAGAAAGGCGAGAGGGTCCCAAGGAACCACTTATTCACCCAGTCAGCAAAGCTATATACACGTCTGCTTTGCGTAAGACACAGAGGATGCTGAGGTGAGCTAGGCAAACCCTTTCTCTTCGGACACCTGGAGATCTGTCCTGGAAGACAGAAATAAAAATAGGTAAATGACGAGGCAGCTGGGTAACTGCTGAAACAGCTGTGATCTAAGGAAGAGCAACCACTGCTGGAGGGGAGCTGGGTTGGCAAGGTTCTCCTCGCTCGATGACACACCCTTCGTCATACATTTTTCACCCATCCCAGCGCCTCCTAAGTCTTCCAGCCAGAAAGTCCTGCTGGCCTCATGTACCTCCCTCTTGCCCAGCACTGCCCAGGACACCTGGCCACGCCCAGTGATGCCACCCTGTGACCTCAGCAGCCAGGTGAAGGGCTCTGGGGCCTTTATGGAGTCTCTGGCCAATGCTCCCATTATACGGATGAGGAAACTGAGGCCAAGACAGGGGAGATGACTTGCCCAAGATCACCGAGGTGCGGTGGTCCTGCAGGAGATGTCCCCACCACGACACTGGAGGGGGGTGACTGAGGACCCTGTGCTCTGTACGTCCTTGAAGAAGGAAGGTAAAAAGGCATGCGGGGAGACCTGACTCCACCCTGAAGAGAGGACGCTTTGAAGCCAGGGGGAAGAGAGAAGGTAGGGAAAGCACCTGTCAGGACAGGCTCAGATGGTGACAGGGCCCGAAGCTCATGCTAAGACCTCAGTTTCCCTCCACAGATGGACACCCCTGCTGCAGGTGTCTGCTCACTACGAACCTCAGTTTCCCCCTGTGTGCAACAACCCCGGCAGCCTGCCATTCTGAGCTTCCGAGAGCTGCAACCCCCGGAGGCATCGGGAACCGAGGCTTGGGCTTGACTGGGGGCAGGAGGGAGGCTCTGCCCCTCAGACCAGACCAGGCCCTGCTTCGGGGCAGGGGTGGCACCATCGGACACTGACCCTGAGTTACCCTCACTCTTCCCAGGCTCCCCCGGGGCCCTGAGGTAGGGTGGGGTGCTCAACAGGCCTGCTAGGTGAGAACAGGTCTGCGGGAGGTTTAGGAAGGGTGTGGTGGGGAGGGCGTGCCGCTCACACCCCGGTGTGATCACTCCAGGGGGCACGCCTGCCAGCTTCCTCCACGGTGCCAGACGGGGCAGGGCAGCTTCTCGCATCTTAGCAAGGAGCGAGGGGAGTTGGACACCCGCTCCCTCACCACTCACCCAATGCCAGCTCACCAGCCCGGCCCTGGTGGGTGCTGGAAAGGAGGGCCCTGGAGCCAACTCCAACTGCCCAGAGCTGTGAGGACAGGAGTGAGGAACCTGTCCTCACAGGCCCAGCTGGCCAGAAGCCTGGCCTCCCTCGGCTGCCTCCCCCAGAAGGAGCAGGAGCAGACAACTGCCACAGGTGACTCACCACTGAGCCTTCTTGCCAGTCCCACTCCCGGGGCCAGCCCAGGACAGCCCAGCATATCTCCCAAGGGGGCTGGAGACCAGCCTTCCTCATGGCCAACTTCTCTGGGTGTCCAGCCCTGCTCCCCCGCTCTGTGCAACAATCAGGGT
Source organism: Myotis myotis (assembly GCF_014108235.1). Classification (NCBI taxonomy): domain Eukaryota; kingdom Metazoa; phylum Chordata; class Mammalia; order Chiroptera; family Vespertilionidae; genus Myotis; species Myotis myotis. The sequence continues at coordinate 8,683,269 of NW_023416322.1, forward strand.
CCATGGGGGAGGGGGTTGTGTTTGCAGCAGATTCTGGCAGTCAGAGCAGATGCCTTGGTGAAAGCAGACAAGGCCAGGGGGCCCAGACCTGGCCCGAGGTTTGCTGCCCTGCCCCCAACCCCTCTCCTCCACAAGGCAACACCCATTCTCCCTGAGTCCAGGGATGGAGTGGACATTGTCATTTCTTCATCTCCTTCCATGATAGCACTTGCAGCACTTGTGAGTCATGACCCCTTTGGAGGTCGAACGATCCTTTCTCAGGGGTCGCCTAAATACATCCCGCATATCAGATATTTACATGACGATTCATAACAGTAGCAACATTACAGTTATGAAGTAGCAACGAAAATAATTTTATGGTTGGGGGTCACCACAACATGAGGAAGTGTATTAAAGGGCCGCGGCATTAGGAAGGTTGAGAACCACTGGCTTAGACCCTGCCTCACACTGATTCCCTTCTGAACGACCAAAGATGTGGGGCCCTGGGGAGTTCCAGTCCATTCACTCCCGTGAGATAGAGCTCACGGTTGGAAAGTATTCCCTTTGGCTGAGGTACTCTCCACCTCTGTGGCATCCATTCCCAGCACTTCAAGAACTGCATGTCCCGCCCCATCCCCATCCCCATCTAGAATTCTTCGTTCTGAGCCAGATATGCTCAGCTTTTCCAGTCATTCCTCCTGAGACTGGTTTTAAGACCGTTTGTCAGCTGGCCTGTGTCCTCTGGACACGTTTCCATTGATCCGCATTTCTCTTAAAACACGGTGGGCACGACGCCTCAGCCGAGGCCAGGCCGGCATGGAGAGTGATACCAAGACCTCACGTCCTAGACTCGGGCACCATGTGGATGCGTGAGCTCCGCTGTCTTGCTGGCCTGCTCAGAACTCGGGCTCCGTGAGCATCTCCATTAGCTGCCTCGCCAGGTCCATGTTGGGCGGTATGCACAGGGCACCCCAGCCTGTGCGACTGCTGATCCTTGGAGGCCCTCTGCCTGCCTTGTGGGCAGTTCCCTGGCAGATGACTCCCCGTCGAGGGAGCCGCCCCAAGGATCAGGCCTCTTCATAGGTTTTTACTTGTGGATTCCTTTCAGGGTCTGATGGGAAACCCCATTCTCTTCCTAGAAAAATGTACTCGCAAATGGCAGCAGGACTTTCTGCAGGCCACCCCTGGACCCAGGTTAAGAATTCCCATCTGGAAGCTGATGCCTGAACAATAAACTCGGCGACAGCCTTCTGTTCAAACTATGGGCCCAGGGCAAAGTCAGGAAAATAACCTCCCAGACCAGTGCTGTGCTCAACAGCTCACAAAGCATGTTCACGTACATCACCCCAGAAAGACCCTAGGGTACAGATTTTAACTGAACAAATGAGACATCGAGGTCCAGAGATGTGCAGTGACTTGCCCAAGGTCACACAGCCATCTGGGCAGACTCCTCTACTCACACGGGGCCTCAGCCCAACACAGTGGGGAAGACACAACGGAGGGTCCTCTCCTGCCCCGCCCAGTTGGTTGAGCATTGACCTGTGCACTGAAGGGTTGCCAGTTTGATTCCGGGTTAGGGTACATGCCAGGGTTGTAGGTTGGAGCATGTATTAAAAGCAATTTATTGATGTTTCTCTCTCTCTCTCTCTCTCTCTCTCTCTCTTTCTCTTCCCTCCCTCCCTCCCTCCCTCCCTCCCTCCCTTCCTTCCTCCCTCTAAGTGTGTCCTAGAGTGAGGATTAAAAGAAGAATCAGCTCCCCTTGGCTACTGGGCACACTGGTCCTGGCCTCTGTGATGAGCTGTGCTTCTAGCAGCCTCCTTCTTGGCAAAGGCAGAGAAGGGCTGTGTGTCAGGTTCTGGCTTGTGGGAGGGGAGGGACAAGGGCAGAACCAGGCCTGGAGCCTGAACCTCAGGGAAAGAGGCTCCGGCCTCCACCTCTCCCAAGAGTGCGGACAGCTCTCTGGGCAGGAGCATACCCTGGGGGAACAACATGTGTTTGGGGGCCCGGGGGGTGGGGGTGGGTGAGGGTGGTGGAGGCGGGTGGTGGAAGGGTGGGGGGTGAGGGAGGAGATGAGGGGGAAGGGAGTCAGGATACAGAGCACATCTGAGTGTATGGGTCTAACACAGGCACCAGAACTATTTGAGGTCAGTTTTTAAGTTTCCCCAAAATTCTTATTTCCTAAAACCCCCTCTACTTGACCCAGAGAACTCCTCAGCCTGTGAAGGCGGCCCAGCTCACTCCCTGCAGGAAGCTTTCCCCAGGCCCTGTGGCCCAGGGCCTTGCTCTCTCCACACGGCCTGTGTTCAGACCCACTCGGGCACTGTGTTCAGACCCACTCGGGCACTGTGTTCAGACCCACTCGGGCCTGTGTTCAGACCCACTCGGGCCTGTGTTCAGACCCACACGGCCTGTGTTCAGACCCCACTCAGGCCTGTGTTCAGACCCACTCGGGCCTGTGTTCAGACCCACTCGGGCCTGTGTTCAGACCCACTCGGGCCTGTGTTCAGACCCACTCGGGCCTGTGTTCAGACCCACTCGGGCCTGTGTTCAGACCCCACTCAGGCCTGTGTTCAGACCCCACTCAGGCCTGTGTTCAGACCCCACTCAGGCCTGTGTTCAGACCCACTCGGGCACTGTGTTCAGACCCACTCGGGCCTGTGTTCAGACCCACTCGGGCACTGTGTTCAGACCCACTCGGGCACTGTGTTCAGACCCACTCGGGCACTGTGTTCAGACCCACTCGGGCCTGTGTTCAGACCCACTCGGGCCTGTGTTCAGACCCACTCGGGCCTGTGTTCAGACCCACTCGGCCTGTGTTCAGACCCACTCGGGCCTGTGTTCAGACCCACTCGGGCCTGTGTTCAGACCCACTCGGGCACTGTGTTCAGACCCACTCGGGCCTGTGTTCAGACCCACTCGGGCCTGTGTTCAGACCCACTCGGGCCTGTGTTCAGACCCACTCGGGCACTGTGTTCAGACCCACTCGGGCACTGTGTTCAGACCCACTCGGGCCTGTGTTCAGACCCACTCGGCCTGTGTTCAGACCCACTCAGGCCTGTGTTCAGACCCACTCGGGCACTGTGTTCAGACCCACTCGGGCACTGTGTTCAGACCCACTCGGGCACTGTGTTCAGACCCACTCGGGCACTGTGTTCAGACCCACTCGGGCCTGTGTTCAGACCCACTCGGGCACTGTGTTCAGACCCACTCGGGCACTGTGTTCAGACCCACTCGGGCCTGTGTTCAGACCCACTCGGGCCTGTGTTCAGACCCACTCGGGCCTGTGTTCAGACCCACTCGGGCCTGTGTTCAGACCCACTCGGGCCTGTGTTCAGACCCACTCGGGCCTGTGTTCAGACCCCACTCAGGCCTGTGTTCAGACCCCACTCAGGCCTGTGTTCAGACCCACTCGGGCACTGTGTTCAGACCCACTCGGGCCTGTGTTCAGACCCACTCGGGCACTGTGTTCAGACCCACTCGGGCCTGTGTTCAGACCCCACTCGGGCCTGTGTTCAGACCCCACTCGGGCCTGTGTTCAGACCCACTCGGGCACTGTGTTCAGACCCACTCGGGCCTGTGTTCAGACCCACTCGGGCACTGTGTTCAGACCCACTCGGGCACTGTGTTCAGACCCACTCGGGCCTGTGTTCAGACCCCACTCGGGCCTGTGTTCAGACCCACTCGGGCACTGTGTTCAGACCCACTCGGGCACTGTGTTCAGACCCACTCAGGCCTGTGTTCAGACCCACTCAGGCCTGTGTTCAGACCCACTCGGGCCTGTGTTCAGACCCCACTCAGGCCTGTGTTCAGACCCACTCGGGCACTGTGTTCAGACCCACTCGGGCCTGTGTTCAGACCCACTTGGGCCTGTGTTCAGACCCACTCGGGCCTGTGTTCAGACCCACTCGGGCCTGTGTTCAGACCCACTCGGGCCTGTGTTCAGACCCACTCGGGCGCTGTCTGGTCATTATCTGACCCCTCTGCTGGCAGCTGCGGCCCAAACTCAGTGCCTCACCCCACCCCTGGCAAGTGAACTCTAGACACTAGAAATGACAGGCTGTCTTTTGCCTCCACTTGTTCTGTGACTTTAAGCGGGATCCAAAGCCACGGTCAAAGCCAGCCAGGCCCCTCAACGTGTCCTTTCAGACCTTCTGAAGGAGCCCGGCCAGTGTGGCTCAGTGGCTGAGCGTCGACCCATGAACCAGGAGGTCATGGTTCAATTCCCCGTCAGGGCACATGCCCATTAATCAATGACGGAGGCAGCCTATCAATGATTCTCTCTCATCATTGATGTTTCTATCTCTCTCTGCTCTCTCTTCCTCTCTGAAACCAATAACAACCTTAAAAACAAAACAAAACAAAAACCTTCTGAAGGAGCAGCTAACAGCTGTTTCCAGGCTCGGCTGGGTGAGGGAGAAGGTTCCGGAAACTGTCATTTCTGTCTTTCCTCCAACCAGGCGATTTCCCTTTGCTCCAAACAGTTGGCAAAAATGGGCAGAAGAGGGGTCCAGAGCTTGGAGCATTGCTCTGCGGACAGCTGGATGACTCTGTTCTCCATTGGTTTGTGGCCTGGGCCAGGGCTGGGGAGTTGCTAGGAGAGTGGGGGGAGGAAGGGGAGAAGGAGGACGGAGCTTAGGTTTGTTGTGGGCCTGGGGGGGGGGGGGGGGCGGGAGGGGGGAGGGAGGACTGCTGCTCAGGCCTTCAATTATTCACTCTTATCGCAATAAATGCATGCGCTCAGATTGATTTTGTGCATCTGTCTCCTCCCCTGGACTACCAGGCTCTGGAGGGCAGGAGCCATATTTTATTCCATTCAGGATCTCCAGGGCCTGGTGCGGTGCCAACTACACAGCGATGCTCAATACACATTGAAAAAAGCATCACCGCAGCCCCCCCCCCCCAGTCTTATATCTGGGGCACCCCTGTTTCTCTCAGTGGGAAGAGCTTCTGAGAGGCTCCCCTGCAGGTGCAGGCAGCGGGCGCCTCTCCCCTGGCTGCTCCTGAGGCCAGTTCCTTGCGGCTGTTTATTTCCAGCCCCAGTCGTGCTTCTTAGGTGTTCCTGCCCCCTGGCCTGAAGCCCTGCCCCGCCCCCAGCCTTGGCTGCGCAGCCTGCCCAGACGTTGATTCACCTCCCGCCAGCCCCCTGATAGACCTCCCCCACCGAAACCACAACTATTTTTAGCAGAATCTCGTGTTTTTGACATCCTCCTCCGCCCCCACCCACCCTTCACGTGTGTCACTTCCCTCTTATATAACAACAACATTGAGGATGGTGTGTTTCTCGCTGGCCTGTTTGGCTCCTGGGGGCTGTCTGGATTCCTTGGGGGCGGGGGGGGGGGCGGGGGGGGGAGGTGACTCTTGGGCCAGCTCAGGGAAGAGGTTTGTCCCCCCAGGCGGTCACCTGGGCCCTAAGCAGCTAGAGGCCTGCCCCGGAGGCCCTTGGACACTCGCTTTCCTCACCGCTGTCCAGAACAGGGAATTCTCCATCCTTTCCTAGGTAGGTCAGAATCCCAGTATCTGACCCACGTTCTTCTCAACCTCACCTAAGCCTGCCCTGCCCTTGGCGTTGCCAAACTTAGCAAATGAACATTCAGAACACCCATTTCAATGTGACTTCCAGGTAAACAACAGCTTTCCAGTTCAGCGTGTCCCAGGCAATAAATATACTGAAAAAGTATTTGCTGTTTATCTCAAGCTCACACTTCAGTGGGCAGGCATGCTATGTTTTGTCTGGCACCCCTACTTGCTGCGTTCCCTCTCACCAGAGCCACCGTTTGGAGATGTTCTGGTGTCAGGATCCCTTTACACTCTTAAAAAATCACTGCGGGCACTCGAGGTTTTATGTGGGTGAGTTGATATTTATCATGTTAGGAATTAAAACAGAAATTTAAAAAAACCATTTATTTTAAAATAACAGTAAGAACAAATAACTCATTACACGTTTGTGTAAATACAACCTTTTAATGAAAAATAACTGTATTTTCCAAAACAAAAACAATTAGTGAGAAGAGGGACATTTTTTCACAAGGCTAAGTGGTACGAGTCTAGCATTGGCTGTGGGGAAGGACAGCTGGACGGTCACATTTCAGCCGAGTGGCCTCACGTGAGACCCTGCCTCCGGGCCTAGGCACCCAAAACCGCCAGTCAGGCAAGCTCCTCCCTTTACTGACCCATCTAGTGACCAAAGAGTGGGGGCCCTGCACAGTCAGGGCTCTATCCCACATCCACACCAGTGGTCCCATTACAACCAAATCCAGTGGGACTTGAGCGTCTCACACATTTTCTGTACCAGACACACCCCCTTAGCACACTTACCTCTGCCTTCAGGATCACCCTGTGGGCGTTAGTTTACAGTTTATAGCTCCAACTTTATTATATATGAATTCCTTGAGGGAGGGGACCAGGCCTTTTTTGTGTCTGTAGTTTTCATGGCACCTAGAACAATGGTAAGGTCTCAATACATGTTGACAGTTTATGAGGGGATGGGTTTTTACTGATTTAACTACTCGATTCCCCTTTATAAAGGGCTGGGGCCAGGGAAGGGGTGGAGGCCCTTTATTAAACATATATATCGGGCACCTACTCTCACGCCTTAGGCTTTCTTTGTGGAGGCTGCAGTGACAAAGCGTGTTCATGCGTCGCCCCATTTCATCCCTGCAGCAGCTGGGCTGTGTGAGTGGACTGTGAACGCGACCTTTGCAATGTGCTCTGCCTGAAGAATGTGCTCAGCCAGGGAGGCTGTCTCTGCGGCACCGAATATGTGTGTGGGGTGCTGTCCAGGGCTGTGCTGGGCAAGGGTGTCCTGAATGCAGCCACCTGGTGTGTCCGGCATGCCATGAAGACCATTCAGCGGGCGCTCCTTGCCCAGCTTTCATGCTCTGAGCGACCTTCCCACTGAACTTGAGCTTCCCCGTGGGTGAAATTGCCAACAGAGAGTGAACGTGCTCATCAGCAAATCCAAGTATCTGGTTGGTTTGACGGCAGTTCTACTTTTCAGAATAAATCAATGAGCTGGCACTCCGATTGTACCCCTTCATCTCCTGGAGACTGTGAGTCTGCCCTGGGGTGACAGGCAAGGCTTCTGAGCAGCAAAGTGAGGCCCGGACCCTGAGCTGTGAGAAGGTCTCAAGGAAACCTGTCACCATGTGGGGCTCTGCCAAAGGGCGAGCCTGCCCTCCAATGGCTTTTCCATCCACAGGGAATTGGGCACCAGGCTTGCTGGCAGAGTGAGCCGGGAGCCCTTTAGTGGGAGAGGGGGTCCATGCCAGGGCTGGCCTGCTGCTGCCAGGCAGGGACCTGCCTGCTGGACATCAGAGTGGTCCCTCAGGGGTCAGGAAGACTGAGGCTCACAGGCCAGGCCAGGCCAGGAGGGTGATGCGCAGTCCCCGGGGGGAGCTTTGAAAGGTCATCGCACCCTTTCGCCAGCTTCCGGGTGGGCAAGGGGTCAGTCCTGCTGCACTGATGAGTGCCCCACAGTCCAGAGCCTAGGCCAGTGGCTCCAAACCTTTTTTTGGCCACGCCCCCCTAAGCATCTCTAAAATCCTGATGCTCCCCTGTGACATGTAATTCTTATTATTCAAAAAGTGAACTCCTATCCACATGGAGGGAGCCTAAAAGGCCATTAATTTGGTCTAAACAAGCTTCCAAAGAACATGGCATCCATGACGGAGAAAAATAAAAGAACAAAAGGACAGTTGAAGTACCGAGGAAGAATCCTAAGAAACTGTTAAATAATATGAAGTGACATGAAAAAATAGCAAATAAAGTTTCAAAACATATAATAGAGAACTGAAATGCACAAATATGTCACAATATGTATTTATATACTGCATAGGAGGTCCCTAGGACCATAAGAAATGCAAAAAAATTCAGTTAACAACTCCTCGAATTGCCCCCCTTAAAAATCAAATTGCCCCCCTGTGGGGCATGTGCCCCATGTTGGGAACCATTGGCCTAGGCCAGTGTAGCCTGGAGCTGGGATTGTCACCAAGAGGAGAAAGTGGTGCAGAGCAGGGAGGTGGGCCTGTGACTCTAAAGGCAGAGCTGACCACTTCCACCTGGACATGGAGTTTCGGCCTCTCGGGCTGGGAAAATCCTGACTGGCCGTCTGTTTATCCCGGAAGCTGAGTCAGGCTGACCCTATCTCCTAAAAAACTCTGCTGTTTTTAGAAGTCCATTAGTCAATCCAGCCTGCCCGCCTTCCTTTCCTCTGGGAATTTCTTTGGGGGAGGAGACAGAGGGGTGAGACTGACCCTTTCCTGGAGGCCCAAACCTGAAATCAGAGTTTTCACCCATTTATGGACTTGAAGCCCCTCCCCCACCCGAAGATTACTCATTTCTCCGGTGTGACCTAAGAGCCCCGCAGAGGGGACTGAGCGGAATTGAGAAGGTGGGATTAGTTCTGGAGAGTTTGGAGACTGGACAGAGAAGGGAAGAGATGACTGATAAGCCTGGGGAATTCCTTTGCGAAACAGCAGGGAGGGGAGGGAAGGGGAGGATTTTAGAGCCAAAGAAGGTAGAATGTGTGTGTGTGTGTGTGTGTGTGTGTGTGTGTGTGTGTGTATGTGTGTGTGAGAGAGAGAGAGAGAGAGAGAGAGAGAGAGAGAGAGAGAGAGTCGATGGGAGGAAGGAAGGAGGGAAGGAGGGAAGGAAAGAAGGAGAAAGAAAGGAAGAAAGAAAGTGATCTGTATCCCAGATAGAAGCTGCCTGCAGGCAGAATGAAATTCCTCTAAATTTCTTTCTTTCTGTCAAAGGCCATTTGGATATTTATAACATCATTTAAAGGCCATACAAAATTATCAACTTAAAAATTAACCTGCTACATTTGGTCAAACTCACTCCTAAAGCCGTGGCAGGGCCAGACCAAAGGATTTCGAGGGCCTCATATGGCCCACAGGCTGTTCCCCACACCTGCAAAGGCAGCAGCTCCAGGGAGGCAGATAAGGACCCTCAGCTGGAGTAAGTCCTTAAAATTTTATATATATATATATATATATATATATATATATATATATATATATATAATTTATTTATTTATTTTTTTCAGAGAGTAAGAGAAAGGGAGAGGGAGATAGAAACAATGATGAGAGAGAATCATTGATTGGCTGCCTCCTGCACGCCCCCTACTGGGGATCGAGCCCGAAACCCTTGACAGGAATTGAACCCAGGACCCTTCAGTCTGCAGACTGACACTCTATCCACTGAGCCAAACCGGCTAGGGCTGGAGTAAGTTCTCAGACTTCAGTGTGATCAGAGCCACTTGCCAAGCTTGTTGAAATGCTGATTCCCGGGCCGCAGTGGGCTGTGCTCAAGCTCCCCAGGGATCTCAGGGAGGAAGTTCTGAGAGGCAGGAAGAAGCCGGGAGTTGGAGGGCTGGCTCATCCTCTGGGGGCTGGGTGGCATTTCCAATGTTCTTAGAAAACCCGAGAAAGCCCTTCAGGATGTGCAGCTGTGGAGCTGCAGAGCCAGAGGGTCTTGAAAAGCCTTTTAGTGCAGCCCCAGCCCCTCATGGCGTAGATGGGCAAACCGTGTCTTGGGAAGGTTCGACTACACGAAGGACCATTTTTCTCCAACCTTCTCTTTCCTAAGAGAGAGCCCCTTGGTCTTCCTCAGAAGAAAGCCAACCCCAACCAGGCAAATTGCCTCCCCAGCTCAGCAACACCCACCTCCCCTACTAGCAAACTTCCATTAGCGACTTATCAGCTACGGAAGTAGCTGCTTTCCTATTCAATAAAGTCCTAGACTCTACAGCTCAGAAACTTCTGCGATCATGTAGTTCCACATTCCATCCCGAGCAGGGATTCCTTCTCACAATTCCTAAATCTCTATCTCCAATTCCCGTCTCCTCCTCCAATTGCAGCCGCCTTAGACATCTTATCACCACTGGAGGACTAAGTGCTCCCAGCCCCAGCCCCACCCCCACCCCCACCTCCACCCCTACCCCCCCACACATTCTACCTGCAACCCTTCCTGGTCTCTGAGCTAATGGCCACTTCATGCTTCAAGTCCTTCAGGCCAAGGATCATGAAGTTGACCTCCCACCCCTTAGCTCTTCTCAAAATCGAAAGTCAGATCATGCCACGCCCCTTGTTCAAAACTGGCTCCCCATTTCGTTCAGAATAAAAGCCAGAGCCTGTATAATGGTCCAATGGGAGCTACTCCCCACCCCTCATCTCTCTTGACCCTCTCCCTCTCCATGCACTCTGCTCAGGCCTCACTGGCTGTTCTAGAACTTGCCCAACCTGCTCCCACCCAAAAGCCTATGCTTGGCTGTTCCCCCGTTGGAACACTGTTCCTCCAAATATCTGCATGGTTAGCTTCCTCCCCACACAGGGCTTTGCACAAATGCCCCGTTCTCGGTGAGCCTTCCTCTGATCATTCCTATTTGAAACTGTATTCCCTGTCCCCTCCATTCCAGTGCCCCATCCCCATTCTCCTAACACTTATTGCCTGTTGATATAGTATATACTTTTTAAAGAAGGTATTAAATTGCTTCTTGACTGCTCATGATAATAAATGCTACACAGGCTTCTTTCCCATCAATAACTGTGTCTGGTACCACAATTCAACTTAGATAGGATGTGCCAACAATCATTAATGACCAAATAAACTTTAATGGCGAACTCCAGGTCACACAATGCAGCATCTGTCCATGCGACCACACCAACGTATCTGAAGGCAACGGCTTTCTTGCCCAAGCATGTTGTAAATACATTTCAAATGGAAGCTAGCATCACCCTGAAGGAATTCTAACTTCACGCTGATGACTTCAGAGTAGACAAACTTTACACAGCACATTTATAAAAAGACACATTTATCAGCATCATGATCAGGCTATTACATTTAGCAATCAACAGCACAGGTACCGAAAACAAAACAAAACAAACATCAACACGAAAACCCTTAGCTGGAGTGCTTTCCACTTTCCTCAGAACAGAAATGAAAATAACCTGTTACACAATTAGTCACAAATACAGTCCTTGTGGGTTTTGCCCTTTCACATGAGTGTTGCCTAAACCATGTTTTCTTGGTAGCGGCGAGGCCCGGCTGCCACCGAGCTGGGCTGAGCTCACAAATCGCTGTGACCTGTGGCTGCCCTGGCCCTTCTCCGGCTCTCCTCTCCTCTAAGCGTTGTTTCCTGGCAGTAATTCAAACCTTCTGCCACTGCCACAGCTACCGCTGCTGCTGGAACCGCCCAGCCACCTTGGTTTCGTGGTTTGGCAAAGTACGGCCTCCACCACCATAGGGGCCAGAGCTTCTGCCTCCAAGGTTTCCTCCTTTCATGGGACCAACATTTGAAGAGGGAGAGTTGTAATTGCCAAAATCACTGTAGCCTCTGCCACCTCCAAAACCACTTCCATCGCTACCAAATCCATTACAGCTGTCCCCACTGCCACACCCCCATATCCACCACCACCCGGCTGCCACCTCTGAAGTTTCCTCCACGGCCAAGGTTGTCATTCCCACCAAAACCACCTCCAGGAGCAACACCGAAGTTTCCAGAACCACTTTGGCCGGAGGAAGCACTGGCCATTGTCTGCTTAGACAGGCTCACCTCCCTCCACAGCTGTGGCCGTTCGCTGTGTGGTGCTTCTGAGCGACAGCCTTGCCTAGAGTCACGGTCACCAGAGCAAAGCCTTTCTTTTTCCACTGCCCCGGCCAGTCGTGGTTTCAGCCACTTCAGTCTCCCCACGCTGTTCACAACAACCTTTCGGTGAGTTTTCCAGGGTCACCTTCCACAACCACCGACAAAACCTTTCCCCCAATAAGTGGGCACCGGGGCTTTGGGAATTCTCTCGAGACAGCCCTCTCGGTCCCTCACTCTTCCGTCCACCCCTGTGGCCCTCACTCGTGGCTGCATCCACCTCCGCCACAGTGGCCTCGTGACAAACCAGAGCCTCCGGAACGCTTGGTGTTTGGGTCTCTCGTCCCCACAGCCTGTGAGTGTCCCCATGGCTCAGGATGGCTCCTCAGACTCCAATCGGCTATTTGAAACCTCAAAGCTCCAATGAAAAGCTTTCTGCAGCCATTCCAGCTCTTTTGGGGACTGACTTAGATGTAGGACCGTGGGAGGGGAGACGTCCTCCGGCAGAAGTTGATGTACTATGTGGTTTACTGTTTTATGGCTTTATCTTCCTCCACTAGAATGGAAGCCCCGTGAGGGTGGAGATTATTGTCAGTTTGTTCACAAGTGAATCCTCAGGGACTAGAACGGTGTACATGGTGGGCGCTCGGGAAATAATTGCTTACGGAAGGAAGGAATGAATGAATGAACACATCACGTAGGTGACTGCCCTACAAGGGAATCCTGGCTCTCAGGAGCCCCTACCCAGGTCTTGGTCCTGCTCTCTGAGCCTTGAGCCTACAAGTCCATTTCCTCTTTTCAGAAGACCACTCCCACCATCTATTATGTGGTTTCCCCTCAGTCTCCTCTTTTGTTTAAAAGTGCCAGGCTCTTCAGTTAATCCTCTGTCCTGGGTCCATCTGGGTCTTCAGTCCTCACCGCATGCTCAGCGGCCAGTCAGGTGTCAGCTTCTGACTCAAGGAGCTGACCCAGAAGCTCCAGCAGGGATGTGCGCACTGTGCCTGGAGGGGAAGGTGTTCCCCACACAGCAGAGTCAGGATCCCCAGAGCCCACCAGGAGGGTCCAAGGCCGCCCTCTGAAGGGGTGGTCCTGACCTGGGGACAGGCTAACATGCCAGGGGGTGTCCCTCCTTCCACACAGAGGAGACTTGGTTCTCCGAAGGGGCTTCCACTCAGGGACAGCCTGGATGGACTTGCCCAGGAAAGGACTGAGCACGGGAGAAGATTCTGACCAAGACATTTCTTGTCTCGGTTTCCGAGGGCCCTTTCCTGTCTCCCCACACTGGCCCTTGTCTTTGTCTGGGTTATTCACATTCCGGAAGCGCTCATGTGGCACTAAATATTCCTAGGACTCCAGCCTTCTCCCCTGGGGCCCAGCGTCATCTCTCGGAGCCTGCTTCTGGAATGCTTTTGGTATGAAGCTTCGTGGCAGGTGAGGGGAAGGGCCGTGCAGTGTGGGATCCACAGCCCGAGTCTAGGTCTCTTTAGGGCCGGGGTAATGGGTATTCTCTATCCACCCAGACTCTCCTTCCCTGGCAGGCTTCCCCCACATCACCCCTCTGCCGGTGCGCCCTCCCAGCCCCTGGTTTAGAAGGGGTTAAGCAAACAGGTCACTAGGAGGACAGTTGTCTCAGGATCTTTAAGTTCCTTCTCCACTGAAATGCCAGCTTCCCCCCTGCTGAGATAGTGCTAATGGGATGAGGCAGCAGGGACCATGGCCTCCTTCTCCCCCATTTCCTTTATGTGGCTGCCCTTCCTGCCAGTCCCTCCCCTCACTTAGGCTTCTCCTTGTTCCCACTCACCCTCTTCTTTCCCAGCTTCCTTTGGGGCTTGTAGAGATAAGGGGAAGACATTTTTGTAGGACGAACTACTATATACCTCCTGCCTGGGAAAGAGCCTGGCGTGTAATAAATGCTCAATAAATATTTGTAGTTCAATTCACTTATATTCTTGCTCTCAACTCTCCAACCCAATCCAGATAAAATGTACCCCCACCCCATCCCACTAAGATTTGGCATCCCAACGACCTGGATTTGAGGTCTGGTTTTCCCACTTGCTAAGTAGGCAAGTTATTTAATGTTTTTGAGTCTTAGTTTCCTCTTCTGTCACACGAGAATGATGAAAATTGTATGCCGGGAGCCGGTCCATCCTTGCTGTTTCAAGGGACCTGGCATATATGGCATACTGTTCTTAATATGTTTGCTCACCTTCTTGGCACTATGTGTTTTAACCAAGGTCACCTCTCTGAGAAAGGTTGTTCCCCCAGGTAGGGATTTTCCCCTGAAGTTAGGGAGGGAATAAAACCCCTTAACTAAGTGCCAGGAGGGTAATTAATCACTTTAACTACAAACAATCATGCTTAAGCTACATAATCTTTACTCCCTGGAATGGAGATAAGAAACGCCCTAACCTTTGGAATAGAGATTGATAGGGTTGGAATCAACTGGTATAATTATAGATGTAACAAGACAACTGGACACAGAACCTAGACTCAGAACCTAGAGACAGAACCTAGCGAGAGAACATGGCAAAAGATCCTGGACAGAAACTGGCCACAGAACCTAGAGACAGAACCTGGCTACAGAACCTGGATAGAACATGGCAAGAGAACCTGACTAGAATCTGGTGACTGAACCTGGCTGGAGAACCTGAAGAACCTGGCTGGAGATCCTGACCAGAACTTTGCTGGAGATCCAGACCAGAACTTGGCTAGAGATCCTGGCTAGGCTGCTGATCAACTGAATTCTGTCTCCGTGTCATTCCTTCTTCGCCGACTCCGTCCACACCGTTGGGGACCCCTGGACCTGCTGGGGTTGGACCCCAGCAATTGTATAAAATGAAATAACACAACCCAGGGCTTGATGCATAAGCACTGGTAGCCCCTATTATTTTTTTGAAATATATTTTTGTTGATTTCAGAGAGGAAGAGAGTGGGAGAGAGATAGAAACATCAATGGTGAGAGAGAATCATTGATCGGCTGCCTCCTGCATGCCCCTCAAAGGGGGATCAAGCCTGCAATCCGGGTATGTGCCCTGACCTGGAATCGAACCGTGTCCTCCTGGTTCATAGGTCAATGCTCAACCACTGAGCCATGCCAGCTGGGCTATAACCCCTATTATTATCTCCTAAGTTTCAGTTCTTTTTCCCATCATTCAAAGTCCCCTTCCACATTCTCTGAACTCACAATTTCTCTGTTGAATTTTACTTATTTTTAAAAATCATTCTTATTTTTCAATTGCAGGTGACATATCTATATATATATAAAAGGCTAATATGCAAAGTGTCCCCTTGGGAATTCAATCAGGAGACTGGGAGTTCGATCACTCACTATGATGTGTGCTGACCACCAGGGAATGGTGTGGAATGAAGGAAGGCCTCAGCTGGCAGCAGAAGGTCCTGATCGGCCCTGATCACCGGCCGGCCTAGGGACCCTACCCGTGCACGAATTTTGTGCACGAATTTTGTGCACTGGGCCTCTATTAATATTATATTAGATTCAGGTGTGCACTACAGTGATTAGACATTATACAACTTACTAAGTGATTATGCTGATAAATTTCATACTCATTTGACACAATACATAGTTATTAGAATATTATTTTTTAAAATACATTTTTATTGATTTCAGAGAGGAAAGGAGAGGGGGAGAGAGATAGAAACATCAATGATGAGAGAGAAGCATTGATCAGCTGCCTGCTGCACTCCCCACACTGGGGATTGAGCCAGGGAATGTTGAGAAATCAACTGACAGTCTAATGGGAGCTCCCCTGTAGGTAATTAACTGGTTTTGCTGCTTTCAAGATTCGCTCTTTGTCTTTAAACTTTTGCATTTTAATTACAATGTATCTTGGTGTGGGCCTCTTTGGGTACATCTTGGACTCTCTGTGCTTCCTGGACTTGTATGTCTATTTCCTTCACCAGGTTAGGGGAGTTTTCTGTCATTATTTTTGCAAACATGTTTTTAGTTTCTTGCTCCCTCTCTCTTCTTCCAGCACCCCCATGATGCAAATGTTGGTATACTTGAAGTTGTCCCAGAGGCTCCTTACACTGTCCTCATTATTTTTTGGTGGTGGTGGGGGTTCTTTTTTCTTTTTGGGTAGTTTTTGCTTCCTTACATTCCAAATTGCTGATTTCATTCTTGCCTTCATCTACTCTAATGTTGATTCCCTGTAAATTATTCTCTATTTCAGTTCATGTATCCTTCATTTCTGACTGGTTCTTGTTTATGGTTTCCATGTCATTTTCTATGCTGTTGAAGTTCTCATTAAGTTCATTGAGCATCCTTATAATCAGTGTGTTGAACTCTGCATCTAGTAGATTGCTTATCTTCATTTTGTTTAGCTCTTTTTCTGGAGTTTTGTTCTGTTCTTTCATCTGGGACATGTTTCTTTTCTCCTCATTTTAGCTGCCTCCCTATTTTTGTTTCTAGGTATTAGGTAGAGCTGCTATGTCTCCCAGACTTAGTAAAGTGGTTTAATGTAATAGGTGTCTTGTAGGGTCCAGTGTGCAGCCTCCCTGGGCACTCCAGGTATATCCCTCCCCCCACCCCATGTGAGCTGTGTAAACCCTCCTATTGTAGTTGAGTTTTGATTAATGTTGGCACATTAGAGGGAGGGATTTACCCGCAGGCCAATCAGCTGCGAAGACTGGCTGTGACTACTGACCACCAACCTCCAAAGAGAATCAACTGTGCAGGGGCCACTCCACAGAGCACAGAGCTGGATTTACTTGAGCAGTGCTCTAGTGCCTGCTGAGTCTGCCTCTTGAGTGTGTCACTTGTGGAGATGATTGGGTGATGCTCCGAAGCTGCCCACCAGGTGCACTAGCTTTTGGGCCTCCTGGAATGTGCAAGCCAAGGTTAGCTGCTGCCTGTGTTCTGACTGAGGCCCCCTTAGAGGTGCCCAGGTGAGGCTCAAGGCTGTGAACCAAGTCCGGCTGCTGCTAGTGTCAGGCCTGGGGCCACTTAGTGAGAGGTATAGGGAACACTGAGGCCAGATGCTGCTTGTTTGAGAGATTTTAGGAAAGTCTGAAGCATGAGCCAAGACAGGCCATTTGTATTGAAAAGCCACTGGTGGGCACCCAAGTTGGGTGGGGCAAGTTCTCTGGGAATCACCAGGGCAGAGTGAACAGTGTGATCCAGGTAGATGGAGACTCAAATATGGTGCCCACCTGCTGGCTCTAAGGGGGTACTGGAGGCGGGGGGTCTCTAGAAAGGAACAATGGCTTCTGCCAGCACTTTTGTCAGCAGAAAGATGCTCCCCTTCAGCTCCCCCCTGATGCCAGACAACTGAGTTCCCTCCTATATGTTACCGGTGCCTTTTGAGTTGCTGCCCTGGTGCTGGAGCTCAGAGGGAGTGAGTCTGAATAAGTCTGTGTGTAGGCCCTTTAAGAGAAACTGCCTGGGACTCCAGATGTCCTCCATCTCACTCAGTTACAATCCCTGCTGGGTTTTATAGTCAGAAGTGATGGGGACTTCTCTTCCTGGTACTGGAACCTGGGCTGGGGGGGCCTGATGTGGGGCTGGGACCCCTCACTCCTTAATTTTTATCCATCACACATGGGTGTGGGACTAGCCCATTCTGTTCTCCACCCTCCTACCCAGTCTCAGTGTGGTTTCTTCTTTAATTCCCTAGTTGTCAGATTTGGAATAAGCCAGATTTCAGACAGTTCTGAAAGATGGTTGTTCTGTAGTTTAGTTGTAATTTTGATGTGGTTGTGGGAGGAGGCAAATGTCATATTTACTTACACCACCATCTTGACCAGACTTGCCACCTTGCTGTCCAATCTGCAGTCTCCTTGAGGCTAAGATCTTACGCATTGCACCAGAGATACAGCAATAACCTTTGTCTCCACAGAGCTTGGTAGAGAATAGGGCTGATTCCTAAGCTGAATGAATAAAGGAGACAGCCAACTCTGCAGCTGAACTCTATGCTTCTTGAGTGAAAAAACCCTCCCTTATATTTTCCCGGTGTTCACCGGAGTTTATAGCCCAGAGCTCCAGTCCTCAGTAGGACTTTGAAGATATCGACTGAAATACTCCAGTTGTAGTTTGAGCAATTTCTTGTTTGCTCTAGCATCTTGCCCCATACTTGCCTGGACACCTCATTTATTCCCCAAACCCAGCAACTTCGCAGAGAAGGGGAGGGAAGATCCCGAGGCTCCACCCCAGAAGAGCAGGTGTGCTGTGGAAAGGGAGCTGCAGCTGGCTGGGACTGGGATGCGTTGGGGGTAGGGAGTAGGGCATAGGGAGGGAGCCTGCTTGAAGCAAGAGCCTTCGGGCTGCTTGCCTGCACTTTGTCCTTATTCTCCCTTTCATCCCAGTCCTCATGGAACCCTGGAGTTTCTCAAAGGAGCAGAGCGGGCTGGGAATGCTCTGCTGGGGGTTGAAGGACAGCCTTCAAGGGGGGGCATTCCAAGCATTCTTTATTTCACTAGGGGTCAGGCGGTGGGGGCAGAGTGGAGAGCCTGCCCAACACTGAGCCAAGGGGATTTCTTTGGAGAGAGAATAAAGGCAGTGGGGGTGTCTTCAAGCAGCAGGGGACAGAACTGGGTGGGGGAGGGGTGAAAGAAGAGGCAGAAAAGGCTGGGAGCAGGGCTGGACAATCAGCCGAGCCCAGTTCTCCCTTTAGCACCAACGACAGGAAGAACAAATTGGGACCCTCAGCCCAGGGCCCCGCACCCGCGTGTTGAACAGGGCAGAACACGAATGCAGGTGTATCAAGGAGCTTTTGGGAGCTACAGCTGGGTGTTTGTTGTTGGCTTGTTTTTATTAAGCAGCTTCTCTATGTCTTAGCAGGAGTGTGTAAAGGCTCAAAGATCTGCGCCCCACCTCCTCAAACAGAACAACAGAGGCTGTTTCCAGTCGCCGTTCTGGTTTTTAATGGAGTGGTTCTTTTCCTGGCCACAGAGAAGGGAAGAGGGACCATCAGGTAGACGGAATCAGGGCGTGGATGAGGGAGCCAGAGGAGGCCTCCTCTGGACAGTGCAACGGAACACGCGGATTTCTTAAAGGGCCCCCTCCCCCACGATCAGTAGGGAATCACTGCAAAAACACTTCTCTGTACACAAAAGTTACATGTATAGTGGACTTTCCAGAACACAGTATTCACAGTATAGAAAAACAGCAAAATTCACTTTTTTAAGAACATAAAACACAGAGCTTGAAAACATAAATAGAGCAGCTTAGAAGCCGGAGAAGGTCACAGAGCCTTTGAGGTTCAAGGTGGGGTCCTGAGGCATCTGGGCCCCTTGAGATGAAGTCCAGTAGCAGCCTGAGCCTTTTCAAGTCTTTCAGATTCATAGCAGCGACTCCAGGAGGCCTGGGCCAGGCTTGGAGGACAGGAAAGGCGAGAGAGCCTTTGAGGAAACAGGTTGTATGCTCTCTTACTGCTGGAGAAGTAAGGACGGGCACCCTGCAGGAGACTGTCCCAGGACGTCCCAGGCACATGAGCAGTTTCCATATTCCAGTTTCAGTGCCGGGTGGGGATGGAGGTGGGGACGGGGATGTGAAGAGTTTCCATCCCTACCTTGGCGAAGGCACCACGCACAGCAATTAAGGGCATGGGTACTGAAAAGAGTGCTCCCTCCATGGGGCTGCAGACACCCGACAGAGAACCTGGACTTGGCCACGGGCCTTCCCTCTACTTCTCTACCCATTTCCCCTCCAATAGCTTCTTGGTTCCACAGGGCTGAGGACACTGAGCCCTCAATGCCTTTCACGTGCCCATTTTCCTCATATCCGGTCCGCCCCACGACTAAACTGCCAACCATCTCAGCCTTCTGGGCTGGAATGCTGGGCCTAGGAGGCCGGGGAGAAGGCGTCTCCCCTCAGGGTGTTGCCAGGTGCATCTTAGAGCCTGTCCGCTGGGGCAATGCCCCCTCTCCCTCAGCTGAGCTTTGAGCAGATGCCCAGGGCCTGTCGGTAGACCTCCGTCACCTCCTGGCAGTCCCTCAGGGAAAAGCAGCTTTCCCCCAGGGGGTCTTGCCTCCAGCGCCTCAGGCCCCTGCTTCCTGGGCCCTCGGAGGGGGGCTCCTCCAGCCCGGTGAGGTTGTCCACAGACACACAGCCCCGCAGCAGGGGCTCGGGGAGCCGCTCGGGCAGGTCCAGCTGGTCAAAGGACTCGGAGGACAGGATGCTGTCCTCACTCACAGCTCCCGAGGGGCGGCTGGCCCTGGACGGAGGGCGAGGTGAGGCCAGTTCATTCAGGGAGCCGAAGGTGGCGGGGGTGGTGGTGCGGGAGAACTTGCCGTTGTGTTTGAGGATGCCCTTGCGATGGTGGAGCATCCCCGGGGTCTGGGGCGGCTTCTGCTCCACGGAGTCCCTGCTCGTGAACACGTCCCCCGCATCCAAGAGCTCCCCGGAATCGCTGGGTTCAGGGGAGGAGTAGTACCCGGATTCCCGCTGCTGGGACTTCTTGAGGATGCCCTTCTTGGGGAGCAGGGGGGCAGCCTGCTCTGGGCCCGTGGGGGACGGGCTGAGCTCAGAGTCCTCCCCCCGACACTCCGAGGAGGCAGCGACCTTCTTCTTGAGAATGCCCTTCGGGAGTTTGAGGTTGCCCTTGCTGGGGCGAGGGGTGGTGTCGTCAGCCGGGTCCCCCTGGAGAGACTGGGCCATGTCGTTCTCTTTGCGGGACTTCTTGAGCGAATGCTGGCGCTCCAGGCTGGGGGCCACGCTGCCCCCTCCCGGCGCGTGCTGCTTGAAGAAGCTGCACACCTTGGCCCGGTTCTCCAGGAGGGGGCGGGAGGACCGTCGGAGCCAGTCGGCCACGGACGCCCGGCCAGAGTCACTGCCAGGGTGCCCTCTCTCGTGCAGAGCCTCCTGCTGCCCCACACGGGTGGCATAGCCCCAGTTGACCCACCAGTGGTTGGTTACATCCTCCAGGGTGGCCCGGAGGGCGGGGTTCACCATTAACAGCCACCGGATCAGGCCACAGGCGTCTGGAAGACAAAGACAAGGGGCTTCAGATTGGCAGCCATGAGAACGGGCACCCACCGTCCCCTCTTACTGGCTTACCCCCATCTGTGCTAAGACACCACTCACTCCTGGGTAAGTTATGTTTACTCCCACCGAGGGCTCCACACACACGCCCCAGCTCCGCCACCTCCCAGCCTCTGGCTCCCCTGGATGGACTCTGTCAATTTCCTTTCTCATGCCATGCCCCTCAGGGCTCGGGCCCCTTCAGTAGCCTTGTTGTATGTGAGTGTGCATCCTCGTGTCCCCAGAGATGCTACCCTCCAAGGAGGCGGACTGTGCTGAAAGGTAAACCAAGGTTCCTACAATGTAGGTAGAAAGGACAAAAAGATTTCAAAGGATGAGGGCAAAAGCAGTGGAAAGCGAGACAACTATAGCAAAAGGGATCTAGGTCAGACCTTAGGAAGCCTCCCCAAATACAACAAAGCATGTCCATCAGGGCAAGAAGGTCACAGACACTGGAGGCAGAGAGGTAACAGCAGGTGGTGGTGGAGGGTCCTCTCATCTGCATTGGGGTGTCCTCCTCACTCTGCTGCCACTGTTTAACTCCCGCCTCAGGAATTAGCTCAGGACACCAGGGCCTGGATGCGAACACCCATACCTCCCACTCACCTGAGGGTTTAGGTGGCTCCCGGTAGGCCCCGTTGCTGATCTGTTTCACCAGTGTCTTATGGTCCTGCCCGTCAAAGGGCATGGTGCCATGCACCAAGATGTACAGGAGAACACCCAGGGACCAGCTGTCCACCTGAGAGAAGGGGGAGAGGGGAGATCAGCAAGGATGCTGGAGGGCCTCCAGCCCCCCCTGCACACCAGAGAGAGGCCAGTGCATCTGAGGGCCACCTCTCTCTAGTATCCAGGGGCAAAGGAGTGACGCTGCAGGAGGCACTGAAGCTCAGGGGAGAGGTGCTGTCAATCACCTCTCCTTGGCAGGGGCAGCCACAAACACGAGAGCAGTGGCGAGGCCATCCTTCCGGGACAGGAAGGGGTAGCTGGCTGGGTGTTGGGAAAGGTGATGGAAACCAGGAAGGTGAGCAGCACAGAACTAGACTGAGGGTCAAGAGATTTAAGTTCTCGTTCCAGTTTGGCCACTGCTGGCTAGAGACCTGGCAAGTCACTACTTTGTGGGTTGGGGGACAGACAGTGTTGGATTGTATGCTCTGAGGAGCTAAAGTCACAGGAAATGGCGGAGGGCAGACACCCACCTCTGGGCCCGTGTAGGGCTTCCCGTTGACGATCTCGGGCGAGGCGTAGAGGGGGCTCCCGCAGAATGTCTGCAGGAACTTGCCTTGGTGGTAGAGGTTGGAGAGGCCAAAGTCAGCAATCTGCAGGGTGGGACAAACACGCAGGGTCACGCCAAGGCCTGGGCTGGTCTGCCGCTTTCATGCCTCTCCCAGACGCTGGGGAAACCCAGGCCCCAGCAGAAGGAAAGGCTGCCCATGACTCCCACCCCACACTGGGTACTGTCAACCCAGCTCAGGCCCTGGAAGAAAGAGCTCGCGGAAGCTGTGTCAATGAGCACTTCGGTAGAGGTGTGGGAGGGTTTCAGGGCCCTCCCTGTTCCCAGGCTCCTCTGCTCATGCTGTATTCCACCCCCCAGGTATATGCATCCTCCGGATTCAGCAAGCCTACCTCCCCTGGGAAGCCCTCCATTGCCCTGAGATCTTCTCCCACGAAGCCCTACAGTTTCCAACGGCCTGCTGTAGCCGTTGCCTAGCGGTTCTGTCTCCTCATGTTGCCACATCAATGCTCCCCGTGCTGACCTCCTCTGTCTCCATCCCTCCTGCAGCTCCTAGCACAGGTGTGACCCATGAATGGGTCTCAGTGGGAAGGTTGACCAGATGGAGGGGGAGACTCAACAGCTCATGCCAGGGTCCGGCCCTCAGCAGCATGCCACCCCAGCTCTGAGTACACACGCAAGGCTGGGCGGCCCTTCCTAGCAAAGGGCTTGTTTATGTCCACACCTGGGCAGGGGCAGATGTCAGGCCGGCCCCTGCATGTACCTGGGAGGGCACTGACTCTGCACTCAGACTTCCTCAGAATCTTCTTGAGCTCAGGACATAGTCCCTTCTCCAGTAGCTCATGACCTGTGCTTTGAGGTGCCCTGGCGCTGACTTCATTTCCCTTCCCAGCCAATTCCTGGATCATGGGGTCAGCCCGGTATGGCTGAGAAGCACCGGTGAGGGCAGAACAAAGATCACGGTTGGAGTGATAGCCCAGGAGAGGGAACCTTCTCACAGGACTCCCTGAGCCATCGGGTACTGAGGCTTTGAGAGGCCCCAAGTCCACCTCTCATTTCCCAGAAAGACCTTTCCCCACCCACCCTCTCAGACAGAGGCTGAGGTCAGAGCCCTTCTGCTCCTGACCCCTTCACCCCCAGCAGAGGGCCATGTGTGTCTAGGGTGGAGAGGGCCTGTTTATGAAACTCTGGCTCCTTCATTTATGGTTTTATTGGCCTCTTATCGAGCAGTTTCCAGTGAAGCCCATATGAGGCAGGTGATTGGTGCAGATAGAAAGTTGGTGCCAGTGCAGGGTTTATTGGCTCTGCTCCCCTCCCCCATCCCACACATCAAAGCAAGCTCCACCTGCTCCGGGAATTGGCTGGGAAGGGGAATGAAGTCAGCGCCAGGGCACCTCAAAGCACAGGTCATGAGCTACTGGAGAAGGGACTATGTCCTGAGCTCAGGAAGATTCTGAGGAAGTCTGAGTGCAGAGTCAGTGCCCTCCCAGGTACATGCAGGGGCCGGCCTGACATCTGCCCCTTCCAGCGCTGTGATCTGAGTTTTATCTCATCAGTGTGCCCTTCTCATTCCTAAATTAAACTGCTTAGACTCAGGGAACCAGACGCTGCAGGAAGCTGGCGCCGGAAGGCCTGGCCTTTGGGGAAAAGTGCCATAGGGCTACCTAACTGCAGCAGATTAAAGTGGGCATGTGTGCGCGCATGTGCGTGCATGCATGACAGCAGGGAGAACTAAGGCCTGCTCCCTGCCCGTCCCAAGTGACCAAAAACTGCCCCTAAACCTAGACTCCTGTCGGTCTTGTGATGTCGAGAGCACTGGTTGGGGAGTCAGAAGGCCTTGGTTCTAGCCCAGGCTCAGCCTCTCGTTAGCCATAGGACCTTGTGCAAGTCACCCCTTAGTGTGAGGCCTCCGTTTTCCATCCATAAAACGAACATGTAAGTCGGACCTTGTTCGACTCCTCCTGGAACCCCCCTAAGGGCACAGGGATACTTGGTGAGGACCGTGCAGAAAGGCTGGGGAGGAGTGGGAGCTGCCGGAAACAAGAAGTGGGCTCACCTTGATGTTGCCATTGGCATCGAGGAGGATGTTCTCCAGCTTGAGATCCCGGTGGACAACCCCATTCTGAAAGAGGGAGGAGGGGGTTCAGGGGGAGGTCAGCAGGGAGGGCAGTGCATGAGGGCCTGGTCTGGAAAGTGAGGCAAACACAAGGCAGTGTGTGTGTGTGTGGGGGGGGGGGGCACAAGTAGGCTGGGAATACCCATGGTTATCACAGGCCCTTCCACCTCTGGCCAAGGGACTCAAAGCCTTGCGTCCCTTAGGCCGAGAGCCCGGAACCGAGTCTTGCCTCTGCTTCGTCTCCCTGGGTGATCCTGGGTCAATCTGGAATCTCTCTGGCCCAAAGCAGCCCCGGAGCCCAGGGACCATCCCTCGGAGCAGGGCTGGGGGGGGGGGGGGGGTAAGGGCCCACCTGGTGGCAATAGTGCACAGCGGAGACGATCTGCCGGAAGAAGTGACGGGCCTCGCGCTCGCTGAGCCGCTGCCGCTCACTGATGTAGTCATACAGGTCGCCCCGGCTGGCGTACTCCATGACGATCACGATCTTGCTGCTGTTCTCAAACACTGGGCAGAACAAGATGGGACATCAGGACCCTCCTGAGCACACTGCTCCCCCTGGGGTCCACCGGCCTCTCCCTGGCCCTGGACCAGACACCTCCCTCCAGGACCTTCCTCCAGGGATGTCTGATGGGGCAGGAGGGTGGCAAGGAAGAGCAGAAGGGCCTCTGAAGCTCTCCACATCTTCAGTAGCAGCTCGTTAGGGCCAAGGAAACTGGCTCACCCGCCCTCTCCTTGGAAGTTCTGGCTTTTGTGGGTTCTTGAAACCACCTTGCAAGTTCCCAAAGGGCAGAGCCATCGCTGGATGAGAATGGAAAGGCTGTCGGATTCAGAATTCGATGCTTTTTGCTTTGGGACGTGGGGCAAAGCTCTTCTAGACCCAACAGTAAGAATGTCGGTTTGGGGTCTGAATCCTGGCCCCATTCTGGCCCCACTCACTTACTAGCTGAGTGACCTTGGCAAGCTATTCAACCGGTGTGCCTCAGCTTCCTCATTTGAAGAGGGGGATGATAATGGCAACCGCTGAGGGCTGCGGTGAGAGCTAGATAAAAGCCGGTGACAGCCGGGGGCTGGCTGTGCGAGCTGGTGGAGGGGCTGATATAAACAAGCCCTCAATACATGCCACCTACTGTTAGATGTACTAGCAGTGTCCTCCTAGATGTAATATGTATAATAATGCCCACACAATGCCTGCCTTGAGGATCAGAAAAGGGACAGAAGTATTTGGAAGTGCTTTGTACATACAATGGAGAGCTGAGTATTCATCTCCCCCAACACCTTTGACTTCCCACCCAGAGTACTTCCAAGGCCTTAATTGACTGGCTGGGCTCCTGGCAGTCAGCCTGCCCCATCTGGCTCATCAACACGTGTAGGAGGGCCCCTCTTGCCCCCTGAGGACTTGTCCTGGCTCGAGCCCCCTGGAAAGGTAGGGAATGAGTAGGTCACCAAACTGGCCCTTCAGCTGGATTATGTCAGAACACGCATGGCCCTGACATTGCATCTTTGTGTCAAACAGGTCCTAGGAGTTAGGCTTGCTGGGCCAGCCCCGGGCTGCTGCTGTCTAGCAGGTGAGAAGGAGCTGAGGGAGGTGGCTTCTCCCAGGAGGAGCCCCAGCTCCCAGACACTTGGATACATGGCCGGGAGGACTGAGCTTTTTCCCAGGGGAACATGAGTGAGTGGCCCTGATGGGTGGTGGCCCAGCCTCCTGGGATGTGTCTAGCTGAGCCTCTCCCCCTATGGTTCTCCATATCTCTGCAGCCTTTGTACCATGAAATTGGAGGTCAAGAGCCAGCACATTCTGGACAGCAGCTAGGTCAGTCCCCCCACCACCCAGTTCATACCTCCTGCAGGCTGTGGCAGGATGGGGATAGATGGGGAGAGCCCTGCCACACACACAGTAACTATGGTGGCCCTATATCTGCAGAACTGGAAGGTGAAGGGGAAGCCACATCCTGAGCTTCAAAGCTCAGTGCCCAGACCTGGCTGGCGAATATGGGTGTGGGACATGCACCCATATGTGTATACACACACACACACACACACACACACACACACACACACAGCGATCACCAAGCTCAGCCGGGCTTAACCAATACTCCGCCATGCCCACTCTTCCCTGGGGGAATATACAGAGACACAATTGGCTTTCTCAGCTACTTGCCTGGGCTCCTGTGGGACAGGCTCAGGCCAGAGGGCCATGTGAGTGGCTCTGCCCTTAGCTTTCCTATGATATAACCCAAGAGAGAAGACTTCTCTCCTATTTCCCACCAGGAATATTCAGATAGAGGGAAAGCCATCGTCTCCCTCCCTCTGCTGCTATCCCTTGGTCCCATCTAAGTGATATTATGTAAAGTCTGGAAGCAGACAGATGTGTGTGGGAAGGTGTTCCCCCTCTTTCCCTCGTCCCCCCCCCCCTTGCTTACTTTGTTGTCTGGGTCACAGGGAACAGGGCAGCTGGAGTGGAAAGCCACCACGGTTGTCAGAGCGAGAGGAGGCTGGGAAAGATGATAAGGAGAGGTGGGAGCCAGCCCCGTGGCGGGAATGACTCCGAGCACAGGGTAAGCCCGAGGAGGCTGGCTCTTAGCACCCATGCACCCGAGACAGGTGCAGGCCTCTATGTTTCAGCCTCCCCCGTATCGCGGAGGCTCTCATTGGGTTGGGGAGGTAGCATTCAAGTACAGAAACCCTAACAATAACCACAAAAAGCCTACAGTACACAGAGTTCCTCCCATGAGCTGAGCACACGGTGACATTTTATTTGGCCTTTGCAACTACCCCGTGACGTAGGTGGGATTATCCCGTTTTACAAATGAGGAACTGGGGCCCACCCTGAAACTAAATTGAATAGTTGCCCAAGCCACACCGCTGCATTTCAAATCCAGCTTTTGCCCAACTCCAAAGCCTGTGTCTCTTTTCTTTCTTTGTATCATCTGTTCTGACTGCTCCTACACACACACACACACACACACACACACACACACACGCACTCCCAGGTTCAAACGCCCTGCCTCTGTACCTTCGTGGATGGCAATGATGTGGGGGTGGTTGAGTGACGACATGATCTCAATCTCTCGCCGAATGTGCATCAGATCTTGCTCATCTTTGATTTTGTCTTTCCGGATCAACTTGATGGCCACCTGGGAACAGAGAATGTTGGAGAATGAAGAGAAAGGTCTGGCAGCTAACAGTGTCCCGGAGGACACTCTCCAAGTCCTGACTGTGGTTTACCTGCTGCTGCTGCTACGGCCAAGGCCACAGGATGCACCCAGGGATGCCACTCCGACCTCCACAGGGGAAGATGGCAGAGAGGCTGAAGAGTACCTTCTCTAGGTGTGGTCCATGCAGCAGGAAGGAGTAAGGACCAGTGATGAGCAAGGAAGGTAACAACCATTCGGAAGGCTGATGCTTTGTGATTTACGTACATAGCAAATTTACCCTACTACACCATGAGGACAAGGATTTGCTCACCACTGGATCCCTGATGCCAAGCATAGTGCCAGGCACACAGCAGGCACTGCGCAACCATTTGTTGTGCTAGTAAATTAACCGGCCCTCCCCACAGCCCTGGGAGGTAGGCACAGAAAGTATCTTCATCCCCATTTATAGGCAAGGAGACTGGTACCCAGAGGGGTCAAGTGACCTGCTCCAAGTCATACTGTCACTAACTGGCACCGACTGGGATGAACCTGGACAGCATTATATTAAGTGAAGTGAGCCAGACGCACAAGGCCAAATGCTGTACGAGCCTATCTTTATGAGGTGACAGGAAGCGGAACAGAGGTGACCAGGGGAAGGGACTGGTGGTGGGATGAGCAGTGAGGGTTTAGTGGCTACAGAGGGTTTCTGTCCGGAGTGATGAAACGATGTGAGGAATGCATGGTGGTGATGGTTGCACAACATTGTAACTGTACTGCATGCCACTGAATTGGACACTGAAATGCTTAAAATGGTAAATTTTATGTTATCTATATTTTACCACAAAAAAATTTATGGAAAGAAAAAACCCCACACAGATCTCTTCGGTCCAGGGAAGGAATGTCCCTCTCCCAGCAACCGCGTCCTCCGGGCTTTGCTATCTTGTCTGTAAAGGTGAACATACCATAAAAGGACGAATGCTCCAGATGGTTTTCGTGGCAGGTCAGCAAGGGTGGAGGGCGGCGAGGGAGAATGAAGAAAGAGCTGCCAGATGCCCTTTCGGGAGAGCTCTGGAGGCTGAGGGGTCTCTGCCTCCATCCCACGCAGGCCAAGGTGACAGAAAGGGGAGAAACACAGCTGTGCAGTGTGTGTGTGTGTGTGTGTGTGTGTGTGTGTGTGTGTGTGCAGAAGACGTGGCCTGGGGAGCCAGGAGACCGGGTTCGTCCTCCAGGCTCTGTCCCTGTCCCCATGGGCAGTCCCACCCCTTCTCCGAGCCTCCGTTTTCTTTTCAGTGAAACAAACAGGCTGAACGGACCTGTGCGGTGCTTTCCCGCTTTGACTGTGAGATGAGCCACGCAAATGTCACCAAATGCCACAGCCTGAGAGGCTTTCCTCGCTGGCATCGGGTGCTAGGCAGGGGCGGGGTGTCACAGGGCTGGCCACTTCCTGTCAAGGCTGGTGCAGGGACATACAAATGGTAAACACAAGACTTCCCCTTCACGGGACACAGCAAGTTATGAGAAACTCGAAGGCACAGACTGAGGTAAACAGCTCCTCATTCAGTTTCCCAGGAGGGTTGGCATCCCCTCGAGGTTCAAAAGGAGACAGAAAAGGAAACCACTGCTGGAAGGGAGGGGCCTCTAATCCCCCCTTTCACAGGCTCGGGAGGCAGACAATGGCTTCCTGCTCACAGGGACAGCGACAGGAATGCGGAACAGCCCAGCGTAATCCCGTAAGAGGAGCTGCGGACAGTGCCCAGGGCCGTCACCCCGGCAACGGGCCATCGGCGCGCCCTCCTCCCCGGGAGCTGCCTCCCTGAAAGAGCGAGGCCCAGCTCCCTGCGTCCCTGAGCAGGACAAGGAGGACAATGGCAGCGGGAGGGTCTGTCACCATGGAGCCTCCCGCCAAGATGCTCTGGAGGCCCACGCTGCAGCTGCAGGTGCTCGCTGCACGCCCCCACCCCTTCTGCTCCAAACCACCCCCACGAGCTGTGCTGCAAAATCCCTGGTTTAGAATTGGACAGGGGGTGGGGATGGGGACAAAGGGGCTGGAATCCTCCATCAGCTCTGAGGTTTCAGCCTGGAGCGCGGCTCCTGCACACCACTCTCCCCAGACCCCTCTCCCCTCCCGGAAGACACGATTTTATGGACTAATTCTTTTCTCTCTAAATGTCTGCATTTTAATAATCAGACAATGGATAAAGTACTATGTACTCTTCAGATAAAGGGCTATAAAGACCTATTAACAGATAGTAAAACATAATACATGAATCACATACCTTGATAATGAGACAGAACTATTTGAGAGCTTAAGATGCACACATATGCAAAGGCTACGCACATCTTGGATGTACAGTTGTGTACACACAAATACAACAATGAGAGAAACGACCCTAGGCTTAGGAGGCAGAGGTCTCAAAAAGACAAGACCTAAAAGAAAGGAGGTGTCCTCACCACCCCCCGCCTTGAATAAAGGGGTCTGAGCCGTGCTAGAAACAGCACTCTGGTGGATAGATAGAGGGTATAAGTCAAACCTTGAGATCCATTTCTCTCAAATTTGGAAGCCTATGATTCTACATCAGAATTGTTAACCTCCATGGACAGTCCCATCCTCCTGTAAGCTTATGCTCTGGCCTCAGGGGGGAGGCCAAGGACCCCAATCATCTACATTAGGTCTTAGGAGAGCACAGTGTGGCTGGCACTTCCCAGGAAAGAAACAAGTAATGTGAGCAGGCCTCCACCAGTCCCTAAGCAGGTGACAGACCAGAAGAGCAAGGTGTCAGTGCCCTGGTGGGGCTGGGCCGCTGTTCCTCAACCTATCCCATGAGAAGGGCCCTTAGCTACCTGCTGGCTAGCCTGGCAAAGTAAATTAGATGCATCCAAAGCTCAGGCCTAGACACAGCTCCGCAATCGAAAGTCCTCAACAATTGTTTACTGGTGAACACGAATCGCAACCTAGATATATTGGGGACGTCATCGGGCTGGTCCCTGACCGATGGGGCCAGTGCCAGATAAGATTTTCTGCCTTTCTTCTTGGGCATGGGTGGAGAGGCAACCTCTGATACAAGCGCTAATTCGGAGGGACCTTTGTTCTCCATCTGCAAGGTAGTTGAACAACCATTCTCTAGAACAGTGGTTCTCAACCTTCCTAATGCCGCGACCCTTTAATCCAGTTCCTCATGTTGTGGTGACCCCCCAATTTCATTGTTACAAATTGAACATAATGAAAGCATAGTGATTAATCACAAAAACAACATGTAATTATGCATGTGTTTTCCGATGGTCTTAGGCAACCCCTGTGAAAGGGTCGTTCGACCCCCAAAGGGGTCGCGACCCAGAGGTTGAGAACCGCTGACTAGAATAAAAACATACTGACCAGAGCTGAATGGATCACCCAGAGGTAGAGAGATCACATGCCTGGAGACAATCCTGGTTCATCCCAGTAATATTACTGATAGGGACCCCTTCTTCTCCAAAGTACCCAGGTTTAGATAATACAGTATGGGGCCACTCTACTGAGAGGGAACAGGGAACCCAGACACAACAATTATATTAATGGACATGAGAACACTAGGTCTGTGGAGTGGGTGTCAAGAGTGGCAATCTTTCGTTGCCACTGCTTAACTCTGCAACTCAAGACGAGTCACTTAAATAATCTGGTCAACTGGTCTGGCTGGTTTGATTGTCCTCATCTGGAAAATGAAAGGTAATTTATTCTCCAAACACTTGCTGGACACCTACTATGTGCCTGGTGCTATGTTAGGAGTTGCGGATTTAGACAAAAACTGGACAGTCCCTCTACCAAGATCTTCAGTCCAGCGGTAGGACTGGCAATGCAAATCAACTCCAGTCGAGTGTGATGGGTGTGAAAACGGAGGCCCCTGCCTGCCAGGGGCTCCAGGAGCGCTGGAGAGAGCTTCCTCTGCCCGGAGGAGCAGGGAGAAAAGGGTTTCAGATCTTGATAGATGAGTGGGGTGTGCCCAGCCAAGGAGGGTAGGCTGGGGAGGGGCAGCAGGGGCATCCCAGGCAGAGAGAAATGTCTGAGCAAAGGCCAGAAAGAAAGGGGCCATTCACAAATTTGCACACCAGGATCTCTAAGCTCCCCTCCAAACGCCAGCTTTGTCTGCTGAGTGTCTTCAGAAATGGGTCAGCCGCTACTACGCCAGGAAGGTGCGGGCCCAGGATTGTTATAAAGAGCTTGTTCCAAGGCCCTATGCTATGTCTCTGTTAACCTGCCGGAGCCCAGCTCCTACTGGTACCAGCCCAGGGATTTTCTCGTTCCAGTGGCCCTACCCCATGTCGCAAATGGCAAACACTGCAGAAGAGGTGCACCGACTCTTCGAAGGTTCCCTGATCTACATCAAGGCAGAGTCAGGATCCAAGAGGGAGAGGTGTTCCCTGGAGAAGCTGCCATCTCAAAAGACAAAAGATCCTTGCAGATGCCCTGCCCTGCCTCCAGCTCCCTACCTCCCGCCCCTGGAGCAGGGAATGCCCCACACCCTGCCCTGGGCCAAGCTGTACACTACCACCAGCCA
Organism: Myotis myotis; assembly: GCF_014108235.1. Classification (NCBI taxonomy): domain Eukaryota; kingdom Metazoa; phylum Chordata; class Mammalia; order Chiroptera; family Vespertilionidae; genus Myotis; species Myotis myotis. The sequence continues at coordinate 8,714,822 of NW_023416322.1, forward strand.
CCCCCATCCCACTTATACAAACACTGGGGAGATGGGTGCTGGGGCTCAATTGGTTAAACACTGCCCCTACCCACCCCCCAACTCAGATCAGGAATGATCTGGACTCAGGAGAGGATGGCAGAAAGGTCTTAGAAAAACAAGACCTAAAGGTGCTGGTCCCAGGTCCCAGGAAAGTGGGTGCAAACTGGGCATCTCAAGGTCCTTGGCTCCTCTCTGACCTTTCGTGAAGCAGCTGCCATCTGGGAGGTGGGGCAAGGAGATGGAGGATGACCCACTTAGATAATGGAGGAGAGGCTGAGCTGGGCTGGCCTGGGCTGGGCAGAGTGGGGATGAGCCTAGAGTGTGGGTGCTCACCACCCCACCAAGCCTGCCAGAGAACCAGCCAGGGAGAGGAATGGGCTCCAGGAATGAGGGGAGCCTGAGCTGCTTCCCCTAAACCACATGTTGTGCCCACCCCTCCTTGCCACCCTCCTGCCCACTCTGCCAGGTTGCTGGGCAAGGCACTTCCCTGCCCAGCTCTCTTGTGTGGTTTGGCCAGAGCCCAAGGACAAGAGTCGCCCGCAGCCGGAGCCTCCTCCCTGCTGCTGAGCAGGCAGGTGCAGGAGGCACTGGGAGGGCAGCTGGCCAGGTGGGAGCCCTTCTCTGGAGTAGGGGCTGAAGGAGAGACTAGGACTTTGAACAAAGCAGAGAGCAAAGTGGTTAGACGTAAGGAAACTGAGCACGGCCCAGTCTCTTGCTCAGGGCAGACAGACCCAGGATGGACGCCTCCCGGAGAGGGGAGGGTCTAGTCAAAGCAGCCTCGCTGGGATGACACTGTATCAGCTACTGTGCTCAGCACTTGACAATATATTATCTTATTTAAGCCTGTGAGAAGACCATGCAGTAGGAGTTACTATCACCCCACTTTACAGATGAGGAAACTGAGGTACAGAGAGGTCACAGAACTAGTGAGCAATAGAGGCAGGATTTTGAACTTTGCAGCCTGACTCTGAGTTAAGCAGCCTTCCTGACAAGGTAAAAACCAGGAATGTAGTGTAGTTCACCCACAACCAGGATCCTTCCTAGGCAGTGTGTGTGGGAGTCGGTTCTCAGTGATCCTCCAACTGCCTGAAGCTCTGCGAAGGTGACTGGAGATGACTGTTGGAATGACAAAACACACTGAGATAGGCAGGGCCCAACTGAAGGCCGACTCTCAGACCAAGACTCAGTAGTGGTGACCCAGGACTGGGGGTGGTCAGATCAGGGGCCTATGTCGCAGGCATGCCACTAACCAGCCACTGAACAAGTCTCCTCTCCTCTCTGGGCCTCAGTTTCCCCATCTGCCAGTGAAGGAATAGGACCATCTCAGTCATATTCAAATCCCAACAAGCCATTTAATATGTCAGACAGAAGCACCTCTGCCCCAGATCATTAGCCATTTGGACCCCCCTCATGTTCCTCATGGAAGCCCTTGGAGGTTAAGACTTCCGTGCAGATCATCCCAAAGGCTCTGGTCAACCCTACCAGCGGGTGTTTTTCTCTTTAGGGGGAGGTGGAGTGAGGGGGCTGGGACGGTCACAGGAGGAAATGTCATCGGGACACCAGGAATGTACTTGGAGACTAGAAGATCCTGAGCAAATATTTGTTTTTCCTTTGATGCCCTCCTGGAGTAGCCATTAGTCCTGCCCACCTGCCCCTCTCTCCGGACAGTCCCATCCAGCCCCTGACAAGCTCATCTAGGCAGGCTGGGGATGGGAAAAGGCCTGGAAAAGTGGAGAGAAAAGTGGGATGCGAGTCACCCAGCAGGTCTTCCTCCGAATTTAGCCTCTACCAATAATCTCAGTTCATTTTGAGGGGGTATCTTGGGCGGCTCCCACGTCTCTCTCTCCCATTGAAGATCCGGAGGTTGGTCTCTCTTCAGGGGGGACAGTGAAGAGGCAGGAATGGGGGCGGGGGGGAGAGGACTCCTCTCCAGAACTGAGGAACCATTAGTGCAGCAGGCAGCTGCTCCACAAGGAGAAGAGACCCTGAGCAAGTGCCCAGCAGAAGCACAGGACGTCAATGGACCAGGGAGGTTCAGAACAGGTCCCATTCCTACAGATCTCAGCTCCCTGCATGGGGCGGGGAGTACCTTCTGGAGTCAGTGCTCTGATATAACAAGAGCTGGACTCCCTGCCTACAGACACTGTGATTTGAAAACTGAAAGTGGGTTTATCTCATTCCAGAATCAATAAGATCTCTCTATTGCTCCACACCCCACCTCCTGCCTTCCTCCCTCTCTCTCCTACTAGTATATGCGGTGACCTAGGTCAAAAGCCTGATGTGATCTATAAACTTAAATTTCAGTTTCCCAGTTTTGGGGCCCTCCAGACCTCCTAATCCAACCTGCCCCCCACAACGAGCTATTTCCCAGCTAAGCCCCTGACAAAGCCTGAGCCCAGGAGCCTGAAGCCTGAAGCCTCACCAGGCCCTCACACTTTATAGAAAGAGAAAGAAAAGGAAAGTCAGGAAGTACATGATTGCCCAATAGCTGTAACCTGGCAGCAGGCAACAGGGGACCATGCCAGGCATTAGCAGAAAAAACATACCCGGTCTTATTGACGGGGCCATAAATCCATCCCCTTTTGCCAGCATCCACTCTCCTTCACCAATGAAATGACCTCTTGAATTTCAAACCAGCTACTGGCTGCTAAAGCAAACAATCTGGGGAGGCGACTGCAGCCATAGCCGATAGGGCAAACCATGGCTACACACACACACACACACACACACACACACACACACACCCCTGTGCGTCCACACCTCTCATAACCAGCACCCAACTGGATTTGGCAAAACAATCCCTAGAGCACCTGACCTAAAAGGCTTGCTAAAATACAGATTATTTGGTCCCATCCAAGACCTTCAGGATAAAACCCTGTGGGTGTGGAACCAGAGAATAAGGATTTCAAACAAGCATCCCCGTTGACTCCTATGCATATTAAACTCCAGTTTGAAAACCACTGTTCACTAACGTTCGGCAAGCCTGCCACTCTTTCAGATATAAGCATCAGTTCTCACTGTGGTTTCTTCATGTCAGAACAATTTACACTCGCACTTGCTTCTCATTTAATCCTCAGAGCAGCTTGTGAGGGAGGCTGAGGTTTCTCCGTATTTGCAGAAGGGGAAACTGAGAGTACAGAGATAACTTAATTGCTCAAGGTCCCACAGATTACTACTATTACTACAACATGTACACACACACACACACACACACACACACACACACACACACCAAATTAACAGGAGACCTTCCTGAAAAGGCCTTGGATCCAAAGGTATCTTGGGGCACCCTGGACCTTGCACCAGAGCCTGGTTTCACATTTCTCAGAATAAAAAACTCATCATATTGCTGGTGTTGCTTAGTGGTTGAGTGATGACCTATGAACCAGGAGGTCAGAGTTGGATCCCAGTCAGGGCACATGCCCGGGTTTTGGTTTCGATCCCTAGCAGGGGGTGTACAGGAGGTAGCCTATCAATGATTCTCTTTCATCCTTGATGTTTCTATCTCTCTCTCCCTCTCATTTCTCTAAAATCAATAAAAATATATTTTAAAAAAAAACCTCATCATACAGAAACTTCGGCTCACTCTTAGATTTAGAAAGGACTTCGGTGTCGAACCTACCCCCACCCCACCCCTGTGCAGACCTCCGTAGTGTGCTGGGCTGCCAGACTCGCAGAACTGAGTTGAGAACTGGAGGCCTCACTCATTCATTCAAACACACACGTTTACCAGTACTAACCCCCTGCTAGGATCAGGTGCCTTCTACTTCCTCTCCCCATTCCACTCTATTGGGAGTCTGTGCCAAGCAAAATCCAACTCAAGTTCCATCTTCTATAGGGAGACTTCTCATCTCTAAGGACGCTATTAGACTTCTAGGCACCCTGCACCAGCTGTCCGCCTCACTCACTGGCCATCATCACACGCTGCCCGGTGTTGTTGGGGTTCTCAGGTCCACGACCATTGTCCGTGCAACCATGGACAGACACATCTGCAATACACACCCCCACCGCCCCCAGCCCCGCGATCTCAGCTTGGTGAGGACCGCGTGGAGGGGCCACTCCCCGGAGCACGGCGCGAGCCCCCGGCCCAGCCCGAGCCGCCCGCCGGCCGGCACCGCGAGAGGGAGCCGCACTCACCAGGCGCCCCGAGCCCTCCCGCGCCTTCTTCACTTTGCCGTAGGTGCCCTTGCCCAGGGTCTCCAGGAACTCGTAGCGGTGCCGCAGGTTGTGCTTGTGGTGGTGCCGCTTCACCGCCTGCTTCTTCATCACCGGCTTGGGCGACTGGAGCCCGTCGGCCAGGGCGGCGGCCGCCGGAGGAGCCGGGCCGGGCCGCCGAGGGAGAGCCAGCGACTCCATGACCAGCAGGAGCTGGGAGAGGGCGGAGTGGGGGCCGACTGCGGGGGTAGATCTAGGGCACACGTCCCGCACCCCGCACGGGAGCCCACAGCCGCCTCGGAGCGCGCGTCCAGGCACCGCATTCCAAGTTGTTATAAATGCTCGGAGCCCGACGCCCTGGCCACACCCCACCGCGTCCATTGGCTCGCTCGCCGGCTTTGTGTGACCGGGGCCGTGCTCATTGGTCGCCCAGGCCCCCGGCCCCGCCTCCTCTCCGCCGCGCTGCACGGAAAGGTGTCAATGGGGCCCCGCCCACCCCCGCCAACCTTTCGGACCTCACTGACCACCAGTGGCCGCGGACCACCGGCTGGCGACCGCTGGGCTAGAGGACAACGGTGGAGGCTGCTGGGGGCGTTGCCTGGAAACTTTGAGGGGCCCTGGAACTGCTCTTGCTTCTGAGTGGCGCTTGGTCCTGATTAGGGTCACCTGTTGTCTATATATATATATATATATATATATATATAGAGAGAGAGAGAGAGAGAGAGAGAGAGAGAGAGAGAGAGAGATCAATGATGACAGAGAATCATTGGTTGGCTGCCTCCTGCACGCCCTCATTGGGGATCGAGCCCGCAACCAGGCTTATGCCCTTGACCTAGAACCTGGGACCCTTCAGTCCACAGGCCGACGCTTTATCCACTGAGCCAAACCAGCTAGGGCTGTTGTCCTTCTATTGTGCTGTGTTCTCAGTGAGCAAGGGGCAATCTGACAGGACTAGAAGTCACCCAAGTATTTCTCCATCCTGGTAATTTGCATCTCTCAAGCCAAAATCTATAAAGTCACCACTTCTTTAATACTATAGGGAAAAGGAGGGTGGGATGGGATAGAGGTAGGCTCCAGCTAGGTGGGAGGGCTAGCTGTTCCAGGCTTCTGAGTTCATCTGTCTTCAGTTAGATCAACCTTGATTGGATCTCAGACATGCGGTTCTAGCAAGTTCTTACCTCTCCATCAAAGAAGGCTTCTAGCATTGAATGGGCCTTCAAGATGTGGTGGGATTTATAAAGTGTTGGAAGAAGGTGGGAAGAAGCAAAGGGAAACATTCATTCATTAAAAAAAAAAAAAATTACACTCCCATTACTTAACTTGTGTCTCTAAATTCATAAATTGTTCCTCCAAGGTTTTCCTCTCTGATTTTGGAGTCAGGAGGGCTGGTGGTAGGTCATGAGCACCAGGGCCATGCGGAGTGTCATTTAGAGTGAAATCAGAATAGCCACAGGTTCTCCTCCTGCCCTAACATTTCCCCTTGTCTCCATGACAACCCAATCCTGTGAAGTGAGTATCATTCTGCCCAAGGCCTCACAACGGATAAGAAACTGGGGGCAGATTCCCAGGAGGGTGGTGCCTTCAGCTGTGTCTTCAGGGCATGCTGAGGATCAAGAGCGACTACATGCCCAGTGACTGAGTTTTGTATTTAGTGTCTGCCTACTTTCTTACTTCCACTGATGCTCTGATCTGCTCTAGTGGGAGTTAAGGATGGAGAATGGGGCCCTTTGCCCCCTTGTGGCTGGAGAAGATCCACTTATGCAGTAAATCAACCCCCTTCCCCAAATCTGAAGGGCTATAGGAGGGGGGGGGGGCAGTTTGGGGCTCTTCCCTCTACTGGCCCCCTCTTGCTCTGGGTTGTCTTCGAAAATAGATTGCGCCCCAGGTGACAGTTCCCCTGACCTTCTGTTTCCTTTCTCCCTTGAGATCTGCATCCATCCCTAGGGGCTCAGCTAGCTGGGATCATCCAGATGGATAAGGGCTCTCAGGTGGAAGTATGGGTAATATAAGAGCAAGCACAGGGCACAGTGTTGGGAGACCTCAGTTCTAGTCCTGACATCCCAACCGGTTCTGTGGCCTTTTATCAACCACTTATTCATTCTACAGATACTGGGTGCTGGGCCTATGGATAGGATGGTGACAAGATAGACATGGTCTCTGTCCTCAGAAAATTCTCAGTCTAGTGAGAAATAAACAAGCCGATCTTAGAGGAAGATGTGCCCAGAATGGGGGAAACAGAATCTCCTTGGGGGGTGTGACAGGATGGAGCCCTTAGACCAGGCAGGAGGAGTGCGGGAAGTCATCCATTGTCTTCACTAGCAGAGAGGTGTGGACAAGGATCCCGGAAGGCTGGCGACCCTTGAGCTCTGGCAATGGTCAGGGCTGTGCACCCACTGTTAGTCCAGACAATGGTAGCTGAAGCAACTTCCCCATTTACTATTGTCAATCCTTGCTGATGGGCTACTCTGCCTGTTACTGGAAATTGCCTGCCTAAGGGCCATGGGTGGATCCCAAACCAATAAAAGGTTGGCGAGGCCTGAGCACCAGTGGAAGTCCTTCCCCTTGAGTTGGACTTGCCCGCCTGGCCCCCCAATATTTCCAAATTATTATTTCTTGTCTTGTCTCTTTCATTTGCGTGCGGACCTCTTCCAGATCCTGAACCCTGAGCCACGCGGGACGTGAGGGGAACGAACAAACAAAAATAAACAACTTTACACAGAGGAGGTTGGTCGGGGCAGCTTCCTGCATACACGGTCTTTCAAGCTGAGACCAGCAGGGTGTGAGAAGCGAACCAACATTTCCTCATAAGAAAGATGAAAGAATTATACAGCCCTGGCCAGTGTGGCTCAGCGGAGAGAGCGTCGGCCTGTGGACTGAAGGGTCCCAGGCTCGATCCCGGTCAAGGGCATGTACCTTGGTTGCGGGCACATCCCCAGTGGGGAGTGTGCAGGAGGCAGCTGATCGATGTTTCTCTCTCATCGATGCTTCTAACTCTCTATCCTTTCCCTTCCTCTCTGTAAAAAATTCAATAAAATATATATATTTTTTAAAAAAAGAATAATACACATGAGCCTCAGATTCTCTTTCATGCTCAGACTCCCATGAATGCTTCCAGGTGTCCCCAACACCAAAGGACACTCAATGGACGCTATGAACCACAGGAATGCAATGGAATGGACAGGCTAAAGTGAAAGCAACTACAGATGAGCGATTTCCTTCCCTCCATTATCCGGGAAACTGTGATGGCAGTTGGGGGGTAGGTCTCCCATCCCTGCGGCCTCTTCCCCACCCCCACTTCAGCTTCCTCTGACCAGAATGTGAATCTCCATTTAGGGGCAAACTGTGGATGACCAGACACCTCAGAGAAAAGCAATCTCCCCTGTCCCAGCCGAGGAGCAGCCTGACGGCTCCTGTGGGGGCTACAGGACGGCCCGTGTATCTGGCTGGTGTCTGTCCGCAGCAAACAGGCAAGGGAGGCAGACAGGCGACTCGGAAATGATCTTCCCTGCTGAAACTCAACTCTCAAATTCCTTAGAGGGAGACCTGAATGCCTGATAGGGAAGCTGATTACATCAGGTGACTCAGCTGCCAGCAGATCCTGGGGAATTCCTGGGCCATGTGCTCCGAAATGCGGGGAATCTGGGCTGAGCTGTTTTGATCCTGCCTGTCCCGCTGTCCAGTCCTCGGAGGAGGAAGCCTACCCCCACCCCCCACGCTGACATTTAATCACTGATCCAAGTCAGAAGGGCTCAGTCTAGTGAGAAATAAACAAGCAGATCGTATCTGGGGATAACCATTCATTGGGCCTACTAGGTGCCCCACGGGGAAAACTATTAGGAACAAGTGTCTGTCCCAGTCCTTACACGTGGGGCCATTTGTGTGTGTCTGTGGATCTGGACTCCTGAGGGGAGTGTTAACATTCGGTTCAGAGTAAGGACTGCGGTGATATGTGGAGTGCAGGGTGCTTGCAGGAGGGGGTGAGGTGGGAGTGGGGAGTCAGACAGGTTGCATGAAAAAGAAATTCTCTGGAGTCTTGAGGGGTGCCTAAGAACTAGCTCCCCACTCTCAGGAAGTTTACCGTTTAGTAAGGGGAATAAGATGAACACACAATTTACTGTATAACTCAAGGCAGAAAGTGGGAAGACTCTCAAGATCGGTACAGCGTGCCATATGGGGCTTAAAGGATGGGTCTTCAAGGGCTTTGAGGGAGGCCTCACGGGAGGCAGATTGGGCATTGGAGGGGTGCCCTCTTGGAGGGAGGGTGGGATTTGGTAAACTGAGGAAAAAGCCTTCAGGGCTGGGGTGGAGTGGGGGTGAGGAGTGGGAGCGTGGGGAGGAGATGCTGAGAGTGGTGGGGATAGAAGAGAGAGTAGAGAAGGGTCAGCTGACTGCTCTCTGTATCTGATGAGCTAACGCCTCCCTTGGAATTTGCCTTCTTATAGCTGTCCGAGCCCCTCTTCCCTTTTCTCTGGAAAAAGGGCTGCTGCAGGCTGGAGGCTCAGCTTACCATCAACTTTCAATTTGAGACCTCAACCATTAAATTCCCTTTCCCCAGAACTCTGAGGGTGACAGTCACCCCGGGTGGTGAACTGTACAGCCTTTCAGGTGCTGACCTTCCCCTCCCAGGGCCTGGCGGAACTGCCTAGATAGGAACCTGCCCGCTAGAAGAGGTAGGAGTCAAAAGAGAGGGTTGTAGATCCTGGAACAAATTGGGATTGCTGACTCAATGCTGCCCTCTTCTGACCAAAATAAGTCTAGCAAGTTTTATGGGATGCCCAAAGCTGTAGCACAACTTGGGGTCCCTTAGGCCATTTGTTCCTTCAAGGATTCAATCATTGGTTCATTCACTCACTCATTCATTCATTCAGAAAATATGTACTGAGCAACTACAATAACAGGCATAATGATAAATCTAACCTTTACTGAGCCAGCCAGGTTCTGAGTGAGCATTTTGGATCCAGAGTCATGCCCCACACCACCCGCCCCCAGCTGGGAGTAACGGAGCGGGAGGCAAACCCTGCCAGTCCAATGTCACAGCTTGTTCCTAAGGGTTGCATTGTCTTGTGATGCCAACTGGGCCCGAGAAATAGAAGATGGAACTAGTGAGCTGCTCACAATCTAAATCCTGGTAAGGCTCACCAGGAATTTAGGGGGATTTTGTGCTGCAAATACCAAAAACCGTCCCCAAGCTCTTGACTGCAATGGGAACTTCATGTTATTCGCTGTCCAGGCCTAGGAGGGATGTGACCCACGAAGAAGCTAGCTCTTCTCCCCAAGCCAGAGAGTTCCCTGTCTCCCTGACTGAAGTGGCAGGGAGAGCACACACAGACGGACAGAAGTCAGGAGTCCTGGGTTCCAGTCCTTTTTTTTTAAACCACCAACCCACACTAGAGTCATGACCAAGGACTTTCACTCTTGGGGGCAGTTTCCTCATCTATAAAAAGGTATTTGGCCCTGGCCTGTTTGGCTCAATGGATAGAGCGTCAGCCTGTGAACTGAAGGGTTCCAGGTTTGATTCCGGTCAAGGGCACATGCCCAGGTTGCGGGCTCGATCCCCAGTTAGGGGGCATGCAGGAGGCAGTCAATCAATGATTCTCTCTCATCATTGATGTTTCTATCTCTCTTTCCCTCTCCCTTCCCCCCCCGAAATCAATATATATTTAAAAATCATTTGGATAAATCAACTCCGCGTTCCATTTCCACTCTGCTGTAACTTCCCTGCAATATCTAAGTAGGAACAGATTAGAAATCTCAGTCACTCAGCTCTTTTGTTCACCTGGTAACTGACCCCTTCACTAGTAGATTCAGGAGCCCATTCCCTCTCCCACCCCCAGACTTGCATGTTGCGGGTGCTCTGCTCTGCCGCTAATTGGCTATGACTGTCTTCCCTCGGCAACTCTGTAGAGGAGAATGGTCCTCGCATACAGCGAACACACGGCGTGCTAGCCACTGCGAATGAGTGCAATCCTCACTGCAACTCTAAGAAGCCGGTGATTGTCTTCATCGCACAGCTGAGAGCATGGAGACCCTGAGCAACTGAATAACTGCCTCTGGGGGCTCACGAAGCTGGCAAGTGGGGGAGCCAGATCGAAGCCCTGGCCACCTGGCCCTGGAAACAGTGCTCTCAGCCATCATGCTGTGGCTTAGAGCGGCTTCCTGGTTTGCCCAAGGCTCACATAGACTGTGCTTCTTTTTTGCACATTTTTATTGATTTCAGAGAGGAAGGGAGAGGGAGAGAGAGGAGAGATAGAAACATCAATGATGAAAGAGGATCATGGATTGGCTGCCTCCTGTAGCCCCCTACTGGGGATCGAGCCCGCAACCCAGGCATGTGCCCTTGACTGGAATCGAACCGGGGACCCTTCAGTCCACAGGCCAGTGCTCTATCCACTGAGCAAAACTGGCTGGGGCTAGACCACGCTTTTTGATGTCCCAGTTTACTCACCCCGCAATGTGGTTCATGACCGCCTCCTGGGCTTGCTGTGGGATGAAAGGAGATGTGAAGCCTGCCCCCATCACGTCAGATTGATGGTTTCCCATAGTCTGCTTGGGGTCTCTTCAGGGCTCTTGTCCCCTCAAATCTCCTCCCCCAATCCTGGCAGAGACCCAGTGTGTGTGTGTTGGCGGGGATCAGGGGGGTGTCTATGACAACAAGGGGCTTATCAGGCTCCTTAAGCTACAGCTGCTATGACTGGGGACGGAGGACAGTTAAGATAAGCTCAGAGCTAGGAAGTGACCATGAAAACTGGCCACGGCTGGAGTGCTGTGTGTGGGAGGAGGGAGCAGCCTGACTTGGCAGAGAGGAAAAAGGGCCTTTAAACTGCTATCAGAGATGTTTTTTAAACGCCAGACAAGGGGATTCTGAGAGATGGGAGGCGGGGTGGGTGGATATTTGTGCAGATTTAGTCTAGGGCTTCGGGTCAGTGGTTTTGAAAGGATCTCCTCATCTCATTGTTAACGGCAAAACCAAAAGGTCTTTGTCTTTTTCTGGCCCGCACTCCCGTGTCCAGTCCTGGCCTCTGAGGTGTGGACCTCGTGCTGTGGGGAGGGAAGTGGAGGGACCTTGCTCACGACAGGGAAGGTTTCATGGCTCATCCACTGGGCACCAGGAGTCGCCATGTACTTTCCACTGACTAACCCTGCTGTACGCTTGTTGGAAGTCATCTGGGATCCTTGATGGACTGAGATGGGGTATAAATAAATATAAATAAAGACAATCCTTCATCTTTATGGGGGGTCAACACTTTCACATCCACTATTTTATTGATCCTCCACTAACTCTATGAAGTGGGGCCTTGGGTCAGATCCTGCGATACAGGATCTGTTGATATGGCTGAGGCAGTGGGTACATGAGTCTCAGAGTAGAAGTCAGAGGACGGGGTTCTACATCTAGTCTGCCCCTTGCTGGCCACATGATGGGGGTAGATGTCTCTGTCTCCCTGGTCCTTAGGTCCTCAGTGATCAAAGGGGACCCTGCACGGGGGGCTCTCTGTAAACTGTTAAAGGCTCCCTCCCAGCAACCCGGGGGTTATGGTGGTGGGTACTGGGCTCAGGGCTCAGGACTCCATACTCCCTTGAAGGGGCTGAGTATCTTCTTCCTCCGGGCTCTGCCTCCACAGCGGCCAGAGAGGACAAGGCAGGGCAGGGCATGGGCTGTGTGCCCAGGAGGGAGCGAGGGAGGTCTGTCCAGTGCCGCCTCCCTGCCCCGTGCCTGGCTCCCACTGGCAATCTGAGCCCTTGGCCTCCCACGCTGGTCCTGGCCTGGAAATCCCAAGCAAAGCACATTCCTCAGCCAGGTCCCCAGCTCCTAGCCGTGTTAAGGGAAGAAGGCGGGAGGCAGCATTTCACTTGGCCCTGATCACAGATGGGTGCTGGGGGCTGTAGCCTGGATGAATAGGGCTGGTTGCCCCCTACCCCCACCACAGTGTATAAAAAGCCCAATCTTGACCTATGACACTCCTGTCAGAGACCCAGAGCTGGCAGCAAAGAGAGAGGGCAGCCCATCCCTAGGCAGGAGGTTTGAAATACCGCTGATTCCTGGGCCCGATCCTGTACCAGCCACAGGCTGTAGATGAGCCTGGAGGTTCATCTTCCAATGTCCCATGTGGATGAAGTCTAGACTCCTTAAGGCCCAGGTTGATGTGCCTGCCTGCACTGCCAACCCCGTCTCCTTAGACTCTCCAAGTGGTGCTGTCCCCCCAGTAAATCAAACCCTTTCCCCCAGTGGGTTTGTAAACCCCTTTACCTCTCCTTCAATAACAGAAATAACAGTGGAGCTACCCACCCAATGTAAGTGAATTATTTTATGTGAAGTAGGGGGCTCGTAACCTCATAGCGAGGCCTTCTTTTGCCCAGTTGACAAATAAGGAAACTGGGACTCAGAGAGGTTAACAACATCCCAAGATCAATTAGCACAAGACAGACATGATTCAACCCATCCCTCTTGCTTCAAAGCCTGGGGCCCTCCTCCTCTGCCTGGCTGGTCTTCCTCTTCTTTCAGAGTGCACTTTGAGATCTGTTTTCTGGAACTCTGCCCTGACATCCACAGTTTGGCTGGGCTCTCTGTAGCCACCACGGGTGAGTCGCTTCTGGGCTGTGCTAGCAAAGGCTGACAGCGATCTCATCTCATTAAACAGTGACTGCAGATTTAGTCCCATCTGCCTCTCCAGGCTGCAACTGCTGGGCGGCAGGAACCTGGAACCGGTACCGAGCCAGGCACAGGATAGGCGTCCAGGTTTAAACAAAGCAGTGGACGAGCCAATGGAATGGAACAGCTAGAAGGGAACTTTCCTTGAACATTAGCGCAGGACTGTTCTATGCTCAGTTCATGTTACCCCTTCCCAGTCTTTCCTTGTCAATCCTCATCTGAATTCCTTGGGATAGAAAGTCTTTGTCCTTCGAGGTTTGACATTTGGGACCTGAAGCTACGATAGCGCAGTTGATTTTCTCGATTTTCCTGGGTGCTATTTCATTGGAGGGATTGCAATGTGGTCATAAGTTTTAGAATCAGACCTTGTTCAGTCACTTACCAGCTTGTGACCTTGGACAAGGTACATAACCTCTCTGAGCCTTAGTTTTCTGATCCACAAGATGGGATGATCCTACCTGCCTCACAGAGTGGATCTGAGGAGGAAGCAGGGCTCTGCTACCTTGTGCGATGGCATCACAGTGGCTCTCGTTTTGTAGATTGGGACATGAAGATAAGAAAGGAGTGGGAACTTCCCAGAGTAGATGGTGACAGGAAAGCCTGTTGAGGTGGGGAGAGGAGTCAGGCCTGGAGCCATACCATCCAACCCTAGATCCTGAGCTGCCTCCATGGCACCATGAGGTATGGCCATGAGGTTTGCCACTGCATGTTTCCTACTTCCCTGGCACCCCCAAAATCTTCCCAGAATGGACCTCCACGAGGTGAGTCCTCAGAAGATACCAGCGTTGGCCCTGGGTGGCCCTCACAGTGGCTAATCCCCCATTCTCATAATGGAAAGAACCTTTTAGGGTTGGCTGTATCCCTAAGGTTTCGACCATCTTAACACACCTCAGTCCCATCCACGGATCTGGCACCATTTTGTGCACATGGAAAGCCCCATACACCCCACCTACACACATGCTAGGCTTGGCTTCCTCTAGGAAAGAGTGTGGGGAACCCCTTTTTTGGAGAAGGTGGCGAGGACAGTGCAGAAATGGAAGTGGAATGGGGAGACCAAACCAGGGCTTCCCTTAATGCGCTCTTCCACCCTCAGTACCTGCGGCTCCTCAGCCCCATTTTCTAACAGTTATTTCAGGGGGCTGAGCTGAAATAGGGGTGTCCAGAATCAATAGAAAAGGCCTCTCTGCAGTCGGCTCACCAGGGGGCACCCGTGGCTACAGGATGCCTCTAGCTGGGCGGGAAGGCAAGGCAGGGCCAGCAGGTGGCAGTACCCTTCTAGGGACCATGTAAGGACAAAGGCCAGGTGCCAGAGGAGAAAAGGCCCAGCTCTGAAAGTCCCCGGTTCCACTTGTGCAGCTCAGCAGCGTCCCCGCCTCTGGGAGGTGACCCCCAGAGTCCCTGCCCCAGATCCAGGCAGACAGGCAGGCGTTGGCCCTCTGTTCCTGCCTCATGAGAAACGAGCGAACATCGGAACATCGCGTGTTCTCTGGCTCCCCCGCAGCCACACAGGAGCAGGTCTTTTTTCCTGTCTGTATCCCTGGTGCTAGCACAGCTTTTAAAAATCCCTGGGAATCAGAGAGAGGTGCTCTACCAGCTAAAAGGAGGCATGTTCTTCAAGTTCTGGGGCCAGACAGAAATGAGCTGAAGCTAAATGCATGGGAGCTGGATGTGAGGAGCAGCCTGAAGCCGTCAGTCACTGAACGCAACCTTTTCTCAACCCATCCGCGGAGTCTCCATTCTTTTGAAAAGGAAGCTAGGCTGTTTTACTGGAGGTGAGGTGCCCAGGTGGGGGAGTGCTGGCTTGACAGCAGAACCTCTTCAGAGGGCACAGCCAGGAATAGGTGGCCCCTTGGGACCCTCTTTAGCCTGAGAAGGTCAGAGGGACTGTTTCACGGGCACCCCCTCTAACCATCAAGACACCAGTCCACCCCACCCGGGTACCAAGATGCCAGGGAAGGTAGGAATATAGATTTTAATCATTGTGCTGCTGCAGATAACCGGAGTGCAATGAATCCATCCTTTGTGGATTTTGGTGCCACAGTGTAAATGAGGTTTCACACGGAAACACTCTGGGGCTATTGGTGACAGAAGGGCCAGGCCTTGGTGGGGAGGGGTGGCAGAAGGAGAAACAGTGAGGAGAGGAGCGGGGAGCAGAGGCTGGGTGGAGTCGGCTCCTTCCCCAGCATCACATTCCCATCGAGGGCCCTGGAGAGGCCCGGGTCCTTCCTGGCCAAGGCTGCCGACAGGGATCAGTCCATGACTTCCCTTCCAACTCAGCTGCCTCTGAGGCCAATTCTTGCTGCAGAGATGAGGTCCAGGGCAGGCTCACAGTTGACCACCACATGGGGAAGGGATGTAGGCCAAGGGAGAGAAGAGGCATTTGGGTGTCCCCAACCCTTCTCCATTTTCCATCCTAAGAGCCCCTCAAACTCATTGAGAGCTGGGGAAGGACAGCGGCAGCAGCTCATCCTCTGGAGATGGGGAGAGTGGGACTCAGAGAGGGGCAGGTAGCGGATACTGCTGTACATTTCTCTGCCTGAGCAGTAAATGAGGACTCTCCCCCGAGGTCCGCTGAGCTCCAACCAGGGGCTGGAGGTCATTGGGACTTCCTAGAGTTTCCTAGGATGTGGTAGGATTAGGAGGTGGAGGGAGGTCGTTTAAGCCCCAGAGCCTGGCCCCACTGGCAACAGGGAAGTAGCCCAAACTGCTTTGACAAGACCACTCCTCTTGTCAAGAGTCAGGTGATCCGGTCCAGGGCAAAGGCGCCGGGCCCAGGACAGCTAGGAGTCAGAGACACACAGGGCTTCGACCGCGTCACTCAGACCCTGGTTGACGCCCCCCACAGCCAGGAGGCAGTTCTTGACGACGATGCTGGAGCAGGCACAGCGGGGCGTGGGCATGGCTGGGAGCACCTCCCACTTGTTCTTCCCTGGGTGGAACGCCTCTGCCGTCTCCAGGACAGTGGGTTGGTTCCCTGAAAGGGAACCAGAACTTACAAGGGAGTCCAGCCACCCATCCATGCCTCGCAGTCACCCCACCTCCCTCGTTCCCACTAGTAGAAGCCAAGCAGCCTCAACTTCCTAAACTGCCCCTCCCTACCCCGGGCTAGTAGCTTTGGTCAAATAGCCACTTTGCCCTCCCTAGTTGCCATCTTTTCATGTCTTCATGAGTAAGCTTTCTCTCCCCGATCTCCCGCTTTTACCAGAAGTTTCTAGATGCTGTTACCTCCCTGCCTTGTACGCAAAGCAGCCCACGTGGTCTAGCTCTCACTGTGCTCCTTTTATGAGGCAGTGAACTGGAGTCTGTCCACGATGAGTGAACGCTGGCTGCCTGCTGAGTGAAGCCCGCTGCCCATGTTTCTCTCTCCCCTGCTGCTGCTGGGGTTCTGCCTCTGGGAGGGAGGGTAATACAGCACGTCCTGAATTCATCGCACTAACATGTGTGATCAAATTGCTTCCTATTCCCTGACGGAGCTGGGAATCCAGGGAGACGATGTGGTCAGAGAGGACCAAGGCCAATCCCCGCCACACTCCTGCCTCTGTCATTCCTGGCCAGGGCCCCCAGGGGTCTGTGCTGAGCACCCGTGTTACATGGTCATCAGTATGTTGCTGATGCTCTCTGGCCTCCGGGTTCCTTGTGTAAGGGGACAGAAAGACTACATCGGGGCCCACATGCGGACACGTGCAGTCCAGGCTAGGAGAAAGGAGTGTTGTGAATTCTTAGGAACAAAGCAGAGGCGGGCGGAGTGCAAGGAGCCAGCTCCTCCTGCTCCCGCAGAGTGCCAACGATCCACCAAGCACCGGAACCACAGTACCAGCCTGATGCCCCATCCTTACCAAGTCCTCCGGCCACTATGACCCGCCCACTCAGAGAGCCAGCCACAAAGTCTGCTCGGCGCTTCTTGAGGGAGAAGGAGCGTTCCATCTTCAGCCATCCCCCTGCAGGCCATGGGAGAACACAGAGAGAATTAGATGCAACCCAGCACCCCGAATGCACACTGAGTCCCAAACAGCTCTCACCCTAGGCAGTGTCTCCACTCCACCTACACAAGGCCTCCAGCTGTTTGAATGACACTCTCCGTGGCTAACACCCTCTCCCAAGTCTGCTGCGGTGCTAGGAACTATGATCGCCTACAACAAACTACCTGTTCTACCTCTGATCTCAACAGGCTCTAAGCTGGGAAAAAAGCTAAGGAGAGGCAGTGAGCATAGGGGTCAGGATCCTTCTGATTCTCTATGATGATTCCCGTGGCCCTGCCTGGATGTTGTAAGAAGAGACAATGGGTGGAAAAGGCTTTGATAAAAACAAAACGAACCCACCAAAGGGAGCTCGGTACACATGAAAGAATTTGGTCTAAGAGAATCCCTGAATGGAAAGGGATGTTAAGACGTCTGAAAGGCTCACCCAGCTGGGTAAGTGGCCCTGGGAGTGCGGGTGGGAGAGAGGTATGGTGGGGGGTGGGGGGGTCAGCCAGAGGCAGATGGCACCCAGCTCACCCTGTTCCATGTCAAACATGTCCATTGTCCGGAGGAACTTGGGCTGCCGGTAGAGCCGGCCCTGCCGCAGGCCTCCCAGGCTGTACAAGCGGTCGTCCAGGGTCACGAAGCTGGAGAAGGCCCGTTTACAGGGAATGTTGGGGAACTTGGTCCAGGAGCGAGTCTCAATGTCAAAGACCTCGAAGGCGTTGACTGCATACTTGGACTGTCGTCCTCCTGGAGACCAGAGCGGGGGGGCGGGGGGCGGGCAGAGGAGTAAGTCCCTGAGGACTGGCCTGGGCTTCCCTTTCTGCCTGTTACCTAGAGAGGAGCTCCCTGAGGGACGGGGCAGCATGCTTTCCCCCTAGGGACAAGGAGATGCTCAACACACAGCACTGCTTCCCGTGGGAACTGACCGGAGGGAGGGAAGGGAGGACTGATGTGGGACAGACAGCCCGTCCTTACCCAGCACATAGATCTTGGAGCCTCTAAGGAAGGAGGTGGCCGCGTATCGCGGGGTGGGCATGGGTGCTAGAGACACCCACATGTCCTTGAGCATGTCATAGTGTTGAAGGTGGTTGTGTGGACGAAGGTCCAGGCCCATCCCGCCTGCCGCGTACACTCGGTAATCTAAGGAGAAAGGCCACATGCAACCCCTGGCTCAGCTCACAGGCACCATGAGCTGTGCTCGTCGCCTATTACAGTCAGGCTCTGGTAACTCCCTGAACACCAGCAATGAAGCCAGGCCCCGGTTCCCACCACTGCTCTGGCAGAATGAGACACACACACACACACACACACACACACACACACACACAGTAGGTTGAGGCAACACTGAAAAGGTCCTGCTGTAGTTGAGCCTGGGTCTTGAAGCCATGTCAGGCCTGCATGCCTTAGCTACCTTGTGTCCAGCCATTAGCTAAGCCTGGAACACCAGGCCTCACGTAGGAGCAGCCTGCAGTGGAGTCTAGACCTGGACAATCCTCTGCAGGTCTGGTCCCCTCCATTCTCCTTCCTGGGCAGCCAGAGGGGCTGGGAAGAGGAGGGACGTGGCCCTGATACTCCCCAGAAGTGGCCTGGCCCAGGCGCTCTGAGACTGGAACTCTCTGCACCTAGCAGGAGCCTTTGGAAACGAGGTCAGCCCTGCTGCCATTGGCCTTGTGGGACAGTGGACTGCCGCTGGTTCTCTCATTTTCTGCCACTCCCATGGGGTCTGCAGAGCCATTGTACTACCCCCTCCCCTCCCCACTATCCTCCTTCATGAACTGGGAAGCTAGTGGGCTCCAGGAGGCACTGCACGGAATGGGCTGGGGCTAGGGGTATATGAGGGCGAGGCTCAGAGGAGAGAAACCTAGCCCCTTCAAGAAGCTGCCGGGCAGTGAGCTGAACGCTCTCCCTCATGCTCTACTGCTCTGGGCTGCAGGTGCCTTTTCCAGGCGCTTCTCTGCCATTGTACCGGAGAGGATGGGCAAGGCATCCATGTGTCCTGGGCCTCGCCCCAGTACCTCCTGCAGCCTGTCAGGGCACAGTCCCCCCACAGGGCTATTTCCCTGGAGCCCACCCCACCTCTCCGTAGTCGGTCCTCACCACCGCTGGCTCTCAGAGGCCTTTGTTCTTCGAGAGCACTTCAGGGATGAGTACTATTTCCTTCTACTTTCTAATCTTACTGGGGGGAAACCACCGAACCAAACAAAAACCCCAACCCGAGCCTGAGGCTAGGACAGCGGTTCTCAACCTTCCTAATGCCGCGACCCTTTCATACAGCTCCTCGTGTTGTGGTGACCCCCAGCCATAACATTATTTTCGTTGCTACTTCATAACTGTAATGTTGCTACTGTTATGAATCGTCATGTAAATATCTGATATGCAGGATGTATTTTCATTGTTACAAATTGAACATAATGAAAGCATAGTGATTAATCACAAAAACAATATGTAATTATATATGTGTTTTCCGATGGTCTTAGGCGACCCCTGTGAAAGGGTCGTTCGACCCCCAAAGGGGTCATAACCCACAGGTTGAGAACCGCTGGGCTAGGAGCTGGAGCCTGCTAATGAATTTACCTTATATAAACTCCACCTTCCCCAGCCCTGTGCTGCCCGAAACACACCTGCAGTTGAGAATCCTCCAGTCCCCTCCACTCATTCCCTCACACTCACCTGGGGTCCCTGAACACCCAGGATGGTCTGAGAGCACCTGCTCAGTGCTTGCATGACACCTGCATCGCTCTAGGCACCGCGCGTTACTGAAGTAATCTTTGTCTATTTCTTCCAATAGATTGTAGGTCCTTGAGAATTCGTTAATCTGTGACCCCAGCATCAGGTACAATGCCTGGCATGCAGGCATATAAATGCTTACTAAATTAACTGATGAACCCATTCAGTGCCACAGTTAAGAGCATAGACTCCATCATCACTTACTGTGCAACCTTGACAAGTTTTTTAACCTCTCTGGGCCTCCCATTGCTTCTCTCTAAAATGAGGATAATAATCGCACTGACCTCATCAGACTGATCAGAGGATCAAAGATGTTAATATATATAAAACACCTATGGTAAAGATTCGATAAATGTTAGTTCTTAATCTTTTAGCACCATATATTGAGGCTTGGGGATAAGGATGGGCCTCTATGCCTTCCATCTTCTTGCTGGCAGTTTGTGGAGGCTCCACTCTGCCCTGAAGGATTCTGGGCTAGAGTTTCTCTCTGGTCACCTTCATTGGTCAGACCTGGGTTCCTGAAGGCAGAGACCAGACCTGCATCTTTCTCTCCCCGCTGGGACCTAGACCTGTGGCAGGGACAGAGCGGGTGTTCGGGCGATACTGGTGCCTACGCTACAGTGGACCCCGCAGGCAGCTGGATGATTTTGCCAGAGAGGGAGGGAAGCTTGCATCCCATTACATCTGTCTGGATTTGGACTATCCTAATTCCTATTGGGCCATTTCCCATGAAACTCTTTATGTTTTAACAAGAGGAACTCTTGGAGCTCCCTCTATGTTCTGGGCTGTTCCAAGCCAGAAGCGAAGGGAAGTAGGGGCTTGGAGAAAATGAAATGAGAATCATAAAACCACATGGTCAGCGCACCCATGCCCCGAGAACTCAAGGTGGGAAAGATGCTGCAGGAGCAAGACCCTTATCCGTATCTCAGAGACTAGGAGACGGAGGGAGAGCCTGAGGGTGGGGAGAGGGCCCTGCAATCAGGCCCCAAAGCCCCCCCCCCCCCAGTGGAGCCTAGTGTTGGGGCAATGATGGTGTGAACACCCCAGGACCTCAGATATGTGCCTGTAGGTGGTGGCAGGTGCAAGGCAGTTTCAGGGGATGGTGTTGTGGATGGTCGGCTGGAGCGTGGGGCTGAGAGAAGGGGTGTGCAGAGCTATTGCACTACTCCCCTCCCCTCCCCTCCCCTCCCCTCCCCTCCCCTCCCCTCCCCTCCCCTCCCCTCCCCTCCCCTCCGGCCCGCCTGCCAGTTCTTTGGGAGAAGCCAGGTGGAGTGGAGATGGGGCATCATGTGGGATAACTAGACCCTCCACTCACCGAGTCTCAGTTTTGCCATCTGTAAAATACAGCCACTGGGTGTCTAGTTTTAGTGCCTACTGTAAGGATCACACGGGATCAGGAATGTGACAGCGCTGCTCCCACCCCTTTCCTTCCCTGTGGTCTCCCCACCCCTTCTCTCCGCCCACCCTCGGCCCCTGCCCCACTTGCCTTTGGCCGTGACAGAAATGCCCATGGCGGCCTCACGCAGCACGCTCCTCTTCTTCCACTTGCCCTCGTCGATGTGGTACATCTCCACCACCTTCAGGGGCAGCTGGTTGGTGCCCACCCCCCCAATCACCATGATCCTCTTCCCCAGGGCGATGACGGCCATCCCGGCCCGGGCTGTGGGCAGCGGGGGCAGGGCCGTCCACTGGTCGGCCTCGGGGGAGTAGACCTCAAAGCAGTCCCTGGGGACGCCGTTGTCGTCACAGCCCCCGATGGCATAGACCTGCCCCCCAGTCTCCAGCAGGGAGCAGTAGACGCGGCGGCTGGGCAGCGGCGCCAGGCGCTTCCACTGGAAGTCCTTGACGTTGGGCACCTCCATGGCAGCCCCGCGGGCCGCTCCCGCCGCACCCCCAGCTGCGGAACGCCAGGGTCCGGACGAAGGTGCGAATCCGGGGTTAGGAGGGAAGGGGGGGGGGCGAAGGCGCCGGCTACTCCGCGTCCCTTCTCCCCGCCTCCATCCCACTCCCTTGCGCCGGTTCCCGCCCGACCCCCGCCAGGGCCCCGACGCCGGCCAGCGCTTCACCGTCCCTCAACACTCAGCATCCCGTGCGTCCACGCTGGGCCCTGGGGGAGGAACGCGGCGAGTCAAGGGCTGTCGTGCCACGGGCCCTCGCCTCCGGTTGCCGGCGACGGCGGGGCCGCGGGGAGGGCTCCCAGCCATTCACCAACTTTAAAGGGAGGTCGCCGCGGCCCAGAGCGCCACCCCGTGGCGGCATCACGCCCTGTAACTCTTTGTCCTCCACCCCTCCGTGCCGGCTGATTGGAAACCTGCGGGGTCGCGAGGGCGCAGGGGCGCGGAGAGCGCGGGGGACGCGGGGCGTGCGGGGTGGGGTGGGGCGGGGCTTTCTCGGGTTCGGGGTGCTTGGCTGCCTCCCCGTAAGCAAAGGGTTAACACCTTTCGGTATTCACGCCCCCACCACTACCCTTCTCCCCCTCCCCGCCGTCTCCCGCCCCCGCGCCACTTACCCAGCCTGGCGGAGCCGCGCGGCGCAAACAGCGCATCACCGAGAGCCGAGAGCCCCCGCCCGGCGGCGCTGGGAGCCGGGGCGGGCGCTCCGTCCTTCCCGAGTTCGCACCCCGCTGTCAGGCAGGCAGAGGAGGAGAATAAATGAACAGCAGGAAGGAGAAGGGCCGCCGCGGGGGAGGAGGCCGGCCGGCTCCCCGCACTCCCACCCGCAGCCGCCGCCACACCTGTGCGGGAACCCGCGTGCGCCCCGCGGCGGAGCAGCTGTGACCTCTTTACATAAGCCCTGGCAGCGCCGGCCGCGGGGGAGGGAAGGGGCCCGGCGGAGACGCTGGTCTTGTCTACAGGATCGGGAATAGCGGGACGCTAGACCCGAGGGCCCAGATGACGGGGCCCAGACTCCCCCCAGGGCGGGGGTGGGCGGTTTGTATGTGTTTGTTTTGGATGAGGAGGCGGAGAGTCCAATTACCCCGTTTATCTACAGTACACAGACCCAATTCGCGACAGGCTGGCTCCAGAGCCAGCTTTGCTTTGGGGGAGCTATTATCAAATGGTTTAACCTAATGGAAACAAGTGATGTGGGTGTGACCTACGCAGAGCTGACACAGGTGCATCCAAGTAACGTATCCACCATGTAGAACTTACACATAACTCCCCCCACCCCCCGCCGCCCCCTGCAAATAGAGATACCCACGGAGGAACTGACATGCACGGATATGTGGACACAACTAGAGACACCGCCATAGATACACTCATAGGCTGTCTCTCCCCACCCCCTTGGGAAGGGGAAACACGGTTATCCAATCTTCGCCCTCAGCACCAACCCACAGGGCTTGCCAAATATTCCTTTGAAACCACTCTCTAATAGCTTTTTCAGGACAGTTGTCCCCAGGAACAAAGCTGCCCATGACAACAGTGGCCACCTGGTCTGATGGACTGCAGGGCCCATGGGGTGCTCATCCGACTTGAATGCAGCCAAGTCTTGAAACACTGAGGCTTGGGAGTCTGACAGACCCGTGTTTGAATTCTGGCTCTGAAATTATTTAATGACTCTGAGCCTCAGTATCCTTCTATTATTTTAATTCGCCTTTTTATTTTGAGATAAATTGTAGATTCGCATGCAGCTGTAAGAAATAACACCCCTTTACTCAGTTTCCCTCCATGGTAACATCTTGCAAAACTTATTGTGCAACATCACAGCCAGGGTATGGAAATGGATCCGCGAAGACCCAGGACATTTCCATCACCACAGGGATTCTGCATGTTGCCTTCTTATGGCCACACCTACCTCTCTCCCATCCCCTGGCCACCACTAATCTATTTCCCATAATTTTGTCATTTCAATAATGTTATATAAATAGAATTGTACAGCATGTAACCTTTTTGGATTTGCTTTTCCTCCCCCAGCAGAATTCTATGGAGATTCATTCAAGCTGTTGCCTGTTCCAATAGTTCATTCCTTTTTATTTCTGAGTAGCATTCCATGGTATGGATACATCCTTGTAGGGTTTTGTGAAGATTAAATGAGATAATATTGGTAAAGTGTTCAGTTCATTCAGCTTCTGAGACAAAGCAAGGGCCTGGTACATTGTATTAATATCATTATTTCTACAACTGCATTCAACAGAACCAATAAAAGGAAACCTGAGGACAAACCCAAACATCTCCGCCCCTTACTTAGAAATGACTTCCTGGAGAAACAGGTCACACTCCCAACAGGCCCACCTTAACATCTTGAGTCCTTGGCTTAGAAATTCCACTGTGTTTTAGTTTGCATTCTCTGTACTTACAGCGTAAGCATCTCTAGAACCTCCATGTAGGAAAGTTGTGTTCTGTTTTCTCTATTCATTAAGAAATCATAAATTAGCCCTAGCTGGTTTGGCTCAGTGGATAGAGCATCAGCCTACAGACTGTATGGTCCCAGGTTCGATTCTGGTCAAGGGCACATGCCGGGGCTGTGGGCTCGATCCCCAGTAGGGGGCGTGCAGGAGGCAGCCAATCAATGATTCTCTCTCATAATTGATGTTTCTATCCTCTCTTCCTCTACCTTTGCTCTCAAATCAATACAAATATTTTTTAAAAACTCATAAATTACAAAAGAATGTGAATTAATAAAGTTTCACAGGAAACACCTAACATTTCTCTTTTTCCCAGGGATCACCATCTGCCCAGAGGAACAGAGAACAAAGCCTCAGCCCTCAGCTTGAACTGGGTTCACAAAATCAGGAAGATTGAAAGTCATAGGCCTTCCTCAAAGACCTGGTTTCGATCCTTCTTTGGCCTCTTTTGCTCACTGAGCCCCCTCTCAGAGCAGCGAGGCAAGGCTTCATGTCCCTCCCCCGCAGGGCTGCTTCCTGAGCAGCTACATGGAGTGCCATACTACTTTATTTTGCATAGCTCATTGCATTAAACTAAGCCCTTGCTCATCCATTTTCTCATCATCATAAAACAACCCTGGGAAAGGTTGCCAGAGCAGGTATCAGTATCCACTTTTTACAGACAAGGAACCTGAGACTTAGTGAAATGACATAACTGACTTATGACCATGTGAGCTGTTCAGGGTGCATCTAGTTTGTGACTTCCATATCCAATGGTCTTCCACTTTATCACAATTAAATCCCAAATGAAAGCATTGCACACGATTAAGGGCATCACACTTTCTCCCTCTCACCTGGCTTTTTGTCCAATTACAGTGAAGGAAGGAGCCCAACGTGTTCCCATCGACATACTGTTAATGCTGGGCAGCCCAGCCGGGAAAGGAATGGATTAGGCCCCATAATAGGCCCCTTTCAAATCCAATGCTTGTGTCCCACAGCACCACCCTCTATGACAGTGGTTCTCAACCTTCTGGCCCTTTAAATACAGTTCCTCATGTTGTGACCCAACCATAAAATTATTTTCGTGGCTACTTCATAACTGTAATGTTGCTTCTGTTATGAATCGTCATGTAAATATCTGATATGCAGGATGGTCTTAGGCATCCTGTGAAAGGGTCGTTCGACCACCAAAGGGGTCACGGCCAACAGGTTGAGAACCGCTGCTTTATGACGACCATGGATTTAGGGACTCAGATCCTTGGGAAATATTAAGAACAGGACGCCTTCCAGGCTGTGGTATCACTGCTTGTTCTGGAAGTCTGGCTTCTCTCCACCTTCCCCACACCTTCCCCCATGGCTCTTCCTCCCGCCAGGTGCCAGGTGACGTCCTTTAGTCTTTACATTGAGTGCACTTTGAGGAAGCCTGTAACCTAGCAACCATCACTTAAGATTCCCTGCATCACCTGGTCTCCATGCCTCGGCTGCTTGCAGCAAACTGGGGCTGTAAGTAGTGCCAAGCAGAGGCGGGGATCCAGTGACCCACCACCCCATTCTAGGGTGTAACCGCTTTTCCTGTGAGGAGTTTCTTCCTCATGTAAACCCACATCCTTTCTGCTCTGAGACCTTGCGTTGCATTGGGCCTGGGTTTCTCTCTTCTCTTAAAGAGTGTTTGACTTTTTGCCTTGGTTACACTGGGAGGGGAGGGAAGTGGGGAAGGAGTGTTTGTGAGTCTCTAGAGATAAAGCCTTTGGTACCTTGGAGTCTTTATTGTTGTGATGCTAATGAATCAAACTTGCTGAGTGTGGCCTGGTAGGTTGCATGTTTGAGCCCATCAGGGCCCAATCGGGAATTAACCAATGAATGCATAAATGAGTGGAACAACAAATTTATTTTTCTCTCTCCATTCCTCTCTCACTAAAAAATCAATTTGAAAAATCTTGTTGAGGGGTGCTCAGCCTCAGAAAAAGTCACATCTGGGTTGTTTTTGTTTGTTTTTTTAAATATATTTTTATTGATTTCAGAGAGGAAGGGGAGGGAATGATAGAAACATCAATGCTGAGTGAGAACCATTGATCGGCTGCCTCCTGCATTCCCCCTACTGGGGATGGAGCCCCCAACCTGAGCATGTGCCCTGACCTGAATTGAACTGTGATCTCTTGGTTCATAGGTCGATGCCCAACCATCCAGCCACACCGGCTGGCCACATCTGGGGTTTAATCAGGTTTAACATGCAATAAAATGCATACTTTGGCTCATTGAGTATTATATTCAGCAGAGGCCTGACTTCCCTGACCTCTGGTAGGTTTGGGGGAAGCTGAGGGTGGAGGGAAGAGGGAGGGCAGTTTCTTCGCCGTAAACCAGGCAGATTCCCATGGCAAACCATGGCTGGAGTTACTCTCTATGTGCAGGGCTTGAAGGGACTGGTGAAGTCCCCAATGTAGGCACAGTGGGGATGGGGTGGGGAAAGGAGTTATTTGGCTCCTGCACAGCTCCTTCTGCCTCCTAGAGAAACACTGACCTACCATCCTGTCAGTGGGCACCACCAGAATACCCCTGTGGGGTACCACGCTGCCTGGCAGAACCCACCTAGAGCTCCCAACGCTGGGGTCCCCTCCTCTCCGTCATTCCCTCTCTGCAGTGCCCCACAGATCCCAGTGGAATGGGGAAGTTGTGTGGACTCCGGAATCAGAGAGACTGGGCTTGACTCCTGGCCCGGCCACCCCCTAACTGTGTGACCGTGAATAAGTCACTATCCCCTGCATCTCAGCTCCTCGTCTGTGGACAAGGAAGAAGGAAACCTACTTTCTGGAGTTGTGGGAGGAATGAGACTCCGAGCACAGTTCCTGGGCAGACACCAGGTACTCTGCCCAGGTTTTCTTTCCTTCGAACTGCTGGCTATCAGTATTCAGGCCCGTGTGCCCAAACAGCAGGTGCCAATGTCACAAGGCAGGCACCTCACCAGGGCCCACCCCCTCCCCGTGGCAGGCATTTCTGGAGCCTCTGAGTTGGACAGAATATTTTTTCCTCCTAAAGAAAAATCTTTTCCGCTGCAGCTTGACGACATTCTAATCTGGAGAGCGGCTGGTGCCCTTCCTTAGATAATCGCCTCCTACTCCCCGCCAGAAGCTCGGCTGGGTTCCGGGGGTGGGAAGTGAGATGACTCACCCAGTGGGACTCAGTATCAAAGGGAGGGGAAATTCCCCCCAACCTGGGAGAGCCCCTTCAAGCCTCCCCCGGCCCCATCCCAACCTCAGCCCAGAAGAAGGATTTAGGGATCCAGGAGACTTGATTGGAGATGGCGTGGCGCAGGTGCCAGCGGTCAGAACCATAATCTGCAATTGTTCACATGACACTGGGTTGAGCTATTCACGTGGGGTCCTTTGAAATGGCCTCAGACATTGGGGCTCCCCCTGCAGACCACATAGCCTGGAGGAGAGTTGAGTTGGCCACGTGTCTTCAACTACCTGCCTGCTCCCTCCTCCTCGGCCTAGTTTTATGCCAGCAGAGACTTAAGGGTATCAGACAGATGTCCGCTTGCGAGCAACTTCCTGCCTACTTTGGTAGAACTGGGACACTGGAAAGTGGATCTCTGGGTATGGGATGGTGGGGTGGGGGGCAAGGCCATCTTGGTTGTCGGATTCAGGAGTTGCATGATTTAGGGAAGAAAGAGTTCAGAGGGTCGGTTAGTGTTTCTGACGAGGGGGAAGGAGCCGCCACGGGATGTAAACAACCCCTCTGCTCTTGAGTGTAGGAGATGGTCATGCCAGCAGGAAGGGGCGTGTCCTCTAAATGGCCTTGGCTAGGACTTCCCTGTGTTTATTGAGGAAGCTGTAAAAGGAAATGGGACTTAGAATAAAGCCTGAGGATCTGGGTTATAAACAAGGAAGAATTTCCTGCCCAGGAGCATCAGGAAATTGAAACACCAGCAGGAGGTGAGGTGAGAGGCCATGGGGCCATCTCCCTTGGGAGATCCTGGGAATAGGGAAGGCACAGGACCGAGCCAGGAGACCTCTGTTCCAGTCCACGCTTCATCCTACCTGGCCTCTGCACCTCTGGGCGAGTCGCATCCATTCTTATGTCTGCAACATTAGAAGACAAAGAAGACAGCCGGCTGAGGTCTCTCCCAGCTGGCGTATTCTTCCTCCCAGGGGCATACAGGGCAGGACACCCTAGAGAAAGAACCCTTTAGCCATTGTAACAAAGCAGCAGATTCCAGAATGGGCGTCCTCACATTTTTCCGGGTGGTACAAACGCATAGAGGTCTGACCCCACCTGCTGGCGTAGGCACTGCCGGCGACCCAAGGTCCAGTGACCAGAAGGCACTTCCCTGGGGGCCTTCGCCTGCCCCAGTGGCTGCCACCACCTGCATTTCCCCCCAGTCAGCCAGGGCAGGGGCCCTGTGACAGCTGCAGGTGGTGCCCCTGGCTGGCACCATGCAGACCTTGGGCGCCCACCTGGAAACCTAATCACACTTTCTACTGGGTCCTGGCATCTCTGGGTGCGTGTTGCCTTCCCACAGAACAGGAGGCAGAGGACCCCAGGGCTCAAGTTGTCCCCATTTTGGCCCTTCCTCCAAAAGCAAAAATGTGTCCATGTGTCCCAGGTCACCAGGCTGGGGCGATCCTCCACCCCTTCTAATGGAAGGGATAGCAAAGCCTGGGGTGGGGGCGGGGGCAGCTCTGCAGAGAAGCAGAGGCCACAGGCCAGGGAAGGCAGCAGCTGACCAGGCAAACATGGCTTTTTAAGTGCCCATTAGTAAGTTAATATCGCCGCTTCCCGAGTCAGCAGCATCCTCCATTCTTCTTAATTAAAAAGAGCTCACGTCCTGGCAGAGCTGAGAGAGGCCCTGAATGATTTACACACTGGCCGGCTGCTGCAGCTGGGAGATCAGCAACGAAGATTGATTGGCAGATGGGCCAGCCTGCCCGTCAAGGATGGCGTGTGCCTGAGCTGGGGGAGGGGAGATAAAGGGGGGCCAGCTCTCCTGACGGCAGACTCAGAATAAGGGGAGCCCTGGAGGGAGGCACTGGGCCCACAGAGCTCTTCAGGCCCAGTGGTAAGGCCTCCCTCCCACCAAAGCCTGAACAAGAGGCTCCCTGCTTACTCCTGCTGAGGTCCCTCATCCCAGCAATACTGGCTCATCGGGGGGCCAGAAGCTCCTGCTGTGAGGCTGTCTCATCTCGCCCTGGAGAGAAAGGGGCCCCTCCCCACAGGCTCCCCTCATTTCCCGGGATGTAGCTCACCTGATAAATAACACTCACTGGGCTTCTGTTGATCCCTTGTTTACTGTAGGGGGAGTTTCTCATGGCCGACTCTCCTTCTGGGCCCCCTGCTGTGCACAGTCTTGTCTGAACCCGATGTCGGTGGGATCCAAGGCTCTGGCCTTTTTACAGGACGGGGAAGGGGTCTGGGGGCCCACAAGTTTGACTGGTGTGAGATGACCCTCAGCCCAGGCCTGTATGGAACAGGAAGTGAGGGCAGATGCCCTTAGAGGTCCCAGCCCTCCTCCGCCTCTCCCTTCTCCCCAGGCCGGGGCAGTGTCTCAGGAAGCAGCCTTGTTCTTCACCCCCAGAGCCCAGTGTCCTCCTCGGGTGCCAGAGAGGCAGGTCCCGCTGACCCTCCAGCCTGAAAGAGGTGCCTGTCCACCGTGGGCAGGACCTCGGCTGCCATATGGAGTGGCTTTCACTGGCACTGTCTCCCCTCGTCCCCTTCTCCTCTGGTGCTTCGCATCACTCACACGTGCATGAGCACACACAGACACACGCGCACACAAGGGACCAGACAGAGGCACATTGAAGGGAGGGGTGGGACTGCAGAGCAGCAGCACCCAGTGCCCTGCTTTCACCCTCCCCTCCCCCAGGGGGCCGTGATCTGCCTCAGCAGCAAGGGTGCTGTCTGGTGTGGTGGCCTGTGTTCTCTGTGCTAGAGACAGAGCAGGGGGGAGGTATGATGGGCTGGCTGCAAGGGGCTGCGTGTCTGTTAAGAATAGATGTAAGAGATCCCAGGGAAGGGGAGAACAGGCCACACCTTCGGTGAAACCAAGGGCCTGTGTCTTCATGAGCAGGCTCCCGGAGTGGCAGGTGCACAACGGGAGGGGACCTGCACGTCAGGCAGGTGTGCACCAGGAGGTGATCTATACCTCAGGTGGGTGTGCACCGGGAGGGGACCTGCACCTCAGGCGGTATGCACCAGGAGGCGATCTATACCTCAGGCAGGTGTGCACCGGAGGGGACCTGCACCTCAGGCGGGTGTGCCCTGGGAGGGGACCTGCACCTCAGGCGGGTGTGCACCCGGAGGGGACCTGCACCTCAGGCGGGTGTGCACCCGGAGGGGATCTATACCTCAGGCGGGTGTGCACCCGGAGGCGATCTATACCTCAGGCAGGTGCGCACCGGGAGGGGACCAGCACCTCAGGTGGGTGCACACCAGGAGGGGACCAGCACCTCAGGTGGGTGCACACCAGGAGGGGACCTGCACCTCAGGCGGGTGCACAACCGGAGGGGACCTGCATGTCAGGCAGGTGTGCACCAGGAGGTGATCTATACCTCAGGTGGGTGTGCACCGGGAGGGGACCTGCACCTCAGGCGGTATGCACCAGGAGGAACCTGCACCTCAGGCAGGTGTGCACCGGAGGGGACCTGCACCTCAGGCGGGTGTGCCCTGGGAGGGGACCTGCACCTCAGGCGGGTGTGCACCCGGAGGGGACCTGCACCTCAGGCGGGTGTGCACCCGGAGGGGATCTATACCTCAGGCGGGTGTGCACCCGGAGGCGATCTATACCTCAGGCAGGTTCGCACCGGGAGGGGACCAGCACCTCAGGTGGGTGCACACCGGGAGGGGACCTGCACCTCAGGCAGGTGTGCACCGGAAGGGTCCTGCACCTCGGGGGTGGGGGGGTGTACACCAGAAGGGACCTGCACCTCAGGCGGGTGTGCACCCGGAAGCGATCTATACCTCAGGCGGGTGTGCACCCAGAGAGGACCTGCTCCTCAGGCGGGTACGCACCCGGAGGCGATCTATACCTCAGGCGGGTGTGCACCGGGAGGAACATGCACCTAAGGCGGGTGTGCCCTGGGAGGGGACCTGCACGTCAGGCAGGTGTGCACCCAGAAGGGACCTGCACCTAAGGTGGGTGCACACCAAGAGGGACCTGCAGCTAAGGCGGGTGTGCACCGGGAGGGACCTGCACCTCAGGCAGGTGTGCACCAGGAGGTGATCTATACCTCAGGCGGGTGTGTACCGGGAGGTGATCTATACCTCAGGTGGGTGTGTACCGGGAGGTGATCTATACCTCAGGCGGGTGTGTACCGGGAGGTGATCTATACCTCAGGTGGGTGTGTACCGGGAGGTGATCTATACCTCAGGCGGGTGTGTACCCGGAGGGGACCAGCACCTCAGGCGGGTGCGCACCCGGAGGGGATCTATACCTCAGGCGGGTGTACATTGGGAGGGGATCTGCACCTCAGGCGGGTGCACACCCGGAGGGGACCTGCACTTCAGGCGGGTGCACACCCGGAGGGGACCTGCACCTCAGGCGGGTGCACACCCGGAGGGGACCTGCACCTCAGGCGGGTGTGCACCCGGAGGGGACCTGCACCTCAGGCGGGTGCGCAAGGGGGGGTGGGGGGGACCTGCACCTCAGGCGGGTGCGCACCGGGAGGGGGGGGACCTGTACCTCAGGCGGGTGCGCACGGGGGAGGGGGGGGGACCTGTACCTCAGGCGGGTGCGCACCGGGAGGGACCTGCACCTCAGGCGGGTGCGCACCGGGAGGGACCTGCACTCTCTTCCCAATTGAGAGAGCGGCAGGGTACGTTCCTCTAGCCTGTCGCCAGGAGAATGTGGCTGCCTGCTTAGTGCCCAGCAGCTATCAGTCCTTCCCAGGACATCACCAGGCAGGAAGTAGAATCAGACATCTAGTCACGCCCTGACCTAGTGGCTGGCACCCCTGCAGGGACCTCCACCAGGGATCCTGTCTGTCCTTTTGTCCTCGTCAGTCCTGGCCCCAAAAGTGCCGT
Organism: Myotis myotis; assembly: GCF_014108235.1. Lineage (NCBI taxonomy): Eukaryota > Metazoa > Chordata > Mammalia > Chiroptera > Vespertilionidae > Myotis > Myotis myotis. Next base: position 8,746,677 of record NW_023416322.1, read on the forward strand.
TTGCTTCCTTGGATGACACCCCTCCCTGAGGTCCCAGGAGTTATGTTCTGAGAGGTTCCTTGGTACAGACACCCCCAAATCACAAGTGAAAGCCTCTGGTAACAGCCTGGGTCAGGGGTTTGCAAAGGGTGACGTGAGGCCAAGGCCAGCCTGTGATGCTTTTGGGCAGCCTGTGATCTAAGAACAGTTTTTACATTTTTAAATGGTTGGGGGCAGGGAGAACCCAAAGGAAAATATTTTATGACGTGTGAAAATGATGTAAATTTCACATTTCAGTGTCTATAAATATTGAAACACGGCCATGCTCATGCATTCACGTCTGTGGCTGCTTTCCCGTTACAGTGGCGGAGTGGAGCAGTTGCAACAAAGTGTATGGCCCTCAAAGTGTAAAATATTCACTATCTGGCCCTTTGCAGAAAATGTTCACCCTCCCCCACCTTAGGCTTTTTTTTAAGGGAAAGGACCACCTTTTTTTAAAAAAAAATTTTCTTTTTATTGATTTTTTTACAGAGAAGAAGGGAGAGGGATAGAGAGTTAGAAACATCAATGAGAGAGAAACATCAGCTGCCTCCTGCACACCCCCAAATGGGGATGTGCTCACAACCAAGGTACATGCCCTTGACCGGAATTGAACCTGACCCTTCAGTCATCAGGCTGACACTCTTTTTCTCAACAACCTGCTTCTCACTTATAGCAACAGCTTGGGACAATGGAAGGAGAGGAACAGTTGTTGGGCACCTATTGTTTTCTGTTTATCACATAATCTTTATAGCAATCTTGACAGGAACAAGCATTCACAGCTGTTTACCCTATGAAGACAGAGACTCAGAGAAATTAGAAAACTCACCAAACTCTCACAGCTCCTCAAGAGGATCCTGAACTCAAACCCAGGTCTGATGCCAAAGCCCACATCCTCTCCAGGCCACCATGCTTCTAAGATGAGCTCCGGCAGCCCAGCCACGACCCGCCCAAATGGCCATGGGTTTGGGCGTCCCCGTGAACGACAGGGGAACTGGGCTCCCTCAGCCTCAGAGCCTAGTCTTTGGGTGAGGGGAGTGTGGGCCACAGGCAGGAGTCACCCACATGACAACAGTGACAGCTCTGACAGCATCACATCACCACCACTCCCCCCACTCCTGCCTGCTTCCTCGTGGCTTGCTATCTCTTTTTATCACTTATTAGCTTTCCTTCGGGAAGATTCAATTTGCATTTAAATAGGATATCTCTGCAACGGCTCTGATATAACGTTAAGGCACTAATTACAAATTCATTCCTCTTTAAATATTAAGGCACTGCAGTTCATCTCAGGGGTGATGGGAAGCAGCAGGAATGCTTGGTATTTATGAGTAATGAATATTGAGCTGTTTACCGCAAGGCTTTTATAACTCCCCACCAGCAGAGGGCAGAGAGGAGTGTTTGCAAGACCCAGGGGCAGGGTGGTAGGAGGGGTGCAGGGTGCGGGGAGGAGGTCTTGGGAGCCTAAAATCAACTAAAAATAAACGTGCAACAATAATAATCTTTGAAAGAAGTTGGAAGACAGCCAGCAGGATAGAAGCACAGGTCCGTTTTCAGGGGGCTAGTTCATCACTCTCATCGCCAAGCCTAATGCCCGGCATGCAGTGGGGGCTCCAGAAATATTTGCCGAATGATGGATGAGTCAGCCAATTAATCAATTATGGGAGAGATCATTCATTCAAAAACTACTATGAGTCAGGTGTTGTACTAGATTTTCTTGTCTCCTTGTCAAATGATTTATTTCTCCACATTTCCCCCAGAGCCGTGCAGATGATAGACTAATTCTTCTTTATCTCAAAGAATAGCACTTTGCATTTTACATACTGATTTATAATTTTTTTAAAAAGATTTTTAGGGAGAGAGGAAGGGAGAGGGAGAGAAACATCCATCGTCTGCCTCCTGCACGCCCCCTACTGGGGATCGAGCCCACAACCTGCTACTGGGGAAGTGCCCTGACTGGAATCAAATGCCCAACCAACAGAGCCACACAGGCCAGGGCTGGTTTATAATTTCACCTCCCTGTGCAATAAATAATGATAGTAAAAGTGTGAGGTAAACCAGATTTTATTATTCCCACTTTACAGGTGAGAAAAAAACCCAGCGCAGGTGAAGAGATTAGCCCAAAATCACCTGGTTCAATGGGAGGCTCAGGCAGGACCTGGACCCTGGTCTCAGGGTTCCCAGCCTGAGTCTCATTCAAGTGCCACCCGCCCCCACACCCCCAGTGTCGGGCTGGGTACTCCAGTATTCACGGTGTCACACCCCAAACTGGGAGCCCAGAAGAGCAGAAGACCAAAGTTCAGCCCAGCCCCTCGGCGGGTGCCCAGGAGGCCCCCACACCTCGGCTTGTGCTCTCTGGGGCAAGCACTCCTCCCAGCCGGCTGAGATCCATTCATTTCATTCATTCTTCAGCGTCAGCCTCAGGGTCCTCCAGGAGCCGCCCACTCTCCCTGCAGTGACAGTGATCTCTCCCTGTTTCTAAAAAACTTAATCTGTATCCGTGTTAGCACTTAGCACTGCCTTGCAGGATGATAATCACCACAGATATTTAGAGCACTAGGCCAAATTCTTTACATGTTTTACATAATTTCAATTTCATATGAACTTAATAATAATAGTTAAGAAGTATATGTTGATTATTGAACTGGTCTGAGTGTGTGCGGGTGTGTGTGTGTGTGTGTGTATAATTTCACCTATAATGTAGGCACTATTATTATCCCCATTTTGCAGTTGAGGAAACTGAGGCTTAGAGAGGTCAAGTGATCTGCCCCGGGTCGCACAGCCAGAATATGCAGTGAAGTCCAGCTTGCCTGACCGTAGGGTCTGCATACCCATCTGTGCAGATGTTCTATCTTCCTTACGCATTTTGAAGGCAGGAACTGTGTTGTGTGTCATTCTTGCAACCCCCTCAGAACCAAGCACAGCTACTTGTACATAGTTGATATTCAACAAGTTCAGACCAGAAACCAAAAGTTCTGTGTGTTGGTCAGTCTGTGCCTCAGCCAGTGACCTTTGAAGTTAATGATCTGGGTTCAAACCAGCTGGAAAGGAACCTTTGCCTGCGAAACCAAAGAGGCCCAGCTGAGGAAGAAGGGCACTTGGAGACCCGCATGCCTTCGACCCCAGGCCAGCCTGTCTGGACTGAGCAGTCCAGCTCTCATAACCCAGCAGGCACTAGGAATGCCAAGGTGACACTCTGCACCGAGGACTGAAAAAACTTACCTGACCAGGCAAAAAGGACGTCAGGTGCCAAAAACCAGGAAGGGGTGCTGGAGAGGGTCAGGCAGGGGTTGGCTGGAGGCTCCTCCTAGGAGCAGGCTGGGTGGTGTTGGCACTGTCCCCGGGGTCCCAGGGCTTCCTCCTGGATTGAGAGCTCACTGCTGCTGCCTCTGGCAGATGGGCCAGGACAGAGCCAGGCCCTGTGCAGAGGGCCCCGCCCAGAGCGCCTGGAAGCAGTAGGGCCCCTGAGCTCCAGGAGGCCTGACTCCCGCCAGGAGGCCCTCAGCCAGCTCACCAGAGCCCCAGCATCTTTGATGCTTCAGCTGAGAGGGCCTGCTCAGTAAGGGGGGGCGGGGGCCGGTGTGAGGAGGCGGGCTGCTCACACACAGACAATAACTACCAACAAAAAGGAGATTTAGGGAGCAGACTCTGCCAGATGGGCAGAATGAAGGGGGAGAAAAAGGGTTGTCCTTTGAGATGCTGCCAGTGCATTCATGCAAAGGGCAGAGGTTCAGTTCAGCCCTAATCCAATCACTGCGGGTTTCCCCCTTGTGGATGGTGAGTGGGGCTGTGGGTAAAAAAAGCAGGGGGGTGGGCTGAACTTTTGGTATTAGGGTCCCCGATAGCCACCCCATACCTTTGCCTTTTTGCTAGGACACAGTTAGGGCATCACTGTTCAGAGAGGGCAAGCAGATCCCTCGAAGGCGCTCAGCACTGCTGGCAAAGCTAGACACGTTCTAGCACGTCAAGCTGAACTTTCCAGGACAACTTGGATCCCTGTGCTTGAGGAGATGGCTCGAAGGAGTGAAAAGCCCAGTGTTTCAAGGGGTCATAAAACAAGGCTGCTTTTTAACCAGTTAACTGCCACGCGTCTAAAACGGAAACCACCCTCACGTCTATAGATGCTTATGTTGTACAAAGGGTTAAGCTCAACCTCTTCTGTCTGTGAGGCAGAGCAGCCTGTCCAGAGCTTGGGGGGAGGGGGTGGGGAGCAGGTGGGGCTCATAGAGATTAGGTGCCTTTTGGCTCCTTTCTGACTGTGAGTTCTGTTTGGGGGAGGGGTGCGGATTGTCTCTCTCAAGTAAAAGAGAAGCTAACTGGGGGGAAGTATTTTATTCTCTGAGAAGGTACTCTTGGGGTAAAAATGTAAACTGAACACCAGAAATCCTATCCAACTGTTCAGCTGTGAAACCCAGGGCAAGTTTCTTCATCTGTAAAAGGGGACGATTCAGGTTGTGGAGAGGATTAAATGAGATAATATGTGTAAAGTATTTAGAACAGCGCCCAGCCCTTAGTGTGTGCCGTTATTATTGCTATGATTATTCATCTGTCTGGTCCTTCTTTTCCTCAGCTATAAAATTGGGCCAATTTATCTCATAAGGATTCAGTGTGAGGATTAATTATGAGGCTACATTTGATGGGGTAATGGTTATAAGGGGGTATACATTTGTCAAAACCCATCAGATTATGGGTTTTATTGTATATAAGTTATCCCTGATTTTTGGATACATTTATATAATTAGTCATATCACTCATGGGTGTATGGGACATAGAAACTCTTCATGCCCTTCTTATCCCCTGGCCCTCTCCCTGGGAAGAGAGGAAAGAGAGAGTGAGGGCTAGAGGTGAAAGAGGTGGGTGGCATGGAGAGGAAGTGTCTGCACCCAGACCATATGGGTTTTGTAGGTGACGGGCCCCCTATGGAGACTCAGACATTCTCATGTCTCCTGAGGCTTGAACATCCACCTGTCAGCTGCAGAGGCAACGCCTGGGTAACTGAGCTGCCTTATTGGCCCAGCTCCTGATTGCACAACCTGGTAGAAGGGAACGGCACTCCACTTCACCCTGCATGTGTTCCGAGAGCCATTCCGTTAGTACCGCCTCTCTGCCGTAGCTGTTTGTCTCCCAGACCCCCCCCCCCCCAGCTCCGAGCTGCATTTGGGCCCCTGAACTGGGTAGCATGGTGACCACTGTCTGCAGGCCGTCACAACCAACGAAGTGGCCCGGGGAGACGGCCGTCCACCAGCACAGCCCAAGAATGAACGGTTATGCCGCATCAGAAACGCCTGAGAGCTGCTCCCCAATTAGAGAGGAATTGCCTGCGCGCGCGGAGGGACTGGAGGGGGTGGAAAGTAGACTATAATTAAGAATCAAGTAAACCTGATGCCTGGAACTGATTAGAGACCGCAAGCAAACTGCTTGCCTACGTGATTGCTGGCGATTAGAGCCATGCTGCCCAAAGGCTCCAAACCGGAGGGAAGCCTGCTTGTCCCTGCGTGTCCTACGGGGTGGTGACTGCAAAGACATGCATTCCGTAATCCAGAAGCTGAGAACAATTTTTTAAAATATATTTTATTGCTTTTTTACAGAGAGGAAAGGAGAGGGATAGAGAGCTAGAAACATCGATGAGAGAGAAACATCGATCAGCTGCCTCCTACACACCCCCTATTGGGGATGTGCCCGCAACCAAGCTACATGCCCTTGACCAGAACCGGACCTGGGACCCCTCAGTCCGCAGGCCGACGCTCTATCCACTGAGCCAAACTGGTCAGGGCCTGAGAACAATTTTGAACTCAACCTGTGACCATTCATTCTAAGCAAACGTTTTGGGGGCTGACTCTTCCTTTTTTGGTTTTGCTCGGGTAACAGGCTGAGACCCATGGAAAGGCAGTGGTGGGGTGAAGATGCTCCAAGTGTAAGGATCTTTCAGGATGACTTCCCTCATCTCTTTAAAGACAGGGAAGGAACGAGGGTGAGTCGCGATGGCAACAACTAGAACAGCCGGGAAGATGAAGCCCCGAGTTACAGTTCTGAATGTGAAGTCCTGGCGAGGAGAAGGTCACTTTCCAGCTCGGAACCTTCCCGCTGGTGAGAAGGAGCACCAGCCGGTGTGGCCGTGTCTGCAATTAGGCGAAAATCAGCAAGCGCATTCCAGTTGAAATGAGAAGGCTGGAGTCCAGGTTAAAAGGCAAAGGAAGGGAGGCAGTGTGGGAACCCTCATCAGGGAGCGCCGGGTGACCAAGGCCAATGTGCATGTGTGTAGGCGAGGATGTAGCCTGTCTATGTTAACGTAGCAGGAGGTCACGAATTGGCACGTGTCCTCCTCTGCCTGCGTGTATCACTGATTGGCACGAGGCCTCCTCTGCCTGCGTGTATCACTGATTGGCACGTGGCCTCCTCTGCCTGCGTGTATCACTGATTGGCACGTGGCCTCCTCTGCCTGCGTGTATCACTGTTTGGCACGTGGCCTCCTCTGCCTGCGTGTATCACTGATTGGCACGAGGCCTCCTCTGTCTGCGTGTATCACTGATTGGCACGTGGCCTCCTCTTCGTGTATCACTGATTGGCACGAGGCCTCCTCTGCCTGCGTGTATCACTGATTGGCACGTGGCCTCCTCTGCCTGCGTGTATCACTGATTGGCACGAGGCCTCCTCTGCCTGCGTGTATCACGAATTGGCACGTGTCCTCCTCTGCCTGCGTGTATCACGAATTGGCACGTGTCCTCCTCTGCCTGCGTGTATCACTGTTTGGCACGAGGCCTCCTCTGCCTGCGTGTATCACTGATTGGCACGTGGCCTCCTCTGTCTGCGTGTATCACTGATTGGCACGTGGCCTCCTCTGCCTACGTGTATCACTGATTGGCACGTGGCCTCCTCTTCGTGTATCACTGATTGGCACGTGGCCTCCTCTGCCTGCGTATATCACTGATTGGCATGTGGCCTCTTCTGTTTGCGTGTATCACGAATTGGCACGTGTCCTCTTCTGTTTGCATGTATCACTGATTGGCACGTGGCCGCCTCTGTGTGTATCACTGATTGGCACGTGGCCGCCTCTGTGTGTATCACTGATTGGCACGAGGCCTCCTCTGCCTGCGTGTATCACTGATTGGCACGTGGCCGCTTCTGTTTGAGCGTGTATATAAGTTGCTACTGACCAGCCAGGTGGGCTGGGTTGCTTTGCACGGCCACTTTGTGCACCTGGTTTTGTGGGGCTACTTTGAAGCACCACCTTGTCTGATGGCTCCTATAGTAGCAATGGCTCCTTGGTCTCCAATAAAGTCTCTCCTGTATATGCCTGCGACTTCTCACGTGCCCGGCACCCGAGGCCCCGTGCTCCCACGGCAGCCCTGGGTCAGCTGGGTTTGGGATATAGACGAGTCTGGGTTTACCTGCAGTTATCAGGATCGATCAGCCCAGGGTCTATTTCTAAGGCTCTTATCTACTCAGCAATCCCCCTCCTTGTCTTGCCCCACCCCCCCCCCCAAAAAAAGCCCAAGTTGAAATATAAAAGGCACTGGTGCTGAAATCCTGCCTGATTTAAGCTCTGCTCACAAAGGAGGCCAGGAGCACAGGGAGGGGTGGAAATCAAGTAAGTAAATGTCAGCCCTGCCGTTGGGTAGAAGCCATTAGCCAGGCAGAGCATCCAATTAGTAAGCCACTGAATTAGAGCAGAGAAAGGGGGGGGCCTGACATCAGAGGGCCCTGCGGGAGGGACAGGCTAAGTGGGCAGGAAGGAGCTCCAGGCTGTGGCCTGTGGCGGATAGAGGATTACCCTAAGATGTGCAAATGGCAGGAACCATCCAAATGACAGCTCCCCCCGCCCCAATGCAGACCCCCTTATAAAACGCCCACATGATTCCTTTGTCCTCTCCCAGATCCTGTCTCAGGGAGCCCAGCCATTTCCCGGGCTGTTTTGGAAAAGATTTCTCCCTTCTGCCTGAACCCAGAGACAAAATGAGCAGCTCTCAGCCGCTCAGACGCAGGAGGGGAGCAAATCCCTCGGCAAACAGTATCCGGGAGGTTTCATTTCTCCGCTTTCCAGTACAAACCTCCTCAAACAGATGCCGGAATACATACCTGCTTGTGCTCTCGAGAAGAGAACTGTGTTCGCATGGAGGCGTTTTCATGTAACCCAACACTAATTATTTTATTCTGTAACCAGAGGCTGCCACTACAGAATCTTCTCTCTCTCTCTTTTTTCATGAACTCATTTCCTTGTCCAGAGAAGAAAAAGATGAACGTTTCTCCCTTTCCTCTTAAATTGGAAGAGTTTAGGTTAAGTCTCTGAAAAGCCGCATATGTCAGTGATGCCCAATGTGCCACCAATTCCAGGATTTAGGGGGAAAAATCCACTCTGAAAATGAAAATAGAAAGTAGTTCTGCCCTGGCTGGCATGCTCGGTGGTTAGAGCACCAGTCTGCAAACAGTAGGGCCACAGGTTCAATTCTGGTCAAGGGCACGTACCTGGGTTGCAGGTTCCCCACCTCAGGGCGCATGCAGGGAGGCAGCCAATAGATGTGGCTCTCTCACATCGATCTCTCTCTCTTTCTCTCTCTCTCTCTCCCTCTCCCTCTTCCCTTCCAGTCCCTCTAAAATCTATGGGGGGAAAAATCCTCCAATAAGGATTAACCAAAAAAACAAAAAAGAAAGAAGAAGAAGCTCTGATTTAGGAAAATTGAGTTTCATTTGACAAATTGCCAATGGGCCGCCCCTGAGTGGCATCTCAGGCATGGTCTGTATGCGCAGGAGCTCCTGAGCTCCAGGCACAGGGGGCACAGGACATACATCTCCAGGGCGAAAGGAAGCATGTGGTTAGTGACGCCTGAACGGTCTGCGCTTTGCCCTGTGGGAGTGGAGAGAAGGAAGAAACCCTCACTTCCGAGGCTGCTGGAGAAGACCTGGGGGGAGAAGGTCTTTGAGCCGGACCTTCAAAGGGGTGTCAGATTTTGGCAAAGTAGGGTAAAGGGCACTCCAGCAGGGACCAAGGAGATCCATGTTTGCAGACGGGGGTGTGGCTGAGACTGACCACAGGGGTTGCCACATAAACTCCTGTACATTTAAGGAAGGTACACCTGTATTTCAAATAGTACTTCAGAATTAGGAACTGTACCTCTCAATTGTCAAAACACAAGCCTCCGAATTTAAAAGCAAAACCAGAAGGCACCCACAGTTCAACTAAACGGTGGTTAAAGGTTTCACAGCAAACCCGTTTGTCCTTTGAGGGGAATTCTGTGGTGCGCGTGACAGCAAGGAGAAGTTCACCACCATGTCTGTAGCCTCCATCCACATGTTTATTTTCTGTCATTTCCGTGTGAACTGTGAAAATGAAACGCTTGTGTTGAGACATGCAAGCTATGCCGGGAACGCATAATTGCCCATGAACATGTGAAAAGATCTGCACAACTAGTTTGATTTGAAAATAATATAAACAAGTATATAGCAATAAAAGAAATCATCTGGGGTAGCAACTTGAACAGTTTACATTTCTTCTAATCCTCCTCTCCAACTTACGCGGGAAAGGCTCACAAGAGTAGAGAAGAAACCCAACCAAAGACGTCCCGATCGTCTTAGCTATTAACTGCCTGCATGTAACACCCAGCATGGGGTGTGAGAACACGGCCCCCTCCCAGACCCAGCTCCCCCGCCCCGCCCGGGTCGAGGGGGAGGACATAGTGAAGGCCATCAGTAAGCAGACGACGAGCCTTGGGAGCGAAAACTCCTCGATGTGAGCCCAGACTGTAAACAGCTGCAGAGAAGCAGCTAGTGTTTTGATCTCACACAGCTCGCTGGCGAGCACACACACACACACACACACACACACACACACACACACACCGGCCCCTGCATGCCCTGTTTTGCTTTGTTTTCTGCTCTCTCAAAACCTGTGCTGGGAAATCCTGGGTTGCGGTCAACTTTGCCAGCCGGCCACCCCCGGTACGCACGTAAGTCCTTATAAACCCATGTCGTTCACAGCCTGGCCTCTGGCTTATTTCTTTGGAATCAGCAGGCAATACGCTGAGGTTTTCTGGGACTTGGGCACTTCGCATAACACTGCAATAGCAGCTACTACTTGCTGAATACCTGCTATATGCAAGCTACGTATTACCTACCGCACAAAACCTACGCAGGGGAGAGATGGTAACGTACATTTTTATAGATGAGAAAATAGAAGCCCAGAGTTAGTTTCCCAAGATCATGAGGTAATAGGTAGCGGCACTGGGACCTGAGCCCCGCGAGTCTAATACCATATATGTAGACGGTTCTACTGCATCACGGGGCCTGGCTAATTCTTGGCCCGGTTCTCTAGTGAAGATGAATACGAACTTCATACTCGCTCCTCTTCTCTGAGCTCACTCTGAAATCTCCAAACCTTCTCTATGAATTGGTCTTCATCCAATTCATTTCCAACCTTGGCTGTGTCTGTGCCCCCGAGATTCTGCTGTAATGGGTCTTGGCTACAGCCTGGGTCAGCGAGCAGGTAACAGGCCCCCAGGTGGCAGCCAGGTTCAGGCCCACTGGGTTAGGGGGTTATGATTCTGAGTCTTCAATCCAAACCTGTACCCTAAAGGACTCAGAGGCGATGCTCCCATGTCCAAGTTCGCTTTGGCCAGATCAGATTTTCCCTGAAGCTGCTGGGCCTTTAAGATAAAGAAGGAAAATGCTCCCATGCTAAGCCTGGTGGCAGCCCAGCAAAGACTTGCATTGTGGGTTCCTGTTAGACAGATAAGACCAAACTGGGCTCCCAGCCAGCAATCCGGGGTCAGGCAGTTGTTTAACCGGTTTAATTGCTGTGTGAACAGAAGGCACCACTGCAGCAGTTTATGGAATTTGAGCTCAGAGGGACCAGCTCTCCTTCCATCCTGCCTAGTGGCCTGGACAATAAGGACAGCTGGTTAAGCAACCTAGCTCTCTCTCATCTCTCAGCTGGCTTCTGCCCACCTTCCGAGAGCCAGGGACTGGGCCCCAAAACAGCCGGAGAATCTGTGTCATTTCAGGAAACACAAGAAAGACATCAAAGGAGAATGACAGCAGGGGGACGAGGAGCTACAGGAGACAAACACCCACATGGCTTTCCCTTGGGTTTCTCTCCATTGTTTGCAAAACTCATAATATTAAGACACGCTGCCCATCATGGGGAATGTGGAAAAGAAAAGCAGAATTTTAATCTTCTGAGGTTTAGCCCTCATAATACCATAAACTGAAAATTAAAATCCATACTCCCTTTCCCCCTTTCATATCCGCATACATATTGTTAATACCTATTTCAAAATCATTTCCCCAGAAGCCTCAATCATCCAGAAAGAAAACTTATTGACTTCACTTACGCAGCAGAGGTTTATGTCTTCTTTCTGAGCCTCTTTACTTACATCGTATTTCTAATTCTTATTAAAACTGTGTTCCAACTAGCATTTATTGGATCCCTGCTATCTGCTAGCACTGGCTAGACGTTAGAGATCAATGGATGATTAAGACATTGTCTGTGTGCTCTAAGAGGCCACAATCTAGTCAAAAGTGACGCATCTACAACTTACATCATGTAACAAGTTAGATTGGGCCAAGAGATGATTATGATGATGATGATGATGATGATGATACCCAATCATTCTAATAAGTCTGGTTAGATGGTTTTCCAACCTACAGCAGATTAGAGTTAGAAAATTCAATTTCTGGAGACAGTGGACAGCCTGAAAGCAGAGGAAACACCAAACACCACCACCAACTCACAGAGCACAGGGGTCTGTGAGCACTGGGTATAGGGCAAGCTGTCCTCCAGGCCTCCTCAGATGTCCCTGTTTTAAGGTGGTAATGACACCAGCCTCTTCAGATGTCCCTGTTTTAAGGTGGTAATGACACCACACAGGTACCAGTAACAGTTGGCTTTATTGCTGGGGCCGCACCTGCGGATGGCTTCACTTAGTTCTGACAACAACCCTGAGACTGACATCACTTCCCCACTCGGGGGAAGGAACTGCTGCTCAGCAAGGCCAGCAGCTTGCCAGGGACCCTGGGCTGTCAGGTGGGGGGCCAGGATCTGAACCCAGGGCTGCCTCTCCTGCCACTCCATCCCCAAAGAGGTGCTCACGGTTATAAAGTCCAAGACACAAGAGCTGGCAGAGAGATCGTCTCATTCAATGTCCTCATTTTACTGAGGAGGAAATAAAAGCGAAGTCGTTCCAAAATATTCAAAGTTATATTTATCTATATTTATTTATTAAGGTATAATTGACATATACCATTGTATTAGTTTCAGGTGTACAACGTAATGATTTGGTGTTTGTGTGGACTGTGAAATGATCACCACAATAAGTCTAGTTAACATCTGACACCTTACAAAAACAATCTGTTCTCTGTATCTATGAATTTGGTTTTTCTGTTTTGTTTCAAATTTGACATATAAGTGAGGTCATACAGAATTTGTCTTTCTCTCTCTGACTTATTTCACTCAGCATAAAACCATCAAGGTCTGTCCAGGTTGCCACAAATGTCAAGGTTTCATTCTTTTTTATGGCTGAATAGTATTCCATTGTATATATGTACATCTTCTTTATCCATTCATCCATTGATGGACACTTAGGTTGTTTCCATATCTTGACTGTTGTAAGTAGTGCTTCAATGACCATAGGGGAACATATATCTTTTTGAATTAATGTGTTTTTTTCTCCTTTGGACAGCTACCTAGAAGTGGAATTGCTGGACCATATGGTAGTTCTTTTTTTTAATTTTTGAGGAATCTCCATACTGTTTTCCATAGTGGCTGCACCAATTCACAATCCCAACGATGGTGCACAAGGGTTCTCTTTTCTCTGCATCCTCACCTGCATGTGCTATTTATATATATAGTAGCCATTCTAACAGGTGTGAGGTAATATCTCATTGTGGTTTTGATTTGCATTTTCCTGATGAGTGATATTGAGCATCTTTTCATGTACCTGTTGCCCTCTGTATGTCTTCTTTGAAAATATGTCATTCAAATCCTCCACCCATTATTTTATTCACATTTTGTTGTTATTGGTTGTATGAGTTCTTTATATATTTTGGATATTAACCCCTTATCAGATATATGATTTGCAAATATTTTCTCCTACAAAATTCTATTTAGAATTCTTTGCTTTAAAAGGCAAAGGACAGTCTAACATTTCAGGAAGATTTCTATCAAATATCATCTCCATAACAATGGCACAGGTTGGGTTCCTTAGAAGCAGAGCCTGAGGTAGGCACTTGGGGCATATTACAGAAGTGCTCTTCAGACAGACCTGTGAGGACCTGGAGCAGACTAAGGGGAAAGAGCCACCAAAAACTGTGGTTCCCGGTAAAGTTTAGCCCTGGCCTGGTTCATGCCGCATGGGGGGGAGGGTGGGGTTCTCGGGAACATAAATGACATTGCAGATTGTTTTTCCATATCAGTAAGTCTTTGGCTGTGGCTGCCCAGGGTGGATATAACTGACCAGGGGAAGCAGCCCCCATTGAATGAGGGCAACTCTCAGGAGTAGGGCACCCATAACTGTGAGCCAACAACCGCATAGCAGCGGTGGGAACCCTGGGCCAGGGAAGGGGACCGGGCGGAGCATCAACAGTATTCACGCACACACTCTGTTTATGCCTCTGCTTCCCCATGAGATGGTGAACTTCATTATATCCCAGCTCCTAGCACATAGTAGGCCCTTCAGAAATGTCAGCAGAATGATGCATAGCTGGGAGGGAAATGGTCATGCTCACAAAGAGGCAAACTGTAGCTACCTGGAAAAGACTGCCAGCTGGATGCAGCATCGCCGGGCAGAAGGCTGCGCTGGGCCGCAGGAGGAGACAGGAAGACTCACTGAGTGCAGGGCCACAGCCTTCCCATCGCCACCAGGGTTTGCTGAGAGTGCAGATCTGTTCCTCTCAAGCAATCCTTTTGCTTCCTCACTTTGGAAGAGCATATTAGATCAAAAAAGGAGCTTTTGATGGTTTCTCGCGAGCAGGAGACATCTGTGCTGTCACTGAGAATTAATCGTAGAAAGCCTAGCCTAAGGATATGCCCAAATATCTCTCTTTTTGCTACCAGATTTGGTATAAGCAAGAAGCAGCCTGGCAGGTGATTAGTGACATGTTCCCTACACCTCCCCACATGGCCTACTTTTTGCAAGCACCGTCCTTCCTTTAAGTGAAGCTGTTAGCGAGCGCAGAACGCTGCCTATTGCTCTTTTGCTGAGTTGCAGTACTGGACTTATAAGGGAAACACAGTGTAAGCCAGTGATGGCGAACCTTTTGAGCTCGGCGTGACAGCATTTTGAAAAACCCTAACTTAACTCTGGTGCCGTGTCACATATAGAAATTTTTTTATATATTTGCAACCATAGTAAAACAAAGATTTATATTTTTGATATTTATTTTATATATTTAAATGCCATTGAACAAAGAAAAATCAACCAAAAAAAAATGAGTTCGCGTGTCACCTCTGACACGCGTGTCATAGGTTCACCATCACTGGGGTAGGTGCTCCCTAGAGTCTGCATGGCTGTTGGTGCCCTGACAAAATACAGCCTCTATATCCCGAGATCTCAACGACTGGGTTATGTTTTCCACATTTGTCAAAAATCAAGAAAGATGCATGATATTGCTTGACTTCTGAGTATGGTGATAAGAATGGACATCAGAGAGAGTGAGGAAGTTGATTGGTTTTAAAAGAGAATTCAAGAGCTGGATGGCATCAAGTATGATGCGAGAGTTAAGGACTATTTCACTAGGTTGCCATTAAGAATACAAAAAAAAAAGATAGTGATAAGAAATAGTGGAGTTTGGGGCTAGAAAAAGCACATTAGGCCCCCAACATCTCTGGTGGGCTCTGCTAGAACCACCACTGTGTTGATGCCAGGGTACCTGCTACAGTGGATTATACGGGGTGCCACCCGCCAAATGTATACACACTGTAACAACTCTTAGCTCAATTTTGAAAATGAAATGGCATATATATATATATATATTTCTTTATTGATTTTAGAGAGGAAGGGAGAAGGAGAGAGAGATAGAAACATCAATGATGAGGGAGAAGCATTGACTGGCTGCCTCCTGCACGCCCCCCACTGGGGATCAAGCCCGCAATCCAGGCATGTGCCCTTGGCCGGAATCAAACCTGGGACCCTTCAATCCGCAGGCTGACACTCTATCCACTGAGCCAAGCCGGCCAGGGCTGAAATGGCTTTTTAACAAACACTGCCTTTAAAACTATTCAGAGTGTGTGTATACATTATTTTGGGGCACATTGTATCTATACCCTGCCTGCTCTGGCATGTTCTGTGGGCTCCCCTGGGCACACAGTGTGGAAAGTCAGGGGACTTGTCCAAGTACAGTTTGATTTGGCCATGCCTGTGGCTGAGGGAGAAGTGTGGGGTGTGATTCTGACAAAGGAAGAAGAAAAGGGAGCCAGATGACACAGATCGGCTGTCTACAGAGGGAAAGGCCAGAGGCCTGGAAGCAGAATCTAAATTGTACATGTACTGTGGCCCACAGTTGTTTGTTGGTGTATGTGTTTTTTTAAAGATTTGATATTAGTTGCCAACTTGGAGAATTCAGAAATTTCAGCTAAATATCCAGAATTTTCACTTTTCTTGAAAAACCTACCCACATTCCTGCATGGCAAGTCTTGGCTGGGCTGGGGAGCCGCTGCCCCTCCGGTGTTATGGGGGTGTACCGTCATTCTGCAAGTCCCTGGGCTCACACATTCATGTACACAACTCGCCTGGCCCCCGTGGCTGTGAGACCCCTGGCATCATGAGCGAATGCTGTAATTGCTTATTTTCATCTTTCCTTTTTTACAGTTGTGGTAACATATACATAACAAAATTCACCATTCTGACTGTACAGTTCAGCGATACTAAGCACAGTCACCCTGCTGGGCAGCCTCACCACCATCTCCAGGACATTGCTCATCCTCCCCAAACTGAAACCCTACCTACACCATCAGACAACAGCTCTCCATTCCCCGCTCCGCCAGCCCCTGGCGTCCACTCTGTCTCCACGAATCTGACTACTCTAGGTCTCCCACTAAAGTGGAGTCATACAGTGTTTGTGCTTTTGTGACTGGCTTACTTCACTGAGCACAATGTCTTAAAGGCTCATCGTTGCGTAGGTTCTGACTCAGAATACGGGTGCTCATTTTACAGATGGGGAAACTGAGGCCCCAGAAAAGCCCTCAGTCCCACATGCAAACAGGGACAGACTTGGGATTGGAACCTGGACCCCTGATTCCCTGCTCAGGGCACTTTCCCGCTCCTTGCCCCCTTCTGAGCCTGGGTTTCAACTTCCCAGTCGTGTAAGTAGGAAAGACATGCTCTTCATAGCGGCAGAGTGATCCTTATTCACGCAGATTTCGAACGTGCCCTTCTCCTGTTTGCCCATCTGATGGGTTGCCCAACATCAAAGGGGAAAAAACTACCCTTTAGTCAGAAATGAACATCAATTACCCCTTCTCCTCCGAAGGGGAGAGAAAAAACAAAAAAGGCAAACTCATTCTGTCCCCTCCATATATTGCTAGCTGGTCCTTGCACTCCACAGAGGCTTTGAACCGTGGCTCTCTAGAAACCAGTTCTCACATTGTTCTCTCACGGCTGCAGCGTTCCTAGAACAGCCCCCTTCTGCTCAAAGAGATTGCTTCACTCAGCAGCGTGTGTTCAGTTCCACCCACGGATGCGAACACGTGCAGGAGCCCTGGTTTCTCAGGCCCGTGGTCCCTGATGCGGGAGCTCGTGCACCTGCTGACCAGCGCTCAGCTGTCACACCCCCGCGTGGATCGTCTCTGCTCCTCACTCACCTGCGCTGCCAAAGGGAATGGGAAGGAAGCCGCCCAGGATGTGCACTAAGGTGGCCGGGCGGTCCTGGGTGACAGTCACACGCCCCTTCGCGGACCCTCTTAATGGGTTCAGCTCATTTCTTCTGAGCAAGCTTGTTAAAAGCCAGCGCGGCTTGGTACGCTAATGAGCTTCCCTTTCCTTTTCTGCCGCCCAAGTTTCTAGGGGAACTCTTCCCCTGAATCAAATGCTAAGTGGGTCAGGCACTTTCTTATTTTAGTCCTGAGACATTTCTTGCTCCAGGAAAGAGTAAAGGTTTATTTTACTTCAAAGACCAGCCCTTCACGTTACTCAAATCAGCAAGACTTTTCCTGGCTGGGTGGCGGGGGTGGGGTCTGGGGAGAGAAGGAAGGGAAAAAAGCAAGACAACCTCCCAAATATCAATACTCTTTTTTTTTTTTTGCATGTGGGAGTTATCACCAACCACTATAGATATGAACAATGTGGTCTAGCACTGCTTTATTTATCGCTGTGGCAATGAAAATAACTTGGCACGCAGCCAGTTATTTTTAAGAGGTGGTAGCACAGTGTTTCTTTGAATGTCAAAACCCAGAAATAGAGCCTTTAAGAATTTCTTCCATCTGCCAGACTGGATGTTGGCTGGGCAGAGATTTCCACAGCACACGTGTTGGAATCGGCCTCCTGGCCCGTATGTAGAACACAAGCCCGTGAAACCCGCCGCCCCCGTGTGGCGTGCAGCTGGCCGAATGCAGCCCGGCTCCACTTACCTGGTTGGTAGCCAGAGGGAGAACTCCCTGCTGGGTGGCAGGTCTGACCCTGGGGTCAGTGGTGACATATACAGGAAGGAGCAGTACCAGCCCTGGGAATGACAGCCCGTTAACTGGATGAACCCTGCAGAGGAGGTTGATTGGGAAGGCCTTTCAACAGCACTTTGCTCACTTTAGGAACTCCTCCCAGGAATACATAGGAGGTGAAATCTGGGGTGTTGGTTTTGTGGTTTCAAATGTCTGGGTTGTAAATGGCTTGAAAAGGAAGTGGGCTCGTGAAGACTTCACTTTGAGAAGAGATCCAAAGACGATTGAGGTGCAGCCCCCAACCCAAGGGGCTCCAAGGTTTGTAGAGGAGGCAGATGAGTCGTTAGAACTAGAAAAATGAACACCCTGATGGCTGGGAGTTTGCTCTCCCAAGAGGAGACTAAATCTCTCTACCGATTTCCCTTCTGCTACCAAGCCTAGTGGGGGAGAGAGCCCTGCCTGGGAATTCGATGTGGCCCAAGGTCAAGAACATGTCAGTGTCATGGCTTCTGCTGGGTCGTGTAGCGGATGGCGGGGTGGGGGTGGACAGATGACTGTTGGGAACGACACTGGGGAAGGCCCAGTTCTTTCCTCCCCACAGTTTAGCTTCTACCTTATGTCTCAAATTTCAGAAAAGTCTGTTACATACCTCATTCGTGTGATCGAATCGTGGAGACTTTAGGGACAGGGCCTTCCCTGTATCAGCCCTCTGCAGAAGTCAGCTTGGTGGCAGCACTTTCATATTGACGAAGGACAGTGGCCCAAGTACGGGAGTCAGTCCCGTACCCCATACACACTTTCCCCAGGTTACCTGGGAGAAGGTGAGGCTTGAAGAGAAGGTCATGAAATACTTGGGTCACATCACAAATACTCCTTCTCTCCCTGGGAGTCCCATAAAAGTACCCCTGTCTGCTCACCAGCACAGTTGTCCGAGCCACCCCACCTGTAGCATCTCCTGATTTCTCCTTTGCTGCCCTCGCTCCCAGCATTGCTCCTCTGTCCTCGTCAAGGGCACGCTGCTGAAGTATGTGTCAAAGTGCGCTGCCCCCCACAAATGCTGAGCTGCCCACTGCTGCTGCTGCCAGCACCCAGCACACAGAGAACTGACCCCTGCTCCCCGTGTCCCTCAGGGGCTTCGGCAAACAGCTCCTTTGGTTTGCTGACTCTTTAGAAACCCTCCCTCCCGAGTGCTCAGGGGAAGCCAGGGGAGCTGTGGAAACTGACATGGAAACTGCCCCTGTGGCTGCAATTAGAGAGGCAGGGGTTGTGAGTTCTTAGAAGAGTTCCTCTTCTCAGGCACTGGCCTCAAGATGAAAGTTTAACTCCTTAATACAGGCTCCCCAAATTATCTATGACATGACCTGAATCCCACCTTCTTGTCCATCCCCATCTCTCACCACCCCCTTTAGTTTTCCTGTGGCCCCCACACTTGCCTGCTCTTGTTAATAGAAGCCTGTGTACGTACTATTAGCTCAGCCTGGAGACCATTCCCTAAGCTTCACTCACTTTCCGGAATCCTACTCATCGTGCTGGATTCAGCCATGGCACTACTTTCTCCGGGAAGCTACCCAGGTCCACTCCCGACGCCTGAGAAAATTGTGCTCCCAGGGCACCCTGTCCTACCATCAATCATGAACCCTGTAATGTCTGTTGACCTCTCCATCTCCCCTCAAGTTGTGCCTTAAATATCAATGCCATGGCCTGAGCTGCAGAACTCGTTTCAGCAGTTCAAAGGCAGCAGGCCAAGGCCTCTGTGAGCCCCTCAGCCTTTCTCTCATGCTTTTTACCTCATGGTCACAGAATAGCTGCTGCTGCCCAATATGTTCCAGCATCTCTTCATATCACCAATTATCCAGTCAGCCTCTAATTTTCTTGATCATTTTTATTGCTTTATTTGAATCAGATTCATATCACGTTTGGCTATTTTTTAACAATATTATATACATTAAGCTCCAAATGACCTTTTATGAGATTAAAAATAAATTCTTATTTGTTTGAGCTGGTCATACTGGAGTTTTATGTTCCTTGCAGCCAAACTGAAATACAGTACACAATTTCTAAAAATTAAAATTTATTTTCTCTCATTAGCAAATTAACACACCCTGCTTATAGAAATCTTAATATAGAATAGTAGAAATAAGGAAAAGGAAATCAGAGTCCCATCACTGAAATACTGGTAACATTTTGACATATTTTCTTCCCATGTTGTTTGAATAGTTGTGATACCACAGTAGTAACAAATTTGTTTCCTTTTATTGTTTAGCATTTTTAAAAATCATTTTGGGGGTGATAGAAATATTCTAAGATGGATTTTGGTGATTGTTGTACAACTCTATGAACATACTAAAAATCGTTGGATTATACGTCCTAACTAGGTGAATTATATGACATGCGAATTATATCCCAATGAAGTTGTTATAAAAAATTTTAAATAAGCATATCTTTTATGATGAATTCAATGTTAACATTTTTAATTAATGCATAATCATCTATCAAGAGGCTTTACTCCAATTTATTAAACTATTCTCCTGTTGTTCAATATTTGGGTTGGTTCTACATTTTGACTATCATAAAATTTCTAGTCAAATTCTCTGTGCTTAAGGGTTCTCTTTATCTAGAATTAGTTCCTCCCAGAAGTAAAAATATTGTGCCAGAGTATAACTCTATTTAAGCATTTATCGAGCCTATATTGGAGGTTTACTACCAGTTAGGTATGGACCACACTAAGTACTCTTATATGCATTATTTCTTCAAATTCTTCATCACCCTAAGAGGTCTATGCTACCTCTAGTTTCAGAAGTTGAAACTGAAGCTCAGAGAAGACAACCAACTCATCCAAGTTCACAGCGTCAATATACAGAGGAGCCAGGGACCTTCCCAGCTCTGTCTGGTCCCAGAGGCCATGATCACTCCCTCATCAGGCCTTCATGTGTTTAATCCTTGCTAGGTTTCAATGGTGAAAATGCTGTCATTTTCTAAGTTGTTTTGGGGTGACGTTGGATATTTCCTTGTGTTTGCCACATCAGATGCACTCTTTTTTTGTTCATTGCCTGTTGCGGCCTTTCCTGTGGTGGACTATACAATTTGAAGAGTAAATAGAGTGAATAACATGTAATCAATGGCTGGTTACCCTCATTAAAAAGAAAGATGCAGGCTCAGCTTCCTTTTGGGAAGTGCACTTCAGTGTAGAAGCACCTTTAATGATGGCCGGCATGCCTCATAGAAGTCCCTCTGATTCGGTTCTCCTTCTTCCCCTTGTTCCTTCCACCTGGCTGAGCCTGGGTACAGAACGGTGATTGTGCACAGTGCGCGGGAAGACTACCTGGCTACAGGGCTGGCCTCCCCCTTCAGAGCAGTCCCGTTCTTCCTTGAAGCAGGAGGGCGTGAGGCAATCATTGCTCTGCTCCGAAAGCACTTAACCAAAGAGCGGCTTCTTTTCCACGGTTATGTAGACAAATACCACAATGATGAAGATGCCAAACACTGCAAGCGTCAAGCCCGCTGGAAACCGTTCTAGGTTCCTGCTCCCAGCACTTCCGTTCGCTGTGCAGTAGGCCTTCTCTTTGGCGCTATTCCATTCTCTGAATCTGAGGTATGGCGCTCCTGAGGCCCACCTGGGAAAACATTAGTGGTTCTTAGGGTTGAGTACAGGACGAACCAGCACCCCCAAACGTGTGTGGCCTGGAGGCTCAAAGGAGCAACCCTGTGGGGCTTGAGGGAGCAGGCCTCTATCATGAAAAACCTAGGCTAATGTTAACAAGCCGATGTTAACAGGGTATCATGGGGATGTGAGGTCTCAAATGCCGCACAAGCATTTCTTTATGTCTGTCAATGCCGGCGTGAGGCCTGGCCCAGGGACTTACAGATCCCCTGGTCCCTACTGGGGAGCCGCAAAAGCCGAATGGGGGACACCAGTCCACAGTCCTTTCTTCCCAGTCTAAACTCAGCCTTTCAGGTGCAGAGGGGAAGTGCTTTTGAAATGTGCTTATTTTGCATTTCAAAGAGCAAGAGCGTGCTTTCTGAAACCTTTCAGAGAGTCTTATGTTTTCACTGGTTTAATCTGGAAATTGGCTGAAGTTTATTCAGAAGTCAGGGAACTTTCCAGAAAGCTTTACTTTCTGACTAATAAAATGGCCAATCTTGAGCTTTTATTTCAACTACCTGCTCTCTCTCTCTCTCTCTTTTTTTGTTTTCTTTCCCCATTTTCTAAGACACAAAGAAAAAATGTCTACCAATCCAGAACCTCAGGTTCTGGTCTCGGTGCATT
Source organism: Myotis myotis (assembly GCF_014108235.1). NCBI lineage: Eukaryota > Metazoa > Chordata > Mammalia > Chiroptera > Vespertilionidae > Myotis > Myotis myotis. The sequence goes on from NW_023416322.1 coordinate 8,768,540, forward strand.
GTGCCTTTGTGCACCCCCCTCAGCCCCTTTGGCCTCTAAACCTAAGTGCTGAGCTAGAGACTATGTAAGGCCCCTTGAGCTTTGAAATGAGATATTATGAATTTTTCTTCTCTCGAAACAGATTCTTTTTCAGACTCAAACCCTTCCCAAAAGTCTGAATAACATTTTTTTTCAGAAGTTACATACGTCAGTAATATCTCCTCAGGTACTAAGAAAAGTATTACCTTATTTTCTCAGCGTGCTTATGATGCGGACAGTAGATATGTGGGGCTTTTGGTGTAGAGGTGAAAGCCTTGGGTCCCTAATGAACAGAAAGAAAATATCAAGAAGAACTTATTTATCAGAAAGATAATACAAATTATCAAGAAGAGCCCTCACAGTTTCCAATGTCTTGTACAAAGGGCCTTATTTTTTGTTCTAGAAAATAATCGTATCGGAGCATCATCCGGTCCATCAAAAGGTTGTGGGTTTGATCCCGGATCAGGGCACATACCAGGTTTCAGATTCCATCCCTGCTTGGGGTGCTTATAGGAGGCAACCAATCAATGTTTCTCTCTCACGTTGTTATTTTTCACTCTCTCTAAAATCAATAAAACATATCCTCAGGCAAGGATTTTAAAAAGTTAGTATCTTTTTAAAAAATTGTATAATCTAGGGCAGTGATGGCAAGCCTTTTGAGCTCGGCATGTCAGCATTTTGAAAAACCCTAACTTAACTCTGGTGCCGTGTCACATATAGAAATTTTTTGATATTTGCAACCAGAGTAAAACAAAGACTTATATTTTTGATATTTATTTTGTATATTTAAATGCCATTTAACAAAGAAAAATCAACCAAAAAAATGAGTTCGCGTGTCCCCTCTGACACGCGTGTCATAGGTTCGCCATCACTGATCTAGGGACTGATAAAGTTCTTGGTACATCAGATAGTTTAGTACTTCATAATATAAAATATTTTGAAAGGAGAGGGGGAGACAGAGAAACACCGACAAGAGAGAAAGGTTGGTAGGCTGCCTCCTGCACACCCCCCCGACTGGGAATGGAGCGCGCAAGCCTGGTTATGTGCCCTGACTGGGAGCTGACGTGGCAACCTTTTGGTGCACGGAATGACACCCAACCAACTGAGACATGCAAGTGAGGGCTCATGAAATAATATTTTACATCAGTGACTCACACATGAACAATAGACACACCAGTGTCAAGGGTCACTTGACACAAGAAACATTCTGTTCTTAAATATCATCTTTCTATTTTGCACTTTTATTTGTACTTTTATTGCTTGGAGCTTTTTTTAAAAATACGTTTTTATTTATTTTAGAGAGAGAAGAAGGGGGAGGGATAGAGAGATAGAAACATTCTGAGAAACATTAATCAGCTGCCTCCTGCGCAGCCCCCCACTGGGGATCGAGCCCACAACCCCAGCATGTGCCCTGACCAGGAATCGAACTGGTGACCTCCTGGTGCACGGGTCAACGCTCAACCAGAATCACACCGACCAGGTGCTCGGAGCCTATTTAATGAGCATGCAGCATTTTTATACAAAGAATGAAACTATTCTTTTAAAGTTGGCTATGAACAAGGACTAGAAAATAGTTTAGGAAAATGAACTGTTCTGTATGAGGGATAGAAGTAAGGACAGTCATGTTTTCTTTTCCTTTTCCAAAAATTTCTTTCATGTTGTCATTTTTTCAATAAAGTAAAAATGCATAGTTCTCTATGCTTTTGTTTCCTCTCTGTGAAATAAAATTGTAAAGATTAAGTGACTTCATCTATGCAAAATGATTAAAACATTTCCTGATATATAGTAAGCACTTAATGAAAGCACTTAGTGCTAATGATAATTATTGTTAATTTCATGTTCCATTTTTCCTCAACTTTGTCTGGATGGTTGTTCTGCTGTTCAATCTAATCAGCATATTAGCTCTTTATTGTGTAGGATATTCAGGCCTTATCATCCTCAAGTGTCTGCAATGTCCAAGAATGTGAAGCTGTGGTGTCAGATGATGTTGCTAACCACCATTTACCAGGTGCCAGGCCCCGTTAACCCACGAACTCACCGAGGCCTCCTGGACCACCCTCCCCTCATCTGGTAGGCACTGTCATTGCTCCATATGGGAGATGATGAGTCTTGAGGCACAGAAAGCTTAAGTAACTAGCCTAGGGTCACACAGTATTATCCTTCAATTCCTAAAAATAATTTCCCTCCTGCAAGAAGTCTTCTTTATTATTCTCATTCACTCAGATCAGTTGTCTAGTCTATATTTCCTCAGCCCTAATGCACATGTTGTCTTTAATCAAGGCATGATATCTACCATGTCGGGGCATTGGTAAGTTGGTGTTTATCCCCCTTCCCGGGAACCCAGCCCCCCTGAACATGAGAGGGGCCTCTGACACCTCCCATGCTGCCAGAGGCCTCACACAACAGTAGGCCATGGACAAGGAAGTTGGGGACTGGAGCATTCCCCAGTATTCTCACGAAATCACTACTCATGAAAAATGTATCTGGTTTTTTTCTTATTTGTTTTTTAAATATATTTTATTGATTTTTTACAGAGAGGAAGGGAGAGGGATAGAGAGTCAGAAACATCGATGAGAGAGAAACATCGATCAGCCGCCTCCTGCACGCCCCACACTGGGGATGTGCCCACAACCAAGGTACATGCCCTTGACCGGAATCGAACCCGGGACCCTGGACTCCACAGGCCGACGCTCTATCCACTGAGCCAAACCGGCTAGGGCTGTGTCTGGTTTTTGAAAAAGGACCTACTCTGACTAAAGTGATTAATATTTACCCATAAACAAATACAAGTTTGCTTGCATTATGCAAGATGTGTATTTTCCAGTGTGGACCCAAACCTGGCCTGAAATGTCATAGGCTGGCACCTTCAATTATGGGCAATGAAAGAAGGGGTGCTGAGTGCTGAGTCCCCACCCCTCCTTCCTCTTATTCTCCCAGGACTTCTTACTGTTGGAGCTTAGGGAGCCAGGAGGCAGTGATGCTCCCGGGAGGTGGGGATGAAATTGTCTTCAAGCTGAAATGTGTTACGTTTTTCAATCACTCTCCCTCACTAATGCAATTGTTGAAGAAAGGCCTGTACGTAGAACCAGACATTTTTACAAATGACTTGGCAAACTGGCAGTTATGACCTTCTTACAAGTGGGGGGAAAAAACTCAATTTAGAGCTCTTTAATATTGAGTAAACCCCAAATCCCTTTATTGACTAAAACTGATTAAGTTAATAAAGATCTTGCAATAATTTCACTCTATTGTTTTTACCTCAACCTTGATTTAATAAAGCTCTAATTTAAAACATTGTGTTCTTTTAACCTAAATAATGATTTTGAATTAATTAAAAGCCTTTTAAAATAATCTGCACTACATTAACAAAAGAAAGGTTAAAAACTTTGTGATCATCTGCATTCCTGCTTTAAAATATCTTCTTGCAAACCAGGAATGGAATGGGAACTTTCTTTTTTTTTTCTTTCTTTCTTTTTCTTTTTCTTTTTAAATATATTTTATTGATTTTTCACAGAGAGGAAGGGAGAGAGATAGAGAGTCAGAAACATCGATGAGAGAGAAACATCAATCAGCTGCCTCCTGCACATCTCCCACTAGGGATGTGCCCGCAACCAAGGTACATGCCCCTGACTAGAATCGAACCTGGGACCCTTCAGTCCACAGGCCGACGCTCTATCCACTGAGCCAAACCATTTTCGGCGGAATGGGAACTTTCTTAACTAGATACAAGGTATCTCCCAACACCTACACCAAAAATTACACTCAAAGGTAAAATATTAAGCCTGGCTGGCGTGGCTCAGTGGTTGAGCATTGGTCTATAAACCAGAAGGTTAGGATTTGATTCCTGGTCAGGGCACCTGCCTGGGTTGCAGGCTTGATCCCCAGTGTGGGGGCATGCAGGAGGCAGCCGATCAATGAGTCTCTCTCATCACTGATGTTTCTATCTCTCTCTCTCTCCTTCTCCCTTCCTCTCTAAAATCAATTAAAAATATTTTTAAAAAGAGGTAAAATGTTAAAAGCATTTTCTTTAAATCAGAACTAAGGAAAGTATTCCTACTATTATCACTTACATAATATTATAATAAAAAGGTCGTAGAGGCACAGGTAAACAAAAAGAAATTAAAAGTATACAAATTAAACTAAAAAGAATCTGCAGGAAAATTATTATAATGCTAAGAGTTCATTGTTATAAGACAAAAGGTTCTGACAAAAGTCAACTGCAATTCCACATACCAGCAACAAACCATTTAAAGCATATTTTTTCAAAGATACTGTTCCCAACAAAAGAATTCTTATTTCCAACAAAATTTGGCAACAAAAATTAAAAGCCTACCTAGTAATAAAGCTGACAAAAGATGAGCATGACCTTTATTGAGAAAACAATAAAAATCTTACTGAAGGACATTAAAGAAAATTTCAATAAATGGAAAGATGTAACATGTTCATGAGCAGGAAGACTCAACAGAGTAAAGATTCAGCTTTTTCCAGGTTAATTTATAAAGTTAGCAAAATTTCTATCTAAATCACATTCTGAATTTTTCATGGAACTTGATAAGTTTATTCTAAAATTTATTTGCAAGAACTAAGGGACAAGTAAAATCCACCGACCAGTTTAAACCAACAAGGTGAGAGGGGTTGCTCTGGTAATGAAGACATTCTTCTATGAGCGCAAGCTGGACACATTGATCAGAATAGAGACCCCATTGTACTATTAATCACCGTTTTTATTGTCTGTATTTTATGAGGCTTTGGCATCCTGGGGCCTCGCTGACCCTGGAGAGACTGCCTCTCCGAAGCTGGCCCACTCCTAGGGATAGTAAAGACTCCCTGTGACCGCGCCTTCCATGTACAAGCCAACCAAACCCTCCAACTTCCTTTATCTAACGTTCTCTTACCAAGCCAATACTTTCCCTGTCCGACATCAGCCCAGGGCCAGCTATTGGCCAACTAGGGTCCACCCCTAAAGCCCAGAACTGCTGAAATTAGTCCAACTAGCCAATCCTAAAATGCTTACCTTGCCTCACTCACCCCTCCCTGCAAAGGCCACAACAAAGCCTTGTGCCCATGCCTTCCTCTCCCTCCTGCCTCCTGCCTGGCCCTGCTCCTTCCCCAGGTGGCCCATTGGCATGATGCAATCAACCCTCTGGGGTATTGTAGGTAATACACTTCTTTGGAAGGCAGTTATCTCCCTGCCTGTCCCCTTACTGTACCTGATTAAAACAAATCCTTGGTGCATTTTAAAACTCCTGTGGAAATTTGATGAATGACAAGAGCTAACATTGCCAACCAGATGAGAAAGGACAGACTATTCAAAATGGTATTGGGAACAAGATGAGATAGATACCGGTATACTTCTCCAAAATTCTTCTGCTCAATATAGCCAAAATCCCTGTGTTAGCACAGGCAGCTAGGAGTTAACAAAAGAGACGGGAGCTACACTGGCTGGGCCTGATTGAGTCTGAAAGTTACACTTAATCAGGCTTAAGTCTGGAAGCTACAGCTTCAGACACCCCAGGGGATAGCTGATACCCCAGAGAATAGAGGATAGCTGTCTCCCCCCGCCCCACACACACACCCCAGCAAGGGGATTAACACCTCTCCATCCCCCTGTGTAGGGAGGAAGGACCTGCTTTCCAATCTCCCCCAGGTACAAGGGGTCCACTCGCTGGTACTATGTGGGGGAGGAATACACAATAAAGGGGAATTCCTTTGCTAGGCACTTGTGCAGTAGAAACCAAGATGGTACAGAGGGAGATCCTTCTACTTTGAGGCATTCGCAGTAGGAGCCAAGATGGTGACCACAGAGGGGAGGTGTCTAGCCTGGGAAAAGGATTGGATTGGACGCACGCATGAAACCCCAGAAGATCTAGGAAAGGGATTGGATCTGGGGAAGACCCAACACAAGCCTGCAAAGAGCCAGGAAAGAGATTGGTTCGTTTGAAAGAAAGCTTACCCCTTCCCAAGCCTGAGGGAATACAATCAAAGCCTACTAACGGCCTCTCTCGGTAGCACATGTTCCCTATTTGTTCACCTGTTGGGCACATTCTCTCTCCGTAGCAGCTGCGTACCCAAGCACAGGCTCCACGTGCTGGCCTGGGTGCAGCAGGGCAGCGGCTGCAGGAGCACAGCTGGGAACTGAGGCTGCACTGGACTAAGGTTTGGCATGGACTAAAGTGAACGGTGGCAGCCTTGGGTGCCCTGCCGGTAATGAGCAATGGCACACGATCTCTGGACTCTGGCTCTTCTGGGCTTGGTGAAGACAAGGCTGGGCTTCTCCCACAGCCGGACGAAGCTAAGCCACCTGGTGGTGGATGAGACACTGGCACCTGGGGGACAGTCCCTTGCATTTGCTCCAGTTCTAGTAAGTCTTACCACTGTGCCTCATCCTCCCATGTGGGGGTCCCTGAAATGCTTTTCTTGCGACTCCGTGGACGAACCCCATTTGCATTGGCAACACCTGGACACTATATGTAAAGCAAACAGAAGAAGATTCTGAAAGGTGGAGAAAAGCAGATGGGCTAGGGGCCTCAGGACCCGAGGAATGACTTGAGTGAATGCCCTGGGTTTTCTTTTTACCTCACGTACCCCAGCCTGTTTGCTGGCAACCTGGAAACACCAAAGAGTGCAAACAAAAAGCCTCTGGAAAGCCAAAGAGCAGGAAAGGAGGAAGGGGCAGCCTCACAAGACCAAAAATTTTACCAAACAGCCCACTAGCCAAGGTGCTTGGGAAGCCTGGACTTCCACCTCGTTCCTACTGGGCTAGTATCGTGGACCACTGCCCTCCCTCTCCACTCCCCCGCCTCCCCAGCAGCCCAGCAATAATGAACCAACAAACAGGGTGTCAATGGAGGCCCAGTGGGGGATGTGGACTTCTACCACTTGCCCTGCAGTGAAGAGCTGGGGTCCCTCTTCCCCCGCCAGCGTATAAAGTCTGAGGAGGAAGCTAAAACAGAATACTCCAATACAACCCAAAGTCTCTCATAATTTGAGGAGAAAAGATGATAACCCATGCCAGCACTGAGATGGCATAATGTTGAATTAGCTGACCAAGATTTTAGAGCAGCCGTCATAAAATGTTTCAAAGACCACCTAAACATGTATGAAACAATTTTAAAAAATTATCTCTCTGCAGATCAGTAGAATATATAAAGAAGAACCCAGTGTAAATTTTAGAATTTAAAAGAATGCAAATGAAGTAAAACACTGGCAAGACGGCTTGACAGAGAATGGAGAAGACAGAGGAAAGAATCAATGAACTCTGTATCTTCATGAAACATCCCATTATATTCAAATTCTCTAAAAGTTATACTCAATATGTTGTTTCTAAAATGTATGTCACCCTTTATACAATAGTTTCATTATTTCACCTTTCCTTTATAGTTTTGTTGTTTTCCTTTACAATTCTTTAGTAAAAGGCAGAGTCTTCAGTTGCCCTGTTAGGAGCCTCTAACCTACTATTCTGATTAAGTTACCTCTAAATATTAAAAGTCAACATCTGGCTTCTAAATGAAAGGCTTTTGGTGTTTTCAATTACTGGCTGATGGGTTAAGATTGCACTGTTACCCATAACCACGTGACCTAATTTAGAATTGATCTTGGCGTCTAGTCTTGCAGTTCTAACCAAATTTACAATCCACCTTTCAGCTGCATCTGGAGTCACGCTCTGTTTATCTGCCAACATGTTAATGCTGATACATGGTGGATGCAACTAGAAGTCTCAAATATGAAAAGATGGGAATTTTCAGCGAAACCCTCGAGACAAGCCACCAGGAAGTCATTTATGAGCACAGGTTCACATTCCCTCTGCTTTTTCTGAGCCCCATCAAAGTAAAAGTGAATATCTAAGCATTCAACAAACGGTAATTGGGTCTTTGCATGTGTAAGAATCCCATTGAATAACTTTGCCTAGATCTTTCAGCACCCAGGGGCGTTTTCCAACATATTTGTTTGTTATGACTGCTGTAGTCAAGTAGCGAAGAATATGTGGACACATCATCTGAACTACATTAAGATACTGTGACTGGTAAAGGAAGAGATCAATAATGTTATCACACCCTTTGGGGTGATTGAAGAAGACAGAGACCAGTGAATGCACCATGGTCGCTGCTGAAGAGACTGGAGTGGAGAACTCACAGAATTATTATCTATGGTCTCTTAACCGTGTAAGCTCTTCCAAAAAAATAACACAAAACAAAAAAAAGATCTAATGTTTGTGTTATCAGAGTCCCTGAAGTAGAGAAGAGTAAGGTGGGGATGAAAAAGGTATTTGAAGAAATAAGAGCTGAAAATGTCCCAAATTTGGCAAAAGATACAAATCTACAGATGTCAAAAAGCTGAGTGAATTCCAAACGATAAACCCAAAGAAATTCACGTCAAGAAATATCATAAGCAAACTTCTGTGCATCAAATGACATTATGAAGAAAGAAAAAAGGCAATCTCTTTCACAGAATGGGAAAAATATTTGCAAATCATATATTTGATAACAGACTAGTATTCAGAATACGGTATATAAACATTCTTACAACTTAACAAGCTAAAGACAAACAACCCAATTAAAATATGGACAAGTGATTTGAATAAACATTTCTCCAAAGAATATGTACAAATATTCAATAAGCAAATGAAAAGAGTCTCAACATCATTAGTCATCAGGGAAATCAAGACCACAGTGAGCTAACACTTCATACGTACGAGGACGGCCATTTTTAAAAAGTTGGGGTGGAGTCCGAGCTGCTGTGGCTCAATGGGTTGAGCATCGTGACCCAGAGGTTGCCAGTTCAATATCCAGTCAGGGCACGTGCTTGGCTCGGGTTGTGGGCTGGGTCCCCCAGTAGAGGGCATTCTCTCTCTCCCTTTCTCGCTCTCTAAAAATCAATAAAAAAAATTTTTTTTTAATGTTGGGTTGGCGAGGATATGGAGAAATTGGAACCTGCATACATTGGTGGTGGGAATGTAAGATGATCACCCACTGTGGAAAACAGTTTTGCCGTTACTAAAAAGTTAAACACAGAATTACCACATGGCTCAAAAATTCCACTTGGAGGTATACTGGTATATCCAAAAGGATTGAAAACAAATACTTATATATGAATGAACCTTCACAGTACCAACATTTGCAGTAGCCAAGAGGTAGAAACAATCCAAATGTCCATAACATTATTATTCAGTCATAAAAAGAGATGATGTGTGGATACAGACACACAGTACAACATGGATAAACTTGAAAACCTTATGGTAAATTTAAAAGGTCACAAAACATCACATATTGGATGATTCCATTTATATGAAACATACAGAAGAAAAAAAATCCATTGAAACAGAAAGCAGATTAGTACTTGTCAGGAGGGGGTTGTGGAGTAACTGTGCCATGGGTACTGAGCTTTATTTTGGGGTGAATGAACATGTTTTGAATCTAGAGTGAGGCAGCATTATGAATATACTGTACTATATGCCATTGAATTTTGCACTTTAAAATAGTAAATTTTATGTTATGTGAATTTAACCTTAACAAAAATTTCTGCCCAGCCGGTGTGGCACAGTTGGTTGAGCATCATCTCATGTATCAGAAAAGGTCATTGGTTCAATTCCCTGACAGAGAACATGCCCGGGTTTCAGGCTCAATCCCCAGCAGGGGGCGTGCAGGAGGCAGCCCATCGACATTTCTATCTCTCCCTCTCCCTTCCTCTCTCTGAAAGCAATCAAAACTTAAATAAAAACATATTTATAGTATATACTGTATAGATATGAAAATTTGTGATTCTCATCATTGTGATGTGGATATCCTTCTTATGTTTTTAGACTAAAGACATATATAACGACGTTTTGGGGAGAAAGTAAAAGATTATGATGTCATAAATTAGTTCAAGAAAAAATAATAAATAGATAAAATTATAAAACAAATGTGGTAAAATGTTAACAATTGGTAAATCTGGGTGAAGGCCATATAGGAATTCTTTGTTGAAAACTTGCTTTAAGTTTGAAAATTGTTTTAAATTACATTTTTAAAAGGCAAGTAGAGCCCCAGACTGGTGGCTCAGTTGGTTGGAGCATCACCCCATTCACCAAAAGGTTGCAGGTTTGATTCCTGGTCAGGGCCAGTTTGGGAGGCAACCAACTGATGTTTCTCACATCAATGTTTCTCTCTCTCTCTCCTCTGTCTCTGTCTCTCTTTCTCTCTCTTACTTTTTCACTCTCTCTCTCAAAATCAATGAAAGCATACCCTCAGGTGAGGACTTCTTTAAAAAGGCTAGTGGAAAATGTGAAAAGACAAGCCCACTGTGGGAGGTGTTAATAATGGAGGAGGCTGTGCATGTGGTGGGGGGCAGAGGTTATATGAGAATCTCTGTATCTTACTCTCAGTTATGATGCGAACTGCTAAAAAAACAAACAAAAAATGTTTAGACAACCCCAAACTACTAAGAGATCTGTGTTACACTTATGACTGACAAAGGGTTAGTATCCAAAATATATAAGAGCTCCTATTGCCCTAACCGGTTTGGCTCAGTGGATAGAGCGTCAGCCTGTGGATTGAAAGGTCCCGGGTTCGATTCCGGTCAAGGGCATGTACCTTGGTTGCGGGCACATCCCCAGTGGGAGGTGTGCAGGAGGTGGCTGATCGATGTTTCTCTCTCATGGATGTTTCTAACTCTCTATCCCTCTCCTTTCCTCTCTGTAAAAAAATCAATAAAATATATTTATTTTTTTTAAAAAAAGAGCTCCTATAAATTAATGAGAAAAAAGATAAACAACCAAATAGAAAAATTGGCAAAAAATACGAACAGACATTTTACAGACAACAACACATAAATAACCAACAAACACGTGAGAAGATGCTCCACCTTCTTAGCATAAGAGTAATACAAATTACAATCATAATAAAATACCACCTTATATCCACTACATTGACAAAAGTGAAATCTGGCAAGACTGAAATTTGAAGAAGATTTAGAATAATGGAGCTTTTAATATGTTGGTGGTAGGAGTATAAAGTGATGTGGCCACTGTAGGGCGGCTTAGCATGATCTCTTCAGCTGAAGATCAGTATATATCCTTCAAGTCAGCAGTTCCCCTTCTGGGTATATTCATTCAATCAGAAAAAAATTCTTGCACATGTATACAATGAATTATGTACCACAATTGTTTGTATCAGCATTGTTTGTGTTAGGCAAACTTGGCAACCAAGTCAAATGTCCCGTAAATAAGGAATGGATAAATATATTTTTACGATAATCATATCGCAGTGACAATTAATGAGTGAGAGCTACAAGTATTGGGTGACGCTCATCACATAATGGTGAATGGTAAAGGGAAGTTACCAAAGAATACTTACACTATGATATCATTTAAATAAAATCCAAAATCATGAGAAACTAAAGTTTGTGGATACTGTAAAGAAAAGGAAAAGAATAATAAGTAGAAAATTCAGGGTAGTGGTTACCTTGGGGAAAATGAAGGAAGGGGAATATGATCATTGGGGTCTTCAACAAAATTAGCAATGATTTATAGTAATTTTTAATCTCTAGGGTGAGAATCAAACTGCTTATTACATAATTTTTATACCTTTTTAGATGCATATGTTATAATAAAATATCAAAAAAGGTTTTTGGCCCGGCTGGTGTGGCTCAGTGGTTGACCGTCGACCTATGAACCAGTAGGTCACAGTTCGGTTCCATCCCTGATCAAGACACATGCCTGGTTTGCGGGCTTGGCCCCCAGTAGGGGGTGTGTAGAAGGCAGCCGATCAATGATTCTCTCTCATCATGGATGTTTCTTGCCCTCCCTCTCTCTAAAATCAATAAAAACATATTTCTTTTAAAAAAGATTTTCAGCCCTAACTGGTTTAGCTCAGTGGATAGAGCATTGGCCTGCGGACTGAAGGGTCCCAGGTTCGATTTCGGTCAAGGGCATGTACCTTGGTTGCAGGCACATCTCCAGTAGGGGGTGTGCAGGAGGCAGCTGATTGATGTTTCTCTCTCATGGATGTTTCTAACTCTTTATCCCTCTCCCTTACTCTCTGTGAAAAATCAATAAAATATATTTTAAAAATCAAATAAAAAAGGTTTTCAGGTTTGAATTTTCTTCTGTCTACTTGGGCAAATTCCAGGTACCCATGTGCATATCAGTCAGTCCATTTTAGCTGTGCTGATTTCTGTACCATGGCTTTAATGGGAGGACAGAAGGGCCAGTGGAAAATGCCTCAGATGCACTCTCCTAGCAAAACCACCCCAGAAGGAAAGCCTTCGCTGTCATAGGGGACGAGAAGCCCTGCGTCCTGGGAGACCATGAAAAGAGACACTGGGGGGAGCTGTTTCACCACTCAGGTGCCTGGTTGTGTCTCCTCTTCCTTTGGCAGCTGGATATAATGGGAAAGGCTATGACATGGAAATTAGAAGACTGGAATGCCATTTCCAATTTTTCTGCTAACACCGTGTGGTCTTAGGCAAGTCATACCCCTCTCTGCTTCTTTCTGCGCCCGTACGATGAACCACATAGCCTCCTCCAACAAGCCTTTCAGAGAGGACATTCCACGATCGATCATCATAATAAATCACGCCTGGACTCATGCATCGCGATGAATAGTGCCTGGTACTAAGGAAGCCCTAATAAATCCCAAGAGATCAAAATAACTCAGGGATGCTCAGCGTGGAGGTAAACAGGAAACTCCTTTCCTTAAAATGGATACATATAGCTATACCCATCATGCCAATGATAAACTAGCTATAGTGAGTTTGGTTAAATATTCTTAGATGAAAACGAAAGCAAAGCTGGGTGGTTTTTTTTTAAAAACAAATGCATATTTTTCCTATAGAAAGAGAACACCACTGCTCATAATTCAGCTTTATGAAAATAAGTTTACCTTTCTTATCATCTTAGAACCATTGTAATCAGAGTTTGGTTTCACTAACTCTTCCTGAGGCTCTTGCATTTCAAAGACTGGGGTCTATTACACAGAAAGAATCAGCATGTGATCAATAAGATAAAGACATGGATTATTAGCGTATTTAAGCAGACATACTAGGAGGTCAATAGTTTTACAGGAAGAGCGTCGCATTCCTTATAAATATGCTATTTAGCTCCCATTAGTACGTGTCAAAGGTAAGAACAGAAGGGTTTATTAAGTAGTCACAAAATATGTAATTTACTCTTCACTTTGACCCAACTGGAATATACAACAACTATTGGGAATAAGGATGCTTTTCAATTAATTAAGAAACTATTACAGAGAAGTTTAACATCAGGTCGCCTAAAACCTTTACATGCAACTCAAACCACACACTTAATGGTAGTCCTTTAATATATATTCCCTTGGTACACTGTGTCTTCCGATGGTAGCAATTAGGATAGGCCCTGCACATGCACATTATAGGCCTACAAAGTATCTTACCAACAACAATAGTGATTGAGACACAAGAGTAAAAATCCTACTGAAGTTTTGGCACAAAGACATTGAAACAGACTTCAGAATTGGAAGCAAAAAAGAAACATGAAGCTTTCCTTCCCTTCCGTGTCCTTCCCTGGGATGTCATGTGTCCTGCACAAGTAGTGGGGCAGAGGCGACATGAATGAGGAGTCAGAATACCTGGAGGCCAAAGAAATGAAGGAGGAGGGGCTGTGTATATGGGGTTCCTGGTGGCTGAAGAATGGCGGCGGGAGGGAAGGGGACAGCATGCAGGCTTCAGTGTGCCCTGCATCCAAGGAAGAGAGATGGTGATGGGAGGGTTATGCAGAGACGGAGGTGGCTATTATGACTGGGAGCTTGGTTACCCTGAGGAAATTAGAAAGTGGAGCAAAACGCAAATCTATGGAGGGTAATGGGAGCCAGGTTTCTCACTGTCACAGAAGTGACTTACAAACAGAAAGGGGAAAGACCGATTAGAAAGAACACTGAAATGTTGAATTGTAATTGAAGATCAATATGCACTTATGAATTTTAAATTTGTATAGAGAGAGATACAAAAATAGTTGTGATGCATATGTGCATGTGTACATATACACACACCTTTATTTTCTAGCTCTACCCACCGAGAGGACCTAGAAGCAATGACTCCCAGTAGCAATGAGCTCACTGAAGACCTAGATCTTTTTTTAAATATGTTTTTTTATTGATTTTAGAGAGAGGACAGGAGAGAAAGAGAGAGAGAGAGAGAAACAATAATATGAGAGAGAAACATTGATCAGTTGCCTCCTGAATGCACCCTGGCTAACTGGGGACTGAACATGCAATCTGGGCATGTGCTTCGACTGGGAATCGAACTGGCAACCTTTCAGTGCATGTGACAATGCTCAACCAACTGAGCCACACCGACCAGAGCTAGATCCTGGTTTTTAAATGCCATCCTACCGCAAAAGTAAACACTCCTGCAGTAGACACCATCCAAGGCTCCTGGGGCAGAAAAAGCACCAGCTGGATCTGAAACATCTTTTTGTGCCAGAAATTCAGGACATGCTCAAGGAATGAGGAGGACATATCAAAAGGACACAGTACCCATATTGAAAAGGCTCCCACTGGCCAAATCTGGGACAATTTGAGCATTAAAATATATAAAGATATCAAGATACAGTCCGTTTGATTAAAAAGAATCAATGAGTCCATACTAATATAACTGAATGAAAGAACAAATGAAACAAAGAACAAATAAATGAATAAAATGGGGGCGAAGGGAAGGTCTTCCTTCTGTTGACTACCATCTAATAAATGCGGAGGGAAAAATAGGAATAGAAAGTCTCAATGGGCCATCATCACAATGGAAGCTGATTCAGCAGTCGTCTAGGGGAGCTAGGGCTAATGGATGAGGTTTGAATAGGAGCACTATGTTAGTGTCATTTCAGAATATTTCCCCGCAGAATACTGTTTGATTACAAATGGAAGAAAAATGATGGTTTTATGGAGAAACCTGACAGACACCAACTTCTCCAGGTGATGAAGGTTAATGTTGCCAGCGGTGGAACAGGGTGGCATTGCTGCCTGGTGTGATGCCCTGGGAAGAGCACAGCATCGTTCTGAGGATTTCCTGCCCAGAGGACATGGCCTCTATGAACAGTCAAAAGGAAAATCAGACAGAAAAGTCGCCCTACAGGATGAAAGGCGTGTACTCTTTAAAATGGTCCAGGGTGCCCTAGCTGGTTTGGCTCAGTGAATAGAGCGTCAGCCTGCCAACTGAAGGGTCCTGGGTTCGATTGGGTCAAGGGCACATTCCCCGGGTTGTGGACTTGATCCCCAGTAGGGGGCGTGCAGGAGGCAGCTGATCAATGATTCCCTCTCATCATTGATATTTCTATCTCTCTCTCTCTCCTCTCCCTTCCTCTCTGAAATAAATTTTTTTAAAAAAATTTTTTTAATGGTCAAGGGCATGAATGCCAGGGAAAGATGGAAGATGGAGGCACTATTGTTTGAAATTGAAGGAGACTGAAGAGCCCTGACAACCAAAGACAACATGTGCTCCTAGACTAGTCATGGACGAGAAAGCAAAGACATTATGGGATAGTCGGTGATATTTGAATGGGATCTGAATATTGGATGCTAGCACTGAATCAATGTGAATTTCCTTATTTGGAGTGTTATTCCGTGTACATGTAGGAAAGTGTCCTTGGGAGTTAGGCAGAACGCATGCCAGAGAACTGAGGGGCTTCATGTCTACAGCTTGCTCTCAAATCATTCAGAAAGACACAGTACACACACACACACACACACACACACACACACACACACACAGCAAATGTGGTAAAAGGTAACAATTAATCTGGGTAAAAAGAATATAGGAATTCTTTGTACTATTACTTGCAACTTTTTCTAAGCGTGAAATTGTTTTTTAAAATGTTTAAAGAGGCAACGGAAAGAAGAACTGAAGTATCAGACTAAGAAAGGAGTCCTCTATACCAGGAGGGCACATATGACTTTTTTAAAAGCTTGGTCTGCTTCACTAACTGCACAGCACTTCCTGAGAATAATTTTTAATTGCATCTGTATATTTAATTATGTAAGTATATCTGCAGGCACTCTGATAAGCCACAGTCTGTAGAGTTCAATACTACAAATTTAGCTTCCATTATATTATTTTCCGCTTAAAGACAATACTAAAAATTTAGCTTCCATTATATTATTTTTTGCTTTGTATTGCAGATGACTAAATACCATCCTTTTTGTATAATAGGAATATTAATGGTACTAATAGTTCTTATTTGTACTTTGACAGCTCTTACTATGTGCCATCACTACTCTATTTTACATACTTTAACTTAATCCTCATAACACATTATGAAGCAGAAACTATTGTTATCTTTGTCTATAGATGAGGAGCTAAGAGATAGAAAGGTCAAGTGTCTTGTCCAAGTTAGTGGCAGAGCTGGAATTTGAACCTAAGCAGCCTGTCTCTAGAGCCCCATTTTTTTTTTTTTAAATATTTTTTTTATTGATTTTTTACAGAGAGGAAGGGAGAGAGATAGAGAGTTAGAAACATCGATGAGAGAGAAACATGGATTAGCTGCCTCCTGCACACCTCCTACTGGGGATGTGCCCGCAACCCTGGTACATGCCCTTGACCGGAATCGAACCTGGGACCTTTCAGTCCGCAGGCCGACGCTCTATCCACTGAGCCAAACCGGTTTTGGCTAGAGCCCCATTTTTAAAAAATTATATTTTTATTGATTTCAGAGAGGAAGCACGAGAGAGAAACATCAATGATGAGAGAGAATCACTGATTGGCTGCCTCCTACACACCCCACAATGGGGATTGAACCCGCAACCCAGGCCTATGCCCTGACCAGGAATCAAACCCTGACCTCCTAATTCATAGATTGGTGCTCAACCACTGAGCCACACCGGCTAGGCTAGAGTCCATATCTTTAATACACATATTCTGTGTTTCAAGAGCTCATTTTTAAGTTTCTTCAGGACAGGAACAAGAAGGTCTAGCACAATGCCCTTTATTTCATAAATAGCTGTTAACTCACAGGCTGGAAGCTCTGTTGCCACCCTTCCCTGGATGGTCATCAATTCACTGTGACCTAAGCATTGTCTCTCAAGAGAATACATTAAGGCATGTCCCAAAGACAAAAGAGATGGTACAGAATAGGAAACCAGAAAAAGGAAGATCATCAACATCAACATAGGACAAAAGTTCCTTTCAGTTCATCCAACAGGGACTAAGTAACCTCTCTCTCTCTCTCTCTCTTTCTCTCTCTCTCTCTCTCTCTCTCTCTCTCTCTCTCTCTCTCACACACACACACACACACACACACACACACACACACACACACACACGCCTGGCTTTGAATTAAATGGAGAGGGTTCAAAAACATAGGCTTACCATCAACATTTACAACCTAGAGCAAAAGCTCTTGGACAGGGGGTGGGAATAGGGGCTGATGGAAAAAGCAGGTTCCTAGGGCCAGACCCACAGAACACATTTTGAGAAAATCCTAGGAGAATATGTATGATAGGTGGCCAGATGAGGAGAGAGTATCCCAGGCTGGGAGAACAGAATGAACATTGATTCTAGCAGGAAAGAGCATGTCTTGTCTGGGGATGAGTAAGGAAACACCCGGAAGGGGCCCGGGGTGCTCAGGGGCACCCCTCCAGGGCCAGCCGCCCTCTGCATGCAGCAGCCCCCAGCAGACGGGTATGCACGTGCAAACACTTCAGCTCTTGGGACCACGCCCAGCCCAAACCCGGGTGACTAGATGCTCTGGTTTGCCAGGACAGTTCTGCTTTATTCCTGTTATCCCAGCACCCCTTCTGGTTAGTGTCCCCATTCACTTTCAAAAGCATCCTGTTTGTAGTGATAAATGGCATGGTCACCCGAGCAAACCCCACTTTGTGCAGCCTGACATAGTAGATCCTTCTGCCTCCCTGCCACTCCTGAATCCCCTCTCTCCTCTTTGGAGGTCTTAGGAACCTGACTGACACACATTGGCTTCACTCCCTACTCTATCAATGGAAGCTTAAGCTGTGTCTCGAATCTATCTGATGAGAAGATCCCCAATTAAAAATACAATGACTTAGCTTTCTAAGTGGCCTTAATCACCAAATCAAATAGGCTGCATACGTAATTTAATAAAATATACAGGTATACCTAGCTAGTGTCACTCGGTTGGGCGTCGTCCTGTACACCAAAAGGCTGTCGGTTGGATTCCCAGTCAGGCACATGCCCCAGTTGCGGGCTTGATGCCCAGTAGGGGGCGGGCAGGAGGCTGCCATTCAATGTTTCTCTCTCACATCGATGTTTCTCTCCCTTTCCCTCTCCCTTTCTCTCTCTTGAAAAATCAATAAAAAATCTTTTAAAAACAAATAAAACACACGTACAGTGTTAAAAAAAAAAAAAAGTACCCAGAAATTGGCATAATCCAAATCTCAAGGTGATTTGTATTTCACTAGAAACCTACTGAACTGAGAGGAAAATATGTGTTCATTGATGTTTCAAGGAAATGTATAATACACCTTTCCGGGTACTTAGAGAACTGTTAGGTACGGACCAATGCTCTTAAGTAATTAAAGTCTATGGTGCCAGACAAGTGTCTCAATAAACACACGTTCTACTACCTTTTAACATGGAAATTTAAGTGCTTATTTACATTTACTTTCGGATTTAAAATTGAACAGATGTCTCGCGGCTCTTCTGAGAATCAAAATGGCTTATATAATCCTTCAGATCAAAACACTTTATGCCATCACAAACTTTCCATTTAATTCTATTGCCAATTCAAAATATTGATGTGGTTTTATTTCAGGTTTACGTAAAGCAACGCCTGGAGGGCATTGGCCCCCACCTGCTGCATTTTCAATACTCAGGTTGCTTTTTTCTCCTGTAAATGTCTTGGCAGGAACTAGACAAAAGGGTTTTCTGCAGAAACAAGGTCCATGTGAAAGATTTAAGAAATATCTTTTAGAAAGTTTGCTATCAGAATACTTCATCAAACATGAATTAGGTTCAGATGGAAAGCTAAAGTAACAGCTTACTACAGGAATGTTTACCTGGGGCTTCTTTCATTCATTTAAACTCAACAAGTATTTTAAACACTAGACCAGGGGTGGGCAAACTTTTTGACTCGAGGGCCACAATGGGTCCTTAAACTGGACCGGAGGGCCGGAACAAAAGCATGGATGGAGTGTTTGTGTGAACTAATATAAATTCACAGTAAACATCATTACATAAAAGGGTATGATCTTTTTTTTTTTTTAGTTTTATTCATTTCAAACGGGCCGGATTCGGCCCGCGGGCCGTAGTTTGCCCACGGCTGCACTAGACCATATTTTCAAGCTAACCTATGTGCCACTAGGGCTGTTTGGTAGACTTGGCAAAGTGGTCTTTGGGCTCCTGGCATGTGCAAAGCCCTGTGACAGCTACTGAATGGGATAACATGCAATTTTCAGGGGACTGGACTTTGAGACATTGCTGAAGTGATCACAGGATTTTAACAGGAAGAGAGATGGGGTGGGTGAAAGCATAAAAGGAATTCTAGGCATAAACAATGGTTGAGGCAAAGGTGCGTGGGGAGAGGTGTGAGAGGTGGAGAAACAGGTAAGTGTGCATTGGTTGGATGGTGAGGGAGATAAGTGTTCAGGAGATCCTGGTGTCTCTTCCTGCTGGACAGTAAGTTTGCACCTTGTTTTGAAAGTTTCCAGGCAAATGAAAGACATGATGCAGTCGCTGCTTGTAGATCTGAAATGGCATTGGTAAAGGTTGGAGGCAAAGGCCAATTAGGAGGGTATTGCTAGTGTGCGGATTAAAAAACAAACAAACCCCAAAATAATACGGGTGCAAGCTGGGAAAGCAGCAGGGGGGAGAGAAAGGAGGGGTCGATTTTTGAAAATTATAATTCAAATCCATAGGACGTGGCAACTGCTTGTATGTGAGGAGCTAGGGGGAGTGGGCCTTCCAAGGGAGCGTTGTGATTTCGAGCCTGGAGGGTGGGAAGGTGGTGGAACCATCAAGATAAACGGAGGCTGCAAATGCAGGTGGTGCTGGAGTGAGGTGCTGGGGTAACCACAGGAGAAGTATAAACAATCTATAACCCCAGGAAATGTCCTTAATTACAAGTGAGCGTTTGTGTGGCTCGGTTGGTTGGAGCGTTGTCCTGTGCACCAAAGGGTCACGGGTTCGATTCCTGGTCAGGGCACATGCCCAGGTTGTGGGCTCAATCCCCAGTTGGGGCACGTACCAGAGGCAACCCATCAATGTTTCTCTCTCTCTCTCTCTTCCCACCCCCCTTCTCCCTTCCTCTCTCTATAAACCAATAAAAACATGCCCTGGGTGAGGGTGAAAATAAGTAAGTAAATAAATAACTATCTGCTGAGTGAGTGCAGGAAGGAGGGAAGGAGCTTTCCAGGAGGAGAGAGGGCCTGCGTGGAGGGGTATATGTGGAGTCACGACACAGAGGTGCTCAGTGAATGAGACGACCCCGGGGAGCGACGCGGAGCAGGAAGAGAAGGGGCTGAAGACAGAGACCTCAGGAGCAACATCCAGTCAGGGCCCAGAAGCCAGAGTGAGGATGGCCACAGGCAGGGGGCAGAGGCCAGAACCTAGAGAGAGCAGAGCTGCCAACATGGAAGGAGGCAGGTGTCTCTAAATAAAGAGGGGCCCAGCACAAGTCACTAGCGTGGCTATCTTGGAGTTTAGGGATTGGGTGAAAGCATGATGTGCCGTGTTCTATGCTAAGAGCTTCACCTGCCTTTCCCTCACACTCACCCTTGGGGACCCTTGGTGGTAACTAAACGGTGAGAGGAGGTTCAGGTCCATTCAGCGACCTCCCCAGAGCCACACAGCTGGCTGGTGGAAGGGCACCCCGAAACCTGTTCGTCTCACACATTTGGCCAAGAGCTCCAATAGGGCAGCGAGGGTAGGAGCCAGATCTCAGCATCTGGGCAAGAGAAGGGGACAGGAACGCGCACGTGTTCTGTGCTCCCTGTGGGTCTGGGACTGTGGTGGATGCTCTATGAATGTAGACACAGGTGGTGAATGCAGAGAGGGCGCAGCAGCCGGGGAGGAAAACGGCGGGGGGGGGGGGGGGGGGCTGCTATTCAGAGGGGCTGTTACTCTGGGTCTCGTGCTAGAACCTGGTAATCGTTTCACAAAACAGAAACCTGCATTCAAACGAGCTTCTTGAAACTAGATTTCCCCGCCGCAACGGAATGTAGTGACTTGCTATTTCCTTACACGTGAAACATGCTATTGCTTATATTTACTACGCGTACAAGTATCCATGCATTCGAATGGTACATACTTTTTGGGGTCCCTTCTTTTTTTCTGATGAGAGTATGATATTTCCTTTCAAAACGATAATGCCCCTCAGCTCTGGATCATGGGAAACACAAGGAAAATAGGCCATGAGGACATAGGAGCTAGCCACGAAAATCAGCACCACGCAGCAGAGTGGTGAATTCTGTTCATCACGGGGCAGAACATACCTGGGAGGGGAAGAGGATTCGCTCTGTCCTTCTGAGGGAGCGAGCATTTGTGCAGTGGCCCTTGTGGAACTCACCTAGACCTTCCCCCGGGGACCTGGGGGCCCCTGTCAGGGAAGCTGTGGTGTTGGGGAGCCTCCGAGAGCAATGCATGCTGAGCCCAAGCAGGGTGCTCTACTGGGCAGTTGCTTGCTGTCCAGTCATTGCCCCTTGGAGCCAGCGGTCAGCCTGGCGTATCTCTGAATGTCCACATAGGGCAGGAGAATGTCTTCTTCTATATCCAGAGAAGGGAAGGCCAGACCTGTGCTCAGCTTCCAGGGCGGGGAACCCCAGGGCAGAAAGGTGGTTGTAGATCAGCCCTCGCCTCGGGCCGTGAGGAAGCTGTTTGATAAGCTTGGAGCAATCACTGCTCTTGAATATCAGCGAGCTTTTCATGGAGGGGGTTTTAAATGAGCTCCCAAGTTCGAATAATTGGGAAGGTTGAAAGAAGGGCAGATCAGAAAGCTGTGCCCACCCGGTGCCAAAACAATGAATGAAAATGGGAAGAATGGAATCCACCCATTGTCTGGATGCCCTAAAACTGCTGCCCCTCCCTCGTACCCCAGGACTAGGTACTTCTGTGAAGTGCTCAAGGCTGAATCTCCACGGGACCCCCTTAGTTCCATGCCAACCCCTCCATTCTAATGGCACCAGGTCTTTGAGGCCGCTCCAATGAGCAAGTTCAAATGTCTGATCCAGGCCGGTTTCTAAGAAGCAGGTTTTTGACTTGTACCCACCACTGGCCAGTGGCATCCTGCGCTGCATGACAAAGCTAGGACTGAGGCAGAACTCCCACCTCTGGCTTGATTGCCCATGGAGGGCTAGCATCAGGTGGACACAGTGTAAAGCAATGCAAAGTTTAAACCGAAGGACTCTAGCATACCTGGAAGAACCCAGGCATGTGCCCTGGCCAGGAATAGAGTCTGGTTCATCTTTCTTAATGTATGTGAAATCATTTAATCCGAAGAAAATAACTATCAGATTTATTGACTGAGGCAAAGCAGAGGCTGAGACCTCAAAGGAGACCTGGAAATTATCTGTAGGAACTTCTGGTTTGCCACTCAACTGAGTCACTGAGAGCCTAAACTAGATGCCCCCTTTGTGGGGGCTGTGTGGAGGCCTGCGTGCTGGGACCCAAGGCAGCTTGGACTGAGATACGGCAGCGTTGCCCTGCCGCCCTCAGCGTCACAAGCAGTGAGTGCACACGCTCTCCTCCCTGGAATCTTTGAGCCTGGCACTGCTTGTCCTCTGAGGGCTGGTCTCGGCCCTTCAGCTCCTTCCCAGGCAGGAAACAGAGGCAGCCCCAGGGCGGGGACAGGACTGTGAACACATCCCACATCCAGAAAGGGGCTGGGGCAGCCACGTGCCCTGAGGCACCCCCAGGCCAACTGTCCTGCTGCCCTCTCTACACCAAGCCAGCCATTCCAGACTCCTGGGGACCGCTCAGCACCCGTGCTACCTTTAATATTGCAGGGCATGTGTAGAGGGCCTCGGGCACTTATACTGTTTGTTGAACTATGAATTTGAACTACATGAAATTGCCATTTTGGGGGGTGTCAATCAAACATGGTAAAAAAATGTAATGTGTTTATTCTCACAATAGACATTGTGAGAAAAGTAGAGGGTATGTGGTAGAAAGAGCACACTTATGAGAGCCAGACCTGGGTTCAAGTCTCACTTCTATATCACTTTCATTCAACAAACATATCCTGGAAATTATCTGTAGGAACTTCTGGTTTGCCACTCAACTGAGTCACTGGCGTGAATATATACTAGTACATGGAGTTAAGCATTTCCTTTGCAGCCCAGGGGCCTATGTCCAGGCTTTGTGTGCAAACAGGCCATGTGGCTATTTCATTCATGCCATTAAAAGTTGCATGAGTCATGCTGGACAAGGTGTTAATAAGTGCAAAGTTGCCCTAGCCGGTTTGGCCTTGGCTCAGTGGATAGAGTGTTGGCCTGCGGACCAAATGATCCCAGGCTCGATTCCAGCCAAGGGCACATGCCCAGGTTGTGGGCTTGATCCTCAGTGGGGAGTGTGCAGGAGGCAGCCAATGATTCTCCCTCATGATTGATGTTTCTATCTTTCTCTCCCTCTCCCTTCCTCTCTGAAATCAACAAAAATATATTAAAAATAATAAGTGCAAAGTTGCTATCGAGCAGTATAGCCTCTAAAGGTACCTTTCCTGTCTTCATAGTCTTGAGTTCTGTGCTGCTTTCCCGGTCCATTCATCATAAGTGCACAGGGAGATGAGACCAACAATTGCATTAACTTGTTTTCATACAGTTTTCTGGTGGAAGCTGAGGAAGAATGTGGAGAGTAGATTAAGTTGTTCTGCTTGTATTTGGGATCTTACTGGGTTCAAGGTATTTCACAACTCAGATCCTTATTCTTTTTATTTAATATGTTTTTATTGATTTCAGAGAGGAAGGAAGAGGGAGAGAGAAATAGAAACATCAAT
This sequence comes from Myotis myotis, assembly GCF_014108235.1. Taxonomy (NCBI): domain Eukaryota; kingdom Metazoa; phylum Chordata; class Mammalia; order Chiroptera; family Vespertilionidae; genus Myotis; species Myotis myotis. The sequence goes on from NW_023416322.1 coordinate 8,792,460, forward strand.
GATGAGAATCATTGATCGGCTGCCTCCTGCACGCCCCACACTGGGGATTGAGCCTGCAACCCAGGCATGTGCCCTGACCGTGAATAGAACCATGACCTCCTGGTTCCTATGTTGAGGCTCAACCCCTGAGCCATGCCAGCCAGGCTCAGCTTCTTACTCTTTTTTTAAAATATATTTTATTGATTTTTTACAGAGAGGAAGGGAGAGGGATAGAGAGTTAGAAACACCGATGAGAGAGAAACATTGATCAGCTGCCTCCTGCACGCCCCCTACTGGGGATGTGCCCACAGCCAAGGTACATGCCCTTGACCAGAATCGAACCTGGGACCCTTGAATCTGCAGGCTGACGCTCTATCCACTGAGCCAAACCGGTTAGGGCAGCTTCTTAGTCTTATACTTGCATTATTAACTATGTTTTTTACCATGAGGTGGACCCTACAGCTACTCAACTCACTCTGTCCCTTCCACAGACACTTCAGGTGAGGCCTCTATGCGTTAGCCATAGAGTCAGGCATTGGCTACATCTGAGAAGACTGACAAAGTTGTAATTCTATCTATGGGGACTATGGACAATACATACATGCGTAGTTAGCACAGTGCACATACGAGGAATGAAAAAGAACCCAGGGCGATATAATCAAGAACAACTGGGGGAAAGAGATTATTTTTCTGTCTGACACCACACTTACTAATCTGTATGAAGTATCTGAGTGTATTTATCACCTCTTCCCTTCTTTAGGGTTTTTCTGTTTTGTTTTGTTTTTAATTTTCCTATTTCTAGTTTAATGATTTTTATTGCATATGTTTCTTCCACTATAAATAAATTTAAATCTGGGAGGTAGTCTATGAGCCATAGATGACTAGTCTCTAATATTTGCTGCATACATACATAGAATTGGGCCAGGTGAAAATCCAAGCTTATTAAGTTCATTCTGTAATTCATAGTCACTCAGACATTTCACATCCACCATGGTGATGGAAGTTTGGTCTCTTTTCTGATAGCGAGATCTCTGAAAGAGTAAAACATTAAGTTCATTAAGACAGTCTTCCAAGGAAGAACTAAAATGTCACTAGTCCGCTCAAGTGTGTCCAAACTGAGCTCCCCAATCTTGGAGGTGCAAAGGCAATAAAGAAAAAAATATCACCATTTTCTGCCACAAATCTATTCCAGATTTGTTTGCCTCGATGCCACGCTTTGGGTGGGTGTCACTTTCCTCCATGTTGGGGTTCAATTCTTTCTAACTTTTCTACTCAACTAATGTGAGGAAAATCTTCTGCCCAAACTGAACGAATGAACACATCTTCCTATTACTGCGTAGGAACTGAGAAAGACTCAAGTTCTGAGAAGATAAGAAGTTAATTAAATATGAAAGAGCTGAGAGCGATGTTTTAGTGAGTTAAATAGAAGTTATTTATCCCTGCTCGCCTTTTGATGAGAGTACAGAGCATTCAGATATTGCAAACAGTAGTAGTTTCCACACTTGTAATTTAACTCTGAATGTAACAAGAGGGTCGTTTTTAATTAACCGCCAGCAGACTCTGTAATTGCTGAATTGGCATTTGAAAAAGTCAGCTGTTCATTTGCTGGCACATGAATTGATTTATATAGATTTACGCAAGTCTCAATATGGCTCCCCTAACCTGCACAGCCTCACGATCAACCAGTGTTATCCAGTTGATCCCTCTATCCCCCCAAAATGGCCCCTCCACCCATTTAACAAAATCCCAACAGACAGACCCATTTGTCAAACCTTTTAACAGAGATTTTTAATTTAGGGGTTTATTTATTGTACCTCGTTTCTATCATGTTTCCAGGCTTTTTAATATCACAGTGAAAAGGACTTCAAGACAATTACTCAGCATTGGAGGATCCGGACCAATTTTAAGTAATGACTTTGCCTTTATTGGTGATCAGTCAATGTCCAATTAGGAAGAACATTGTACGCAAGCTAGAAAAAGCTGTGAATTGTCATGCATACCAAGGTTGTTTGAGAACTCTTAGCTTAACAGGTCTCCACTTTTAAAGCTATACTCGGACCAGGGTCACACAGGTGTTTCATAAAGGTGTTCCCCTCTTTTCTGTCTGTTTGAGAAGCTGAATTAACACGTTTAGGTCACTAGTAAACATCCTAATGTTAGGAAGGAAAAGGACAACGCGCTTCCATTTTTAATTTATTTTTATTTTTTTACTGGAAGCTAGCTTAGGCAGATCCTGTGACATTTCCTCCAGAGAACAGCTGTCTGTTGTTTCGCCACCTTCCCAAAAATAACCTACAAAAGAGCCCTCATCAATTTCAAGTGACACTAGACAATTGCCTAGAGGGAACCCACATATGGAAGAGAAATATTCAAATGGGATCCAACTGGATGATGAATCCACTTACCCCTTTACATGGTTGTCTAAAGTCTGTGCAGTTGGGTTGGTTACTGAAGGTGGGTGAGTTTCACCCAAGGGTTCCCACTAGCAACCAACCCCTTTTTGCCTGTTGGATATACGATAATCATAATACTGACAGTGTGACATCAATAGCCTCCCTAGCAACAGGCTGATGTGAAAGTCTGAGGATTCATTTAACCCAGGTTCAAACAGAGGTGGCGCTGGTTGACTTCATAGGCTGACTGCCATGGTAAAATGTCCAGGGGTGCAGGGGCAGTGATCAGCATGCACAGGAAGTGAGGAGAAGGAGCTGCCACCACACCAAATGCTGCCAAGAAGCTGGGAAGATAAAGGAGAAATCAAATGTCAACCATAGGCCATCCTAAGACCCACAGTAGCAGATGGGGAGTTTGGCCATAGCCTCTAGGGAAAATGAGAAAATGAAAGAAACCTACATTAACTTGTTAAGGAATTGCTCATTTAAAAATAAGGATCCGGATAGAATGCAGATAAATAATACGTTGCAGAATTTTGATGGTCTTGGCCATCTAAACTCCTATCTCGTTTCATCCTCAGCACACTCCTGTGACAACCCAGGACAGACAGCATCGACATTGCAGGAGGCCAGTTCTTGTTGTTGCTTTAGTTTCTTTAAGGAAAGATCCCTTGGACTATTAGCTTGAGTTTGCTGAGGCAATCGTGCAAGACAAATTAGGCTAAAACAAGTATTGCAAGACAAAATGTAACTTTGGGAAAACACATGCCTTAATTAAATACCAGGGATCGAAAGGAGCCACCTGAAAGGGGTTAGGGAGACAGTGAAGCCAGCCTGACAGGAGCCAAATCCCAGCCTGTCTCTTTCCAGCTGGGTGACGGATGCCAAGCAGGGGAAGTTACTAAACTCATTGTCCCCTTGGCTTCATCTGCAATGGGGATGACAAGGGTACCCACCTCCCAGGGCTGCTACATGCATGTAATGAGTTCTACCACGCAGCAAGCACTGATTATTCCTGTGCCCTAGCCTCAGAGAGATTCCACATCCAGCCTCTATTTACACTTACCCGTGGGACCCTATCGTTTCTATACTTTCCTGATGCTGGGAAAGGACTGAGCACTTTTGGGTGCATGGTCAGGGAGGCTCCTTGAGTGATCCAAGCTGAGGCTCTGTGGTAGGCCGTTAGACAGACATGAGCAGAGCAAGGACGATGGGCCAGGTGCAGAAGGTCACCAGGGTGGAAGCCCCTGGTGCCTAGCAATGGGCAAAACTTGGAAAACAAGACCCCCCATCCTGAAAGGACACACCTGGGAAGCTGCTGGATATTCTGAGAGCTCCAGATAAACACTCTCAAGTCGAAGGACCCAGAGTGCTCTCTCTCTCTCTCTCAAGAGCATACCCTCACCTTTCTCGACCTCCTCCTCTTCCTCCCCACCCTCCTGAGCTCTAAGGGTCCCTTCTTTTGCCTCTGTAACTTGTTTCCTGAGCCCATGTCTTCGACCACTCACTTCTAGCTCTGTGGCTTTCTAAATAAACTTTCTCTTATAGTTTGAGCCTTGCCTCAGAATTCTTTCTTAGCCAGAACTCAAGTACTAAGGTTGCTGAACCGAGGTCCGGTCTGACTCCACCGGTCTAACACCTGGCGCCATTTCGCTGCCAACAGTTCCAAGAGCCATGGCTCAGTTTCCAAACAAACATGTAATACACGCGTTTGCCAACACCCAAACATGGGATGCACCAGGCAAAGACTTTGAAAGTTGACACATTTGTTTCCATCAAAGCAAATACATGATAGGCTTGGGTTATTCGGATGCGCAAGCATTTTGTTTACATTTCCCAGAATTGCTTTACACAAAAAAAGCAGACAGCAGGTGGAACCCCTTCCATTTAAGCAGTTAAACTATTGGAATGAAACAGGCGTTTCTAAAATAATTTTTGGTCAGACCTCTGGGGATTTTAACAAGCGAGTTTGACAAAGGATTCAATCAGATGCTCTCTTTGGGCAGAGCCCTCTATTATGTGCAAACTACTCTGTCTGAGGTAATTCTCTTAAAGATCCCCCACCAGCGTATCCCTGGCTCTACTCTCAGCACTATTCTGTTTAAGAATTCCTGTACTCTGCCTGACTGGCATGGCTCAGTGGTTGAGTGTTGACTTATGAACCAGGAAGTCAAGGTTCGGTTTCTGGTCTGGGCACATGCCCTGATGCGGGCTCGATCCCCAGTGTGGCGCGTGCAGGAGGCAGCCGATTAATGATTCTCTCTCATTGATGTTTCTCTCTCACTCCCTCTCCCTTCCTCTCTGAAATCAATAAAAATATTTTTTTTTAAAGAAGGACTCCTGTATTCTGCAGGATGCTGAAATATTCGGTTTTGATGTTTACAGCCCCCATTTCCCTTGGTTTTACCTGTGAAGTCTTGGGCATTAGCTTGCTTTTTATTTCCTCCCGGGCTGCAAAGACATTTTATTCCAGTTCTTGAGGGAAGTTTTAATTGCCAATCGACTAGGTATTCAACATGATAAGGTATCTAAACCCTGAGAGCTTCCTCCTTTCATTAAAATGTGGATCCAATTTCTTTTCCCTTAATGCCACATGCTGTTATTAAACTGAAATAACAGAAATAGTCAAAGCCAGATGTCACTTCAGTCTCAGGTTTGACGTGGGGCACAATTTCCTCTCCTCAAGTTCAATCTGCGTTATTTACTCACCCCATCCTCTGGAAGAATGCACAATTTAAATGTAAATGCAATTTACATAGGGGAGCAGATAGTAGATTTGCAGTTTCAATTGCCAAAGAACCATTTGCAAAGGGGGAAAATCAGCTAGAGCAAAGATCAGCAGCTGCCAGGCTGAAGTCCCATCACTTGCCATTCTCCTGTGACTTTCCTCCTGAAGCCACCTGCCTCCCAGCCTCAGCCAGGCAAGCAGAAGGAAGTGGGGAACTCTGGCATCTTCCCAGATAGTTCAAGGAGCATTGACTGTTGACTGGGGGAGAAAAGAGAAAGTTGGGGTTTCAATGAGCTAATCTGCTTGGCATCCTTGTTGAAATCATTAACTGACCAATTTCTTTCAAGAAATATTGACTGCCTGGCTGGTGTGGCTCAGTGGTTGAGCACCAATCCAGGAACCAGGAGGTCAAGGTTCGATTCCCGGTCAGGGCATATGCCTGGGTTGCTGGCTCCATCCCAGTAGAGGGTGTGCAGGAAGCACTAAATCAGTGATTCTCTCTCATCATTGATCTCTCTCTCTCTCTCTCTCTCTCTCGCCCTTCTCTCTCTGAAATCAATAAGAAACATATTTTAAAAATAAAAATAAAATCAATAAAAACATATTTTTTAAACAGGAAATATCGATTGACCATCTCCTGTGGAGCAGACATTATACTTGGCCTAAATTAGGGAGAAAGCTATAGTCCTTTCAAGGAGCTCATTGTCTCCTTAAAGAGAAAAGAAAACAAATAATTACAAGAAAATAAGCTGTTAACGGGACCCCAGACTTGGAAGCCCCCAGGGTTTGAAGGTTTCATTTAAGCCGAGACTTCCAGAATGGGCAATAATTTGCCCTATAACAGGGGCCTTGGGACAGCCATTCTAGGAGTGTGGTGAGCAAGAGAGGAAACAGGCCAGGTGAGTAGGTTGGGGCCAATTTGGGAAGGATCCTGCTAAGGATCCTCCAGGCACATTATAAGCGGGACCTGACATGATTAAATATATGTCTGAGATTAAATATATGCGGGCTCCTAGTCGATTTAGGAGCTGGAATCGCCAGGCCAGGATGCCTGATTACATGGTTCCTCTTCACTTCACTTGCACAGGCCCCACCTCAATCTACATCTTTTGTCTTAGCCACGAGCCTGCTTACACCAGGAACCATATGGAGTTTGGTCTACACAGCACTGACCCTTAAGAAATTATTCCGCCCTCCTCTAGTCAGCCCTCGATTGTGCACACCATTTGAAGGCAGCAGCGACGCAGCTAATCCACAGCACTCTTCTATTTGGCTCTGGAATTAATTACACCTTTTAGAGCAAATTTGCCTTCTTAATTAATCTTTCTTAGGCTAATATTAAAATTAACTAATATTCTCTGAGCCCATGACAGCTGGGCAGGGGAAGGAGGAAGCAGGGGAGGGGAGGGTAAAGCCACTCCACATTACAGTTCAGTGTGGATCGTCCATGGAGGCCACGATGGAGCTGGGTCTGGCCCATGGAGAGGTGGCTGTAGAACTAGAAACTCAGATCCCTTGGGAGCTTCGTGACTGAGCACCTGCCGCATACCAAGCGCCCTGCTCAGACTGAACAGAAGATAAATAAAGCAGAGTGTCTGCTCTCAAGGAGCCACCCATATAATGTGGACAACGGATGAGTGAGAAGATCATTTAATCAAAGGCAGTGAGGGTTCTGGCAGAAGCTTCTCCTTATGAGACTAAGGCATGGCCCTGGCCAGGGTGGCTCAGTTTGTTAAGTGTAGTCCCCGCACCAAAGGTTGCTGTTCAATTCCCAGTCTGGGCATGGCCCCTGGTCAGGGTGCGTGTGGAGGCAAATGATCAATGTTTATCTCTCTCAAATCAATAAAAAATATTTTTTGAAAGAGAGAGAGAGAGAGAGAGAGAGAGAGAGAGAGAGAACCTGGCTGGTGTGGCTCAGTTGGTTGGGTATTAACCTGTGCAAAGAAAGGTTGCCAGTTCAATTTCTGGTCAGGGCACATGCCCAACTTTCAGACTCAATTCCCGGTGGGGGCAAGTAGGGGGCAGACCCAAAGAGCAGGTAGGGTCTGATAGGCAGGAAGCCGGAAGGAGGAGCATGGGCCTTCTAGGCAAAGACGCATCGTGAACAAAGGCTTGGAGAGGGAGGAATTGGGACCAGACTAGGCTTCTGCAATGGGTTTACTTTAGATAAGTGGATGGATATGGTTGAGCCAGGAGACCCAGGATTTCCTAGGTCCCTTCTACCTCCAGAAGCCTCCCATTCTGGGGCCCTCTGATGCCAATGATGGCTTGTGCGTACCCTGCCCCCCCAACAACAACAACAACCAGGCCTCTGACAGAAGGTGCTCCTGGATAATAGCAGGAAGACTAATCTGAAAAAAAAAAAAAAGGACTAATCTGACCTGCAGGGCAAGATGCATTACGGGGGTGGGGGTGCCAGCAGGGAGGCAGTGAGGGAGATAGGTGGGTCCTTCCTTTGTCTCCCTGTGAGATGATAGTGAATGCAGCAGAGAGAATGCAGGATGGTTCAACCAGAAGAACCTTGAGAGGCCAGACCAGAGTGGTTAGCAGCACAGACTCCAGGACCAGACTGCTCCATTTGCATCCCGGACCTGTCGCTGACTGTAAGCTCTGTTCCTTGGGCCCGGCTTCCACATCTGTAGAAGGGGAATTCTATATAACGAAAGGGTAATATGCAAATTGGCCCTAATGGTGGAACGACCAGAACGACTGCTCAACCAGTCACTATGGAGCGCACTGACCACCTCTCGGTCCCTTTCCCCGGCTGGCAGGCTCCATTACCCAGTGGTGAACGGGGAACTGGGGGGGCGGGGGGGGGGATGCGGATGGCGCCAGGTCAAGGGCCCTGTCCTGCCTGTCCCCACACACACAGAGGGCAACCCACAGTGGGGGCAGGGCCAGTGAGTGGGTGGAGTAGCTAACCTCTTGGTTCCTCCCCCTAGCCAGCAGGCTCCGATCACCCAATGGCAAATGGGGGAACTGGGGGTGGGGGGAGGGGGGAGGGAAGGGGCTGGCTGCCAGCAGTCGGGGAAGATGGCCCTGATCACAGGCCAGGCCTAGGGACGGTACCCACGCATGAATTTCATGTGCAGGGCCTCTAGTATAATAATACTGCATTCTTCCTGGAATTGTTGAGAACTGAGTTCATGCATCTCAAGTGTTTAAAACACTGTCTTCAGTAAGTGCCTGCCCATGGTAACTGCTTTCAGGTGTGAGCTGTGATAAGCCTCATTTCAAAATCGTGGCCGTAGCGTCCTAACCCAGAGTTCTTGGTGGGGAGGGGACACAGGTGTCCTCACCTCATTTAGTACCATGGCCCACCTTTCCCTGTGAACTCGGGGGAACTGAGAGTAGCTTGTCCTCCTACAAAGACTGGTCAGGGATCTGCTTTTCCTCTAAGGAGCATGTGGAAGAGAGAAAGGGTACTGGAGGGAGTGGGAGTATTGTTCAGTGTAAGGAGCAACTAAATTTAATGAGAGGCTGGATAAAACAAGGTGGAGAGCGCGTGGGACATCCATTCCTGTCCTTAACCCAGGATCGGTGAATTCCACGGCTTAAAGGAGACGCTGTACCATGACCAGAGTGGAAGCAAAAGAAAAAAAGTGGGGGCATTAAATGAAGCCAAGAATGAAGTGACAAGAGCTGGAATCCCTAAAGAACTATATACTAGTAGACCTTTATTGTACATGGAGGGGGATCTCCAATGTGACCCAGCTTTTTAGCAGCCACACAAAAAAATCTACCATTCCATACTCGTAAAATGAAAGCAAAACAAAGTTAGGCTACAGAGCAGCGGCTCTCAACCTGTGGGTCGCGACCCCTTTGGCGGTCGAATGACCCTCTAACAGGGGTCGCCTAAGACCATCCTGCATATCAGATATTTACATGACGGTTCATCACAGTAGCAACATTACAGTAATGAAGTAGCAACGAAAATAATTTTATGGTTGGGTCACAACATGAGGAACTGTATTTAAAGGGCCAGAAGGTTGAGAACCGCTGCTCTAGAGAATCTAACCATTCCTGATACTTGAAGCATGGATGTTTCTTGGAGATCCCCTGAGTATGCAAAGCAATGGGGTGACTGGCAAGGGACAGGGGCCAGTTGGTGAAGGGCCGGAAGCATGAGAAGGAGCCCTCCGGCTTTATCCTGAGGACGGTGGGAGCCATTGAAGGTTTATGGTGTTTTTGGTTTTCATAATCTTTAAACTCAATTTATTTTAAACAATTTCAGGCTGAAGTGAATTATCAAGTGAAACGGAAGTATAATGAAACCCATACCTACCCTCACTCTGTCTCAACAATTGTCAGCAGTTGCCTGTGACCAAAGGGCTTTGAGCATGGGGGGGTGATATGATGACATTTGTATTTGAAAAAGATGCTATGGGAAGAATAATAGGAGTGCACAGGACTGGGCACAAGAATATCACTAGGTTGTAGCAAACCATTCATTCATTAACTCATTCATTTATTCATTCAACAAATATTTCCTGACACTGTTCTTAGTCCTGAATTAAGAATAAACAAAGCAGATGGGGCCCTAGCTGGTTTGGCTCAGAGCATCAGCCTGTGGATTGAAGGGTCCCAGGTTCGATTCCGGTCAAGGGCATGTGCCTTGGTTGCGGGCACATCCCCAGTAGGGGGTGTGCAGCAGGCAGCTGATAGATGTTTCTCTCTCATCAATATTTCTAGCTCTCTATCCCTCTCCCTTCCTCTCTGTGAAAAAACAATAAAATATATATATTTTTAAAAGTAAATGGGGTTCCTGGCCTCCTAGAGCTTACATCTTTGGAGAGAAAAGCAGGCAAACAAGCAAATTAAGTGAATGAGAGAGAACGTTTCAGAGTGTGATCATGTGACAGAGAAGAAGTTGGGAGGCAGAGGTCTAATTTAGATTGGGTGGTCATGCTTGTTTGTGTTCCTGAATCCAGAAGGTCAGGATGGCTGGAGCAGCAGGAGCGAGAGCATAGTAGAGATGAGAAGGGAGAGGCCAGGTGAGAAAGGAGGATGGCCTGGCCTACGGTGGTGGTGGCGGTGGGGATGGAGAGCAGTAGATTTGAGGGAGATTTGGGAGGGAGAACCCACAGGATTTAGTGATCCATCAAATGAGGAGTAGAGAGTTGGGGGTGTCCAGGATGATTCTCTGGCCTGAATCAAAGGATGATTACTTAGGTGGACAGAGAGCTCTTCACTGAGACAGGAAAGAGGGGTCATGGGAAAAGCCCAAACTCCCAGGTGGCCCCTCACAGCCTTTCAAAGTGAAGGCCTGGCAAAGTGAAGCCAATTCACCTACCAGCCCCAGTCCAGAAACCAACTGTCTATGCAGCTTCCAGATCAGACAGTTGCCGAGGGCAATGCCATGTGATCATCACCATGCCCCTGGCTCTCCAAAGCTGACACCACAGCCACCTCCAGCCATGGAGCTAGTACGGAGGGCCACTGTGGGTCCAGCTGGGCAGTGGAGGAGATAAAGGAGATGCCCCACTATTTAAAACAGTCGTGGGCCCTAACCGGTTTGGCTCAGTGGATAGAGCATCAGCCTGCGGACTGAAAGGTCCCAGGTTCAATTCCAGTCAAGGGCATGTACCTTGGTTGAGGGCACATACCCAATAGGGGGTGTGCAGGAGGCAGCTGAATTGATGTTTCTCTCTCATCGATTTTTCTCTCTATCCCTCTCCCTTCCTCTCTGTAAAAAATCAATAAAATATATTTTTAAAACAAACAAAAACAGCCTGGGGGGGGGGCGGGGTGCAATCATTGAGCTGAATCAGAGGAATTTGGTATTCACAGTGATGTTTTCATCATGATAGCAGGGGTCCTCGGAAGCCATGTCAGTGTCTCATGCCATTTGGGGGCTTGGCTCATCTCAACGCCCCCATCTCACGTGGCTGCGAGGAGGACTGAGATTTGAAAGGAGCAGGATTTTGCTGAAGGACAATATGCAGGCCAGGGGGGGAGGGAGGGTCTGGAATTAGAGCGCTCCTGGGCCCGCAGCCTGTGACTGCTGCCTGGTGCAGATTTATTAGAAGGGACACAAAAGGTGGCCTGTGGGGAGAAGGAAGATGCTCCCAAATACAACCTGGACAGGAGACCACCATGGCCAGGACAGGCATTGTTTCTGGGACTGGCTCCTCCATCTCCTTTGCTGGTTCTTAGCTGTGATCTGTCCTTGCAGCATCCTGCTCCACAAGAGCATTTCCCCCCAGCGGTGCCTTTGTGGGGAGGGAGGGAGCAGGGGACAGGGACGGGCATTCGGGGTCATTGTCTGGGATTGAATCCTGGACAGCAGGAGGCTGCTGGCTCTGCTTCCGCAGCCCTGTCATCTGTCACGCAGCGAGGGCAGCGGCAGCCGGCTGCGGACTGCCTAATGAAGACAGAGAGGTGGTTCCGGCTGTGCACAGGTGCCGCTTCCCCATTAGCAGAGGTGACATTCCGAAACACTACTCATTACAGAGCAGACATTGGACAGGGCTGGGACACATATTGATGACAGCAGGGCCAGCCAGCGTCTGTCTCAAATCCCACTGCCCCCGAGAGAGCCAGCGAGAGCTAGAAAGAAGCTAGAAAGAAGCGTCATGACTGTCAGACCCGCAGGCCCCTCATTGGGTGGGGGTGGGGGGATGTTAATTCTCAACATTCCTGATGTTTAGAGCTAAGTCATTCTCTCCACGGCGTGTGGACCAAGGGTCCTCAGCTTCGGCCCACTGAACGTTGGCCAGCTCCTGCCCTCCCGGAAAGGCTGATGGTGTGGATGGCTGTGAGGGGGGTGGGGAGCTGGTCCTCAAAATCACATCTGCAGCTGGAGCCCAGGAAATCTTGCGTTAGAGATGGAATGGGCCCGGGTCGCAGCTGGGAGGGGTGGGGTTAGGCTACGGAGAACTTCCAGACGGAGGGTCATCAGGGACGGACCAGGCGTGGAATCTCCTTTCCGGCAGGCAGGCGGTGCGCACAGGGCGAATCCCCACCTTAGCTAGGGTGGGGTGCCCGTTGCCCTGGAGACCAGGACGGCCAGGAACCCCAGGAACCGCAGGCAGGCTGGCGCCAAGTTTGCGCAGCTCCCAAAGTCAGGACCAAAGGGGCCACAGGAAGAGGCAGTGGTCCCCGAGCGCGCACACAGCCGGGTACAGCCGCTGCACCCACAGTCCCCACGCAGCCTGCACCCCGCAGCAGGGCGCCCCGCCCCCGCGCTGCCGATTGTAAACTCGCAGCAGACAGAACTTGACTTAAAAATAACTATTTTGACAGTTCCTATGTAAATATGTGAGCGACGCGTGGGCCTGGTTTTCCTTCACACGCGCCCTCCTCCCCTCATCCCTACTCCAGCCCCTCCTCTGCTGAGGCTGAGACGATGGGAGAGCGCCGCCTGCAGGAGCCTCCCCAAACTGTAGCAGAGGAAAGTGACCCGTCTAGAAAGCAAGCATGTCAAACTCAAAGGCGAACGCGGGCCAAATAAACAAGGTTTAAGTGTACGTGGCCGCAAAAACACGAACGCTTCCATTTTCATAGAAGCGTAGGTTTATTTCGATAGAGACATGCTGAGTACAAAGGGCTGAAGTAAGTGAGTCATCGTTAACATAAAATAATAGAACATTTTAACAAAAATTAATATTTTTTTTGAACATTAACTTACCAGACACTGAAAAACTGCACAAATTAATAAGCGTAAGGCAAATAAACCTATTTTTCTTGTTCTCCGAAAGCAAAATATTTCCTGTTGCACACACCAAACAAGTCAGTCCAAGACTAAGGACATGGCAGTCGGCTGCTAAAATATTCGCTGCTAATATTAGTGGAGAGAAATGGTGCGCCTGCAAGTAAGGCACGTAAGGGAAATGAAGGCAACACGATTATAGTAATCAGTCATTAGCAAACGTTGTAGTTCATTATTAATAATTATGTACAACGGGATATTGTAAAAATTCAGTTATGAAATTTTTATTAAAACGTTTCTTACATACCGTTATATTGGCTGGGCCGCAAAAATATTCATTGTGGGCTGCATGTGGCCTGTGGGCCGCGAGTTTAACATGCTTGGTCTAGTGTTCAGCCAGGTGGAGGGCAGGGTGTGGGGAAGAGGGCTAGGAGAATCAGAAGTTAGAGGAACCCCAGCTCAATGTCACCGCACCACCACAGGGGCAACCCTCACTATTTCTTGTCTCCTACCTGGGAAAGGAGAAGTTACCCAGGACACAGGTGAGCTCATTTAATAATCCCTGTCTCCATAGCTGTCTTCAATACAGTGTGACTTGTTTTCTGAGTCTCTGTCCTCTACCCAACACTGTGCTAGAAGCAATGCAATATGTGAGACATGCAGAAGCTCTTGCCATTTGTAATTCTTTCAACCAACCCTCTCAAGGAACTTGTATTGAACTCCAGCTTTGTGCCAGGCGTGAGCGAAGTACACCCTTCAGCATATATTATTTGACCCTCACACACACTTGCAGGGTGGGTATGACTGCAGTTTGCATTTGGAAGACAGGGGTTTGGGGAGATGAGTTGGTTCTCTAGGCTGCCACCGCTCCTGAAGAGAACTGAGATCAGAACCCAAATCTGGTGCTCCCCCGACCGCCATAGCTAATGGGGAGGAAGGGAGGCAGACGCAGAGAGGCACTCATCCTACAAGGAGGGAAACTGAGGCCCAGACAGACAAAGTCACGTGCCTATCTGGCCACCAAGAAGTACCTTAGCTGGGGCAGAGCCAGGACCAAAACACAGCAGCTTTAGGACGGCCAGCCCGTGCCGCTGTCCCTGATCTTCATGATGGGACATCATATGACGTCTTTGAGGTTTCCTGATGGTCTCTTTGGAAGAAGGGGAGGGGAGGGGAAGGGTAGTTGGGGAACAGAAGAGAAAGAGAAAAGGAAGGAGGGGTCTGGAAAGTGAAGGAGCATAAGTAGGCACAGTGCTGGCCAGGCAGAGCTGTGAGCGAGGGGAGGTTCGTTGTCAGAGCTCCCAGCTACACCGCTCTTTGCCCTCTGTCCCTCCGAGGTGCCCCTTCCCCCAGCCAGATGCCCACCGATGCGCTCATGATGTTTCCCTCCATCCTAATGAAGACTTCTCGAGGGAGGGAAGCTGATGCACTCACTGATGCTGTGGACAAATGCTTGATAACCACCCAGTGTTTGCCTCTCTCCCACAGTATAAGCCCCAGAGGATCGAAGCCTAAAGTAAAAGAGAAGAAGCACTAATGAAATTTCAGGGGCCACACTCCAGGAGAGGAGAAACATTTGGGAGCCAGAGGGCCCACCTGTGACAGGAGAGGTTGCATCTAGCACCTGCTGGCACAGTTCTGTCTGGCATCTGTCTGTAGGTATTGGCATGGAGAAGTCCCCAGGGTCTGTGCTCTGAACACTCTCCTCTCCATTCTTCAGGGCTCAAATCAAACGTCACCTCCTCTATGAAGCCTTCCATGATACCTCCCCTCTCTAAACAGCTGTGCCCTCAGGCCACTGCAGCCTCCACGCACTTTGCTTGTCCCCAGAGGCATCTTGCGTCCTTTGAGCCTTGGCATGCTGCTTTTTATTAAATTGTGAGTTCCTCAAGGGGAAATCAATGTCTGGTTTTCCTGCTTCTCCCACAGGGCTTTGCACAGTCGGGACTCAATATCGATCGAATGGATTGAGTTGACAACAGTACACAGCACACACAGGGGTGAGGACTGGGGGTGCTGACAGCAGAAGGGCTAGGAGAAGGCATCCCAGCTCACTCCTGAAGAGGAGGGAAACTGAGGTCCAGAAAGACAGAGTCATGTGCCTATCTGACCAACAACAAGACGGAAAGGTGTGGGCGCCAATCTGTCCCAGATGGCTAAGGCACTCCTGGAGTGCTTATGTGCTGGGCACCACGGTGGCCGCCTGGGAGAAGAGGCAGCCGCCCCTCTCAGGAGCAGTTGGCTCTGGAGCTGGGCCTGATGGCCCCAGCCCTCTGGCCCTTCGGTGACAATCTGAAATCTCTGTCCCTCCGATCAAAGTGGAATTATAGAAGAATTCTTTTTGAGAAGAGTTTTATTGATGAGTCACATACCATGATAAAATAAATCTTGTTCATAATATTATGCCATCTCATAGCATCTTTCTCTCCTTGTAAGTCTGTAAATTCCCATTTGTTCTGTCAATAGTGTTGAGAAGCCCAACCAAAGGTCTTTTTTTCTTTCTGTAAAAAATAAAGGTACCTTACCCACCCTGTGTGGTTCAGTGGTTGAACATCGACCCATGAACTAGGTGGTCTTGGTTCTATTCCTGGTCAGGGCACATGCCCCGGTTGCGGGCTTGATCCCCAGGGTGGGGCGTGCAGGGGGCAGTTGATCAATGATTCTCTCTCATCATTGATGTTTCTATCTTTCTCTTTCTCTCCATCTTTCCTCTCTCTAAAATCAATAAAAACATATTTTAAAAAAATAAAGGCACCTTTAAGTCTATGTGATCATATTGTAGTCCCAAACCACCTTCCCTACTCACCACCCCACCTCCTCCAGCCAGCTTTACCCCACGATTTCTCTGTGATGCTAGGAGGCAGGAGGCCTGCCTTCCCTCAACTTACGGAGAGCACAAGTGAGGCTCAGGGCTCCAGGGCTGGGTGTCTCCGGAGCCTCCTCCTAGGCCCCACCACCTCCCTTGTTCATGCTCTGACTTCCTCCCAGTCTTTCCCCCTCCTCTCCTTAGCAGTTGATGGAAATGTTTATTTAGCTTGTGCTGCCGCAGTGTATCCCAGTGCGAAATAAACACGGATGCCCCAGCCACCCTGACAACATAATTCATTTACTGCAAACGGATATAATAAAGTCTGTTTATTACCGCAATTAACAGAGCGGCGTCTGCCGGCATGCTTTCCAGAGGCAACCAGAAAAGTGCTTACTCCAGGTGCACAGATCCGGGAAACCGTGCAACTTGAGCCAAAATGAACCCAAGTGGAGGCTTAGTAAATGGGTCCCGGCCGCCCCAGAAAACAGCCGTCCAGCAGTTCAGCTGAGGTAGAACTTCGATGCAGGAGTCCAGCACAATGAGTGCTACTGGACTGGGTTAGACCTGGACCTGTCTCCAGGGTCATGATCTGGAAATCGCACATGAAATGCAACTCCCAGCCCCACCACCGCAGCCGCTGGGTTCATAGTTCACTGAGCTTCTAGGTGGGGAATGTTAGTACCAGTGACTCTCAGGGGCACCTTGTTATTGGGGTGCAGTGGGGGTATAGGGAGAGGACCAGAGGCTGGGACAGAAACGGAACAGCTCTAAGAAATCCTTTCACTAAATCCTGCCTTCCCCTCAAGGCCCTGAAGGGAAACATGGCTGGAGGGGAGAGAGGGAGGGAAGGCGAGGGACCCGGGAGTCCGCTTTGCGGCCTGATGCTAACTTTGTGGCCTGAGAAATGATGCTAACTTGCTTTGGGCATGAAGACTGGACATAGACAGGAAGCCCCATTGCCCCGTCCTTTGGTGGAGGGCAGAGGAAAGGGAAGTGCTGGTTTAGATCCCCCGTGATGTTCGTGTATTGATTGTTAACGCAAACCTGGCCCTCCATCCCCCGTCAAGGGGACAGTGGTTGTGCTAACAGGCCTCTCTTCAGAACCACGTCTGGTTTTCCCAGGGCAGCGCCGGTGTCTCCGCACGTGGAAACCGCGTCTGGAGCAGCCTCTCCTTTTCGCTCTGGAGCAGCGTCTCAGGGAGACGAGGGGAGTTAGATCCTGAAAATATAAAGCTGGGCGCTGAAGCTGGAAACCAAAAGGTTCCCAGGTGCAGGGCCAACCACCCTAAACAGTCCCCTGGTGGAGGGGTGACCCAGGGGGTGCCCCTTCCTTCCATCACTCCTTTTCCTCGGGGAGACGGTGCTGCATTGAAGGGTGAGGGCAGAGCCCGCCTGGCCTCTCTGGAACAGAGAAAGTGAGGGCTTTGAGCATCATGAACAACGAGATAAAAATAGCAGCATCGCCATGGCAACGAAGGCTGGGAGAGTCCTGAGGATCTGGTCTGGGTCCTGCCATCTCCCCCTCCAGCTTGCCTCTGCTTCTTGCTTCTCGGATAGAACAGAAATGAGCTGAGTGGAGGGAAGGCTGCCCAAGGAAACCCCAGAACTCCAGACCCTAGGCTGCCCAGTTCCGGGGAGGGGGTGAAGGTGGGGGCTCCTGGCTTTTGGAATTTCTTCCTCAGCATAATGAGTTTCTCCAGGAGACGCTGAGCCCACGCCTCACCCTCCTTGAGGGTGGTCCTGGCGCCCTGGGTTCCCCTGCGAACAGCCAAGGTTCTGTTTCTTCTTCATGGTCCGTGGTTCTGAGAAGGGAGCCTGGGAAGGACTGGCCAGAAGCCCCACACAGTTGGCACTGGCCTGGGCAGTGGGTTTAGTCTGAAAAGCCATACTCTCTGCTCCTAGGCTGTTTAGCAACACAGCCTGAGGGAACTGCTTGCATTGCAGACAGGGTGATGCTGGGGCGGGCTGTCTTGTTCCTGAGTCAGAGGGAGGGGTGTTCACTCTTTGGGAACAGATTCTAGTTCTTGGTTCTGGCGGTGTTGTCACTCCAGCACCTGTTGGAGCACAGCAACCTCCTTCAGGGTGAACCAGGTTTTCTGGACCAGCCTGCAAAGAGCTCACCAAACGCAGGAGCCAGAGATTTCCTCCCCTGGTGAGAGCCCATCTTCGTGGTTATGACCAAGTGTCTGTCTCCAAAAATTCAAGCCACATCAGGTACAATGTGCCCTTGCAATGCACGCCTCCCAGTGAGGTGGGGAGGGGATGGGTCTGGTCACCACCTTTTTACAGAGGCTGGGAGAGAGGAAGCAATTTGCAAGGCCAGGAGTCGGCCATGGAGGAGCACTGGGAAATGGGGGGCCCAGCAGCTCTTTACCCACCAGCACACCCCAAGCCACTGGGCGGAATGCATCTTCAGTCTGCAGACGGGTCAGATTGCAGCCTGAGGCACTTCCCCTTGCAGATGGCCAGGTGACGAGGTGGGGTGGGTCCGCTTGGAGAGGGGCTTGGAGAGGGGCTCACCAGCAGCTATGCAAAGGGAAGCTATGGGTTCCTTAAGTGGGGCAGGGAGTGGGTCCTTGAGACCTCATTTGCAAGGAGTGGTGTGTGTGTGTGTGTGTGTGTGAGAGAGAGAGAGAGAGAGAAGTGGCACTTGTGATGGTCTAGACAGGGCCTGGAGTTGGAGTCCAGGCTGACACTTACTCCCTTTGGGCCTGGGTATAGGAAAAACTAGAGGCAGAGGTACTGGCTCCCTGGGCAGGGAATGTGGGGGGAGGACTGCAGCAGAAGCTCTGGGTGCTTTGGCTTTCCCTCTTACTACCCCCCCCCCATTTCTTGGATCTACCATATCACCCCCATTTGCTGCATGCACAGAGCTCACCAGCGGGGGCACGGGACCCCTGCACTCCCCTGGCCTCACAGCCCTGAACCCCATGGACACTCAGCTTCCCAGACCCAGAGCCCTGGGAAGGGGGAACCTAGAGAACATGAATGCAACCCCCTCTTTATAGATGAGGAACCTGAGTTGCAGAAGTAGGACACGACTAGCCTAAGGTCACACCGTCATCAGTGTCCACGCAGGGCTGGAACCCAGCCTTGGTTCTTTGCATCCCACTGTGCTACCTCATGCATATTTCAATTAATTAAATTATTGCTTTTCCTTCTCCCCCAAATAACCTCCCTATATATTTCTGATGACCCATATGCTACATTCAAAGCCCCCACCCCCACAGGAATGGAGAAGGAAATGACATTCTAAGTATTAAAAAAAAAAGAAGAAAAAAAGACTTCAACCTGAGACAAGAAGCCCCTCGGGGTCTCAGGCCGGGGTCCCTGACCATTCAAGTCACAAGAGCCTTAAGTACCCTTCACATCTTTATCCCCCACTCAACAGCCGCAGCACAAGAAGGGCAATGGCGTGGGGCGTTCTCCCTTTAGAGATGGGAGAGGGGAGGCCCAGGAGGCTACGGTTCCACCTCTTCCCAAAGACTCAGGGCCATGGCCCACAAACAAAAGGCCAGACCATCCTCAGAATCATCTCCTCACTTCAGGAGTTCCCACCTCCCTGGTGGAGTCTGGGAGGCATTCGTGGAAGGGAGGGAGCTCAGAAACAGCAGGGCAAGACCATCCAATTAAACCACTGGGGAGGAGTGAGGCTGGAGGCAGGGCAGGAACCAGGGCCCAGGCCCGCCCTCTCCTCAAAAGAACCAGGGGAAGAAAAGCCCGGGGCAGTCAGAGGCTCTGGGCCGCACCTGCCTTTCCCGATGAAACCTCGCCCCTGGGGAGCCCAGAGGTGAGAGGTGGGAACAGGTCTCCAGACGGCCCCCCTCGAGGCTGAGAAGGAACGGGGACAGTAGGTGGGGTGTCTGGCTAGACCAGTGGTTCTCAACCTTCCTAATGCCACAACCCTTTCATACAGTTCCTCATGTTGCGGTGACCCCCGATTTCATTGTTACAAATTGAACTTAATTAAAGCATAGTGATGAATCACAAAAACAGTATGTAATTATGTATGTGTTTTCCGATGGTCTTAGGCAACCCCTGTGAAAGGGTCGTTCGACCCCCAAAGGGGTTGCGACCCACAGGTTGAGAACCGCTGAGCCAGACGCTGCTACTGCCTGCTACTCAGATCTTCCAGCTGCAGGGCTGGCCTCAACCTTAGCCTTGGACACAGACAGGACCACTAGCTTGGAGACCAAGGGCAGCTGTCTGTCTACAGGCACAGCTGGGCTTCCACTCAGATATACCTTGACCTTGGGACCTCCCCTCTATAGCAGGGGCTCGGTAGATCCATGTTCCTCCAGAGCCAAGGGAGTGCTGGAGGGGGGGGGGGGGTGCGGGGGGAAGCTCTCTGGACAGGCTCAAGGCCAACCCCCTGCAGCTCACATCCCTGCCAAGGCCTGAGAGGCCGCTGGGGGAAGTGCTTGCTCCCCACCCCTCCCGCGTATGTTCTCCACTCTCCTGACCTTTCCTCGGGGTGAGCCCGTGTGGTCAGGACAGAACACTCAACACCTCTGAGTCCGCGGATACAATTTCATCCTCCACCACAGCAGTGCCTTCTCTGGGCTTTAGCCTGCAGGAGCTGCTAGGACACTGGTGCCCTGGGGGCGGGCCCTCCTGCCTCTACCCTTGAAAGCTTGTCTGCCCATCTCGTTGCCTCTTCCAAGGCCTCTGCTGTCCAACAACCAAGGAGTTTTCTTGTCTCTTGTGACCCCACGGGCCTTTATTGCTGTTTCCTTGAGAGAAGGACTTCTGCGCAGAATTCTTTGGATATAAAAGGGAATTCAGATCTTGGAAGGCTGTGATGGGGGAGAGGGGCCAGGGCCAAGGATGGGGGGAGACAAATCGTAAATCGTGCTCTGGCTTCACGAAGATGCCCTGGGTCCCACCAGAGCTGCCAGAAGCCTGGGAACTGCTCTGAGCATGAGCTGGCCGGGCAAAGGCTGCCCGGGTGGAATGAGCCCTTGCTCCTCCCAGGTTCTGGGGAAACCAGCAGAAGAGGTCTCCTGCCCTTGCATAGGCCCAGAGAGGCCCGCATCCCTTCTTTCTGCCCCGGGCCCCGATCTCCCCTGCCCAGGCACCTGCTATGTGGGAAAGGCTGTTCTGTCCCTGAGCAGAGGGCGGCTGAGCTGACTGCTGCTGTGATAAAGCAGAGGGCAGGCTGGCTCCGGCTACAGAAGCTGCTAGTGTCAGCGCTGGCTCTACTGTCTGCGTGGCCCTCCAGCACCGCTAGGTCCAGGCACAACGACAGGCTAAGTTACATCAAAACCGGGGGAGGGAGGGAGGAAGGAAATGGCTTTTTGTTTGCTTCCTACTTCCTGGAAATAGGCTGGGAATGGGGGCAGAGATGGACCCCCGAGGTGAACGGGGGAGGGGATTAAGGGGAAAGTCAAGGAAAGTCCTAGAGGGCCCCCTCCCCCCAGAGTTTCCCCTAAAGGCATCACATGCAAGCATTTCCCCTCCGTGGCTTCTGAGAGGAGAAGCAGCAGGTGGGGGAGACCAGGAGACAGGAGTAAGGGAGCCCACGGCTCAGTCCGGGAAAGGGCCCCTCAGTCTGGCCCCGGAAGACAGTCCCCGAGGGGAGTCAGGGCCTAGGGAGCAGCTCCCCCACCTGTGCTGCAGCCAGGGCCGGAAGGAAGGGAGTGGACAGAGGCCAGGGCTGAAGGGGAGGTTGCTCCGTGGAGTGTGGGGACAGTGGGGCAGAGGGAGACACAGCTGGCCTCTCACTGTCCACACCTGGCCACCCTACTCAACCAGCCTGCCCCTCAGGCCTGGCTCCGCCTGGCCCAGGGGATGCTGGGAAGGATGGGAAAGGACTCATCTCCCACAGCCACAGTGGTCCTAGGAGAGAGCCCACCCTGGGCTTGGATGGCCTCGTCCCTGTGTCCAACGGGCCCAGCCGAGCTGTGGCCCCCTGAGGAGTCAGCGCTGCTGGGAGCTTCTCTGGCGAGCGGCCAGTTGCCAGTTTCCTCGTTAGCAACAGTAAGGCTGCGGTCTCTCGGGGGAGGCAGTGCCCTGAGCAGAGCCTGGAGCCTCAGGGCAGGAAAGAAGTCTCTCCAGGGGCCTCTCAGGGCTCTGGTCAGGTCCTGGGCTTCCCTGGGAGTGACTGGGGCCTCTCCTGGGAGGTCTTCCGGGACTGGAAGCACAGGCGGCTGATGCCCTCGGGTTAGATGCAGTCCGGCCAAGCTTGAGAAGGGCCCGATTCTGTTGCCAGCCTCAGCCAGAGGTGCCCGAGGCCTGGCGCCAGCTCACACCGCTGTTTCCCGCTCCCTGCGCACGTTCTCCTTCTTCCTCTTCATCTTGCAGAAGCCGTGGAAGCCGCAGAAGCAGGCGAAGGTGAACTCGGGCATGCCCTAGGCCAGCCGAGGCGCTCACCTGAGGTCTGCAGAGAAAGGGGGGCAGGGGGGGCGGGAGAGAGACAGGAGAGAGAAGCAAGCTGGGGTTAATGTCCCCAGAGCCCTCCAGGTCTGGCCAGTCACTGCCACTCCCTGGGGCTGCCCGGGCCCCGCTAGACCTCTCAGACCTGCCCGGGGACGGGGAAGGGCCGTGACACCCAACAGCAGCTTGGAAACCCGCTTCCTGGCCTGTGTGGAGCTGATGGCATTCCTTGAGTGCAGCGGCTGAGTCCCGGGCAGGGAAGAGAAATTGCCAGCTGGCCGCACTGCTCCCCCCGCCCCCCCAGCCCCTCTGCCTAACCTCCTCACCACACCTGTGGTTGGAGACAGGAAGCAGGCTGACTCAAAGCAAGCTCTGCCCGGGCCTGTACACAGGTTGGGAGCGAGCAGTCCACTCACTCCTTCAGGGCACAGGGTCTGATGATGCCAATGCAGGACTGTGTGGACCTGGAAGAAGGCCCCTCGTCCAGCACAGCCTTGACCTTGACACCTGGCACTGAGTCCCGGCTTCCTCCCTTGCCTGGCAGCCCCCGTGTGTCTGATGCCCTTAGGGAAGTCTATAGGGGACACAATGCACTTGCTTTGACCGCTCAGGGGAACACACATCTGTCCTCATGCAGAGAACAGAAAGCAGCCCGGCGGTGTGGCTCAGGGGCTGAGCGTCCACCCATGAACCAGGTCACGGTTCCATTCCCAGTCAAGGCACATGCCTGAGTTTGGGGCCCAATCCCCAGTAGGGAGCGTGCAGGAGGCAGCCAATCGATGATTCTCTCATTGACGTTTCTATCTCTCTCTCCCTTCCTCTTTGAAATCAATCAAACCATCTATATATTTTTTTAACAAGCAGTGTTCTTTTAGCCAAAAGGCTATTTTATTGAGCCCCTATGCTGGGCAAAGGGCTTGGGAGGTAAGGACATCAGGGTCAAAGTATAGTTTCTTCCCTGGCACACAATAAGTCTGAGGTTGAGGCTGAGGCTGGACTTGCCCCAGCTGGGCACGTTGTCCCCCACCTTTGAGCCCCCCCATGGTGTCTGAGGCAGTCTGGCTGGGGGTGGGAGGGGCCTCAGGAGATCCACTCAGTCTGTGAGCGTACCCCTTTCTCCACACTCCTATGGGCCACCCCAGCCTCAGCCGCCACCCGCAGGGCACATTCCTCCAGCTCACTTCTCTGCCTTCCTGCCTGCCCCACCCTGAGGGGGCAGAAGCGCATTCGGAATTGCGGAGCACCTGGGCCCAAAGGAAAGCCCCCTGTGTGGGCCTGAGGCCGGCATCCACCCCACGCCTGTCTGAGTCACTCCTCTAAGAACACAGAAGGCAGCCCAGCCCACTGCCCAGAGAAAGGAGGAGGCAGGGGCTGTGGAAAAGCAAGCACCCTGGGTCCCAGCTCCTCTTGCAAGCGATTGCATGGATGTCCCAGGCCCCAGATGCTGGGCACCCCTGCAGTGTGTCCACCGTGTTTGAGGAGCTTGGCATGTGCCAAGTGGTGGCCGTCTGGACAGCTCTGCAAGTCTGGCCAACCTTGCTCTGGTGGACGGGCTCCTTCCTGTTTCTCCAGGTAGAGCAGGGGGCCCAGCTGGCAAGCCCTCCCCAAGCACAATGCCCACAGTGGAGCTAGGTCCTGCCAAGATTCTCGTCTCCCTCACCCCTCAGTGTCCTGCTCATGCAGTGACTGACTGTAATTTATAGGTGCAATGCACTTGCCATGGCCAGCTGGGTGGGCAGGAAGCCCAGCGTGAGTCAGCACGGGTAGGTAGACTGGTTTAATCACCCGCTTCCCAGAGCCGTCCAGACACCCACTCTCCTGGAGTATATATAGAAAGCAGGCGCGATCTGCCCGCTGTATATATAGCCAGAGCTGGGACATAACTACTAGATTTCTAGATCTCTCTGCCGCAGCTGTCTCTGGATCCCTCCGTGACAAACCTAGAGAGAGACAGGTATCTACACTGGGGCTTAGGTGGCCTGGGCTCTATTGGCTCTGACACTGGCATGCTGTGTCCCCCTGAGCAACGGCTGTACTCCACTGGGCTTTCATTTCGTTTTATTGAACCAGGAAGCTCATCAAGGTTTAACACTTAGACCCCAAACCACTGGGAACCCTCGCTTCATCAGGCCGGGGGAGGGGGGGGGAACAGTGGGGCCCCTTGTAATTAGTAATTGTACATTTTCTTTGCTGGGGATATGTGTGTCAAGGGTACTATCAACAAAGCATTCCCACAATTACGGGGGTAAAATCAACAAAGCAGATGTGGGGAAGGAACTCATGAGGAAAACAAGCCAGGCAAATAGCTCAGGCCAGAGGGTCCCAGGGTGCAAAGATCCAACCCCTCTCTTCACCCACCCCCGCCCCTCCAAGGCCAGCTTTCTTAAAACAGCAAACTGTGTCCCCTGACATGATGGGTCCGACTGGCTCCTTTGGGAAGGTCAGAAAACCCTGAGGATTCGGCTCACTGGAGGGAAGTGGAGGAGCCAGGGCCTCCGGAGGAAAGGAGGTGCATTCAGGTGCTGGGGCTGCAGTCGGCCGCACAGAGTGGTCCAGAGCTGACTGCCTCATGGGGATTCCTGGGCCCTTCTTTCTAAGGACAGAGAGGAGCCTGGTTACCCTGCTCAGGCCTTTGGTTCAGAATGCTCTGGGCATCCTCTCACCTCTCCACCAGCCTGCCAGGGTCTTCCCTGCAAGGTGCGTGCTCCAAGTCCTGGAGGCAGCCTGGGCTGTCTGTGGCTCACAGGTCCCTGGCCAGTCCCAGAAATGGGGAGACATGGAGCAGAGAACCCCTTTCCATTTTAGTTCGCCCACTATGGGCCCCCTCCTCCTCCCTCGGCCCCACCAGCAGGTGCCTGGGGGGGCCCCTTTGCCAGGGCTGTGGTCTCTGCTGCTGTCTGCTTTGCCCCCCATCTTTGTCCCTTCGCTTGGCAGAATGCTCCAGCATTAGCTGGAGGGCTCCCTGGGGAAGTCAGGTCCCAACAACCCTCTCTTGCTGTGTCTCCTGGAGGGGAAAGGAGTCTGCATGTTGAAATGGACAGAGTGCTGGGTCTCGATGAAGCAAGTGGACCAGCGCCTGGGTGCACTCCCAGCTCCTCTGTGCTCACGATGAAAACTTTCCCTCCTACCCGCCAATTTTCCCCTCCAGCCTCGATTTTCAGAGGCTAAGAGATGGAAAAACAGCAAAGGAAAGGGGGATGGCCGCTGGACAAACCCCTGCTATCCCACAGTAGGTTGCATCGAACTGCAAGCTGTTATTTCCTAACTTCTTCCCCAGCCTCCTCTCTGGCCTTTCCCCACTCAGGTCCAAACGGCCTGCGGTGTGGGGCATGGAGGACCCTCTGCCGGGCCAGCTGGGAGGGAGCCATGCGGAAGAGCTGCCAACCTATAGAGCATCATCCCAAACCACCAGGAGGTTCCCAGCCTCCCTGCTGACCCTTTCCCTTGATCCTCACTCCCACATCTCCTCTCTTTGCCAAACACCCCCACGGGGTCCTCCACCCTAGAACCTCCAGGGAAAATGGGGCAGTGGGTCAGAGATCGCTTGAACAGGGGGAGGAAGCAAGAGGAGGAAGGGACTCTGAACAGGCTATAGCTAGACGCTAAGATGAGGAGACAGCCAGGGCTCCAGGCTTGCAGACCACAAACTCCTGGGTGTCTCCAGTTTTGGCAATGTCCTCTCAAAGTGGGCGGCAGTGGGGGCTGGGAGGGTGGGAAGAGAATTAGAAGTGTTGGGACCTGCTGGGAATTCTCTGACAAACAAGAAAGGGATACTCCCACCACCCACCGCCTCACCTCCCAAAGCAGAAGCAGAGTAGCTTCATCAAGGCTCCCCGCATCTTCCACCCACCCCACCCCCTACCCCAGGTAAAGGACAAAAAGAGAAGTGACCCAGGGAGGAGGGACACCCTCAGCCTCTAGAACAATGCTGAACCCCCCTGCCCCGCCCCACCCCCTCAGCCCCGGGCCTCAGTAATTAAAATATGAATTCACCTTCCCTCCCCGAGCCATTCATCACTGCGAAGGGAAGCAGCTGCGGCCTGGGAGACCGGATTTGGGGGATTAACTCGGGCGCTGGAGCAGACACACCAGGAGGAAGAATTAGAAAGGAAGGGGCTGAATTGGGTTTTCTCTCCCCACCTCCTCCCTCTCCCGCCACCTCTGAGCCTCACACCCCACCCCTTCCCCCGAAGCCTGGCCTCTGTAGGTTTCTGGGAACTGTAGTCTCCAGGACTGTGTTGATAAACAGGCAGGCCAGGGGTGGGTGGTGGCACAAACTACACATCCCAGGACTTCTTCCCGGAGTTGGCAGCGGCAAAGCTGGGCACAGGCCTCCAGTCTGGAAGAAGCCTGGGAGTTCTCCTTGGAGATTAACTCCTTCTTGGCCTGCTTGAGGCCGAGTCCCTGCCTCTGGCCGACTGAGCACTCTGGAATCTGCAGCCAAGGACCTCTCTGCCCTTCATGGCGTGCCCACCTATGCAGAGCGGAAGCTCCCCCCACCTGTCAAGACTACAAGGGCAACCACACACTGACCATTGGTTCTGAGGGACCCAGCCATGGGAGCTGGAGGGGTCATGAGCATAACTGGGGGCATCAGCCTGACCTGCCACAGCAGCTCAGGACCCAGTGGTCCAAACTGTCCCTGTCAGAAGGGCCCCCAGAGGTCACAGGTGAGTGCCACCCCCTTTAAAGATGGACCAGATTGTTTTCAATAGAAAGGGGTGGCATTTGCAGTCAAACTCCGTTTCCACTAAGAAACAGGACAAGTACAACCAGAGAGATTCGCTTGGACCTCCGTATAGTTAAACACAGAGGCACTTTCCCCATGGAGCCGTCTGCTGGCTGTCTCTGAGGACTACTGGAGACTTCGATTGCGAAGGATGTTAGGTTTCAGCTGTCAGCAAGCAGGGAACAGGAGATGCAGTCCTCTGATCTGCAAGTTGTGCCAGGAGAGAGGGCAAGAGGCCAAGAGACAGAATAGAAAGAGCTGCAACTCTAATCCCAGAAGCTCCCCGGCCCAGGGCCCATCAAAGTGGGACTGGCCCAGGTGGGTTGCTGAGCTGTGGGCTTGCTCTTTGTCCCTGCTCGTGACAACTGACTACTTTCACCTCCCCCCCTCCCCCTGTCCCTTTTCTTCCAGTTCACAATTCCATTCATTCGACAAACATTTACCCAGAAGCCCCTACTGAGCCTTGCTGGAGCTTCAGTCTTTGGAGTAGCCATCTGCCCCCGTGGCCCCAGGTCCAGCCCAGTGTTGGGGCTTCCTGCAAACTGGGTAACAGGGGTCCAGGTGCAGGAGGGGTGCTGCTCCAACCCAACTTCTCACCTAGGAGACCACGAGCTAAGGGAGGCAGATCGGTGCTTGGGAGTCCCCAGAGCGTGGCAGGGAACAGGATAGGCTGACTCTGAGCCAGGGCAGATGGACAAGGAGGGGGGAGTGAGTTGCTAGCCACCTCTGATCTCTGGGCGGGAGAACCAGAGGCAAGTGAAAACCCTGGCAAATTCTCCTCTCTGTTCTCTGCACCGTCTAAGTGGCTTGGATCAGCCCCTGCAAAACCCAGCTGGCTTGGGCTTTCTCTGGCTTCTCCTCTTGTTTGATTCCTGGCCCCCACCCCTCCGAAAAGGAAAACCAGTGAGGGACCTTGAAAGAGTGATTAGAGTTGGGCCCTGAGGACCAATTTATAGGCAGACATCCAAGAGGGACATGGGGAGAACCCCTCAGGTGGGAACAGCACACACACTAGCTTGTTGGTGCTCCCAACCTCCGGCATGATGTGGCGAGAGCGCAGGTTCAAATCCCAGCACTCCCCCTTCCCAGCCATATGAACTTGGGCCAGTTTCCTAGCTCCTTTGCGTCTCAGATTTTCCAGATGTGGGATAATAATAGTACCTTCCTCAAGGGTTGTTTCCAGGATTAAATGAGTTAGTACAGGTAAGATGGACACAGAATTGGGGCTGATACATAGCGGGCATGAGGTGGATGTTGGCTGGGGAAATGAAAGGCTCTGAGGCATTATCAGTAACTTGCCTTCTGATTCTCAATATCAAATATAGTACTCTGGCTCTAAATTTGGTCTTAGACAGACTGGGGGCTAGAAGGAGAGGGGAGGCAAAGGTGCTTCCTCTGCCACTCCAGCCAGACCACCTGTCTCAGTTCCCTCTGCCGAGTCCTCCAGGGCGGCTGGGGTGGAGTTAGGCAGGTGGTGGAGAGGACTAGGTATGGGAGCCAGCCAGGAGGAAGTACCTGGACAGGGCAGCAGGCCAGGAGCTGGGGTCCTGGGCTCCAACTAGCAGCCTGTGGCCATGTCAGCCACAGAGAGGTCCTGGGGTCTCTCTTCCCCCGACAAAGGCTGAGGATTCAAGCTGACCATGATGAGTGAGTGAGGCCGAGAAGCAGAGGCTGTCCTGGAGGTACTGAGCCAAGGTCCAAGTGCCGAGTGGCCCAACATTCCTGACTCCAGCCCCCACATCCCAGAGCGCAGGCCAGGCCTCAGTGACTTGGCAAGGAGGCAGGAGCGGACAGAGACCTCCGCGCCCCTGCACGTCTCTTTCCAGCCTCTGAGGGACTCTCTCTCTAGAATCACCAGGCCAGCCTCTTCATTTCAGAGTGAAGGACCAGGACCAGAGAGGGGAAGTGACTTGCCCAAGGTCACACAGCCTATAGCCCCAGACCCCCTGCATGCCCCGCCCCCAAGCCGAGCCCCATCTGGTGGCCCTTCATGGCTGTCTCCCAGCCTGGTCCTGAGGGAGACGCAGATGCTGCAGGAGAAGGAGCAGGCCCCTCACTGTAGCCCATGGCTTTTAGCCCTACATGAGTTCCAACGGCAATCACATAGGAATGAAAAGCCATAGGCCACAGCAGAGCTGAGGGGGTCCGACAGCAGGAATCGAAAAAGGACTCAGGGAGCTGAAAGTACTTGGGTGCCCTCATGCCCCTTCCCACCAACCCCACCCACCCAGACTGCCTCCCTTGAGGTACTGGGCCCCCCAGGTTACATTCTCTCAAAATCCCCTGAGGCCTGCCCCAGAAGCATTAAAGCCATCCCAGTAATGAGTTCCCAGTCCTTGTCCCACAAAAGCCCCCACACAATGGGCCTCACTCTGGGGATGAGGGGTGGCTTCCAGGCCATAAAGGACCTCCTCCAATCCCCTTAATTAGCCTCCAGCCCCCTGCCCAGGGGCCTTAACTACGCCCTCCCCTAGAGAATAAGGCCCCTCCCCTAGAGAATAAGGCCGGATCGTTTCAATGCACTGCTGCAGGGCCCAGGACCAGCCCCAGCAGACGCTCTCCTAAGTTTAACCCTTCCTCGTCCGGCCACAGGAAGCAGATAGGGCAAGAGGGTCTGGGAGGAGGAGAGCAGAGACAAGAGCCTGCCTTTGCTTTAGAGGGGTGAACGCATTTCCTGAGCACCCCACCCCCAAGGTTGGGGGTGGCCCAGCTTTCTAGACTGTTCCCCTTCCTGCGCAGTTTAGAGGGGAGGGGGCCTCTGTCTTCAGACCTAGACAGGAAAAGGGCCAGAGCTCGAAATCCCCACCATCCCCACCAGCTGAGGAGTGAACCTTGGTGCTACCCCCGGGTGATGCTGAGGGATGGTGCGTGATGCCCTGCCTCCCGCATTGTCAGGATAGGGTGGCTGGCACAGGCATCTCCAGCACCAGGGCAAAGGGCTGAGTCAAAGGAAACCAAGGTCTCGGGCCCCAGGAAAAGATGTGTCTAAAAACAGGGCTGTCTCCTCCTCCCTCTCCCGTGCTGGGGCAGTTGTGGGCATGAATCAGCCTTGGATGGGAGTTCAGGGGAGCTCCAGGGAATTCAAATCCCCAAGCCTGGCCTTGACCTCCCTCAGGGACCCCCAACAGAATGGGGAGAGGCCTTGGGCACAGGCCAGGCCCTGTCTCTGCCAGGTAGCAGGGGCAACCCCCACCTCAGCCCTATCCCCAGCCTCTGGACCCTGGCTGCTTCCCACGTTACACACACACACACACACACACACACACACACACACACACGCGCGCGCGAGCGCGCACGCCAACCATGCCATATTTTAAGAGCCAAACTGACACCCTCCAACTTCCCACCTGAACTTTGGGTCATCGGCCCCAACAGCGAAAGCCTTTGGTTCTCCCCTTCCTTTCCCACGGGCCCCCAGATCCCAGACTTAGGACCTGCAAACACTGTGGGCTCCAAGAATCCCCTCCGTCCCCTCCCAAGGGACACTGGGCCAGGGGCTGGGGGTCACGGGGCTCACAATTCCCCAAGAGCCACTGCCTGCCTCCCTGCAGGCACCCACTCCTCTGCTTACCCCAGGAGCTCCTCGCCCAGCAACTGGGGCAGGCCTTCCCCGTCAGCACTCCGCCTCCTGGTCTGAGTTGTGCACAACTCAACTCACTAGGGAAGACCTGACCCGCCCCTCCCCCAGCCCAGGGGCCGGTGGGTGTGGGGGCGGGCGGGGCGGGGCAGCTGGGAGGTCAGGTATTCCTTCAACCCTGACTTGGGCCTGGGTAACAAAGGTCTCATTGAGACTCTGGCTGTCTGGTCGGTGAAGCACAAACCTCTTGTATCTGCTCGCTTTTGATCTCACTCCCTCTGAGTGCACCATGTATTACTCACACCCCCCTGCCAGGCTATTGGTGTGGAGGGGCTGTTCCCCGCCCCCCCTCGGTCCCTCCCCATCTCCTCTCTCCTTCCTCCCCCTGCGGCTCCCCTCTAGCTTTTTTATGCTTTGATTTTTGGCAGGAGACCTGAGGCAGCTGCCCAGAGGCCCCTTCCTCCTTAGTGCCCTCCCCACCTCTCAGCCCCACCTCCTCTCCTCACCCAGACCCTGTCCCTGCACACCCTCAGCTGCTGCACCTGTCTGTCCTCCTCTCTCCAAGATCCTCAAACTATCTCAGGTCTGGCCCCTCCACTCACTCACACCTGGTCCTTCCCTCGGACCATGGATTCCCTGCCCTGGGCACATGGCAGGCTTGGCCCTAGCCGGCCTGCCAGCCCAGCCCACCTGACAAGCCCCCAGTGAGCTCCACAAGGGGCAGCCTCTCTCCAGGGTGTTTCTGGGGCCAGAAGGACTAGGGAGTGAGGGGGGGAACAGCTCTCAGGTCTCAGGCAGTGGCCTGTCCAGACCTCCTTGCAAGGTGGAGGGAAAGGCAGATCAGCCAGGTCTCACCTCCTCTTCTGAGGAAACCCTGTTTCGTGCAGTCCTGAGAATCTGCCTTCTAGTGAGAGGCTGTCACAGGGTGAGAACCCCAAGGATTCACCCTCCTCAAGCGGGGCCCATGCCACCATTCCTGCTTCCTCTGTGGCCACCCCAGGCCTCCTGCAGCCCTGCTGGGGTGAGAAGTGCAGTACTCCTGGCTTCCCAGCCCTGTTTCCCACGGCAGGCCACTACAGGGAGGGAGACAGTCACCTCTGCGGGCTGAGCTCTCCCCAGAAATGCCAACAGATGCTAAGAGTTCCCATTGTCGTCTGCCAGTGCCCTGCCAGCTCCCCATGCACCACCTGTGGCCTCCTCCACCTCCCCTGCCCCCCAGGTACGCTATTCAGCAGAGCGGAGGATTTGGGAAACTTCTCCTGCCCCAACAGAGGCCCCATTCTTCCTGTGGCCGGCTCCCTTTGTCCCTCCTGACTCCACACATTCTTGGGCCTCTAATGAGAAGCCGAGACCGCCACCAGCCCTTCCCGCCCTGCTCCCGTCAGCACAGCCTGGGCCCTCGCCTGTGTGCGGCAGAAGTTGGGGGAGGGAGGCAGGGGACAATCGGGAGGAAGTAAAAGGAGGTGGGAGACAAAACAGAGGGGAGGAGACGGAACTGGGGGAGACACAGAGAAATTGTGAAAGAAGATGGAAATGTAAGAGAAATTATAGAGGAGAAAGGGGAAGGGGAGGAAGGAACTAATATTTTATCAAGTGAAAACTATGTCGTGCGTACGCTAGGCCTTTCATACCAAATACTAGTATTCTTCTTCTCAACTAGATGAGAAAACGGAGGCTTACAGAAGCTGGGTGGGCACTGGCGCTCCTAGGACAGGGGGCAGGGGAACTTGGAGAGAAAGGAGAGCCTGCAAAGGAAGAATGCTGGCAATGAGGAAAGAGGCCCCATGGAAAGCAAGCAGCTCAGGAGGCACAGTGGGAGGGGCTCGTGAGCTGTTCACCCTCCACCGGAAAGAAAGCCATGGAAGGGGCCAGGGGCACAGACTAGGCTCAGCCTGGGAAAAGATTAAAGAACGAGAGTGGCTTCTAAAGGAGCCAAACACAGGGTGCACAACCACCTCTCAGAACCATGGCCAGGCATACAGCAGGTGCTCAATAGGTGGGATACTAGTGTAGAAGGGATTCTTGCACGTGGAAGGAAGGTATAGCAAACCTGAGGTCCCATCACCTCCAAGATTTCATGAGTCTACAGACTTAGGTACCTTTTGAGGGGCTTGGGGCCCAGCAGCCCTGCCTCTTTCTTTGCCCATGGTGGCAGGAAACCAGGACATTAGGAAGACACTAAATTAAGAAGGTGAGGCACTCTCTCTCACAACCCCATACACCCTACAATGGAGATTAAACTGGAAGCATACCACCTTATTCTAAGGATGCTGGCTGAACGATATAGGCATGTAGCTGTTGAATGAGTGAATGAATAAATGAATGGTGAAGCTTGGAAACAAGAGCAAAAGATCTAGATTCTCCCACAGTTCAGGTTTGGTGTGTGTCTGGAGCTCCTCAAGTTTGTACTGTCTGGGAGGAGAGTCCCTGTGCTGGAGCAGGCGGGGTTAGGGGTAGGAACACACCTCCTGACATCTGATTCCACCCACCTTGTAGGTGGGGGGTGTGGGGGGGGACTGCAGAAACTTCAGAGGAGTGCCAGGGATTTGATTCTGCTGCTTCTGCCCAAACAGGCCTCCAGATTTGGAGGTGACATTGGGATGGGTCTGTGGGTGCAGCCCTTGGCCCATAACTGACTCAGAAGACTAATTCCAGATGGATCTGGCAGTCTCCTCCACACTGTCCTCTAGCCCTGAACCAGACCAGAGGGGTGCTCGCCCCCAAGAACAGGGTGCCCATCTGATGTCCGGACCCCTAGGCAGCCTTCTCCATGGCACAAACCGCCACTGCTTCCTGGCTGTTTCTACTCCAAAGCAGGATCAGCTCAGGCTCCTTCTCAGTCACTGGCTTCAGAGCCCCCCAGGGGGAGGGTGCTGTCCATTGAGCAAGAAAGCAGAGAGAAGTCAGGCATGAATTTTCTTTTTCCCCCCCGAGGGCTTTGTCTAGTTGTCTCAGGAGCCTCCATTCTGAGCCTCCATTGCGAGCCTCCATTGCGAGCCTCCGTTGCCTCCCCAGGCAAACAGAGGGGGCTCCCAGCCTGGCAGGGTCCCTGGGCTTAGGGACAGGAAGGGAAGGGTGCCCTGGGGTAGCCTCAGACCTTCAAGGCAGAGAGAGACCAGGGGACAGAGAGATAAAGGGGGGTCTTTACAGCCCTGACACTTTAGGCCCCTGCATCTGATTTCCCTAAGCTCCCAGGGCTGGGCTGTGGGAGGGAGAAGACAGGGAAGTGCTTGGGTCACCAGAATCCAGCCTCCCCAAGCACAGGACCTGGCCACAGTGTTGCCTCTCAGAGCAGTCAAGCTGTTAAAGGAAAAAATACAATAACGGGTCATTGGCAAACTTACATGCATTTCAACCTGAGCAAGTCATGAATATCAAAATGTTCCAACGACCTACCCAGACCCCGTTTCCTCCTCCCAGCCCACTCCTTTCCTCCTGGGCCTCCCTCAACCCACAGTGGGCGACGGAGGCCAAGCCTACAGAATGCACCCTCTCCCAAGCCCCCCTGGAGTATGTCTCAGAGAACGCGGCAGGCAGGGAAGTGGGGGTGGGGGTGGGGAGAGGGTCTGCAGGGGCAGCCACTCATTTAGCAAACATGCACTGAGCACATACAGCGAGACAGGGGCAGTGCTAGGCACTGGGATACAGCACTCAGTGAGGCTCAGCCACCAACAGGCAGTGATAGGAAGACAGGCCCACAGGCAATGATTGCATTCAGAGCAGCCCTACAACCCTGGCCCAGGTCTCCCCCACCACCCAGGGCCTTCACACCACCAAAGGCGGAGGGGTGTCTTACACTGAGCTTGGCCCTCTCTATTTGAGGGTCCCTCCTTCCTCTTCACACCTTTAGGCAAGTGGCCTCAGGTGGATACTGTGTGTGTGTGTGTGTGTGTGTGACTGTGACAGGCCCCAATGGGGCAATGGGGAGCTGGAATTGAGTGACGGAGAGAGACACTGTTCCCAGCCCTGAGCCTCGGCCGTGTCCGCTTAGAGGATGTGACCAGGGTGTTCAGGCCACCAAAACTGCCCCCACCAAGCGGGCATCTTAGAGGACAGTTAACTCAGAGCTCTCTGACCCCGGGCTCCCATCCCAGCCTCAAGTGAGCCCAATAGCCCTCCAAAGTTAGCCCTCCTCCAGGCTCAAGTTGGGCTAAGTTGTTCCCTGGTTGATGACGATACAAAGAAAAAATCACCAGAAGAAAGTAAAATCAAACCTGAGGAAGAATTTGTTCATGAGAATTGCGGGGAGGAGGCAGGATTCTAGTGCTTCCGAAGGAAGGAAGGCTGCGGGGTGTCAGTCAGGAGGGGAGGGCTCTCCCTTGGGCCCCCCGGCGCCCTCTCCTGACCAGTTGGGAAGAGGCAGCGGCTGGTGGCCAGCCGGTTCTCTGTGGTCACTCTGCCAAGGACCCTGTCTCAGGAAAAGGGTGCAGGTCTCCTGTCTGTGGCTGCTTCCCGGCCTACCCTGGCTGGGCTCTGCTCCCAGGCTGGCCTCCAGCTCCGGCCCCTCTTAGGTGTGTGAGGGCCCTGGGTTTGAGGAGGAATTGGGGGGAGGGGGGGCGCCCAGGCCGCAGAGTGGGGGGTCCTGCCTTAAGGGTTTCACTTCCCCTCCCATGATGGGGGCTCCTGAGACCTTTGCCCAGGGATACCAGACACCCCTGCTTTTCCCTTCTTAGTGCCAACCACAGGCACAGGTGTCCCCAAGTCCTGGTTCCTGCCTCGCATACATCCCCTTCCCCCATCCCACCCGCACCCTGGGGTGAAGGAAACGGTGGTGGCACCCAAAGCTAGTCTCTCCAGCCAGGAGTGGGAGCCTGGGCGACCTCCTGAGCCAGGGCCCTAGCTCCCTCTCACACTCCCCCCCCCCCCCCCGAATCCCACCAACTGCAAAAACCTTTCAAGGGAACAAAGGCAACGGGGGCCGGGTGGGGGCTCCCTGCGGCCGACCTGGGGCGCGTCCACGCAGCCGCGGCCGGCGGGCCCGGCTTTCAGGTGAGTGCCGGAGCCGCATCGGGAGTCCGCCCGAGCCTCAAGAACCCCTCGCCGACCGGCGAAGCCCCGCGAAGAGGCGAGCCCTCCCCGGCCGTTCCCGGCTCTCCACCCAGCCGAGGGCTCGCACTCGCAGCACTTTCTGCCTATTTGTTTCCGCTCAGTACTCACAGTTCGGCTGCGGAGCCAGCTCCTCTCTCGCACTCACTTCCTTTGTCTCTTTTTCTCTTCCTCTCTCTCTCTTCCCTCCTTGTCTGAGACTCCGCAGTAGCTTCCAGTGGAGAAAAATAATTATTCTTCTCAATGGGTTCGCACGGGGCGCACGCACACACGCGCGCGCGCGCACACACCCCCGCCGGGGTACCCAATCAATGCACAAATCTTCGGGGTCCCTTTAACCTCTGCGGAGGACTCCGGGAGTTAATTACCAAGCCTATTTCGGCGCGGCATAAATATGCATTAAGGTATGAAATGACGACCGATGCGCTGAACTTCAGGTTTGGCATTTGGACAGACTTCGGTCTCTGTCCCCCACCCCCGCGCCCATAGCCCCACAGGCCACCTCCACGGCCTCGCATGGTCATCGCGAGCTCCTACGGAGTGTCAGGGGGCCGCGGGGGGGGCCTCCTTACCTTGCTCTGTGCCCCAAGACCTCCCTCGCGCGCCCCCTGCGGTCGGGGCAGACCCTGGGCGGGCGCTTCCACTTCCCGCACGTCGCAGGCTGGGCCTGGGCCCCCGCGCCCCCGCACGGTGCCTGTCAGGGAACTAACTCCGAGCTCGGCGCCGGGAGAAGGTGGCGAGAGCGGGACGGCGACCTGCCCGCGCGCCGGAGTTCCCGGCAGAGCGAGAAAGGCCCAGGACACGATCCCCTGCGGGCAAAGCCACCCCGCGCCTGGGGGTCCCGCCGCCCCCGCCGGTCCCGACCTGCACACACACATGCACGCATTTGCACGCGCGCGCACACACACACGTGAACGCATTTGCACACGCGCGCGTACATATCTGCACACAGACACTCCCGCGCGCGCTCGCGCTCGCACACACTCAGGGTTGTAACAAAGGAAGAGGGGCCAGCGCTGCCTTACTTTTCTTTCTCTTCTCCACTCTTTGGCAGCCCCTGAGCCCCGCGCCGGCCTGCCCGGCCCTACACCCCACCCCCACCCCTCGCCCTCCGCGCCCCGCGACGTCGGCGGGCGGCCGGCATTCCGGAGCAGCGCGTCCGAGTGGCAACTTCGCGCCCAGGCGCCCGCGCCTCGCAGCCCGGCGGGCGGGAGACAAAAGCGGCGGCGCCGCCGGAGGCCGCGGCCAAGGTGTGCTCGCTAATTGTCAGGAAATGTGTGTGCGCGCCGGGAGCCGGGGGGGGGCGGGGGGGGAGGGGCGGGGAGGGGCGCGGCGGGAGCGGGAGAGGGGAGAGGAGACCCACCCCCCAGCCCAGCCACTCGCCCGCGCCGGGCACCCGATCGCGGATTAGAGAATAAATTATCTGCTCGCTTCTCATTGGGCTGCGGCTGAGGCCGCCGTCGGCGGCGCCGGGCTGGGAGCCTGCCCGGCTCTTTGCATTCACCGCACAGCTCCGGCTCGCCTCCCTTCGCGGGGGCCAAGAGCCAGGGGCCTTGGCTCCAGACACCGGAGGACACCAGCCGGCTGGCTCGCCGCCCCTCCCCCGCCGCCCTGCTCCGCCTGACCCTTCGCCCCTCTCAGTTCTGGCTGGTGTCTTGGGGACGAAAAGACTGGGATAAAGAAGCCCAGAGGATGGAGATCTCAGACTCCCTCCCCCAACCTCTGCTCCCACCACCCCCTCCAAGAAGGAGAAACGGGGGGCAGCTGGGGTCGGTCACTTGAGCCAAGCCCGCCTCAGTTAGAGGGGGCCTGGAGAGGCCGCGGAGAGGATCCCTGTGGTGACCAAGGCCCCTCCCTTGGGGCCATCTCCTGCCCTCCACACAGTAGCAGTGACAAAGAGGAGGTGGCACTAAGGCTCTGGCTTTCTTCAGCCCCATCAGCTCCAGCCCAATCTTGTTCCCTATTTCCTGGGCCTTTCCATGCCCTCCTGGAAGACAGGCAATACCTTCTGGTTCAAAGCAGCTCCCTGCCAAGAATTCATTCATTCATTCATTCCTCAAGTAAGTAATATGCAGGGTCACCCCTATGCCAGAACGTGGGCTAGGCACCAGGAAGTACAGAGAGAAGAGATTCAGATCAGCAGTCATGCAATAAATAAATAAATAAAATAAAATTACAACTGTGTGAGAGGTGCTACACCAAGGTACAGGCAAGTTTTGAACTTAGAAATAGGGGTGACTCCTTTCAGCCATTCATTCAACTAATGATTTAGCATGTCTTAAGGGCCAGGCTCTGTGCTGGGCATTGGAGACACATAGATGAACTGGTAGGCATGGTGTCCACCTCCCCCCCGGAGTGGACAGTCTGGTGGGCACTGACTGGTGTGATATGAGCTAATCGGTAGACATAGGGGGAGGGGTGATGGGGACGAGCAGGAGTTCTTAATCTAGGTAGCAAGCCCAGAAGGGCTTCTCTGAGGACATGAGATCTATGTGAAGGCCTAAAGATAAATAAGAGATAGCTAGGTGAAGATGGGTTGGAGAAGGGGTAGGGGAGGGGAGGAGCGTTCTGAGCAGAAGAAACTTGTAAAAGGGCCCTGAGCTGCTGGTAACTGGCTTTCCAGGGCAAGCAAACATCCACCTTGCAGAGGGGGAGGTGGGCCTGGGAAGGCCCGTGCTCTTATTACGGGGGAACTAACAGAACTGCCCAGAGTAATAGCTGCATGTATAACCCAGGGCAGACTTTTCCAGGCCCGACAGCTGAAGGTTTTGGAAGAGGCTCACTTGTGTGTTATTTCTCATTCTAGGCTAACCCCGCACCCTACCCCCTTTTTACTTCTAGTCACTGTCTGCGGCAACTGGACCAACTCTGGGCCTGCTAAAGAGGACCCTGAAAAAAATGACCTAGGTGATGACTTTCCCGCTCCATCTTATCCCTTCCCGGCTTCTTGTATCACTCTGTTTACTTCGGCACTGACACTTGGCGGTCACACGGGGAAGCTGTCCCTAGGACCAGCCTAGACTCCTGTCCACACGCTGGGATCGTATGCTTTCCAAGCACTTCCACGTTTATCATCCCCGATTCACACAACCCAGAGAATTAAGTTTGTCTCCGTGGGACAGATGGGGAAAATGAAAGTCAGAAAGGGGGTCTGGCCTACCTAGTGTCACATGCAAATTTCTTGACCAAGCAGTTTGTGGCTCCCTACCTTCTCCCCACTAGACCTCAGGTATGTGCCCCTTCCCAGCTCTCTGGTGAGCCCCATAGGGTGCAGGGGTGGGCAAACTTTTTGACTCGAGGACCACAATGGGTTCTTAAACTGGACCGGAGGGCCGGAACAAAAGCATGGATGGAGTGCTTGTGTGAACTAATATAAATTCAAAGTAAACATCCTTACATAAAAGGGTACGGTCTTTTTTTTCAATAGTTTTATTCATTTCAAACGGGCCGGCCCGCGGGCCGTAGTTTGCCCACGGCTGGGGGCTAAGCCACTAAGCCATCCCCAGGCTTAGAATCTCCTTCAGCACCTAGGACAGGGCCCGGCACACCCAGGCTCTCAAGCCAACCGTGCTGAGAGTGGCTGTGTGGGAGGTAAGGAAATGATTAAACAGCAGAAACCGCATGGGCTTCGGACTTGCACACACCTCCACCGGCACTGACCCTGTTACTGACGCACACTGTGCACTTTACCAGCCTTTCTGAGGCAGAGGTCCCTCATCGTTCAAGTGGAATTCGCAGTACCCACCTGAGAAGGTGCGGCAAGATTAAGTGAAATGATGGGTGTGTGGAATATCTAGGGGAAACATACAAAAGACGCTGGTAACAGCAATTACTGCTGAGTGAATGGGGCGCTGGAGCAAAAAGAGGAACTCGGTTTTCATGGTTCCCCTCGTGGCTGTGATGTACCGGATGCACGTATTACCTGTCCAAAATGAATAGTGACATATTCTAATGAGATAATGTGTGAAGCAACAGAACAACCACCACCAGGTGGGCATTCCGTACACAGTTGTTGAACTGAGTGGAGACTTGCAGTTTGAAATAGCAGGATGGCTTATTAAAGAAAAGCATAGTGTGTCCGTCAGAAGTGACCTGGCCTGAAGGCTTGCACCCTCGCCACAGGCAAAGGTGAAGATGTCAGCCAGGTGAGATATTTCCAGTCCAGAAGTTCTCCAGTTCAAACCCTCTGTCGCAGAGGGAAATAGCATCCCAGTCGGCCCATTGTCCTTCTGAGAGACCACATTCCTGGGAGTAACATGAGATGGATGGGGATGGAGCAGAGGCGAGAGCAACGAAAGGCCAGGGGTCTGGGCAGCCCTTCCACGGGCCCCATTCTGTCCAGAGAAGGTAGGGCAGGAAGGATTCCTGGACCTGCTTCCTTCGTTAGCGCTTCTGGAGCTTAGCAAGCGAGCTATCCACCCTGGCTCGCTGTGGCCCCTCAGGAAAGCTGAGAGCAGCAGGTGTGGAGCCGAAGGAGGGGAGTGGGCTTTCTCCTGTTACCCTCCAGGTATTGAGGTCCCGGCCAGGACAGGGCAGCCATTCATCACCAGCACAAAGAGACACTCTCTCAGCCACACAGAGACCAGGCCAGGTCACCGCAGATACTGGGGCATAACCTCAGTGGGAACTTTAGAGCCTCTTAAAAGAAAGCTTTGCACTCTTACATCTAGTGGCATTGAGTGGGGCAGGGGCGGGGGGGCGGGGGTGAGACAGGAAGGAAGCATTTTCTGGGAGATTCTGGGGAGGAAAAGAGAGAGAGTGGCCCCAGCCTCAGTGAAACAAAAGGTAGGGCAAGCAGGGTCAGAAAGGCTAGAAAAGGAAGAATCAGAAGAAATGGGAATCATTGATGGAGAGGAGCAACAGCTAAGGGAGGGAAGGAAGAAACGTCAAGTGCCAGGGCTGGAATGGCCACCTTTCAGTCTAAGGGGAGGATGTGGCTGCTCCTTTTCCTGCTCTGAATTTCTGGAGAAGGGCATGGTGAGGGTTTTAGTCTGGCTTGGGGGCTGGGGCACAGGACGTTCTGTAACTCCAGCCTTGGACATATCACCTTCCTGACCGTCCCCCCCCCCCCCCCCCCCACTTTGCCTACTGTCCACTCTTCCTCATTAAGGCAGAATGCAACTACAATCCAGTCCCTAGTTAGTCTTGAACACGGAAATGACCTTCATCAGAAGGGACAAAGTGCCAACGATTTCCATATTAAGGAATCAAAGGTACTAAGAGATGATCATCACCCACTCACACATTCTGAGACCCTGTTGTACGCAGTGCGCTGGGGGTTGGCCTGCTCCTATCACAGTTATCAGAGAGAGCATCAGATACACGTGGTTTTAACCAATGATTATGCCATGTGGCCGGCACAGCACTACACATCTCAGGGATACAGCCAGGGTTCATTTCATTCATCCTTTTATTCAGTAGAGACCTCACACTTGCTAACTAAGTACTCTGGACTGTATTGTAGCTTTAACTGACCATCCACCTTCCTCAATGACAGAATCAGGACATGCCCCATCAAGCCTCATATCACAAATCTAGTCGCCCACATCATCTATAATCCCACAGACCCAATCCCCAAACCAGCTACTGCTTGAATTTTATCTCCCACCTCTCCTTACCATCCGGAACCTTTGCACTGTATCCTTTGGAACTCAGTCTGTGACTAGCCAATGCCCTTCTAGCCTTAAACCCCTCCCCCAGCGTTCCCTTCATTGACTCCTGGCTGTCCCCTGAAGACTGCCCCCAGCAGACTTCACGATAAGCAAGGATGAGGGATGAAGACTCACATATCTCGGGGTCTATAAAAGGGCGTCCAAACTGCTTCTCCTTCCTTCTGCAAAAACTGCAGCATCTTTCATATCAATGGGGTTAGATCCCACCGCTTGCTACCTTTTGCTATCTTTTCCATCCATTCCCATGATCACACCCTAAATCTTGTTCTTACCAATATCTATATCCCCAATAACTTCATTTTCAAACATCTCAGTCACTAATGCCCTCTGTCTCTTCCAATTAATTTTCTATCAGACCCCATTCAAACTAATCTTTGATTCCAGAGGGACCTAATCGACTGAACACATTTTTATTGTCCACCATGTCCTACAAAGGACCACTTCTCCCCTTTTCTAGCTTAATTTTCAGATTTTATTACTGTAATATTTCTCTTACAAACACCCTCATCTTCTTGTCTCTCTTTTCCGTTGTACTTATCTGGCCAAACCCCAACCCTGTTTAAACCAGCTAGTCACCTACCCAAGCAGCTAAACATTGCTGAAGAAATCACACAACCATCCTTACTGACTGGTCTCACTCTAACCTTATGACTTGAAATCTCAAAGGAGTACTCACGTCTACCCAGCAAACCTTCTACATTTCCATGGTGTATTCACCTTCCTCTCTCTTCATTCAAAGCTCTAGCAGCATCCCTCCATATGACTCTGCCCCGCACTTCACTGATATCATAAATACAAAGAAATGCAAACAAATGAGAACTACTTGATCTTTCCACCAACCCATTTGCATGCTCTCTACTCATACGCTCTGTCATCCCTGCACTTATAACAGATGAAGAGGCTCTGTTCTTATCTGGGGGCCAGTTCTTCCATCTGTGCATGGACTCCATCCACTCTTGCTTCTCCCATGGCCTTGCTTCTTGCAAGTCTCTACTCACTCCTGAATGATTGGTCTTCCCTTATGTCATCTCTACCAACATAAAAATTATGCCTTGACCTCCACATCTTTTTCTAGGTAAGACTCCATTTCTTTGTCCGTTTGTAACAAAACTCAACACAATTCTCTGTAATTACTCTACACTTCCTTACCTACAGTCTCTCCTCAGCTCACTCTAGTTTGATTTGTCTCCACCCCCTACTGATATCTCTCTTGTCCAGGTCTTCAGTAACCTCCCTCTTTTTTCATTTTTTTTTTTTAAACAGCCTCCCTCTTACCAAATCCAAAAGCCAAACAAAGCCAGTCTGATTTGAACTCTCCTCAGTGTTTGACACAATGACTACTCTCCTCTTCTCCCTGAAGCACTCTCTTCCCTTGAAACACCTCCCCATCCCACCTCACTGGCCATTTCCCTCATCTCTCTACGGGCTCTCTTCTCCTCTGAACTCTCTCTAACATCTCTCCCCTGAGCTCTGGGCCTGTGTATCCAAATGCCCACTTGCCCTCTCCACTTGGATGCTGTACCAGTCTCCTAGGGCTGATGTGACAAAGTACCAGGAACATGGGTGGCTTGAAGCAACAGGAATGTATTGTCTCCTAGTTCCGGAGCCTGGAAGTCCAAAATCGTGGTGTTGGCAGAGCCACACTCCCTCTGAGTCTCACTGTCCTCAGTGACAACATCAGGGAGGAGGATCCTTCCTTGCCTCTTCCTCGTCTGTCTGGCACTTCCAGATGTTCCTTGGCTGGTGGTGGCAGCACCACACCTATCTCTGTCTCCACCTTCACATGGCCGTCTTCCCTCTGTGCCTGTGTCTTTTTTTAATTATTATTTTATTGATTTTTTACAGAGAGGAAGGGAGAGAGACAGAGAGATAGAAACATCGATGAGAGAGAAACATCGATCAGCCGCCTCCTGCACATCTCCTACCGGGGATATGCCCACAACCAAGGTACATGCCCTTGACCGGAACCGAACCTGGGACCCCTCAGTCCACTGGCCGACGCTCTATCCACTGAGCCAAACTGGTTTGGGCTGTGTCTGCGTCTTTACACAGTGTTCTCCTCTGTGTGTGTGTCCCAGGTTTTCCGCTTCTCATAAGGACACTAGTAATATTGGATTAGGGCCATCCTAAAGGCTTCATCTTAACTTGATTATATTTGCACAACTCCTAATTCTAAATAAGGTCACACTCATAGGTATTGGGGATTAGGATTTCAACGTATCTTTTTGGGGGGGGAGCACAAGTCAACCCATAACCGATGTCAACTAGGTATTTCAAACTTAACACATCCATAATGGAATTCTTGATCTGATACCACTAACCCCCAACCTATTTTTCCTGTTAGTTAATAGCACTATTGGCTCTATCCAAAAGCCTAGAGAGCATGCATGATTCCTCTCTTTTCCTCACTCTCTACATAGAATCTATCAGCAAGACCCATTGCCAAATCCAACCCCTCTTCCCATCTTCCCTGCTACCACTTGAGTCTAGTAATCTCCCCTCTCTCTGCACCAGCCTCCTAACTGGCCTCTGCTTCCACTCACCCTAACGACTACAGTCTACTTTCCATCTAAAAGCCAGAGTGATTGTTTCAGTGCATAAATCAGATCACATCCCTCCCGCTGCTTAAAACCTCCCAAAGACTTCTTATTGGAATTAGAATAAAACCCAAGCTTCTTAACATGGCTTATGAGGCTTTATACAATCCGACCCCTCTTCTCTCATTTCCCACATGCGCCTCATCTTCAGTGGCACAAGCCTTCTCTCTGTCCTCCGGGAGTGCTCTGAGCTTGCTCCTGCCTCTGGGCCTTGCATTTGCTCTTCCTTCTGCTTGGAACACCCTTCCCCATCTTGGTGTGAATAACGTTGTTCTCATGTTCATGTATCAACTCCTGAGAAAACCCCCCACCGCCACGGGAATTCTCTCCCATTCCCGTGTTTTCCTATTCATAACTTCATTGCTACCTGAGATCGTTTTATTTGCTGTATTTATTTCTGCAACTACGATTCTTCTATTGGACCACAAACATCATAAGGGTGAGGGTTTAATCTGTCTGTGTCACTGCTTCATCCCCAGCACCTACAACAGAGCCAGTGAGCGGTAGGTAACCAGGATATCCTATATGATAAAAGCCTAATATGCTACGTGTGTGGTCGACAAAAGGCTTTATTGAGATACCATTCACAGACCACACAATTCACCCATTCAGAGAGTATAATTTGGTGATTTTTCGCATCACTGCGACCGATTTTGGAACATTTTCATCACCCCATGAAGAAACCCACGCCCAGTAGCAGTTAATTGTGAATGATATCTCAATAAAGCCTTTTGATTTTTTTAAAGCCCTAATCGCAGGGTCCGCTTCTTGGGGAACACAGACTAAGACCTTCAGAGCCTATAACTGCCGAGCACATGGTAGGTGTTGGGTATAAATGGAAGTGCATGTGGAATGGCTAAATGAATGGCAAGTAACTGCGAACGCAGGCTTCATGGTAGTCACACAGACAACTTCAGAAAGAACTACAACTAACTACCCCTCCCCCACGCTCGTCCTCAGCCATTGCCTCATTCTCCACTGGAAACAAACGAAAATCTCACAGGCACATCTGTTTGGAATTGTCTTTGTGTGTGAAGGGAGCAGAGTGGCGTGTGTATGTGTGGCAAGGAGATGGTGAGTGTGTGTGCGTGTGTTTATGCGTGCATGTGAGCATGTATGTATTTGTGTGTGAGAGTGGGGCATTTGTGCCTGAGAATGTGTGTGAGTTTGCATGGTGTGGGGTGTGTGTGTGTGTGTGTGTGTGTGTGTGTGTGTGCACATGCATGCA
Source organism: Myotis myotis (assembly GCF_014108235.1). NCBI lineage: Eukaryota > Metazoa > Chordata > Mammalia > Chiroptera > Vespertilionidae > Myotis > Myotis myotis. The sequence continues at coordinate 8,837,244 of NW_023416322.1, forward strand.
TGTGTGGTGGTACAGAGTCCACAGGAATCTAGCAACAGAATCGTTGGTGGTCTCCTGGCTACAGACCACCTCCCAAGACAGAGCACCCAGCACCCACCCAGCCCCTTTGTGTTGCCCTTTGGCCCAGGAAGCCCCTGCTATTGAAGTCCCTGACTGTTGGGGTCCGACAACAGATCACTGTCACTTCCGCGAGATGTTCCCACCTGCGGCCCCTTGACCAACACTCCCGGCTGTTCATTGCTTGGCTGGTTGCTTCTACAGGCCTAGGCGGCTGAGAGGAGAAAAAGGAGGCGAGCTCCCAGCAGATTTAGAGAGCAGAGAGACCTAAACCCAATCATAACCCAACATTCCAGAGCTTTTCTTGCCCACTAGCAATGAAACCAGTTCTTGATCGATTTTCACACAATTCTTGTGAAAATGTGCTTCAATGATCTTGACTCATCATTCCACTCACTGAGTGAGGCTGCAGGGGCCCTGCCCGCCTACCTGCCTCTGCTGAGCTTCAATGACTGGGATCCAAGCTGCCACACGCCTCCTGTGAGGCTGTGCAAAGGTGGGAAACACGCTGGTGACCAATGTGAGGCCTGGCCCTACACCAGTGATGGCGAACCTATGACACGCGTGTCAGAGGTGACACGCAAACTCATTTTTTTTGGTTGATTTTTCTTTGTTAAATGGCAAGTAAATATATAAAATAAATATCAAAAATATAAGTCTTTGTTTTACTATGGTTGCAAATATAAAAAAATTTCTATATGTGACACGGCACCAGAGTTAAGTTAGGGTTTTTCAAAATGCTGACACGCCGAGCTCAAAAGGTTCGCCATCACTGCCCTACACTGACCCCTGGGAGACACGTCCTCCCCACCCCCCACCCCTGTTTTCTTAGTGTCGTCACATTCCACTCTGACATGAGACAGCCTGTAGCCCTCCACCTTGTGGGCCACTAGGACCGCCCCTCCTTCCTCACACCCGGCAGTTTCAGGGAAACCTGGCCAGCTGCCCCATCCACTCTGCAGGACCATGAGGACTCTCGCTCTTGCTGTTCCCAGGCCAGGAGCTCAGGGGCAGAAGACGAAGTCCTCTCGGCTGGCTCCGGACTCCACCTCCCTCCCGGGGCACCGGCCCTTCCCACCCCCAGCAGACGATCACAGCCACAAGCAGGAAAAGAAGAAGCATGGCACCCAAACCGGGCACCCCTGACAGTGCCTGCTGCGGCCCTGCATCCTCTCTCGGCCCCCTCCCCCGCAGAGAGCCCTGTCTCTGAGCGTTCGCCGTAGCCCATCCCAGTGCTCCCACTGACCATTTAGTCAGTTGTCACTGAACAAATACTTTTGGCCTGTCTGCTCTGGGCGAGGGCCTGGCACCGTGCCCTGGGGAGACCATGATGAATGCCCTCAAGGACCTGAGACAAGTAGCACATAACACATGGTAATAAAAGCAAGGACAGTGCTTATAAAACACAGAGAGCTCACCGTGTCAATCTCTGTGTGTTTGCTTGGTTGTGTGAATTACTGTCTTAAGCACCTTACCGCTGTGAAGCCATGTAACCCCGTAGCATGGATGTTACAGATATAGAAGCTGAGGCTCAGAGAGGTTAGGTAATGTGTGCAAGGTCACCCAGCTGGTAAAGGGAGTGAAGAAGAATTCTAGATTGCTTCCGGAGGAGTACAGGAGAGGGAAATGCAGGGGCCAGGGCACTCAGCTGCCTGGAGGGATAGTGGGGGTTGTTGGACCATCCACTTTCTCTTCCCAGACACTGTGAACTACCTTCAACTCCACTCTAATGCAAGGGATTGGAAGGGGCCTTCGAGCCTCACAAGATTAAGTCTTTCGTGTCAAAGCCCTTTCGTGCACTGAAGGACAACAATGTGGGTCCTTGGCATGGGGCGGGGGGTGGGGGGGGGCCAGGGAGGAAGGAGGGTCATGGTGCCAAGAATCTGTGGCCAGGAGAGACCACTAGACACCATTTCTTTGGCACCTGGTACCACTGCATAAAAGGGCAGTCCTGGGGCCCCAAAGAGGCCCATCTCCCCTTATGTCATTCACTCCCATTATACTCTATACTTTCTTGGTCATAACTCACCACACTTCATGGTTTCATTGTCTGTCTGTCTGTGTTTCCAGGTCCCCTGTGTCTTAACCAAGGTTGTGCCCCCTGCAACCAGCACCATACCTGACCTGGAAGACACTACAGTTGTTGAGTGAATGGATGAATGGGTGATTGGTTGGTGATTGAAGAAGCGGAGCCCAACAACCAGCCTGGGAAGAGAGAAGAGGTGTTACTGTGCCCACTTACGGGCTCAGGGCAGCGCCACGGCACAGCTGTGGGAGCTTCGACTCCAGCCCACGGAACCTTGTTGGTCACACTAGGAGCAGGGCCCCAGGGACACAAGAATCATGAAGACCCAAAGAAAGTTAGGGGGTAGCAGACTTTGGGGTACAGCAGACCCAAGTCCCATTTTCCTTCCTCTTTGCCTCCTCCCCTCTAAGAGCATGTCCATCACCCCTTCCCCTGGCATGGCCATCATTGTGTTCCAGATGCTTCTTGTATGGGATTGTACATGTGCTTGGGAGGAACAGGAATATTAACATGTATCCTTGGGACCATAGTGACAACCCCAAATCCTCCCACATAAGTACCCCCACTGCAGTGAAGACCCAAACCCAACACTCTCAGTTACTCATTCTGTTATCAGTGGAAGTGGAGTTCTTGGGGCACCTTGAGGAGTAGAATTTCCTGCGGCCCCCATGGGAGGATGGGGTTTCATGGGAAGCTTTATTGATGATGTAATATTAAGGGGGTTCCCCTCCAAGGGCTCATCTCTGTCTGTCTGGCCATGGAAGAAGCCCAATCTTGTCTTCAGCAGGGCCAGAATCAAAACCAGTGTCCAGGGTTTCCGCTCCATATAAAAGTCCAGGCCAGGATCTGCAGGGAATGGACTGGTGGTTCCCTGGGGAGCATGAAGTTGCAGCTTCCTGGTGAAGCTGCCCAGATGACCATGCTGATAACGTCTGGCCTTCCCTTTGCTCTCTTCCTATGATTAATATTAATGAG